>NC_092697.1:33213387-33882471 GCF_964275005.1 Diadema setosum | reverse complement strand
AGTGAGGTAGAACTTAGGGGACGGGGGATTCCCCCTCCCGCTCGCGGAGCTTTTGCGTTTTTAGAATTGAAATAAAGCGATCTTGGTATAGCCACAGTCTACTTCTTTGCATGGCGGGGGGGGGGGGGGCGAGCAGGGAGAAGGCGTTGGCGAGTGTTATCTCCACTCTTCCCTTCCGATGGAGCTTTTATCTTTTTAAGGTTGAAATTGAGATATCTCGTATACGCATAAAACGCATATTTGATGGAATCAACATTTGGGTAATAATAATAAAAAAAAAAAACTGATGGGGGGGGGGGGGGCTGAGGGAGGAAAGGGTCGATTAAAAGGGGAAATTCCCCTTATACATGAGAGAACCTTCAGTTTTCGGAATACATGTATTAGTGAAAAGTCTTGTGCACTCAGAATTACTCAGAATTTTTGGTAAGTCTAAAAAGTGTACTTAGCTAGGGAAAGAGGCATAGAGGGGGAGGGTTTGGGAGGGGGATACCCCCTCCCAAGCACGAGAGATTTTGCATATTTTGAATTGAAATTCAACGATCTGGTGCACACTTTGAGTGAAATATTCAAAAAAAAAAATATCTTATTTGATGAAAGGTTGCAAAGGAGACCCGCTTCATGTGCATGCATACAGTATACACGCATTTTTTTTTCCTCCTCCCAAATCCTCGGTCCAAATCTTAGGGGGGGCGACCGCCCCCATCGCCACCCCCCCCCCCCTGGCTACGCCAGTGATAACTGGTGGGCTGTATGACTTGTGAGCTGTATAACTCGTGGGCTGTATGACTCGTGGGTGTCGGTCTCGTGACGTGCACCCACATCTTTGACCAAGCATTGCTTAAAAGACGTGCATGAGTGTTTGACAGTGTGGAACACACACATTAGCCCATGTATTAAGCCATAGATGTGGGTTCATTTTGAGCTCAGTGTTAATTGATGGTAGGATCTGGGATAGATAGGGTTTATGCATGGCTCGACACTAACTTTTTTGTTTGGTGGCCCGATGGGGCCACCAAAATCCTAAATTTCACATTTTTGGTGGCCCGAGAGAAAAATTTGGTGTTCCGAAAAAAAAAAACAACAAAAAACATTAAAAGTCCTTTTTTTTTAATGAGTCAAATATTTAAGAAATATGAGAGTAAGAAAGTTGGACATATCTACTCATTTGATTTCTGCAAAATAGAGCTAAAATGTTATATCTCAAGACCCTGAAGTAGCATTTTAAAAATTTGTGTGGCGCTCCGACAAAATGAGTCATAAGTCGCACGGGGACTTTTCCCGTAATGAGCCGAAAATGAAGGGGAAGCACTGCTCGGGTCGAATTTTTTTTATGACGGATTTTGATTCCTTGACGTTTTATCTATTTGTACAGAAAATTTCAGCGTGTAAAAATGAAGACAAGTGTCCCAAATCACAGTTTTTCTGCGACAATTTTTTTCGGTTTCATTTTTTTCGAATGCTCGCCTTTGCGTTGCGTTTCGCACCTATTGTTCTTGCCAGAGTGAAACTCCGCCTCCGTTGCTAGGGCGTATGCTAATGAAGCATTGCTCTTGACCCCATTGAAGTCAAAACAAAGCATGGTGCGCGCGGCGGCGTCTGGCGCGGCGAGGGCTTAATTACGTAATAACAGTGAGCTGACCAAGGCTATCGATTGCATGACTAGCGAGTTGCGTTTGATACATGCACCACATTTCATGAAGTGGTGATTGATGTGACGCACAAATGGCGCTGAAAAAAAAATAATTCCAACAAATGATCACGCAAAATTTATACTTTATCAATGAGCTAATACATGATCACATATCGAACTTGAAACCTCTCTATGTGTGTGTGTACTTTTAAAACTTTATTGGCCTCATTAATAAATTCATTCAAATAATTATAACTTTCGTTCCCTGGTATGTGACTTGATGTTTAAAGTTCATCTTTGGAGATATAGCATGGCCTAAGTTGTCAATTATTCTCGTCTTTGTAAATTCGACAATTCGTATGATAATTAAAGCCAAATGTATGTAATGCGTAATTTTATTTCCCGATTGATAAAACTTATTGCCCTGATGGTTTGGGCCGCGGCGGCATGGAGAGAAATCGGACGACAAACATTATCAATGCCCAAATAGCTCGTGTTCCCTTTGGAGGATATTCTGACTTTTGTCATTTGTGTATTTTCTGTAGAAGTAGGACCTATTTGAGAAAGTGACAGAAAGCTGTGTCGCTACTCAAAAGTGTGTTTCTTCATTTTTCTAAAATCAGAATGTGTGTAATGATAGCTGTTTGTCGTGTCTTACGTGTAGCTGACATGTGAGAGGTCAAGTCTGCAAAGAATTTGGCTAACAGCTTTGCGAAGTAGCAGCGCTAATTGCCTATTGAATTGTGTATTCTGAGGAATTCCGAATGAAAGAACTCGGACGACACTGTTCACGCCTTGTATCCGAGTAAACCCCGCATCAACGAAGCCTTGAACAATGAAAGGTAAACTTCCTGCTATCAAGGGGTGGATAATCACGCAACCAGTATTCTTTTTTTTTCCGCCATTGATAGCAGAATTAGTGACGTAATGGAGCGACAGTGTTGGAGGATCGTCATTATTTCTGCTAATTTGTGAAAGATTTTTTCAGTCCCCTTTTGTGTTCAGAACCACAGCCAGGGAAGCTAACTTACTTTATCTCCTACAAGCTATCGTTACTGTCTTAAAACGTGAATTTTATGAAAGGTTAAAAGTGATCGCGGAATCAGTTCTTCTGCGTGACACAAGGCTTTTATAATTAGCATACCAAGTATGAATCGTTTACCTGTATAGAAAGGGCGGGAATACACACTTATCGCAATCATTCGGATTTGAGAGTGATACACTCTACTTTTTTTCTTCATCTTTTCCCCGACAAATACCATGGTAATTCAAAACAAACAAGCAAACAAACAAACAAACAAACAAGCAGTTGCATTATATCAGAACTTACAGAATTATTGTGGTTCATGTATAGATCATCTCTTGATGTGTAGTAGTCATTTGTTGTCGTTTTTATAGCGTGTCCTAATAAATGCCTTTAGCGAAAACCCAACACAACTTTTATCAAGGAGGGAAGGGAACTTAAATTTAGATATAACATAGTTTATAGAAATCAGACATGTAAATAAGGCAATCATATACATCCGCATGGCCGATTGTAATCTCTTACTTTGACTATTAAACATGATTGCCTGCATTTACGTGCTTTTTCTAATTTCTTGAACTTTGCCTCATTTTCTCTCTTTTTGTTTAAAGAATTGCTCGCAACATTTAAAAATCGTAACACAGTCCGCTTTCCCACAATATGATGTTCCATTTGATTCGTCACTTATTGTTGGTCGGGTGACGCCAAATGTTGGAAACTCGAGCGATGATACGTGGCATTTTGTTTGTTGGTTTTCGTCTCATCGCTCAAAAGAATTTTGACTACGATTACAGAGGTATCATCTATGAGACTTATCTGATGGTTTTTAATACAGAAATGATCATCAATCAGCAAAGATTAGTCAACAAGTCATGAATTCACTTTACCCATCATGTTTAATCGAACTACGACATTGAGCTAACCACGCATTTTTATTCTCATAGTTCAAACTAATTCTTGGCATAATCCAAACAAATAATTCTTTATATAATTTCTCAAAATACTCAAAAGATGGCCATAGTCAAAACTTTCTAGAAGGATTGCATACGGCAATCTTTATTGGCCTAAACAAGTTTTCTAGAGCTATCAGTTCCCCCTATGACGATGATTTCGTTTGCGTTTCGAACTTGTACCAAACTACTTTCAAAACAGCTACCTTCATAGTTCGATTAATGAACCAGTCTTTTGAATTCATAACCAACATTCGCAATCGTAACCATACAGTACAGTTGGAAAATGTAAATGCTATAATAATAGCGTGAAATAAATGAGTAACTATTATCTTCATACATTCTAATTCCTAAGTGATGTCGCTACGATAATGACACATGGTTTGACTACTGCTTCAAGCAAATAAAAGTAAAAAGGAATGGGATATACTTCTAATGATAATACCACCCGTACAATGGATTCCACTGTATTTGGTAACATTTGGTTTCGTTTCTGTGCGCTTTACGTACGGGAAATAAAAGGCAGATTGATTCCATTAACATGCTAACACACAGCGCATTCAAAATGTTTTTTGAAATACACCGTGTTCAATGTAATGTTATAGTATACTGTTTGAAACTTTGAATTTGCGAGTCCTTTTTAAAGTTATAACCAATGTTATTACATTATGAAGCAAAAATCAAAGTATATAGGGATTCGGATTTGCTCAGAAGACTAAAAATGCTTTATATGGCGATCGATCGCAACAGAAACAATCCGCTTCAATAGTGTAATTCTG
The DNA here is from genome assembly GCF_964275005.1 of Diadema setosum. NCBI lineage: Eukaryota > Metazoa > Echinodermata > Echinoidea > Diadematoida > Diadematidae > Diadema > Diadema setosum. The sequence goes on along the minus strand of NC_092697.1, from coordinate 33,878,088 downwards.
TATTCATAAATTGGAAGAGAAACGTAAAGAAGTAAACTTTTTAACTTCATTTAGCTTTCTCACCAATTGAACTTGATTTGATCTGCCATGCATGATATCGCTGAGTGTTCTATTAATTCTATCAAATTATTTGTTTGGCGTGCTTGTTTTTTTTGCGGACTATTACAGGTATAGGTATATAATTCATTGAAGTTCATAATATTTGTACATATAAGTCGTGTTTAGTTGTTTTGTATTTTCATTTTTATGATAATATCACGTGTGTATCTGATTCTGACCATGAAAATATGGCGACTGTTTAAATGCGGAGTATGTACTGGAAAACTAGTGTCTCCTGTCAGTATAGACAAACTAATTTCTAGTCTATCCCCGCTTGAAATGGAAATGAAAAGTTCGACTTTCAGCAGATTTCAATCGTTTGGTATAGTGCCTGATACATATAATGGACACAATTCTTTAGCGCATAAGCAATCACACAACTTTCGGGAATAAAACGTACTCTGTGTCTTAATGATTGTATCTCATGGAAAAAAAAAACTCGTCTCCTTGCCTCCTTGCCTTGCCTTAGCTGCTTCCTTTTCAAGCTTGCGGGAAAGAAATAGCTGAACATCAATCGCAATCATATGGAGAGGCACATCCTTAAAAATAAACACAGGAGTACTGAGACACACTACTAAGTAAAAACGGACCTTTTATCACTATTGACAACGCATGGCATTGAAATGTTTGTTTGTTTGTTTGTTTGTGTGTTTTTTTTTTGGGGGGGGGGATTCAATTGATTATTCTGAAGTTCGTTAATCACACAATGAAATACGGTTCGCTATTAGCTTAGGTCCGTTAAAAAAACAACAACAAACAAACACACACACACATTAAATGAGGTTCCCTTTCCGGTGTTTCCTTTAGCCGAAAGTAATCAAGCAATCATTTATTTTAAGGTTTGTGAATACAAAACGAAATGAGTAAGGCCTCCGTAAAGTATTAATTCAGAATATATGTCAGTATAATTATCTATACTCAACTTCACAAATGCAGAAAGATTGTAACTGTAAATGTGAGGGAAAACAAATAAGCTTAAGCTACAAGTTAACGCTTCTTTATATGCTATGGTATTACAAAAGTGACCGAGAATAAGAAGTATATTCATGACACAGTCATAATTATAAACCCAACGTGAAGCTGTCAGGCCTACATCAACCTTTGCTTCTGATACGTATAGTATGTGCAGCATTGGCAAGCTTGATAATCGATAATTACTGTGGACGCAACGCCTATAAAGGAAATGTGCCTAATATGGCGGGAATTCAGAATGTTACGGAGGTATACAGCTGCAGAACAGACGCGAAAGCAGTCTTTGATGTTCTGCAACATTACGACCATGTGCGGAATTTGAGGGTTTTTAGTACATGCAAAGAATACGATCTCAAAAGACGACTATCGTTAATTAACTTCATTTTGAACCCCCGCCTACAATGGGTTCTCAGGTTCTATCTAGGTATTGGTACTTGCTAAACGCATCCTATTTAGTTTTCATTGACAACAACTACATGGGAGGAGAATGGAAGCGATCAACGCCCTCACTAAAAGACGCTTCTCGTAAGACGCATTGTGTGCCCGCCTACAATAGGTTCTCAGGTTCGATTTAGGTATTGGTACTTGCTAAACGCATCCTCCATAGTTTCCATTGACAACAACATGGGAGGAGAATGGAAGCGATCAACGCTCTCGCTATAGATGCTTTTCGTAATACGCATTGCCTGCCTTTTTTTCCTACTGTTTCCTATTGTTTGCGAGTTAAAAACTTGCGGCAAACTACACCGCAGCCGACACACAACGCGTACCGACTGATTCATGCGGCGGCAGCGGCACGGACACAAACGCACCGAAGTTTACATTCGGACTACCGTATTGGTCATTATCGTTAATGATAGATCTGTCCTGCGATTGGTTAATTATCTTACACACCCAAGCTATCGCCTTATACGGTTGTGCGTGCGATGGAGCGTAAACGCCGTCGCTAAGCAGGACTGTTGTATTGTTTCGTCCCGTGAAAGAAACAGGTTGTGAGCTTGAACATAACCTGAACTTTGAGAGCGATTTTCTCCGTTATTTAGAAAATGGACTGACATCATAAGCGTAGTTAATATTCGTTTTTATGATCTATAGGGATGTCGAAATGAGTTGTATTACATATCAGTGTAAAGCTTAGAGTCTGTAGAATTCACATATAGGCATAACTACGATTTCATTTTTTGCGACTTTTGACTCATTCCGACGGAGCGCCACACATTTAATCATATTGGGCATTATCAATGCGAAAATCTTATTGTAATTTTTTGGGGGACATACTGCAGTAAGTTGCCCCAAAAATTACAATCAGATTTTCGAATTGATAACACCTATTGTGATCAACCTGTGTACGTGCTACTTCAGAGTCTTAAGGTATACTATCTTAGCTCTATTTTGCAGAAAACCCCATTCCATTTGGTTAAGCGGTCACAGAGAAATGTGGATTGTTGTAAAGCATGCCATGAATCAGATTCTTCCGAGTTTAGCATTTCGATGATCTTGTGTGTGAACAATAGACAGAACTTGGACAGAAGAGATTCCCGATATCCTCTACAAAATTCCGTATTTCTCTTTGACCACTGAAGCAAATCGAATGGGGTTTTCTGTAAGATGTGGGCAATGAGTTATAGTCTCATACCCTTAATTTTTATTAAGATTCCTTCACTATTTCTAAAGATATCATTGCGGAAGGCCGCGTTGTAATTTTTTTTTTTGGGACATACTGTATACGCCATATATTTAGCAAGTATTTATCAAGACTTTGAGACAATTGTGCAAGTACTTAAATTCACGATTATGGGGTACACAGTATACTGAATGTACAAATATATGTATGCAGATGCCTTCTCATGTCAGTGTCAGAGTTGATTTTTGTGTGTGTTTACAAATTCATGGATACATGTAGCAGCTGTCTTGAGAAATTCATGAAGATAAATACCTTGCAGAATATTGAGCGTATACAGTAGGTTAACTTTAGTGTGGTAAGGTGTATATGTATAGCGTGTATAATACATATTCATATTCATAATTTACATCTAAATTGAAAAAAAAAGTCATTCTAGTGCTTACAGCTGCTTAAAAATACTTCTTGTGCAGCTCTAAGTTACCATCCCGACATGTGCCAAAATTTCTCCTGAATTTCCGAAGGACTGCAGATGAATTTAAATCTACATTTTTAAACTTGATTTCACGGTCAAAATGCACTGTTTCCAGGCAACAGAATTTCAACTGTACTCTTGAAAAATGTGTCCAGCACAAATTTGCAATGACCTTGCTATGTGTGTGTGTGTGTGTGTGTGTGTGTACATGTGCTTAGTACATTGCGAGTGCCTGGTGAGTTTGACTGCTGCAGTCACCCGTGGCAACACGTTAACAAACACAGAGCGTCTTGCATAACTACACCTGTAGATCATTGTGGGCCCTACATACTGAGTTTGAAATAATTGCTTAAACGCTGGAAATAGTTCACTCCACAATGTTTAGGGGAAATTGTGGTTACCATGGCAACGCTTTCTCCGACAAACGACCAAACGAACAAAAAATAATGTCTTGCATATCTACACCTCAATGTCATCATGTACACCATATTTAAGTTCAGTTGCCTCAAAATTGTGGAAGCAGTTCACTTCACAAGATTTTTCAAGAAATATTCCACAAGATCTTTCAAGAAAACATGCAGTTACCATGGCAACGCCTTGTAGGGTACAAACACAAAGTGTGTCTTACCTAACTACATCTATAGATCATTATACATACCAAATTTGAAATAAATTGCTCAAATACTGTGGAAGTAACTCTCCACAAGGTATTTGGAAAATTGTGGTTACCATGGCAACGCTTACTCCGACAAAATAAAAAACATGTCTTACATATGTTCATCTCAATGTCATCATGTAACCAGTTTCATTGAAATTGCTTCAAAATTATCGAAGGAGTTCACGACGCAAGATTTGCAACGGACCGTCCGACCTACCACACGCTAATTCCTATTATACCCCCTTAAACACTTTGTGTATGCGGGGTATTTAAAAAAAAAAAAGTGTATCTTACAAAATCATACATTTCATTAAAATGTAATTTGTACGGAATATTTTCTTCTTCTTGTTTTTTTTTTTACAAGAAATGAACAAATTTGGAGATTTGCCCCCCAGCATTTATATAAGCAGCCGCAATTATGACATTTGCCATCTATTGCGAAATTTGCAACTTTTATCCCTGAATCTATTGCAAAGTTGCAATTGATTTGCAATAAGCATCTTTTTAATCAGTGTTTTAGAACCAACACTTGCTGTTGGGCGAAAGCTCGGTGGTCTATGGAGATGACGCCTGTCCGGTGATCAGGAGGTCGTAGGATCGAATCCTGCTCGTGTATGTACGCCCATGATTTTTATTATGGCTACTACTAAAAAACACTGATCAATTCAGCGCGTATTTACGTCGATGTAGGGCAATTTGTCAATCAGTTGCAATGAAAACATCTCGACGGAAGAATTTCATGACTTTAAAAGAACCTCTAGGTATAGGTAATTTGTGTGTTCGGATTAACGAACCTTCGGAATAACGAACAGCACCCGATTTGGTATGCATGCCCCTGAAAGATGAGGTTCTGGCGAGCATGCTCCCCAAAGAGTTGGAAAGGTGGATTCTGCAAGTGCAGGAATTCTAATGAATCTAGTTACTGGAGTATCAATACGGTTTTGTGCTGAAGGATTCATGTGCCATCTTTCTAATCACCATAAAGAGGATCTGCTTTGTCAAACAATGTTGATGAATCAATTTCACATGTACGTTCCATCAGGTGTTCAACCTATGGCTTCACGTTTTTGATGGAGTATGCCTGAGGATTCTCTCCATTTTGAAATTGATAAGTAGGACCTAAATGGCATTATTCTCAAATGACCTTTACACATTCGCAAACTTCCGTAAAGTTGTAAAATGCTTAAGATATGATTTACTTCGTGTAAGGTACTGTACAATGTATATGAAATGAAAACATTATTATAAATATTGTATGTTGATACCTCTGCACGTTAAGAATAATATAGTATTGTGGATGTTGCCCCCAAAACTGGGGGAGGTCCTCCTCCACCCCCATACAATAGCTATCTTGTTTTAAATTGTGGGAACATCAATAGAATACTTGAATGGATTCTTTTATTCAGACAGGCAGAATTGCTGTAAAATCCAAGCCAATCTAATTAATCACTAAATTTCAGGAAAATGAACTCCAGCCTTCTGTTCTGCATGTGGACATTTTCACGCTTAGATGCGTATTATTCCTTATTTCAATTTTATAATGTAATCTCCGTAAATTTGAAAGGAAATACTACCTTCATGTGAAGTTTTTCTTATTCAAGACCTTGATTTGTTGAATTACAAACCACTAGAGGGCAGCAGACAGTTGTAACGTAGTTGTGGGCGTGTCTCTATGAGATTATGCGTAAGTCGAGGGAACGACTTACAAGTCGTGGGAACGATTTACGTAAGTCGAGGGAATGACTTAGTAAGTCGAGGGAACGACTTATAAGTCGTGGGAACGACTTATAAGTCGTGGGAACGACTTATAAGTCGTGGGAACGACTTATAAGTCGTGGGAACGACTTACGTAAGACGAGGGAATGACATAGTAAGTCGAGGGAACGACTTAATAGTAAGTCGAGGGAACGACTTAGTAAGTCGTGGGAACGACTTAGTAAGTCGAGGGAACGACTTAGGAAAACAATGTCTTGCCATGTCCCCTTAGGGGCTCCGTAGTAGTCATAGTGAATGCAGGGATAATGTAAAGTCTAATCAGAAAAAGATACAAAGAGATGAGATGCTTTTTCTATGGAAAAACAGGTCGCATTAAGTCCGAGTGTAGGCGATTCCTGGAACACAATGAAGCAAAAGAAAAACAAAAGCAAAAAGCAACACTTGGTTTAGTCCATGCGTACACACGTCCACAGAACAGTTCAGAAGGTGAAACAAAAGAGAAACCGTACCAAACAGCCACCACTGATGTTGTTAAGTGATGTGTAAAGCTACGGTCACAAAGGTTCGTACGAATACCACTGTTCGTACGAATTCTGGAGTTCGCAGAGATTTGTACGTAGATGGGGCACAGATCCTTATACGGTTTTCTTACGAATTTCGTACGAACGCTGTTTAATTCACAAGAACAATTTAAGATTTTATGGCCCTAGAAATCGTACGTTTTTACGATTGACGATTTACGATTGTTTGTATATTTTGTCGGGTTGTTAAAAAGACGCTGCCGTGTCCTGTCGAAAATTCTGTAACAGTTGAAATGTTTATACTTCAAGATGGCAGTAGTGCCAAGGAGACTGCAGCTGCATCTACAAGTAGAGGAGGAGGTTGTTACTCCAACTCTCCCCCTCTCGCTCCTTCCTCCTCATCTCCCTCTTTTCGTTCTTCCCTTTCCCTCTTTTCCATTTGATTGCCTTCCCTTTTGGTCCCATATTTAACAGAAATGCTTTGTGGTCGAACACCTAGAACAAAGTGAGGATTTGAACTTCGCACGTTTGGCTTTATACCCCTAAAACTTAACTGTTGCACAAATATTGTGTACCTACGCCTTACGAGTCCCTTACGAACGCCTTATACAAACTCGAAGAGTTGTTCGTAAGAACGCCGTTCGAATCGCCGTTCGTAAGGCATTCTTACGAAAGACGTAAGAGCCCTCTTTGAACGACTTAAGGCGTTCTTACAACCATCGTAAGAATTTAAGTCTTCTAGAATTGTCTCTCGACGCTGCAAAATCTTGCGTAGTTCTTACGATGTTCGCACGACGTTCGTACATCCGCCTTGCGAAGAGAGGGTTTCGTACGAAGTTAAAAAAAAAATCTTGGACAAAATCATCGACCAGGCTACGAATTACGAACGGTCTACGAACAGTCTACGAACGCTGGTTTCGTACGCCCTTCCTAAGAAGATCTTACGAAGTTGTCTAAAAATCGTTTGTACGGCGTTCGTAGCAGTTCGTAAAGGCATTTGTGACCGAGCCTTAAGCAATGAACAGCGTAATCCAAATGTTGTGAAAAGTACTGTCTCAAAAATGACAGATACGTGTTCAAGTGGTCGTGTGGATTAAAAGTACAAGGACTTCATTTTCCAGGGTACAGTTACCATTGCTGAATTCAAAGTACCGATTGTCATCCTTCGTGATACAGGAGCTACACAGTTCCTCATGGTTGGAGATGTGAAGAGTATGCCCATAGACTGTAACACGGGTAGAAAAGTACTGATACATGATGTTAACGGAAGAACGCAGGCGGTCCCTCTACTCCAATTGAATTTGGAGAGTGGACTGATTTCAGGGGGAGTGATTGCGGGAATTGTTCCATTTCTGCCTTTGGATGGAGTTTCTTTTTTACTTGGTAATGACCTTGCAGGAGGTCGAGTGAGTGTCCTTCCGGATGTTTCCGAAGTCCCAGTGTACGAACAGGAAACCGAAAAACTCGTCGATGAATTTCCAGAAGTATTTCCAACATGCGTTGTCACTAGGTTTCGAGCAAGTGAAGCAGAGCGCGAGAGAAATGAGTTTGAAAGTGAATTTTCTCTTGATGACACATTCTTTGAAAAGGTGACTAGTGAAGATGAAAGAGAACAAAGTTGGGAAGAAGGTGTGTTCAGTCAGCCAGCTTTAATCAATGCACAGGTGGAAGATAATGAGTTTTTGAAGTTGAGAGAGGGTGCATTGAGTGCAAATTAGGCGAAGGAAGTGCCAGAATGTTTCTATGTAAAGTCTAGTGTTTAAATGAGGAAATGGCGGCCTCTAGATCAGTTGTTCCTCCGCCGCATCGAAAGGAAATTCTATGTCTTGCACATGGAATTCCAATGGCCGGACACATGGTGTCAAGAAGACTTTGTGTGGAATCAGAACTCAATTCTTCTGGCTCAAGATGAGAAAGGATGTGACTGAATTTTGTCGAATGTGTCATGAATGTCAAGTGGTAGGAAAACCACAACATACCATTAGACCTGTGCCGTTGATTCCTATTCCGGCTTTTGAAGAGCCATTTAGACGTGTGATGGTAGATTGCGTTGGTCCATTGCCGAACTCCAATTATAGCAAAGTCCGAATGTCAGTATTCATTGACAGTGATGAATGTTTCCACAAGATACGCAGAAGTATTTCCCTTGAAGAGCATATCTTCTAAGTCAGTTCTGGATGCCTTGTTGACTTTCTTTAATGTAGTACGGGCTACCAAATGAAATTCAGTCGGATCAAGGTAGGAATTTCACGTCACGTGTCTTTCAGGAGTTGATGTACCAGCTTGGTATTCAACAGATTACGTCATTTGCATACCACCCGCAATCTCAGGGGACCTTAGAAAGGTACCATCAAACGCTAAAGACGATGTTGAAGGTCTACTGTCAGGATATAATCCCAGGGACTGGGATAAAGGTATCCCTTTTCTTCTCTTCGCTGCTCGTGAAGTGCCTAATGAATCAACTGGATTCTCTCCCTTTGAGTTGGTGTGTGGGCATGAACCAAGAGGGCCCCTGAAAGTTGTGAAGGAACGGCTCTGTTGTATGATGAGGAAGAAAAGATTCCATTGGCCTAGACTACATCCCCACGTTCAGAGAGCGTCTTGTGAGAGCGAATGAAGTGGTGAGAGAACACTTGACGTTTTCGCAACAGACTATGAAGGAACGCTTTGACCGAAAGGCAAAGAATCGTCTGTTTGAGGTGGGAGACAAAGTCTTGGTTCTGCTTCCATTGCCGGGTGATGCATTGAAGGCTAAATTCAGTGGTCCATTTGATAATTATTATGTTGTAGAGAGGAAGCTTGGAAGGAGACTTATGTGGTGAGCATGCCTGACCGTAGAAAAACCAAGGGAGTGTGTCACGTTTATATGTTGAAGAAGTACCATGAACGTGTAGAAGACGTAGGTGCAGTTGTGAGTGAGAATTTTCTACACAGTACTGGGAAAAGGGCAGAAGAGTGTGACCATGATGCTCCAGATTCTCAGAGTGTGAGTTTCAAGTCAGGAATTATTCCGCGAGTAGAGAACTCAAAGGCACTAGAAAATCCAGAGTTACTGCTCAGTCATCTGTCTGATTCAGAGAGGCAAGATGTTTTCGACATCTTCCAGGAATTTCCGGAGGTTTGCAGTGATAAATTGTGCGAAAGACACTGTTCATACGGTACATGTTGGTGAAATGCACCTATAAAGCAGAATCCTTTTCGGATTCATCCTGCTAAGAGAGAACATGTGGATAGGGAGATAGATTCAATGCTTGCAAATGGAATCATAGAGCCCAGTTTCTCAAACTGAAGTTCCCCAGTAGGGGATAGTCCCAAAGCCAGACGGAACGTCCAGGTTTTGTATAGATTACCGGGAGGTCAATACCACAACCCGCTTCCTTTGATTGAGGAATGTATTGATCGGATAGGAAGTGCTGAGTTTGTCAGTAAATTCGGAATAAAAATTCCCCCGCCACTTTTCAACGGATAATGAATGGGGTTATTGCTGGGTATGAAACTGTGTTGTCTATATAGACGATGTGTTGGTTTTCAACAATAAGTGGGAGGAACATGTAATTTTTCATCTTCGAGAGCTGTTCCAGAGGTTGTCACATGCAGGTCTCGTGGTGAATCTGGACAAATGCGAGTTTGGAAAAGCTTGTGTGACCTACCTAGGTCAAAAGGTAGGCCGAGGTAGCGTCGCACCACGTGGTGCCAAGGTCCCAGCAATCGTGGACTTCCCAGTGCCGGCATCGAAACGGGAGCTTCAGCGCTTTCTGGGAATGTGCAGATTCTACCTGAGATTCGTTCCCAACTTCAGTCACTTGGTGGTGCCCTTGACGGACCTGTTGAAAAAGGGTAAAACGTTCCAGTAGTCGGCAAACTGCCAGGGTGCATTCCAGAAGTTGAAGGCCGTTCTCATGAACGATCCCGTGCTCATGCACCAAACTTCGAGAGGAGCTTCCAGCTGGCTACGGATAACAGTGGCCGAGGAGTAGGAGCCCAGCTGCTTCAGGACGACGACAACAGACACAGCAAACCCTGTGTTTCTTCTCAAAAAAAACCACAAAAAACAAAAAACAAAAAACTGAATCGCCATCAGCAAAAGTATTCTACGGTGCAGAAGGAATGTCTCAGTGTCGTTCTAGCCGTGCAACATTTCGAAGCGTACTTAGAACGGTGGAAGAAACATCGTGATGTACACTGACCATAACCCATTGACGTTATTACAACGCTTCAAGCACAAAAATCAGCGTCTCTTCCGTTGGAGTAATTCTCCACTCGTAGCCACTGAGAATTGTGCACATAGCAGGAAAGGACAACAAATTAGCAGACGCTTTGACGCGAGCTTAAAACTGTGCACGCGCTGATAATGTTGCCGAACGATAACGACCTCAAATCTCCAGTAAACCATACATCAAGCAGAGCATTTCAAACAAGACTCACAACAGACAAGACTCTGATGTTGATTTTTTTTTATACGACAATGTATGTATCTGTTTATGTATTCTCAAGGATCTGTGAAGGAAGAAATTGTATTTATGTTAATCATGTTTGTTTTTAAACGAAAACAGTATATGTGAGTGATGCTAGGAAGTATGAGAAAGTACACAATATTCTGTCTTTAAGGAGACATTATTTGAAAAAAAGAATCACGATGTGTCACCCGCAAAGCATTATAATTATGGTATTTTGAAAACCCATCATTACAGGAAGCGCCAGGATACAACATTTGTGGTGTGTAAGAATACAGTGAAAGCTGTGCTTCAGTTGCGCACTTCCATTTTTGATTTTATTCAATAAATCCTGAAGAGTCAAAGGATTCAGATTTGTATGTACAATGTATACCGATACGTTACAGAGTTAACGCCAGCAAATGCAAAAACAGTATAGCAAAAACAACCGGCCAGTCCAGGAGAACTGTTGATCAAAATATTGAGTTTTGTGTCAACCGATTTGTGTTAAAACAAAGAAATTTGTGTTGTTTTTTATTACGAAAAAGTGTTGAGTGAAAGTGAAGCATAAAGAAGCCAAGATATATGTCACTTTTATGAATTGATAACCTGTATATGTATTTCGTTATAGAGTGACAGAATCACATTTGTGTGTCGAGTATGATCTCGATATTTTCTAGAATTTGCACATGTATTATAACATCCTAACGGGTGACAATACATATGTGTGAAAGGAAAAAAAAAAAAGGAAAGGCACCGATGGTAAATTTTGTTGTTGTTGTTTTGGCTAACTTATGACGCAGCGTTGACACATGTATAAGATTTATTACCAAGTACATTGAGTAGATATACATATGTGTCATAGTGTTTAAATACGATTTTGTTATAATCAACAGACATATCTTTGCAACAGTCAGCACAATTTCATGAAGAAAGTGTATGTTTGGTTTTCACGTTTAAAGATGAAGTGAAGTGTATGTGTTAGAATATATTTATATATATATCTATATATATATATATGCCTGAAGTTATGTAAACTTATTGGTCAAGTATGTGAGGATATTACAGTCGATACTACCAGAATGCACAGTCTCAGTCAAAATATTCATACTACTGGAGAAATGTTTGATTACATCTGGTGTAATCTCTCCGGATTATGTGCACCCGTATGTGCACCCGTTGAAAACAGTTTTACATGTGTATTGCTGTAGACACATTGCGTAATTATTGTATTTACATGTTTTGTAGGGGGCTTGTCAAGTTTTCATATATTGTTCTAAAAGTGGACGTTCTGATAACGCTCAATCAGTAATTTTAAGCGTAGTATGCCAGGTGATGTTTTAAGAAACAACACAAAACTATTTAGGTGATCCGAGAATCCTCTCGGATCACCTTCTGTATCTGTACGGATTCTTTATTAGGTGATCCGAGAATCCTCTCGGATCACCTTCTGTATCTGTACGGATTCTTTATTCTTCTTTATTTCTGGACAAAAGTTGTGCAGAGGTTAGCTCAGAAAGTCCACTTCCTATCAATGTCAAAATTATACCATATATGTATCATGTCCCAAAGACGACGGGTCAAGTAAAATCGTAGTGATCAGTCGACCGTGACGTCACTATGACGTCATTATATGAAAACACATTTTCAATCATATCTCATTAATGGAATGGAATTTTTCAATGAAATTTACGTCACGTAAATTTCAATTCAAGGCAATTCTACTCATGTTTTCTAAATTCATCGCATTGTTAGAACGTGCTCGTACGCGCGCGTTGAAATATTTGTATGCTCCAATCGAGCTCAAAATTTTTTTGCACACGTTTCAGACAATTTGGAGCATTTTTTGAAAAATTGAAAAAATTGGACGGACGCGTACGCGCGCGCACATATACGCACGTACAGCTCATATGCAACAGAAATTTCCCAATCTTTTACATTTATCGGATGTCTGAAAAGTCAAGGAACATTTCTAGCAAGTTTCAAGTCAATCCGACTCAATATGACGTCATACGGGACTGTCAAAGTTGAAATTCCGCGCGCGCGTCAATGGCAATATACAGTACAACAATGCCCAAAAACCGCCAATTTTAAATCCGATTTTACTCGTCAGGATGGACGGTGACCCCCCATTTTCTTTACATATTCTGAAAGCTGATGAGTTGTACATGTCAGTTTATGGGTTGGCGATACTGAAAAAGTGATTAAAAGATATCAAATTTCTTAAAGTAAAAAAAGTAAATTTTCAAAATGACGTCATCAATTTTCAAGTTTACTTGGGCGTATCTCACTTATCCTCTGCCAATTTTCACTCAGATTTCAGTATGTTGTAGCTTATTAAATGTTCTTTCATTATTGTAATTACAACATTTTGATTGGATGGCGGCATCACCTCGTAAAAATGGATTAAAAGTAATCTTGTCAAATTTGACCAGTTTACGTGTTATCTCTATGGGAGAGCAGTTTTTCTGGCAGTGAAAATTGACATGACTATCTTTTTCGAGCATTAGCTCACTTATGCTTCGGTGAATTTTTCCCAGATTTTAGTATGTTGTAGCTGAGACTTTGAGCTATCGTAACTGTGCCCTCCATTTTTTCATACGAGGCCGGCATCACGTCGAAAAACTTGGTTGAAAATGGCACGTGGCTTCGATGCAGCGTCATTTTGCTTAATACACAGGGCCTATGGAGCATGAAATAGGTCATTGCATAGCGCATCCGACTCGTAATCCTAAGGTCCCTGGTTCGAGCCTCACCCTTGCCAATATTTTTTTATCAGGTGATCCGAGTGTCCTCTCGGATCACCTTCTGTTTTTGTACGGATTCTTTCTTTAGGTGATCCGAGTATCCTCTCGGATCACCTTCTGTATCTGTACTGATTCTTTATTCTTCTTTCTTTATTTCTTTATTTCTCCGCAAAAGTTGTGCAAGAGTTAGCTCAGAAAGTGCATTGCCTTTCAACGTCAAACTTATACCATATATGTATCATGTCGCAAAGACGACAGCGCAAGTAAAATCGTAGTGATCAGTCGACCGTGACGTCACTATGACGTCATTATATGAAAACACATTTTCATGCATATCTCATTAATGGAATGGAATTTTTCAATGAAATTTACGTCACATATATTTCAAGTCAAGCGGGTTGTACTCATATTCTCAAAAATTCATATTTATCTTAAAACGCGCGCGTACGCGCGCGTTGAAATATTTGTATGCTCAAATCGAGCTCCAAATTTTTTTGCACACGTTTCAGATCATTTGGAGCATTTTTTGAAAAATTGAAAAAATTGGACGGACGCGTACGCGCGCGCACATATTCGCACGCACAGCTAGTATGCAATAGAAATTTTCAGTTTTTTCACACGGATCGGATATCCAAAATGTCAAGGAATATTTCTACCAAGTTTCAAGTCAATCCGACTCAATATGACGTCATATGGGCCCGTCAAACTCAAAATTCCGCGAGTGCGTTAATGGGGATACACAGTGCAACTATGCCAAAAAACCGTCAATTTTAAATCGGATTTTACTCGTCAGGATGAACGGTGACTCCCCTTTTTCTTGGCATATTCTGAAAGTTGATGAGTTGTACATGTCATTTCATGGGTTTGCTATGCCGACAAAATGATTAAAAGATATCAAATTTCTTAATAAATTAAAAAAAGTAAATTTTCAAAATGACGTCATCAAATTTCAAGTTTACTCGAGCGTATCTCACTTATCCTTTGCCAATTTTCACCCAAATTTCAGTATGTTGTAGCTTATTTAATCATCTTTCATTCATATGATAACATAATTTTGATTGAATGACGGCATCACCTCGTAAAAATGGATTGAAGGTAACCTTGTCAAATTTGGCCAGTTTACGTGTAATCTCTATGGGAGTGCAATTTTTATGGAAATGAAAATTGACATGACTATCTTTATCGAGCACTAGCTCACTTATGCTTCGGTGAATTTCTCCAAGATTTTAATATGTTGTAACTGAGACTTTGGGCTATCGTAACTGTGCCCTTCGTTTTTTCATACCATGTCGGGATCACGTCAAAAAACTTGCTTGAAATTAAAGCTTATCTTCGATGTATTGAAATATTTCTTTCTTTCTGCAAATTTCTGTGCAATAACTCAAGAAAAACATACCCTATCACCACCAAATTTTGCACATGATTAGTTCATGTCACGAACATTATTTCATAAAATAACAACTACTTGATCAGACGCCATCTTGGGTATGTAAATTAGGGTCAAAGTCATAAATGTTTCATTTTGTATCTTGGTAAATACATGTCTTTTCTTTCCCATATTTTGCACACGTAAAGACCATGTTACAAGGATCATTTCACAAAATAACCACTAATTGCTCAGATGCCATCTTGGGTGTGCAAAGTGGGGTCAAAGGTCATATGTACTTCTTTCTCTATCTTCGCTATTACGTGTTATCTCTATGGGAGGGAATTTTTCTAGATGTGAAAATTGACATGACTATCTTTATCAAGCACTAGCTGACTTATGCTTGAGTGATTTTGTCACAGATTTTAATATGATGTAGCTGAGACTTTGTGCTATCGTGGATGAGCCCTTTGTTTTTCACACGATGTCGGTATCACGTCAAAATACTTGGTTGAAATCAAAGCTCATCAACGATGTATTGAAATATTTCTTTCTTTGTGCAACCTTCTTTGCAATAACTCAAGAAAAACATGCCTTATCACCACCATATTTTGCACATGTTTAGTTCATGTCACCTACATTATTTGATCAGACGCCATCTTGGGTATGTAAATTAGGGTCAAAGGTCATAAATGTTTCATCCTGTATCTTGGTGAATACCTGTACTATTTTTCCCATATTTTGCACACGTAAAAACCATGTTACAAGGATCATTTCACAAAGTAACCACTAATTGCTCAGATGCCATCTTGGGTGTGCAAAGTGGGGTCAAAGGTCATATGTACTTGTTGCTGTTTCTTCGTTATAGTGTATACAGAATTTGGTACCAAAGATGGCAGATATGACTCGCTTTTCTACATGAGAATCCAAACATCACACGGCCAATGTCTCTAAACACAGATGAAACCTGTATGGCCATGCCTATTGCGATCAGGACTCAAATCATTGATTTTAAAAAAAAAATCGGATCACCTTAATTTGTCAGTAATGACAAATTACAATCTCTAGTTAGGTGATCCGAGTATCCTCTCGGATCACCTATTGTATCTGTACGGATTCTTTCTTCTTCTTCTTCTTCTTCTTCTTCTTTATTTCTTTCTCCTCAAATGTTGTGCAGCGGTTAACTCAAAAAGTCATTCACCTATCACTTCTAAACTGATACCATATATGTATCACGTCATAAGGACGACAGATCTAATGTATCACTGTGATCAGTCAACCATGACGTCACTATGACGTCATTATCTGAAAACACGTTCACATTCGTATCTCATTAATGGAATGGATTTTCTCAATGAAATTTACATATCATATAGTTCAAGTCAAGTTGTATTGATATATTTCATAAAATTTAGTCATGTTCATAGTAAACGAGCGCGTACGCGCGCGTTGAAATTTTAAAATGCTCCAATCGAATTCAAAATTGTTTTGCACACGTTTCAGGTCATTTGGAGCATTTCAGAAAAAATCGACGGACGCGTACGCGCGCGCGCACATACGCACGCACAGCTCATATGCAATAGAAATTTCCCGTTTTTTCACACGTATCGGATGTCTGAAATGTCAAGGAATGTTTCTACCAAGTTTCAAGTCAATCCGACTCAATATGACGTCATACGGGCCCGTCAAAGTCGAAATTCCGCGCGCGCGTCAATGGCGATATACAGTGCAACAATGCCAAAAAACCGCCAAATTTAAATCCGATTTTACTCGTCAGGATGGACGGTGACCCCCCATTTTCTTTACATATTTTGAAAGCTGATGAGTTGTACATATCATTTCATGGGTTGGCAATACTGAAAAAAATGATTAAAAGATATCAAATTTCTTAATAAAGTAAAAAAAGTAAATTTTCAAAATGACGTCATCAAAATTGAAGTTCGCTCGAGCGTATCTCACTTATCCTTTGCCGATTTTCACCTAACTTTCAGTATGTTGTAGCTTATTTAATGTTCTTTCATATCTATAATTACAAAGTTTTGATTGGATGACGTCATCACCTCGTAAAAATGAATTGAAAGTATCCTTGTAAAATTTGACCAGTTTACGTGTTATTTCTATGGGAGAGCAGTTTTTCTGGAAGTGAAAATTGACATGACTATCTTTTTCGAGTGCTAGCTCACTTATGCTTCGGTGAATTTTTACCAGATTTTAATATGTTGTAGCTGAGACTTTGGGCTATCGTAATTGTGCCCTTCATTTTTTCATATGATGTCGGGATCACGTCAAAAAACTTACTTGAAATTAAAGTTTATCTTCGATGTATTGAAATATTTCTTTCATTTTTCAACGTTATGTGCAATAACTCAAGAAAAACATACCCTATCACCACCATATTTTGCACATGTTTAGTTCATGTCACGAACATTATTTCATAAAATAACAACGACTTGATCAGACGCCATCTTGGGTATGTAAATTAGGGTCAAACGTCATAGATGTTTCATCCTGTATCTTGGTGATTACATGTCCTATCTTTCCCATATTTTGCACACGTAAAGACCATGTTACAGGGATCATTTCATGAAATAACCACTTTTTGCTCAGATGCCATCTTGTCTGTGCAAAGTGGGGTCAAAGGTCATATGTACTTCTTTTTCTATTTTCGCTATGACGTGTTATCTCTATGGGAGGGAATTTTTTAGATGTGAAAATTGACATGACTCTCTTTATCGAGCACTATCTTACTTATGCTTCGATGAATTTCTCTCAGATTTTAGTATGTTGTAGCTGAGACTTTGCACTATCACGACTCGAATCATTGATTAAAAAAGAAATCGGATCACCTTAATTTGTCAGTGATGACAAATTACAATCTCTAGTTAGGTGATCCGAGTATCCTTCGGATCACCTTCTGTATCTGTACTGATTGTTTATTTCTGGACAAAAGTTGTGCAGAGGTTAGCTCAGAAAGTCCTCAGCCTATCAATTTCAAAATTATACCATATATGTATCATGTCGCAAAGACGACAGATCTTATAAAATCATAGTGATCAATCGACCGTGACGTCACTATGACGTCATTATATGAAAACACATTTTCATTCATATCTCATTAATGGAATGAAATTTTTCAATGAAATTTACGTCACATATATTTCAAGTCAGGCGCATTCTACTCATTTGATCAAATTCCAGTTTACACTTAAATCGTGCGCGTACGCGCGCGTTAAAATGTTGACATGCTCCAATCGAGCTCAAAATTTTTTTGCACACGTTTCAGAGCATTTGGAGCGTTTTTTGAAAAATTGAAAAAATTGGACGGACGCGTACGCGTGCGCACATATGCGCACGCACAGCTCATATGCAATAAAAATTTCCCGTTTTTTCACACGGATCAGATGTCTGAAATGTCAAGGAATATTTCTACCAAGTTTCAAGTCAATCCAACTCAATATGACGTCATACGGGCCCGTCAAAGTTGAAATTCCGCGCGCGCGTCAATGGCGATATACAGTGCAACTATGCCAAAAAACCGCCAATTTTAAATCCGATTTTACTCGTCAGGATGGACGGTGACCCCCCATTTTCTTGACATATTTTGAAAGCTGATGAGTTGTACATGTCATGTCATGGGTTGGCAATGCTGAAAAATTGATTAAAAGATATCAAATTTCTTAATAAAGTAAAAAAAGTAAATTTTCAAAATGACGTCATCAAATTTCGAGTTTACTCGAGCGTATCTCACTTATCCTTGGCCAATTTTCACCCAGATTTCAGTATGCTGTAGCTTATTTAATGCTCTATCAGTTATGTTATAACACAATTTTGATTGAATGAAGGCATGACCTCGTAAAAATGGATTGAAAGTAACCTTGTCAAATTTGACCAGTTTACGTGTTATCTCTATGGGAGTGCAGTTTTTCTGGAAATGAAAACTGACATGACTATTTCTATCGAGCACTAGCTCACTTATGCTTCGGTGAATTTCTCCCAGATTTTAATATGTTGTAGCTGAGACTTTGAGCTATCGTAAGTGTGTCCTTGGTTTTTTCATACCATGTCGGGATCACGTCAAAAAACTTGGTTGAAATTAAAGCTTATCTTCGATGTATTGAAATATTTCTTTCTTTCTGCAACTTTCTTTGCAATAACTCAAGAAAAACATACCCTATCAACACCATATTTTGCACATGCTTAGTTCATGTCACGTAAATTATTTCATAAAATAACAACTACTTGATCAGACGCCATCTTGGGTATGTAAATTAGGGTCAAAGGTCATAGATGTTTCATCCTGTATCTTGGTGAATACATGTCCTATCTTTCCCATATTTTGCACACGTAAAGACCATGTTACAGGGATCATTTCATAAAATAACCACTTTTTGCTCAGATGCCATCTTGTCTGTGCAAAGTGGGGTCAAAGGTCATATTTTCTATTTTCGCTATGACGTGTTACCTCTATGGGAGGGAATTTTTTAGATGTGAAAATTGAAATGACTCTCTTTATCGAGCATTATTAGGTGATCCGAGTATCCTTCGGATCACCTTCTGTATCTGTACTGATTCTTTGTTATTTCTCCGCAAAAGTTGTGCAGAGGTTAGCTCAGAAAGTGCATTGCCTATCATTGTCAAACTTATACCATATATGTATCATGTCGCAAAGACGACAGCGCAAGTAAAATCATAGTGATCAGTCGACCGTGACGTCACTATGACGTCATTACATGAAAACACATTTTCATGCATATCTCATTAATAAAATGGAATTCTTCAATGAAATTTACGTCACATATATTTTAAGTCAAGTGGATCCTACTCATATTCTCAGACCTCATTTTTATCTCAAAACGCGCGCGTACGCGTGCGTTGAAATATTTGTATGCTCAAATCCAGCTCAAAATTTTTTTGCACACGTTTCAGACCATTTGGAGCATTTTTTGAAAAATTGAAAAAATTGGACGGACGCGTACGCGCGCGCACATATTTGCACACACAGCTCATATGCAATAGAAATTTTCAGTTTTTTCACACCAATCGGATGTCCAAAATGTCAAGGAATATTTCTACCAAGTTTCAAGTCGATCCGACTCAATATGACGTCATACGGGCCCGTCAAATTCAAAATTCCGCGCGTGCGTCAATGGGGATACACAGTGCAACTATGCCAAAAACCGCCAATTTTAGATCGGGTTTTACTCGTCAGGATGGACGGTGACCCTCCATTTTCTTGACATATTCTGAAAGCTGATGAGTTGTACATGTCATTTCATGGGTTGGCTATGCTGACAAATTGATTAAAAGATATCAAATTTCTTAATAAAGTAAAAAAAGTAAATTTTCAAAATGACGTCATCAAATTTCAAGTTTACTCGACCGTATCTCACTTCTCCTTTGGCAATTTTCACCCAAATTTCAATATGTTGTAGCTTATGAAATGCTCTTTCATAAATGTAATTACGCAATTTTCATTAGATGACCACATCACCTCGAAAAAATGGATTGAAAGTAACCTTGTCAAATTTGACCAGTTTACGTGTAATCTCTATGGGAGTGCAATTTTTATGGAAATGAAAATTGACATGACTATCTTTATCGATCACTGGCTCACTTTCGCTTCGGTGAATTTCTCTAAGATCTTAATATGTTGTAGCTGAGACGTAGGGCTATCGTAACTGTGCCCTTCGTTTTTTCATACGATGTCGGGATCACGTCAAAAAACTTACTTGAAATTAAAGTTTATCTTCGATGTATTGAAATATTTCTTTCTTTTTGCAACTTTATGTGCAATAACTCAAGAAAAACATAACCTATCACCCCCATATTTTGCACATGTTTAGTTCATGTCACGTACATTATTTGATAAAATAACAACTACTTGATCAGACGCCATCTTGGATATGTAAATTAGGGTCAAAGGTCATAGATGGTTCATCCTGTATCTTGGTGAATACATGTCCTATATTTCCCATATTTTGCACACGTAAAGACCATGTTACAGGGATCATTTCATAAAATACACACTTTTTGCTCAGATGCCATCTTGTCTGTGCAAAGTGGGGTCAAAGGTCATATGTACTTCTTTTTCTATCTTCGCTATGAGGTGTTATCTCTATGGGAGGGAATTTTTTAGATGTGAAAATTGACATGACTCTCTTTATCGAGCACTATCTTACTTATGCTTTGGTGAATTTCTCTCAGATTTTAATATCTTGTAGCTGAGACTTTGCAGTATCAGGACTCGAATCATTGATTAAAAAAAATCGGATCACCTTAATTTGTCAGTGATGACAAATTACAATCTCTAGTCTTCTTTTTCTTCTTCTTTCTCCCCAAAAGTTGTGCATCGATTAGCTCAGAAAGTCCTCTTCCTATCAATTTCAAACTTATACAATATATGTATCGTCTCCCAAAGACGGCAATCGAACTAAAATCAAAGTGATCAGTCGACCGTGACGTCACTATGACGTCATTATATGAAAACACATTCTCAATCATATCTCATTAATGGAATAGAATTTTTCAATGAAATTTACGTCACATATATTTCAAGTCAAGCGCATTCTATTCACATTCTCAAAATTCATCTATACCTTAAAACGTGCGCGTACGCGCGCGTTGAAATATTTGTATGCTCAAATCGAGCTCAATTTTTTTTTGCACACGTTTCAGACCATTTGAGGCATTTTTCGAAAAATTGAAAAAAATTTACGGACGCGTACGCGCGCGCGCATATACGCACGCACAGCTCATATGCAATAAAAATGTCCCGTTTTTTCACATTCATCGCCTGCCTGAAATGTCAGGGAATATGTCTACCAAGTTTCAAGTCAATCCGACTCAATATGACGTCATACGGGCCCGTCAAAGTTGAAATTCCGCGCGCGCGTCAATGGCGATATACAGTGCAACAATGCCAAAAAACCGCCAATTTTAAATCCGATTTTACTCGTCAGGATGGACGGTGACCCCTCATTTTCTTTACATATTCTGAAAGCTGATGAGTTGTACATGTCATTTCATGGGTTGGCGATGCTGGAAAAATGATTAAAAGATATCAGATTTCTTAATAAAATAAAAAGAGTAAATTCTCAAAATGACGTCATCAAATTTCAAGTTCACTCGAGCGTATCTCACTTATCCTTTGCCCATTTTCATCTAGATTTCAGTATATTGTAGCTTATTAAATGATCTTTCATTAATGTAAAACAACATTTTTATTAGATGACGGCATCACCTCGTAATATTGGATTGAAAGTTGTCTTGTCAAATTTAACCAGTTTACGTGTTATATCTATGGGAGTGCAGTTTTTCTGGAAATGAAAATTGACATGACTATCTTTTTCGAGCACTAGCTCACCTATGCTTCGGTGAATTTCTCTAAGATTTCATTATGTTGTAGCTGAGACTCTGGGCTATCGTCAATGTGCCCTTCATTTTTTCATACGGTATCGGGATCACGTCCGAAAACTTGGTTGAAATCAAAGCCTATCTTCGATGTATTTTCATATTTCTTTCTTTTTCCAACTTACTTTGCAATAACTCAAGAAAAACATACTCTATCACCACCATATTTTGCACATGTTTAACTCATGTCACGTACATTATCTCATGAAATAACAACTACTTCATCAGACGCCATCTTGGGTATGTAAATTAGGGTCAAAGGTCATAAATATTTCATCCTGTATCTTGGTGAACACATGTTCTATCTTCCCCATATTTTGCACACGTAAAGACCGTGTTACAAGGATCATTTCACAAAATAACCACTTTTTGCTCAGATGCCATCTTGTCTGTGCAGATCGGAGTCAAAGGTCATATGTACTTCTTTCTTTATCTTCGTTATGACGTGTTATCTCTATGGGAGGGAATTTTTCTAGATGTGAAAATTGACATGATTGCCTTTATCGCGCACTAGCTCACTTACCCTTCGGTGAATTTCTTCCAGATTTTAATATGTTGTAGCTGAGACTTTGCGCTATCGTACGTGTCCCCTTTCTTTTTCATATGGTGTCGGGTTCACGTCCAAAAAAGTGGTTGAAATTTAAGATTATCTTCGATGTATTTTCGTATTTCTTTCTCTTTCCAATTTTCTTTGCAATTACTCAAGAAAAATAGCCCCTATCAACCCCAAATTTTTTCACATGTTTAGTTAATGTTACGTACATTATTTCATAAAATAACAACTACTTGATCAGACACCATCTTGGGTATGTAAATTAGGGTCAAAGGTCATAAATGTTTCATCCTGTATCTTGGTGAATGTCTTATCTTTCCCATATGTTGCACACGCAAAGACCATGTTACAAGAATCATTTCACAAAATAACCACTTTTTGCTCAGATGGCATCTTGGGGGTGCAAAGTGGGGTCAAAGGTCAAATATACTTCATTCTGCTTCTTTGATAGTGTATACGGAATTCGGTACCCAAGATGGCAGGTCTGACTCCCTTTTCAAAATGAGAATCCAAACATCACACGACCAATGTCCCTAATCTCAGGTGAAAACTCGAATCATTGATTTAAAAAAAAATCGGATCACCTAATTTGTCAATCTTGACAAATTCCGAGTCTAGTGTTAAACTACCCGTTGTCACAAAAAAAGTTCTTTCTCCTCAAATGTTGTGTAGAGGTTAGCTCAGAAAGTCCTCATCCTATCAATGTCAAAATTATACCATATATGTATCATGTCCCAAAGACGACAGATCTAATAAAATCAAAGTGATCAGTAGACCGTGACGTCACTATGACGTCATTATATGAAAACACACTTTCATTCATATCTCATTAATGGAATGGAATTTTTCTATGAACTTTACCTCACATATAGTTCGAATCAAGTTGATTCTACTCATGTTCTCAAAATTCATATGTACTCTTAAAACGTGCGCGTATGCGCGCGTTGAAATATTTGTATGCTCCAATCGAGTTCAAAATTTTTTTGCACACGTTTCAGACCATTTGCAGCATTTTTTTAAAAATTGAAAAAATCGGACGGACGCGTGCGCGCGCGTGCATATACGCATGCACAGCTCATATGCAATATAAATTTCCCGTTTTTACACTCAGATCGGATGTCTTAAATGTCAAGGAATATTTCGACCAAGTTTTAAATCAATCCAACTCAAAATGACGTCATACGGACCCGTCAACGTTGAAATTCCGCCCGCGCGTCAATGGCGATATACAGTGCAACTATGCCAAAAAACCGCCAATTTTAAACCCGATTTTACTCGTCAGGATGGACGGTGACCCCCCATTTTCTTTACATATTTCGAAAGCTGATGAGATGTACATGTCATTTCATGTGGTGGCAATGCTGAAAAATGATTAAAAGATATCCAATTTCTTAATGAAAAAAAAGAGTAAATTTTCAAAATGACGTCATCAAATTTCAAGGTCACTCGAGCGTATCTCACTTATCCTTCGCCGATTTTGGCCCAGATTTCAGTATGTTGTAGCTTATTAAATAGTCTTTCATAAATATAACAACACAGTTTTGCTTGGATGACGTTATCACCTCGTAAAAATGGATTGAACATAACCTTGTCAAATTTGGCCAGTTTACGTGTTATATCTATGGGAGTGCAGTTTTTCTAGAAATGAAAACTGACATGACTATCTTTATCGAGCACTAGCTCACTTATGCTTCGGTGAATTTCTCCCAGATTTTAATATGTTGTAGCTGAGACTTTGGGCTATCGTTATGTGCCCTCCATATTTTCATTTGATGTCGGGATCACGTCCAAAAACTTGGTTAAAATTAAAGCTTATCTTCGATGTATTGAGATATTCCTTTCTTTTTGCAACTTTCTTTGCAATAACTCAAGAAAAACATACCCTGTCACCACCATATTTTGCACATATTTAGTTCATGTCACGTACATTATTTCACAAAATAACAGCTACTTGATCAGACGCCATCTTGGGAATGTAAATTAGGGTCAAAGGTCATAAATGTTTCATCCTGTATCTTGGTGAATACATGTCCTATCTTTCCCATATTTTGTACATGTAAAGACCATGTTACAAGAATCATTTCACAAGATAACCACTTTTTGGTCAGATGCCATCTTGTCTGTGCAAAGTGGGGTCAAAGGTCATATGTACTTTTTTCTCTATCTTCGTTATGACGTGTTAACTCTATGGGAGGGAATTTGTCTAGATGTGAAAATTGGACATGATTGTCTTTATCGAGCACTATCTCACTTACCTTCCGGTGAATTTCTCCCAGATTTTAATATGTTGTAGCTGAGACTTTGCGCTATCGTTACTTTGCCCACTCTTTTTCACACGACATCGAAATCACGTCGAAAAACTTCGCTAAAATTAAAGCTTAGCTTCGATGTATTTTCATGTTTCTTTCTTTCTGCAACTTTCTTTGCAATAACTCAAGAAAGACATTCCCTATTACCCCCCATATTTCGCACATGTTTAGTTCATGTCACGTACATTATTATAAGATAACAACTACTTGATCGAACACCATCTTGGGTAGGTAAATTAGGTTCAAAGGTCATAAATGTTTCATTCTGTATCTTCGTTATAGTGTATACCGAATTTGGTACCAAAGATGGCAGACCTGACTCTCTTTTCTAAATGAGAATTAAAACATCAC
Source organism: Diadema setosum (assembly GCF_964275005.1). Lineage (NCBI taxonomy): Eukaryota > Metazoa > Echinodermata > Echinoidea > Diadematoida > Diadematidae > Diadema > Diadema setosum. The sequence goes on along the minus strand of NC_092697.1, from coordinate 33,852,857 downwards.
ACGGTCAATGTCATTAAACACAGATGAAACCTGTATGGTCATGGCTATTGCGATCAGGACTCGAATCATCGATTAAAAAAAAATCGGATCACCTAATTTGTCAGTGTTGACAAATTCCAAGTCTAGTTAGGTGATCCGAGTATCCTTTGGATCACCTTCTGTATCTGTACTGATTGTTTATTTCTGGACAAAAGTTGTGCAGAGGTTAGCTCAGAAAGTCCTCAGCCTATCAATTTCAAAATTATATCATATATGTATCATGTCGCAAAGACGACAGATCTTATAAAATCACAGTGATCAATCGACCGTGACGTCACTATGACGTCATTATATGAAAACACATTTTCATTCATATTTCATTAATGGAATGAAATTTTTCAATGAAATTTACGTCACATATATTTCAAGTCAGGCGCATTCTACTCATTTGATCAAATTTCAGTTTACACTTAAATCCTGCGCGTACGCGCGCGTTAAAATGTTGACATGCTCCAATCGAGCTCAAAATTTTTTTGCACACGTTTCAGAGCATTTGGAGCATTTTTTTGAAAAATTGAAAAAATTGGACGGACGCGTACGCGTGCGCGCATATGCGCACGCACAGCTCATATGCAATAAAAATTTCCCGTTTTTTCACACGGATCAGATGTCTGAAATGTCAAGGAATATTTCTACCAAGTTTCAAGTCAATCCGACTCAATATGACGTCATACGGGCCCGTCAAATTTGAAATTCCCTGCGCGCGTCAATGGCGATATACAGTGCAACTATGCCAAAAAACCGCCAATTTTAAATCCGATTTTACTCGTCAGGATGGACGGTGACCCCCCATTTTCTTGACATATTTTGAAAGCTGATGAGTTGTACATGTCATGTCATGGGTTGGCAATGCTGAAAAATTGATTAAAAGATATCACATTTCTTAATAAAGTAAAAAAAAGTAAATTTTCAAAATGACGTCATCAAATTTCAAGTTTACTCGACCGTATCTCACTTATCCTTGCCCAATTTTCACCCAGATTTCAGTATGCTGTAGCTAATTTAATACTCTATCAGTTTTTAGCAATCAAATATTTGGCTGGATGAAGTCTTCACCTCGTAAAAATAGACGGAAGGTAACCTTGTCAAATTTGACCCATTTGCGAGTTATCTCTATTGTCTATAGGAGTGCAGTTTTTCTTGAAATGAAAATTAACATGACTGTCTTTATCGAGCACTATCTCTTTTATCCTACCGTGAATTTCTCCCAGATTTTGATATGTTGTAGCTGAGACTTTGCGTTATTGATATCGTCTCCATTTTTTCATACGACGTCGAAATCACGTCGAAAAACTTCGCTTAAATTAAAGCTTAGCTTCGATGTATTTTCATATTTCTTTCTTTTTGCCAATATCTTTGCAATAACACATGAAAGACATTCCCTAGTACCCCCATATTTAGCACATGTTTAGTTCATGTGACGCACATTATTTCATAAGGTAACAACTACTTGATCGAACACCATCTTGGGGAGGTAAATTAAGGTCAAAGGTCATAAATGTATCATCCTGTATCTTGGTGAATACATACTTTCCAATATTTTGCACACACAAAGACCACGTTACCAGGATCATTTCACAAAGTAACCACTTTTTTTCAGATGCCATCTTGGCTGTGCAAAGTGGGGTCAATAATCAAACGATATACTTCATTCTGTATGTTCGTTATAGTGTATACGGAATACGGCACCAAAGATGGGAGACCTGACTCCCTTTTTTCTACATGAGAATCCAACCATCACACGGCCAATGTCTCTAAACACAGATGAAACCTGTATGGTCATGTCTATTGCGATCAGGACTTGAATTATTGATTAAAAAAAAATCGGATCACCTTAATTTGTCAGTAATGACAAATTACAATCTCTAGTTAGGTGATCCGAGTATCCTCTCGGATCACCTTCTGTATCTGTACGGATTCTTTGTTGGTTTCTTCTTATTTCTGGACAAAAGTTGTGTATCTACTTACTCAAAAAGTTCTCAGATTATCAATTTCAAACTCATACCATATATGTATCATGTCCCAAAGACGACAAATCTAATGTATTATTGTGATCAGTCGACCGTGACGTCACTATGACGTCATTATATGAAAACACATTTTCATTCATATCTCATTAATGGAATGGAATTTTTCAATGAAATTTACGTCACATATATTTCAAGTTATGCGCATTCTACTCATATTCTCAAAATTCATATTTTCTCCTAAAACGTGCGCGTACGCGCGCGTTGAAATATTTGTATGCTCCAATCGAGCTCAAAATTTTTTTGCACACGTTTCAGACCATTTGGAGCATTTTTTGAAAAATTGAAAAAATTGGACGGACGCGTACGCGCGCGCACATATACTCATGCACAGCTCATATGCAATAGAAATTTCCCATTTTTTCTCATTTATCAGATGCCTGAAATGTCAAGGAATATTTCTACCAAGTTTCAAGTCAATCCGACTCAATATGACGTCATACGGGCCCGTCAAAGTTGAAATTCCGCGCGCGCGTCAATGGCGGTATACAGTGCAACTATGCCAAAAAACCGCCAATTTTAAATCGGATTTTACTCGTCAGGATGGACGGTGACCCCCCATTTTCTTTACATATTCTGAAAGCTGATGAGTTGTACATGTCATTTCATGGGCTGGCTATGCTACCAAAATGATTAAAAGATATCAAATTTCTTAATAAAGTAAAAAAAGTAAATTTTCAAAATGACGTCATCAAATTTCAAGTTCACTCGAGCGTATCTCACTTATCCTTGGCCAATTTTCACACAAATTTCAGTATGTTGTAGCCTATTAAATGTTCTTTCATTATTATAATAACAGCATTTTGATTGAATGACGGCATCACCTCGTAAAAATGGATTGAAAGTAATCTTGTCAAATTTGACCAGTTTACGTGTTATCTCTATGGGAGTGCAGTTTTTCTGGAAATGAAAATTGACATGACTATCTTTATCGAGCATTAGCTCACATATGCTTCGGTGAATTTCTCCCAAATTTTAATATGTTGTAGCTGAGACTTTGGGCTATCGTAATGTGCCCTTTGTTTTTTCATACGACATCGGCATCACGTCAAAAAATTTGGTTGAAATTAAAGCTTATCTTCGATGTATTGAGATATTTCTCTTTTTCTGCAACTTTCTTTGCAATAACTCAAGAAAGACAACCCCTATCACCCCCATATTTTCAACATGTTTAGTTCATGTCACGTACATTATTTCATAAAATAACAACTACTTGATCAGACGTCATCTTGGGTATGTAAATTAGGGTCAAAGGTCATAAATGTATCATCTTGTATCTTGCTGAATACATGTCCTATCTTTTCCATATTTTGCACACGTAAAGACCATGTTACAAGGATCATTTCACAAAATAACGACTTTTTGCTCAGATGCCATCTTGGCTGTGCAAAGTGGGGTCAAAGGTCATATGTATTTCCTTCTTTATCTTCGTTATGACGTGTTATCTCTATGGGAGGGAATTTTTGTAGATGTGAAAATTGACATGATTGTCTTTATCGAGCACTAGGTCACTTATGCTTCAGTGAATTTCTCCCAGATTTTAATATGTTGTAGCTGAGACTTTGGGCTATCGAAAGTGTGCCCTCCATTTTCCATACGATGTCGGGATCACGTCAAAAAACGTGGTTGAAATTAAAGCTTATCTTCGATGTATTGAGATATTTCTTTCTTTCTGCAACTTTCTTTACAATAACTCAAGAAAAACAGGCCTTATCACCCCCATATTTTGGACATGTTTAGTTCATGTCACGTACATTATTTCATAAAATAACAACTACTTGATCGGACGTCATCTTGGGTATGTAAATTAGGGTCAAAGGTCATAAATGTATCATCCTGTATCTTGGTGAATACAATCATGTCCTATCTTTCCCATATTTTGCACACGTAAAGACCATGTTACAAGGATCATTTCACAAAATAACCACTTTTTGCTCAGATGCCATCTTGTCTGTGCAAAGTGGGTCAAAGGTCAAATATACTTCATTCTGTATCTTCGTTAGTGTATACGGAATTGTGTACCATAGATTGCAGGTCTGACTCCCTTTTCTAAATGAGAATCCAAACATCACAAGGCCAATGTCCACTAAACACAGATGAAACCGGTATGGTCATGCCTATTGGGATCAGGAGACTCAAATCGTTGATTTACGAACAGATCGGATCACCTAATTTGTCAGTGTTGACAAATTCCAAGTCTAGTCTTCTTCTTCTTTCTTTATTTCTGGACAAAAGTTGTGTATCTACTTACTCAGAAAGTCTTCAGAGTATCAATTTCAAACTCATTCCATATATGTATCATGTCCCAAAGACGACAAATCTAATGTATCATAGTGATCAGTCAACCGTGACGTCACTATGACGTCATTATATGAAAACACATTCTCAATCATATCTCATTAATGGAATAGAATTTTTCAATGAAATTTACGTCACATGTATTTCAAGTTATGCGCATTCTCCTCATATTCTCAAAATTCACATTTTCTTTTAAAACGTGCGCGTACGCGCGCGTTGAAATATTTGTATGCTCAAATCGAGCTCAAATTTTTTTTGCACACGTTTCAGACCATTTAGAGCATTTTTTGAAAAATTGAAAAAATTGGACGGACGCGTACGCGCGCGCACATATAGGCACGCATAGCTCATATTCAATGGAAATTTCCCATTTTTTCACACTTATTGGATGCCTGAAATGTCAAGGAATATTTCTACCAAGTTTCAAGTCAATCCGACTCAATATGACGTCATACGGACCCGTCAAAGTTGAAATTCCGTGCGCGCGTCAATGGCGATATACAGTCCAACAACGCCAAAAAACCGCCAATTTTGAATCCGATTTTACTCGTCAGGATGGACGGTGATCTCCCATTTTCTTTACTTATTCTGAAAGCTGATGAGTTGTACATGTCAATTCATGGGTTGGCGATGCTGGAAAAATGATAAAAAGATATCAAATTTCTTAATACAATTAAAAAAGGTAAATTTTCAAAATGACGTCATCAAATTTCAAATTCACTCGAGAGTATCTCACTTATCCTTTGCCAATTTTCACCCAGATTTCAGTATGTTGTAGCTTATTAAATACTCTTTCATAGATGTAATAACAACATTTTGATTGGATGACGGTATCACCTCGTAAAAATGGATTGAAAGTAATCTTGTCAAATTTGACCAGTGTACGTGTTATCTCTATGGGAGTGCAGTTTTTCTGGAAATGAAAATTGACATGACTGTCTTTTTCGAGCACTAGCTCACTGATGCTTCGGTGAATTACTCCCAGATTTTGATATGTTGTAGCTGAGACTTTGGGCTATCGTAATGTGCCCTTCGATTTTTTCATACGGTGTCGGGATCATGTCCAAAAACTTGGTTGAAATTAAAGCTTATGTTCGATGTATTGAGATATTCCTTTCTTTTTGCAACTTTCTTTACAATAACTCAAGAAAAACAAGCTCTATCAGCCCAATATTTTGCACATGTTTAGTTCATGTCACGTACATTATTTCATAAAATAACAACTACTTGATCAGACGTCATCTTGGGTATGTAAATTAGGGTCAAAGGTCATAAATGTATCATCTTGTATCTTGGTGAATACATGTCCTATCTTTTCCATATTTTGCACACGTAACGACCATGTTACAAGGATCATTTCACAAAATAACCACTTTTTGCTCAGATGCCATCTTGGCTGTGCAAAGTGGGGTCAAAGGTCATAATATGTACTTCTTTCTTTATCTTCGTTATGACGTGTTATCTCTATGGGAGGGGAATTTTTGTAGATGTGAAAATTGACATGATTGTCTTTATCGAGCACTAGCTCACTTATGCTTCGGTGAATTTCTTCCAGATTTTAATATCTTGTAGCTGAGACTTTGGGCTATCGAAAATGGGTCCTTTATTTTTCATACGATGTCGGGATCACGTCCAAAAACTTGGTTGAAATTAAAGCTGATCTTCGATGTATTGAGATATTTCTTTCTTTCTGCAACTTTCTTTACAATAACTCAAGAAAAACAGGCCTTATCACCCCCATATTTTGCACATGTTTAGTTCATGTCACGTACATTATTTCATACAATTACAACTACTTGATCAGACGTCATCTTGGGTATGTAAATTAGGGTCAAAGGTCATAAATGTATCATCCTGTATCTTGGTGAATACATGTCCTATCTTTCCCATATTTTGCACACGTAAAGACCATGTTACAAGGATCATTTCACAAAATAACCACTTTTTCCTCAGATGCCATCTTGTCTGTGCAAAGTGGGGTCAAAGGTCAAATATACTTCATTCTGTATCTTCGTTAGTGTATACGGAATTGTGTACCATAGATGGCAGGTCTGACTCCCTTTTCTAAATGAGAATCCAAACATCACACGGCCAATGTCCACTAAACACAGATGAAACCGGTATGGTCATGCCTATTGGGATCAGGAGACTCAAATCGTTGATTTACGAACAGATCGGATCACCTGATTTGTCAGTCTTGACAAATTCCGAGTCTAGTTAGGTGATCCGAGAATCCTCTCGGATCACCTTCTGTATCTGTACGGATTCTTTGTTAGGTGATCCGAGTATCCTCTCGGATCACCTTCTGTATCTGTACTGATTCTTTGTTCTTCATATTTTTAGGTGATCCGAGTATCCTCTCGGATCACCTTCTGTATCTGTACGGATTCTTTGTTCTTCTTCTTCTTCTTCTTTCTTTCTGGACAAAAGTTGTGCATCTACTTACTCAGAAAGTTCTCAGTGTATCAATTTCAAACTTATAGCATATATGTATCCTGTCCCAAAGACGACAAATCTAATGTATCATTGTGATTGGTCAACCGTGACGTCACTATGACGTCATTATAGGAAAACACATTTTCATTCATATCTCATTAATGGAAAGGAATTTTTCAATGAAATTTACGTCACACATATTTCAAGTCAAGCGCATTCTACTCATATTATCAAAATTCATATTTATTATTAAAAAGCGCGCGTACGCGCGCGTTGAAATATTTGTATGCTCCAATCGAGCTCAAATTTATTTTGCACACGTTTCAGACCATTTGCAGCATTTTTCGAAAAATTGAAAAAATTGGACGGGCGCGTACGCGCACGCCTATATACGCACGCACAGCTCATATGCAATAGAAATTTCCCGTTTTTTCACATTGATCGGATACCTGAGAAGTCAAGGAAGATTTCTACCAAGTTTCAAGTCAATCCGACTCAATATGACGTCATACGGGCCCGTCAAAGTTGAAATTCCGCGCGCGCGTCAATGGCGATATACAGTGCAACTATGCCAAAAAACCGCCAATTTCAAATCCGATTTTACTTGTCAGGATGGACGGTGACCCCCCATTTTCTTTACATATTCTGAAAGCTGATGAGTTGTACATGTCATTTCATGGGTTGACGATGCAGAAAAAATGATTAAAAGATATCAAATTTCTTAATAAAATAAAAGAAGTAAATTTTCAAAATGACGTCATCAAAATTCAAGTTCACTCAAGCATATCTCACTTATCCTTTGCCGATTTTCACACAAATTTCAGTATGTTGTAGCTTATTAAATGCTCTTTCATTATTATAATAACAGCATTTTGATTGGATGACGGCATCACCTCGTAAAAATGGATTGAAAGTAATCTTGTCAAATTTGACCAGTTTACGTGTTATCTCTATGGGAGTGCAGTTTTTCTGGAAATGAAAATTGACATGACTATCTTTCTCGAGCACTGGCTCACTTATGCTTCGGTGAATTTCTCCCAGATTTGAATATGTTGTAGCTGAGGCTTTAGGCTATCGTTATGTGCCCTTCGTTTTTTCATACAATGTCGGCATCACGTAAAAAAATCTGGTTGAAATTAAAGTTTATTTTCGATGTATTGAGATATTTCTTTCTTTCTGCAACTTTCTTTGCAATAACTCAAGAAAGACAGCCCCTATCACCTCCATGTTTTGCACATGTTTAGTTCATGTTACGTACATTATTTCATAATATAACAACTACTTGATCGGACACCATCTTGGGTATGTAAATTAGGGTCAAAGGTCATAAATATTTCATCCTGTATCTTTTTAAATACATATCCTATCTTTCCCATATTTTGCACACGTAAAGACCATGTTACAACTATCATTTCACAAAATAACTACTTTTTGCTCAGATGCCATCTTGTCTGTGCAAAGTGGGGTCAAAGGTCACATGTACTTTTTTCTGTACCTTCGTTATGACGTGTTATCTCTATGGGAGGGAATTTTTCTGGATGTGAAAGTTGATATGATTGTCCTTATCGAGCACTAGCTCACTTACCCTTCGGTGAAATTCTCCCAGATTTTAATATGTTGTAGCTGAGACTTTGCGCTATTACCATGTGCCTTTTGTTTTTTCATACTATGTCGGGATCATGCTAAAAAACTTGGTTGAAATTAAAGCTTATCTTCGATGTATTGAGATATTTCTTTCTTTTTGCATCTTTCTTTGCAATAACTCAAGAAAAACAGACTCTATCACCCCCATATTTTGCACATGTTTAGTTCATGTCAAGTACATTATTTCATAATATAACAACTACTTGATCGGACACCATCTTGGGTATGTAAATTAGGGTCAAAGGTCATATATGTTTCATCCTGTATCTTGGTGAATAATTGTCCTAACTTTCCCATATTTTGCACACGCAAAGACCATGTTACAAGAATCATTTCACAAAATAACCACTTTTTGCTCAGATGCCATCTTTGGTGTGCAAAATGGGGTCAAAGGTCAAAATATACTTCATTCTGTATCTTCGTTAGTGCATACGGAATTCGGTAACAAAGATGGCAGGTCTGACTCCCTTTTCTAAATGAGACTTCAAACATCACATGGCCAATGTCCCCTCAACACAGATGAAACCTGTATGGTCATGCCTATTGGGATCTGGACTCAAATCATTGATTTCCCTATAGATCGGATCACCTAATTTGTCAGTGTTGACAAATTCCGAGTCTAGTTTTTTTTATTAGGTGATCCGAGTATCCTTCGGATCACCTTCTGTATCTGTACTGATTCTTTGTTATTTCTCCCCAAAAGTTGTGCATCGATTAGCTCAGAAAGTCCTCTTCCTATCAATTTCAAACTTATACCATATATGTATCGTCTCCCAAAGACGGCAATCGAACTAAAATCAAAGTGATCAGTCGACCGTGACGTCACTATGACGTCATTATATGAAAACACATTTTCAATCATATCTCATTAATGGAATGGAATTTTTTAATGAAATTTACGTCATATATATTTCAAGTCAAGCGCCTTCTACTCATATTCTCAAAATTCATATTTTCTCTTAAAACGTGCGCGTACGCGCGCGTTGAAATATTTGTATGCTCAAATCGAGCTCAAATTTTTTTTGCACACGTTTCAGACCATTTGGAGCATTTTTTGAAAAATTGAAAAAATTGGACGGACGCGTACGCGCGCGCACATATACGCACGCACAGCTCATATGCAATGGAAATTTTCCGTTTTTTTACACTTATCGGATGCCTGAAATGTCAAGGAATATTTCTACCAAGTTTCAAGTCAATCCGACTCAATATGACGTCATACGGGCCTGTCAAAGTTGAAATTACGCGCGCGCGTCAATGGCGATATACAGTGCGACGATGCCAAAAAAACGCCAATTTTAAATCCGATTTTACTCGTCAGGATGGACGGTGACCCCCAATTTTCTTTACATATTCTAAAAGTTGATGAGTTGTACATGTTATTTCATGGGTTGGCGATGCTGGCAAAATGATTAAAAGATATCAAATTTCTCAATAAATTAAAAAAAGTAAATTTTCAAGATGACGTCATCAAATTACAAGTTCACTCGAGCGTATCCCACTTATCCTTTGCCAATTTACATCTAGATTTCAGTATGTTGTAGCTTATTAAATGATCTTTCATTAATATAATTACAACATTTTGATTGGATGACGGCATCACCTCGTAAAAATGGATTGAAAGTAATATTGTCAAATTTGACCAGTTTACGTGTTATCTCTATGGGAGTGCAGTTTTTCTGGCAGTGAAAATTGACATGACTATCTTTTTCGAGCACTAGCTCACTTATGCTTCGGTGAATTTCTCCCAGATTTTAGTATGTTGTAGCTGAGACTTTGGGCTATCGTATGTGTGCCCTCCATTTTTTCATACAATGTCGGCATCACGTCGAAAAACTTGGTTGAAAATGGCACGAGGCTTCGATGCAGCGTCATTTTGCTTAATACACAGGGCCTATGGAGAATGAAATAGGTCATTGCGTAGCGCATCCGACTCGTAATCCTAAGGTCCCTGGTTCGAGGCTCACCCCTGCCAATATTTTTTTTAAATTTTTTTAAACACGTTTTTTCTTCTTTTTCTTTAGTTAATCTTAATCTCCCTTTCCTTACTTTATCTTTTTCTGATTTTTTTATGCTTCTCCTTCAAATTTCTATAAAATAACATATTTTTTTCTTTATTTTTCTTTCTTTCTACTACTTTCTGTGCAATAGATGAACAACAACAATGGCTATCAATCCCATATTTTGCACATGTTTAGTACATGTCACGTACATTATTTCATGAAATAACAACTACTTGATCGGACACCATCTTGGGTATGTAAATTAGGGTCAAAGGTCATATATGTTTCATCCTGTATCTTGGTGAATAATTGTCCTAACTTTCCCATATTTTGCACACGCAAAGACCATGTTACAAGAATCATTTCACAAAATAACCACTTTTTGCTCAGATGCCATCTTTGGTGTGCAAAATGGGGTCAAAGGTCAAAATATACTTCATTCTGTATCTTCGTTAGTGCATACGGAATTCGGTAACAAAGATGGCAGGTCTGACTCCCTTTTCTAAATGAGACTTCAAACATCACATGGCCAATGTCCCCTCAACACAGATGAAACCTGTATGGTCATGCCTATTGGGATCTGGACTCAAATCATTGATTTCCCTATAGATCGGATCACCTAATTTGTCAGTGTTGACAAATTCCGAGTCTAGTTTTTTTTTATTAGGTGATCCGAGTATCCTTCGGATCACCTTCTGTATCTGTACTGATTCTTTGTTATTTCTCCCCAAAAGTTGTGCATCGATTAGCTCAGAAAGTCCTCTTCCTATCAATTTCAAACTTATACCATATATGTATCGTCTCCCAAAGACGGCAATCGAACTAAAATCAAAGTGATCAGTCGACCGTGACGTCACTATGACGTCATTATATGAAAACACATTTTCAATCATATCTCATTAATGGAATGGAATTTTTTAATGAAATTTACGTCATATATATTTCAAGTCAAGCGCCTTCTACTCATATTCTCAAAATTCATATTTTCTCTTAAAACGTGCGCGTACGCGCGCGTTGAAATATTTGTATGCTCAAATCGAGCTCAAATTTTTTTTGCACACGTTTCAGACCATTTGGAGCATTTTTTGAAAAATTGAAAAAATTGGACGGACGCGTACGCGCGCGCACATATACGCACGCACAGCTCATATGCAATGGAAATTTTCCGTTTTTTTACACTTATCGGATGCCTGAAATGTCAAGGAATATTTCTACCAAGTTTCAAGTCAATCCGACTCAATATGACGTCATACGGGCCTGTCAAAGTTGAAATTACGCGCGCGCGTCAATGGCGATATACAGTGCGACGATGCCAAAAAAACGCCAATTTTAAATCCGATTTTACTCGTCAGGATGGACGGTGACCCCCAATTTTCTTTACATATTCTAAAAGTTGATGAGTTGTACATGTTATTTCATGGGTTGGCGATGCTGGCAAAATGATTAAAAGATATCAAATTTCTCAATAAATTAAAAAAAGTAAATTTTCAAGATGACGTCATCAAATTACAAGTTCACTCGAGCGTATCCCACTTATCCTTTGCCAATTTACATCTAGATTTCAGTATGTTGTAGCTTATTAAATGATCTTTCATTAATATAATTACAACATTTTGATTGGATGACGGCATCACCTCGTAAAAATGGATTGAAAGTAATATTGTCAAATTTGACCAGTTTACGTGTTATCTCTATGGGAGTGCAGTTTTTCTGGCAGTGAAAATTGACATGACTATCTTTTTCGAGCACTAGCTCACTTATGCTTCGGTGAATTTCTCCCAGATTTTAGTATGTTGTAGCTGAGACTTTGGGCTATCGTATGTGTGCCCTCCATTTTTTCATACAATGTCGGCATCACGTCGAAAAACTTGGTTGAAAATGGCACGAGGCTTCGATGCAGCGTCATTTTGCTTAATACACAGGGCCTATGGAGAATGAAATAGGTCATTGCGTAGCGCATCCGACTCGTAATCCTAAGGTCCCTGGTTCGAGGCTCACCCCTGCCAATATTTTTTTTAAATTTTTTTAAACACGTTTTTTCTTCTTTTTCTTTAGTTAATCTTAATCTCCCTTTCCTTACTTTATCTTTTTCTGATTTTTTTATGCTTCTCCTTCAAATTTCTATAAAATAATATATTTTTTTCTTTATTTTTCTTTCTTTCTACTACTTTCTGTGCAATAGATGAACAACAACAATGGCTATCAATCCCATATTTTGCACATGTTTAGTACATGTCACGTACATTATTTCATGAAATAACAACTACTTGATCGGACACCATCTTGGGTATGTAAATTAGGGTCAAAGGTCATAAAGGTTTCATCCTGTATCTTGGTGAATACCTGTCCTATCTTTCCCATATTGTGCACACGCAAAGACCATGTTACAAGAATCATTTCACGAAATAATCACTTTTTACTTTGACGCCATCTTGGGTCTACAAAGTGAGGTCAAAGGTCAAATATACTTCATTCTGTATTTCCGTTAGTGTATACGGAATTCGGTACCAAAGATGGCAGGTCTCACTCCCTTTTCTAAATGAGAATCCAAACATCACACTACCAATGTCCCGTCAACACAGATGAAACCTGTATGGTCATGAATATTTGGATCAGGACTCAAATCATTGATTTTCGAAGAGATCGGATCACCAAATTTGTCAGTGTTGACAAATTCCGGTTCTAGTTCTTCTTTATTTCTGGGCAAAATTTGTGCAGCGGTTAGCTCAGAAAGTGCATTACCTTTCAATGTCAAACTTATACCATATATGTATGATGTCCCAAAGACGACAGATCAAGTAAAATCATAGTGATCAGTCGACCGTGACGTCACTATGACGTCATTATATGAAAACACATTTTCAATCATATCTCATTAATGGAATAGAATTCTTCAATGAAATTTACGTCACATACATTTCAAGTTATGCGCATTTTACTCATATTCTCAAAATTCATATTTTCATTTAAAACGTGCGCGTACGCGCGCGTTTAAATATTTGTATGCTCAAATCGAGCTCAAATTTTTTTTGCACACGTTTCAGACCATTTGGAGCATTTTTTGAAAAATTGAAAAAATTGGACGGACGCGTACGCGCGCGCACATATTCGCCCACACAGCTCATATGGAATGGAAATTTCCCGTTTTTTTACACTTATCGGATGCCTAAAATGTCAAAGAATATTTCTACCAGGTTTCAAGTCAATCCAACTCAATATGACGTCATACGGGTCCGTCAAAGTTGAAATTCCGCGCGCGCGTCAATGGCGATATACAGTGCAATGATGCCAAAAAAACGCCAATTTTAAATCCGATTTTACTCGTCAGGATGGACGGTAACCCCCCATTTTCTGTACATATTCTGAAAGCTGATGAGTTGGACATGTTATTTCATGGGTTGGCGATGCTGGCAAAATGATTAAAAGATATCAAATTTCTTAATAAAGTAAAAAAAGTAAATTTTCAAAATGACGTCATCAAATTTCAAGTTTACTCGAGCGTATCTCACTTATCCTTTGCCAATTTACACCCAGATTTCAGTATGTTGTAGCTTATTAAATGTTCTTTCATTAATATAATAACAACATTTTGATTGGATGGCGGCATCACCTCGTAAAAATGGATTGAATGTAATATTGTCAAATTTGACCAGTTTACGTGTTATCTCTATGGGAGAGCAGTTTTTTCTGGCAGTGAAAATTGACATGACTCTCTTTTTCGAGCAGTAGCTCACTTATGCTTCGGTGAATTTCTCCCAGATTTTAGTATGTTGTAGCTGAGACTTTGGGCTATCGTAAGTGTGCCCTCCATTTTTTCATACGACGTCGGCATCACGTCAAAAAACTTGGTTGAAAATGGCACGAGGCTTCGATGCAGCGTCATTTTGCTTAATACACAGGGCCTATGGAGAATGAAATAGGTCATTGCGTAGCGCATCCGACTCGTAACCCTAAGGTCCCTGGTTCGAGGCTCACCCCTGCCAATATTTTTTTTTTATTTTTTTAAACACCTTTTTTCTTCTTTTTCTTTAGTTAATCTTAATCTCCCTTTCCTTACTTTATCTTTTTCTGATTTTTTTATGCTTCTCCTTCAAATTTCTATAAAATAACATAATTAGGTGATCCGAGTATCCTCTCGGATCACCTTCTGTATCTGTACTGATTCTTTATTAGGTGATCCGAGTATCCTTCGGATCACCTTCTGTATTTGTACGGATTCTTTCTTCTTTGTTTCTTTATTTCTCCGCAAAAGTTGTGCAGAGGTTAACTCAGAAAGTCCGCTGCCTATCAATTTCAAAATTATACCATGTATGCATCATGTCCCAAAGACGACAAATCTAATGTATCATTGTGATCAGTGGACCGTGACGTCACTATGACGTCATTATATGAAAACACATTCTCAATCATATCTCATTAATGGAATGAAATTTTTCAATGAAATTTACGTCACATATATTTCAAATTATGCGCATTCTACTCATGTTCTCAAAATTCATATTTTCTCTTAAAACGTGCGCGTACGCGCGCGTTGAAATACTCGTATGCTCCAATCGAGCTCAAAATTTTTTTGCACACGTTTCAGACCATTTGGAGCATTTTTTGAAAAATTGAAAAAATCGGACGGACGCGTACGCGCGCGCGCATATACGCACGCACAGCTCATGTGCAATTGAAATTTCCAGTTTTTTCACTTTGATCGGATGTCTGATATGTTAAGGAATATTTATACCAAGTTTCAAATCAATGCGACTCAATATGACGTCATACGGGCCCGTCAAAGTTGAAATTCCGCGCGCGCGTCAATGGCGATATACAGTGCAACTATGCCAAAAAACTGCTAATTTTAAATTCGATTTTACTCGTCAGGATGGACGGTGACCCCCCATTTTCTTTACATATTTTAAAACCTGATGAGTTGTACATGTCATTTCATGGGGTGGCAATGCTGACAAAATGATTAAAAGATAGCAAATTTCTTAATAAAGTAAAAAAAGTAAATTTTCAAAATGACGTCATCAAATTTCAAGTTTATTCGAGCGTATCTCACTAGTCCTTTGTCAATTTTCACCCAGATTTCAGTATGTTGTAGCTTATTTAATGTTCTTTCAAACTTAAAATTACAAAATGTTGATTGGATAACGGTATCACCTCGTAAAAATGGATTGAAAGTAACCTTGTCAAATTTGACCAGTTTACGTGTTATCTCTATGGGAGTGCAGTTTTTCTGGAAATGAAAATTGACATGACTATCTTTATCGAGCACTAGCTCACTTACCCTTCGGTAAATTTCTACCAGATTTTGATATGTTGTAGCTGAGACTCTACACTACCGTAAGTGTGCCCTTCGTTTTTTCATACGATGTCGGGATCACGTCAAAAATTTTGGTTGAAATTCAGGCTTATCTTCGATGTATTGAGATATTTCTTTCTTTGTGCAACTTTCTTTGCAATAACTCAAGAAAAGCACGCCCTATCACTTCTATATTTTGCACATGTTTAGTTCATGTCACGTACATTATTTCATAAAATAACAACTACTTGATCGGACACCATCTTGGGTATGTAAATTAGGGTCAAAGGTCATAAGTGTTTCATCCTGTATCTTAGTGAATACCTGTTCTATCTTTCCCATATTTTGCAAACGCAAAGACCATGTTACAAGGATCATTTCACAAAATAACCACTTTTTACTCAGATGCCATCTTGTCTGTGCAAATTGAGGTCAAAAGTCATATGTACTTCTTTTTGTATCTTCGTTATGACGTGTTATCTCTATGGGAGGGAATTTTTTTTAATGTGAAAATTGACATGATTGTCTTTATCGAGCACTAGCTCACTTACCCTTCGGTGAATTTCTCCCAGATTTCAATATGTTGTAGCTGAGACTTTGCGCTATCGTTAAATTTCATTTTGTTTTTCATACGATGTCGGAATCACGATAATAAACTTGGTTGAAATTAAAGCTTATCTTCTATGTATTGAGATATTTCTTTCTTTCTGCAACTTTCTTTGCAATAACTCAAGAAAAACACGCCCTATCACCCCCATATTCTGCACATGTTTAGTTCATGTCACGTACATTATTTCATAAAATAACAACTACTTGATCGGACAAAATCTTGGGTATGTAAATTAGGGTCAAAGGTCATAAATGTTTCATCTTGTATCTTGGCGAATACCTGTCCTATCTTTCCCATATTTTGCACACGTATAGACGATGTCGCAAGAATCATTTCACAAAATAACCACTTTTTCCTCAGATTCCATCTTGGGAGTGTAAAGGTGGGTCAAAGGTCATATGTATTTGTTGTATCTTCGTTATCTAGTGTATACGGAATTTGGTACCAAAGATGGCAGATATGACTCCCTTTTCTAAACGAGAATTCAAACATCACACGGCCAACGTTTTTAACAACAGACGAAACCTGTATGGTCATGCCTATTGCGATCAGGACTCGAATCATTGATGAAAAAAAAAATCGGATCACCTTAATTTGTCAGTAATGACAAATTACAATCTCTAGTTCTTCTTCTTTATTTCTTTATTTCTCCCCAAAAGTTGTGCAGAGGTTAGCTCAGAAAGTACTCTGCCTATCAATTTCAACATTGTACCATGCATGCATCATGTCCTAAAGACAACAAATCTAATGTATCATTGTGATCAGTCGACCGTGACGTCACTATGACGTCATTATATGAAAACACATTCTCAATCATATCTAATTAATGGAATGGAATTTTTCAATGAAATTTGCGTCACATATATTTCAAGTTATGCGCATTCTACTCATATTCTCAAAATTCATAGTTTCTCTAAAAACGTGCGCGTACGTGCGCGTTGGAATATTTGTATACTCCAATCAAGCTCAAAATTTTTTTGCACACGTTTCAGACCATTTAGAGCATTTTTTGAAAAATTGAAAAAATTGGACGGACGCGTACGCGCGCGCGCATATGCGCACGCACAGCTCATATGTCATAGAAATTTCCCGTTTTTTCAGACTTATCGGATGCCTGAAATGTCAAGGAATATTTCTGCCAAGTTTCAAGTCAATCCGATTCAATATGACGTCATACGGGCCCGTCAAAGTTGAAATTCCGCGCGCGCGTCAATGGCAATATACAGTGCAACTATGCCAAAAAACGCCAATTTTAAATCCGATTTTACTCGTCAGGATGGACGATGACCCCCCATTTTCTTTACATATTTTGAAAGCTGATGAGTTGTACATGTCATTTTATGGGTTGGCGATGCTGGCAAAATGACGAAAAGATATCAAATTTCTTAATAAAATAAAAAAAGTAAATTTTCAAAATGACGTCATCAAATTTAAGTTCACTCGAACGTATCCCACTAATCCTTCGCCAATTTTCATTCAGATTTCAGCATGTGGTAGCTTATTAAATGGTCTTTCATTAATATAATAACAACATTTTGATTGGATGACGGCATCACCTCGTGAAAATGGATTGAAAGTAGTCTTGTCAAATTTGACCAGTTTACGTGTTATGTCTATGGGAGTGCAGTTTTTCTGGAAATGAAAATTGACACGACTATATTTTTCGACCACTAGCTCACTTATGCTTCGGTGAATTTCTCCCAAATTTTAATATGTTGTAGCTAAGACTTTGGGCTATCGTAAGTGTGCCCTTTATTTTTTCATACGACGTCGGCATCACGTCGAAAAACTTGGCTAAAATTTGCACTTGGCTTCGATGCAGCGTCATTTTGCTTAATACACAGGGCCTATGGAGGATGAAATAGGTCAGTGCATAGCGCATCCGACTCGTAATCCTAAGGTCCCCGGTTCGAGGCTCACCCCTGCCAATATTTTTTTTCACTTTTTTTAAACACTTTTTTTTCTTCTTTTTCTTTAGTTAGTCTTATTCTCCCTTCCTTACTTTATCTTTTTCTGATTTTTTTTATGCTTCTTCAAATTTCTATAAAATAACTTCATTTTTTCTTTATTTTTCTTTCTTAAGTCTACTTTCTGTGCAATAGATCAACAACAGCAATGGCTATCAACCCCATATTTTGCACATGTTTAGTTCGTGTCACGTACATTATTTCATGAAATAACAACTACTTGATCAGACACCATCTTGGGTATGTAAATTAGGGTCAAAGGTCATAAATGTTTCATCCTGTATCTTGGTGAATACATGTCCTATCTTTCCCATATTTTGCACACGTATAGACGATGTCACAAGAATTATTTCACAAAATAACTACTTTTTCCTCAGATGCCATCTTGGGAGTGTAAATGTGGGTCAAAGGTCATATGTACTTGTTGCTGTATTTTCATTATAGTGTATACAGATTTGGTACCAAAGATGGCAGATATGACTCCCTTTTCTAAATGAGAATCCAAACATCACACGGCCAATGTCTCTGAACACAGGTGAAACCTGCATGGTCATGCCTATTTCGATCAGGACTCGAATCCATGATAAAAAAAAATCGGATCACCTTAATTTGTCAGTGATGACAAATTACAATCTCTAGTTTTTTCTTTATTTTTCTTTCTTTCTACTACTTTCTGTGCAATAGATGAACAACAACAATGGCTATCAGTCCCATATTTTGCACATGTTTAGTACATGTCACGTACATTATTTCATAAAATAACAACTACTTGATCAGACACCATCTTGGGTATGTAAATTAGGGTCAAAGGTCATAAATGTTTCATCCTGTATCTTGGTGAATACATGTCCTATCTTTCCCATATTTTGCACACGCAAAGACCATGTTACAAGAATCATTTCATAAAATAATCACTTTTTTGCTTAGACGCCATCTTGGGTGTGCAAAGTGAGGTCAAAGGTCAAATATACTTCATTCTGTATTTCCGTTAGTGTATACGGAATTCGGTACCAAAGATGGCAGGTCTCACTCCCTTTTCTAAATGAGAATCCAAACATCACACGGCCAATGTCCCGTCAACACAGATGAAACCTCTATGGTCACGAATATTTGGATCAGGACTCAAATCATTGATTTTCAAAGAGATCGGATCACCTAATTTGTCAGTGTTGACAAATTCCGAGTCTAGTTAGGTGATCCGAGTATCCTTCGGATCACCTTCTGTATCTGTACTGATTCTTTGTTATTTCTCCCCAAAAGTTGTGCATCGATTAGCTCAGAAAGTCCTCTTCCTATCGATTTCAAACTTATACCACATATGTATCGTCTCCCAAAGACGGCAATCGAACTAAAATCAAAGTGATCAATCGACCGTGACGTCACTATGACGTCATTATATGAAAACACATTCTCAATTATATCTCAATTATGGAATGGAATTTTTCAATGAAATTTACGTCACATATAGTTCAAGTCAACGTGATTCTACTCATGTTTTCAAAATTCATCTATATACTTCAAACGTGCGCGTACGCGCGCGTTGAAATATTTGTATGCTCAAATCGAGCTCAAAATTTTTTTGCACACGTTTCAGACCATTTGGAGCATTTTTTGAAAAATTGAAAAAAATGGACGGACGCGTACGCGCGCGCACATATACGCACGCACAGCTCATATGCAATGAAAATTTCCCGTTTTTTTCACTTTGATCGGATGCCTGAAATGTCAAGGAATATTTCTACCAAGTTTCAAGTCAATCCCACTCAAAATGACGTCATACGGGTCCGTCAAAGTTGAAATTCCGCGCGCGCGTCAATGGCGATATACAGTGCAACAATGCCAAAAAACTGCCAATTTTAAATCCGATTTTACTCGTCAGGATGGACGGTGACCCCCCATTTTCTTTACATATTCTGAAAGCTGATGAGTAATACATGTCATTTCATGGGTTGGCAATGCTGGAAAAATGATTAAAATATATCAAATTTCTTAATAAAGTTAAAAAAGTAAATTTTCAAAATGACGTCATCAAATTTCAAGTTCATTCAAGCATATCTCACTTATTCTTTAGTTGATTTTCGTCAAAATTTCAATATGTTGTAGCTTATTAAATGGTCTGTCAGATATATAATAACAACAATTTGATTGGATGACGGCATCACCTAGTAAAAAGGGATTAAAAGTAACATTGTTAAATTTGACCAGTTTACGTGTTATCTCTATGGGAGTGCAGTTTTTCTGGAAATGAAAACTGACATGACTATCTTTATCGAGCACTAGCTCACTTATGCTTCGGTGAATTTCTCCCATATTTTAGTATGTTGTAGCTGAGACTTTGGGCTATCGGTAATGTGCCCTTCCTTTTTTCATACGGAGTCGGCATCATGCCCAAAAACTTGGTTGAAATTAAAGCTTATCTTCCATGTATTTTCATATTCCTTTCTTTCTGCAACTTTCTTTGCAATAACTCAAGAAAAACAAGCTCTATCAGCCCAATATTTTGCACATGTTAAGTTCATGTCATGTACATTATTTCATAAAAAAACAACTACTTGATCGGGCACCTTCTTGGGTATGTAAATTAGGGTCAAAGGTCAAAAATGTTTCATCCTGTATCTTGGTGAATACATGTCTTATCTTTCCCATATTTTGCACACGTAAAGACCATGTTACAAGAATCATTTCACAAAATAACCACTTTTTGCTCAGACGCCATCTTGTCTGTGCAAAGTAGGGTCAAAGGTCATATGTACTTCTTTCTTTATCTTCATTATGACGTGTTATCTCTATGGGAGGGAATTTTTCTAGATGTGAAAATTGACATGATTGTCTTTATCGACGACTAGCTCAATTACCCTTCGGTGAATTTCTTCCAGATTTTAGTATGTTGTAGCCAATGTAATACTCTTTAAGTTTTGTTTTATCAAATTTTTAATCGGATGATGTCTTCACCTCGTGAAAATGGATATAATGTAACCTTGTCAAATCTAACCAGTTTACGTGTTATCTCTATGGGAGGGAATTTTTCTGGAAATGAAAATTGACATGACGGTCTTTATCGAGCACTAGCTCATTTACTCCTCGGTGAATTTCTCCCAGATTTTAATATGTTGTCGCTGAGACTTTGGGCTATCGTCGCTATTCGCTCCATCTTTTCATACGACGCCAAGATCACGTCAAAAAACTTGGTTGAAATCAAACTTATCTTCGATGTATTGAGATATTTCTTTCTTTCTGCAACTTTCTTTGCAATAACTCAAGAAAAACAGCCCCTATCATCCCCATATTTTGCACATGTTTAGTTCATGTCACGTACATTATTTCATAAAATAACAACTACTTAATCAGACGCCATCTTGGGTATGTAAATTAGGGTCAAAGGTCATAAATGTTTCAACCTGTATCTTGGTGAATACATGTCCTATCTTTCCCATATTTTGCACACGCAAAGACAATGTTACAAGAATCATTTCACAAAATAACCGCTTTTTGCTCAGATGCTATCTTTGCTGTGCAAAGTTGGGGCAATGGTCAAATATACTTCATTCTGTATCTTCGTTATAGTGTATACCGAATTTGGTACCAAAGATGGCAGACCTGACTCTCTTTTCTAAATGAGAACCCAAATATCACACGGCCAATGTCTCTAAACACAGATGAAACCTATATGGTCATGCCTATTGCGATCAGGACTCGAATCATTGATTAAAAAAAAATCGGATCACCTAATTTGTCAGTCTTGACAAATTCCGAGTCTAGTTAGGTGATCCGAGTATCCTCTCGGATCACCTTCTGTATCTGTACGGATTCTTTGTATGTTCTTCTTCTTCTTCTTTATTTCTGGACAAAATTTGTGTATCGATTAGCTCAGAAAGTGTTCTTCCTATCAATTTCAAACTTATACCATATATGTATCGTGTCCCAAAGACGACGGGTCTAATAAAATCATAGTGATCAGTCGACCGTGACGTCACTATGACGTCATTATATGAAAACACATTCTCAATCATATCTCATCAATGGAATAGAATTTTTCAATGAAATTTACGTCACATATATTTCAAGTTATGCGCATTCTACTCATATTCTCAAAATTCATATTTTCTCTTAAAACGCGCGCGTACGCGCGCGTCGAAATATTTGTATGCTCAAATCGAGCTCAAATTTTTTTTGCACACGTTTCAGACCATTTGGAGCATTTTTTGAAAAATTGAAAAAAATGGACGGACGCGTACGCGCACGCGCATATACGCACGTACAGCTTATATGCAATAGAAATTTCCACTTTTTTTACACAGATCGGATGTCTGAAATGTCAAGGAATATTTCTGCCAAGTTTCAAGTCAATCCGACTCAATATGACGTCATACGGGGCCGTCGAAGTTGAAAATCCGCGCGCGCGTTAATGGCGATATACAGTGCAACAATGCCAAAAAAACGCCAATTCTAAATCCGAGTTTACTCGCCAGGATAGACGGTGACCCCCCATTTTCTTGACATATTTTGAAAACTGATGAGTTGAACATGTCATTTCATGGGTTGGCAATGCTGAAAAAAAGATGAAAAGGTATCAAATTTCTTAATAAATCAAAAAGAGTAAAATTTCAAAATGACGTCATCAAATTTCAAGTTTACTCGAGCGTATCTCACTTATCCTTGGCCAATTTTCACCCAGATTTCAGTATGCTGTAGCTTATTTAATACTCTATCAGTTTTGATCAATCAAAAATTTCGCTGGATGAAGTCTTCACCTCGTAAAAATAGATTGAAGGTAACCTCGTCAAATTTGATCCATTTGCGAGTTATCTCTATAGGAGTGCAGTTTTTCTTGAAATGAAAATTAACATGACTGTCTTTTTCGAGCACTATCTAACTTATCCTACGGTGAATTTCTCCCAGATTTTAATGTGTTAGCTTAGACTTTGCGCTGTCGGTAATGTGTCCTCCGTTTTTTTTTTCATACGACGTCGAAATCACGTCGAAAAACTTCGCTTAAATTAAAGCTTAGCTCGATGTAATTTTCATATTTCTTTCTTTTTGCAAATTTCTTTGGAATAACACATGAAAGACATTCCCTAGTACCCCCATATTTTGAACATGTTTAGTTCATGTGACGTAGGCCCTACATTATTTTATAAGATCACAACTACTTGATCGAACACCATCTTGGGTAGATAAATTAGGGTCAAAGGTCATAAATGTATCATCCTGTATCTTGGGGAATACATGTCCTATCTTTCCAATATTTCGCACACACAAAGACCACGCTACCAAGATCATTTCACAAAATAACCATTTTTTTTTCTCAGATGCCATTTTGGCTGTACAGAGTGGGGTCAATGGTCAAATATACGTCATTATGTATCTTCGTTATAGTATATACCGACTTTGGTACCAAAGATGGCAGACCTGACTCTCTTTTCTAAATGAGAATCCAAATATGACACGGCCAATGTCCATAACCACAGATGAAACCTTTACGGTCATGCCTATTGGGATCAGGACTCAAATCATTGATTTTCGAAAGTGCACTAGCTCACTTACCCTTCTGTGGATTTCTCACAGATTTTAATATGTTGTAGCTGAGACTTTGCGCTATCGTACGTGTCCCCTTTGTTTTTCATACAATGTCGGGATCACGTCCAAAAACATGGTTAAAATTAAAGGTTATCTTCGATGTATTTTTCATATTTTTTTCTTTCTCCAACTTTCTTTGCAATAACTCAGGAAGAATAGCCCCTATCACCCCCATATTTTGCACATGTTTAGTTCATGGTACGTACATTATTTCATAAAATAACAACTACTTGCTCAGACACCGTCTTGATATGTAAATAAGGGTCAAAGATCATAAATGTTTCATCCTGTATTTTAGTAAATACATGTCCTATCTCTCCCATATTTTGCACACGCACAGACCATGTCACATCGATCATTTCACAAGGTAATCACTTTTTGTTCAGATGCCATCTTGGTTGTGCAAAGTGGGCTCAATGCTCAAATATACTTCATTCTGTATCTTCGTTATAGTGTGAACGGAATTTGGTACCATAGATGGCAGACCTGACTCCCTTTTCAAAATCAGTATCCAAACATCACATAGCCAATATCCCTAAACACAGATGAAACCTGTATAGTCATGCCCATATTGGGATCAAAACTCAAACCATTGATTTTCAAAAGATCGGATCACCTAATTTGTCAGTCTTGACAAATTCCGGGTCTAGTTGGTTCTTCTTCTTCTTCTTCTTCTTTATTTCTGGACAAAATTTGTGTAGAGGTTAGCTCAGAAAGTCCTCTTCCTATCAATTTCAAAATTATACCATATATGTATCATGTCCCAAAGACGACAGATCTAATGTATAATAGTGATCAGTCGACCGTGACGTCACTGTGACGTCATTATATGAAAACACATTCTCAATCATATCTCACTAATGGAATAGAGTTTTTCAATGAAATTTACGTCACATATATTTCAAGTTATGCGCATTCTACTCATATTGTCAAAATTCATATTTTCTCTTAAAACGTGCGCGTACGCGCGCGTTGAAATATTTGTATGCTCAAATCGAGCTCAAATTTTTTTGCACACGTTTCAGACCATTTGGAGCATTTTTTGAAAAATTGAAAAAATTGGACGGACGCGTACGCGCGCGCACATATACGCACGTACAGCTCATATGCAACAGAAATTTCCCGATTTTTTACATTTATCGGATGTCTGAAAAGTCAAGGAACATTTCTAGCAAGTTTCAAGTCAATCCGACTCAATATGACGTCATACGGGACTGTCAAAGTTGAAATTCCGCGCGCGCGTCAATGGCGATATACAGTACAACAATGCCCAAAAACCGCCAATTTTAAATCCGATTTTACTCGTCAGGATGGACGGTGACCCCCCATTTTCTTTACATATTCTGAAAGCTGATGAGTTGTACATGTCAGTTTAAGGGTTGGCGATACTGAAAAAGTGATTAAAAGATATCAAATTTCTTAATAAAGTAAAAAAAGTAAATTTTCAAAATGACGTCATCAATTTTCAAATTTACTTGGGCGTATCTCACTTATCCTCTGCCAATTTTCACTCAGATTTCAGTATGTTGTAGCTTATTAAATGTTCTTTCATTAATGTAATAACAACATTTTGATTGGATGGCGGCATCACCTCGTAAAAATGGATTAAAAGTAATCTTGTCAAATTTGACCAGTTTACGTGTTATCTCTATGGGAGAGCAGTTTTTCTGGCAGTGAAAATTGACATGACTATCTTTTTCGAGCATTAGCTCACTTATGCTTCGGTGAATTTTTCCCAGATTTTAGTATGTTGTAGCTGAGACTTTGGGCTATCGTAATTGTGCCCTCCATTTTTTCATACGAGGCCGGCATCACGTCGAAAAACTTGGTTGAAAATGGCACGTGGCTTCGATGCAGCGTCATTTTGCTTAATACACAGGGCCTATGGAGCATGAAATAGGTCATTGCATAGCGCATCCGACTCGTAATCCTAAGGTCCCTGGTTCGAGCCTCACCCTTGCCAATATTTTTTTTATTTTTTTTTCCAAACTCTTTTTTCTTCTTTTTCTTTATTTAGTCTTAATCTCCCTTCCTAACTTTATCTTTTTCCTATTTTTTAATGCTTCTCCTTCAAATTTCTATAAAATAACATAATTTTTTCTTTATTTTTCTTTCTTTCTACTACATTCTGTGCAATAGATGAAGAACAACAATGGTTATCAATCCCATATTTTGCACATGTTTCGTTCATGTCACGTACATTATTTCATAAAATAACAACTTCTTGATCGGACACCATCTTGGGTATGTAAATTAGGGTCAAAGGTCATAAATGTTTCATCCTGTATCTTGGTGAATACATGTCCTATCTTTACCATATTTTGCACACGTAAAGAGCATGTTACAAGGATCATTTCACAAAATAACCACTTTTTGCTCAGATGCCATCTTGGCTGTGCAAAGTGGGGTCAAAGGTCATATGTACTTCTTCCTGTATCTTCGTTATGACGTGTTATCTGTATGGGAGGGAATTTTTCTAGATGTGAAAATTGACATGATTGTCTTTATCGACGACTAGCTCACTTACCCTTCGGTGAATTTCTTCCAGATTTTAGTATGTTGTAGCCAATTTAATACTCTTTAAGTTTTGTTCATCAAAATTTTAATCGGATGATGTCTTCACCTCGTGAAAATGGATATAATGTAACCTTGTCAAATTTAACCAGTTTACGTGTTATCTCTATGGGAGGGAATTTTTCTGGAAATGAAAATTGACATGACGGTCTTTATCGAGCACTAGCTCACTTACTCCTCGGTGAATTTCTCCCAGATTTTAATATGTTGTAGCTGAGACTTTGGGCTATCGTCGGTATTCGCTCCATCTTTTCATACGACGCCGAGATCACGTCAAAAAACTTGGTTGAAATCAAACTTATCTTCGATGTATTGAGATATTTCTTTCTTTCTGCAACTTTCTTTGCAATAACTCTAGAAAAACAGCCCCTATCACCCCCATATTTTGCACATGTTTAGTTTATGTCACGTACATTATTTCATAAAATAACAACTACTTGATCAGACACCATCTTGGGTATGTAAATTAGGGTCAAAGGTCATAAATGTTTCAACCTGTATCTTGGTGAATACATGTCCTATCTTTCCAATATTTTGCACACGCAAAGACCATGTTACAAGAATCATTTCACAAAATAACCACTTTTTGCTCAGATGCCATCTTGGCTGTGCAAAGTTGGGTCAATGGTCAAATGTACTTCATTCTGTATCTTCGTTATAGTTTATACCAGGGAGGTACCTCCCTGGTTTATACCGAATTTGGTACCAAAGATGGTAGACCTGACTCTCTTTTGTAAATGAGAATCCAAATATCACACGGCCAATGTCTCTAAACACAGATGAAACCTATATGGTCATGCCTATTGCGATCAGGACTCGAATCATTGATTAAAAAAAAAAAAAAATCGGATCACCTAATTTGTCAGTCTTGACAAATTCCGAGTCTAGTGTTAAACTTCCCGTTGTCACAAAAAAAGTTCTTTCTCCTCAAATGTTGTGTAGAGGTTAGCTCAGAAAGTCCTCATCCTATCAATGTCAAAATTATACCATATATGTATCATGTCCCAAAGACGACAGATCTAATAAAATCAAAGTGATCAGTCGACCGTGACGTCACTATGACGTCATTATATGAAAACACATTCTCATTCATATCTCATTAATGGAATGGAATTTTTCTATGAACTTTACCTCACATATAGTTCAAATCAATTGATTCTACTCATGTTCTCAAAATTCATATGTACTCTTAAAACGTGCGCGTATGCGCGCGTTGAAATATTTGTATGCTCCAATCGAGTTCAAATTTTTTTTGCACACGTTTCAGACCATTTGGAGCATTTTTTGAAAAATTGGAAAAATCGGACGGACGCGTACGCGCGCGCGCATATACGCACGCACAGCTCATATGCAATATAAATTTCCCGTTTTTACACTCAGATCGGATGTCTTAAATGTCAAGGAATATTTCGACCAAGTTTTAAATCAATCCAACTCAAAATGACGTCATACGGACCCGTCAAAGTTGAAATTCCGCCCGCGCGTCAATGGCGATATACAGTGCAACTATGCCAAAAAAACGCCAATTTTAAACCCGATTTTACTCGTCAGGATGGACGGTGACCCCCCATTTTCTTTACATATTTCGAAAGCTGATGAGATGTACATGTCATTTTATGTGGTGGCAATGCTGAAAAATGATTAAAAGATATCCAATTTCTTAATGAAAAAAAAGAGTAAATTTTCAAAATGACGTCATCAAATTTCAAGGTCACTCGAGCGTATCTCACTTATCCTTCGCCGATTTTGGCCCAGATTTCAGTATGTTGTAGCTTATTAAATAGTCTTTCATAAATATAACAACACAGTTTTGCTTGGATGACGTTATCACCTCGTAAAAATGGATTGAACGTAACCTTGTCAAATTTGGCCAGTTTACGTGTTATATCTATGGGAGTGCAGTTTTTCTAGAAATGAAAACTGACATGACTATCTTTATCGAGCACTAGCTCACTTATGCTTCGGTGAATTTCTCCCAGATTTTAATATGTTGTAGCTGAGACTTTGGGCTATCGTTATGTGCCCTCCATATTTTCATTTGATGTCGGGATCACGTCCAAAAACTTGGTTAAAATTAAAGCTTATATTCGATGTATTGAGATATTCCTTTCTTTTTGCAACTTTCTTTGCAATAACTCAAGAAAAACATACCCTGTCACCACCATATTTTGCACATATTTAGTTCATGTCACGTACATTATTTCACAAAATAACAGCTACTTGATCAGACGCCATCTTGGGAATGTAAATTAGGGTCAAAGGTCATAAATGTTTCATCCTGTATCTTGGTGAATACATGTCCTATCTTTCCCATATTTTGTACATGTAAAGACCATGTTACAAGAATCATTTCACAAGATAACCACTTTTTGGTCAGATGCCATCTTGTCTGTGCAAAGTGGGGTCAAAGGTCATATGTACTTTTTTCTCTATCTTCGTTATGACGTGTTAACTCTATGGGAGGGAATTTGTCTAGATGTGAAAATTGGACATGATTGTCTTTATCGAGCACTATCTCACTTACCTTCCGGTGAATTTCTCCCAGATTTTAATATGTTGTAGCTGAGACTTTGCGCTATCGTTACTTTGCCCACTCTTTTTCACACGACATCGAAATCACGTCGAAAAACTTCGCTAAAATTAAAGCTTAGCTTCGATGTATTTTCATGTTTCTTTCTTTCTGCAACTTTCTTTGCAATAACTCAAGAAAGACATTCCCTATTACCCCCCCCCCATATTTTGCACATGCTTAGTTCATGTCACGTGCATTATTATAAGATAAAAACTACTTGATCGAACACCATCTTGCGTAGGTAAATTAGGGTCAAAGGTCATAAATGTTTCATTCTGTATCTTCGTTATAGTGTATACCGAATTTGGTACCAAAGATGGCAGACCTGACTCTCTTTTCTAAATGAGAATTAAAACATCACACGGTCAATGTCATTACACACAGATGAAACCTGTATGGTCATGGCTATTGCGATCAGGACTCGAATCATCGATTAAAAAAAAAATCGGATCACCTAATTTGTCAGTGTTGACAAATTCCAAGTCTAGTTGAGTTTGTAATCGTGTAAGCTGAATAGTACGCGAGAACAGTGAAGTAAGCCTTACAACGAAGGTGTTTATAGTCGAAAAGTTACATTCATAACTGTCCTCTTGTTGGGGGAAGGTGTGATGGAGAACAGCAATGAGAACCTAGGGAGGGGAATAAAAAGTGTCCATCCGGAACACTAGAGAGAGTTGGTTGCAATAATGGAGTGAACAGTTGTGGTCATTTTGTCTCTCAGAAAGTTCAAGTCTCGGTGTTGATTCCAGATTGTTTGTTGGTGCATGACATGGTTTTGTTGGTGCATGACACCCTGTACAATCAAATCATATGAGATCTAAAGATTTTCAAATTTCATATCGATTACAAAAAGAAAAGAAAGAAATATACATACTTTCAAGGGGATTCCCCCTTGCCAGAACTCGATATATTTTCGAACTGAAATTGTCATTGACTGAATTTTTTTTATATATATATTCATACTTACTGCCAATGAAAATAAACATATTGTCAAGTTTTTGGTCGATAGATGACTGATTTGGTTCTTTCATTTTTATTCTATTCAGAATGCCCCGTTGGTTGCTCCTTGCAGAATTTTCGTGGTCATAATATCTCTGCATTGACTAAAAATTAGTGACAACTTGAAGGAAAGACTGTGGATAAACAAAAGTGTCAATCGTCAGTTGTAAACCTGACACTGCTATGGGAGGTAAATCCAACAGGACATTATAATGCTGACTATGGGACTCGAGAGGTTACACAAGGTAGCGGGGGGATCACCGAGCATACTTGCGATGGTGGAGTCGAACTACTTTTACTGTTGTCTTTGCAGACACTGTCAGCGAAAGTTTCAGTACCAGCTAGCTACCTTTTGTAGCAATTTACCTTCTTTTTTTCAACACGCCTGATAGCAAACCATAAGAATGCTATTGTCATGCATTTTGCCGAGGACAAGGTAACACATCTATTGCACGTTTAGAGTCACATTGATAAAATGGCAACTACTTTATTATTATTATTATTATTATCATTATTTGTTGAAGATAACGTTATACCACACGACATAGCATATGTAACTTTGTCCAAACAGATCGGGATGCTGGTATTCAGTAGAAGGCAATCACAATCAACGTCGTTTCTCATTTCACATAATCACATTTTTTATTACCTGTACTACAATCGAGTCCCGACCAGCCAGCTGCACAAGAGCATCCGTATGGATCTGGAAGGCAGAATAGCGCCCTCTGACAGTCGTTCGGGGAGTCAATATCAACGCAAGAAATTAAGCACATCTTTCCCACGAAGCCGGGTAAGCATGCTGTAATGAAGGGCGGATTTGTAGGCACGTCACACAACGTTTGCATCATTGCATTCATTAGGCCTATACATACTTGTGTTATTATATCTTACAATGTTTGTACATACATCGAAGATAGCTCTTTTTGATCATTCAGTGGTGCATAATGTACACATGTCTATAGCCGTATGAATAACTTACGGTTCGATAGATGACTTTTTTTTTTGTCACAAAAACACGCACTGAAAGATCGATAGATGCGGCTGTCAAATCTCTGATTGAATGTCTGCATAAGGTCCAACTGGTCAAGTACGCTTTCAGCAGAGTTAATGCAAGGTTGACACGACTATAATAATAGTCTCACAGTTCACGTAAGCAACATGTTACCAACGCTCTTTGTGCGTGACTGGCATTGTTGAAATAACTGCAGGCATGAACAGATACGGAAAGAGAGAGGGACTGTGGGGCCTAATCGGTACTACCATCCACTCTCGTAATAAAGAAGAACAGTGCATACAAAAAAAAAAAAGAAAAAAAAGATGCTTTGTGGACAACAGAGCGGAGTTTTTTTTTTTTTTATTGCAGTAATGTAATTAAAATTAGATTGCACGCCTGTAATATGCAATCATTCTTACCTGTTTCACAATGATCACCCATAAATCCTGGAGGACAAACACAGCGTCCTTTACGGTCGTCACATATTCCTCCATTGTAGCATGTCGGGCAGGTATACTGACAACTCGGCCCCCACAGGTTATCAAGACATCCTGGTTTAAAATTTCAAGCATTAACTGAATTCAAAGAAGTTCACTGAAACCGTTCTTTGTTTGCACTGAGTGTTCTGATAACAGAGCCAATGGTGTAAAAATAGACATACGAGAGGAAACTTGTCAAACTGTGTTCCATGCGAAGTTGTTATGCAAATTATTTGTTTGTTTGATTTATTTTTCTTCCCACACAATTTCATACATAAATCAAGATTCTTTTAAAGGTAGGGAATCCCATTTGCATGCCTTAAATGAAGAGTTGAATAAATACAGTGGTATATTGAAGAGAGTATCATTTTAGAAACTCCCATAAAGTATTGAAAGTGGAAGGTAACATTTAGTACATTTTAACTGACCGTTAGATTTTGAATTGAATTTTTTCGGGGCTCACCGTAAATTCCAGTACATTACTAGGCTACCTTTGCAGACCCATGCACTGCATGTGTGTCCATCATGTATATTTTGTGAAGAAAGTTCATCAAAACTTACAAACATTTCTATATACATTCTTGCCACACACTCTATATGTTATTACATCAGCTCTTATACTTTTAGATTTGTGTTTATAGATAAAAAATACAGAAGACTGCAACAAAAAGGCTTAAGTGTGGCTGACACACAGAACTACTGAGTAGTTGAGTTTTGTGCATTATTCAAATTGTAGATAACTGTTGACTTCCAAATTTCTCAGCAGTGGCCTAAACAAGTTCCCTGAGGTTCATATTTAATGTTTTGCTGCATTTTGGGAGGTCTGTAAAAGGTATCCCCTACCTTTAAGTGATATCACATGAAATATTAGTATACAGGTTACAACGTACATGACTCAAGAAGAAAAAATAAATGTGTAAATTAATTCCTTTAACAAAAAGATATACTATATTACAAAAATTTCTAAATAAATACCTGAGAAATTATGAAGAAGAAGGACTGTCACTATAAGCGAAAATAACAGCTTATACAGTACACTGGGGAAATACTTCTGAATATAATACACCGTAAATGCATCATGCTTTATATTCCAGTACGTAAATACGAATAGAAATGAAGTGAATTATGATGATGGTGATGCCAACAGGGTAATGATGACAACAAAAAAAAAGATGTGATAATGAAGATGAAAGTGAAGGTGGAGAAGGTGATGGGAATAAACCTTAATGAAATGATAGGCACAATTTTTTTTTATTTAAAAAATGAGCAAAGAAAATGGGATTAGATGGGACCAAGGACTTTCTGTTTTTCCACTAATAAATCAAATTCATTTTGGTTAGTTTTTCTGTTTTCGTTTGTAACATACTCAAAAAGCTGCCCTCGCATTTATTCCCTAGTTGAATATTCCTTCAGGTTTATGCCAGGCTCCAGTGTGTACGAGTGTGTCACACACAAACACACTGATATAGCTTGTGACCATTCGAGCACTGAGAATTTAGGGTTTCTGGGACAAACACTGAACTAGGGCTTTCTATAGCTCAGTCGGCAGAGCACCGGGCTAGCAATTCGGAGGTCTCGGGCGCGAGTCCCAATGGAATCCCATTTTATTTGCTCATATTTCCACTAATATATCAAATGTATATATATATATATATATATATATATATATATATATATATATATATAATTACGTATAAGCACGGGAATTATCATAGCTTTGGAATTTTAGCAGAATTATGAGATATTGACATGAGTGTTCACCATAATGATTACTGAACTTAGGCTGAATCGTGCGCACCTCACAGAAAAAAAAAAAACCTTTATGGAAACGCTATTTTTTATCACTACGTGAAAGATAGTGAAGCAAGCCTACTAGGCCTGCAGAGAATGGCCAAAAAGTGGCTTTAAAAAGGCTCAAATAGCAACTATCGTATAACAAGCAAATTTTAACTTTAAAAAAAAGTATACGTCTTGACAATATCCCACATGATTGACCTGAAAATCTAATCGGGAACATGCTCAAATGACGTCATCAAAATGGCGTCTTAAGAACTGCAATTTTGCAACAGCAATTGTCACTTCGACATCTCTAATAATGAAAATGGGATATTTCGGAAGGGATGTGATTCTAGCTACAGTAATGCTATTTCTCATGTAGCTCAGGTCATCAGCCATCAAGTATGCTCATTTTCAGTTGAGCTGGTGAGTTGTACGCATACCAATAGCGTTTCTATAGCAACCTTACACTGACGTAGTAGAAATAAACACAAATTCCATCATAATTGTCATTTGATTTGTTGAAATATAATACGAATGTCTAAATACATGTTTTTTGATGTAGCTTGTTGGTTTCAGCGAAGTGCCAAACCAATTTCCGTCTGAATAATGTGTTAATATGGGGGAAATATAGTCATTGCCATGGTAACTCTATCATGAAAAAAAAAGAACCTTAATGATGAAATGTAATTCTTTCTACGCAAATAGTTATAAATTAACCCATTCCATTCTGAATTCTGAAATCCCCATAGACTTAATACACAGACCACCAGGTTCCCGTACGGAACGGGTCAAGCCTAATAACTTTCAAATAAGTAGGTGTCCAGTAAAAATATCCAGTCACTAGATGACTCAGCTCGTTGTAAGGGTAAACATGGTCACCAAATGCATTTGTTTCCATGGCAACGAGAAAGAGCCTTGGGACACAGGCTTAGGCAATAGAATGAGAGTACAATTTCAACATATCGGTCTAGTGTCATTTTGCTTGTGTATTCTATTTATCAAAATATACTAATATGGATGTCACACTTGAGGTAAAGAACTATAATCATGAAGATCATGTACATACTCCGCCTGGTGAGCACTCAGCCTGATCTTGTCATCCCTAGGGACAGGGCCATGCAGCTGCAAGGTCAGGTGCGCAATACAGTGGTGATACCTTTGTTTGCCTTTCCATACAGTGCAGCCATGTCATTGTCATTATTTTAGTGATACTTTCTCAGCTACTGTGCAGTCATAGCATTGGCATCACATACATCCCTTCTCCATGTTCTCAGCTATATTGTGTTGTTTCTGTTTTGATGCCAAAAACATGAAACACAAACCAGCAATCTAAGCGGTATCTCCTAGTATCCTTGGTAAGTTAATCATAATCCATACTTTCAATAAATCATTTATGTAACTCCAAAGATTTCAAATTGATTTTTCCTGTTAAATCATAGAAGGTGGGAAAGCTTTTTTTTCACCACAGACAAACATTTTGCAACATAACCGTTTTTGCTAACTAACCTCGATCATCTTTACGTTAATTCTCATTTTATTCTCTGGCCGTTGTAATAGTTATGTTGTTTTGTTGTGCGTGTATGAATTATCTCACGTGCCTCTATTTGCTTGTACAGTGATATGGATTGTAAAGCAAGACCTTAGGGTTACAATTAACGTGTTATTTTCCCCCAGCAGCACGTGACTGCCCTTGTATCGTCAAATTGTTCATAATAATGATTATAATAATGATAACAATAATAATTACTTTAGGTGGAACACTAAGGGGAATCTTTTGTCTTCTCTCATTGTTCGAGAGAGCGAATGATTCCCCTTAAACGTCAACTCTCTATTGTGACGGAATAAACGTAATTGTTTGAGTTCCCCCTTAGTCGCATATACAATGTAGTACGTATATTTGTGTAGCAGTAGTAGCGCCTAACAGGCAGCAGCAGCAGTGTTTCAAGAGCTACTGAAATTTCGTATATTTCGTCATTAATGTGTGATCATCTGAGTTACATTGAATAGTAAATTGTTGTATATCACTCTCTGACTCTTGTGGAACTTTCTGAAGGTATGTAATGGAGTGATTTTCTAGAAATAACTGAATATCCCTCTGCTGTTTGCCAACGATTGGTATGCGAAATACACATGTACAGCAGCCATTACACAGGGGCACAAGCTACTGTAGCACCCCTCCAGTCGATGACCTCAGCCAGCAATACGCGCTACACAATTGAACTTGGATCTGATGAATACCATCACTTTCTATGGACCTTTTCATGATGCAGCCCGAGTCACGCTTTAAACTGCTTTACGTTCTACATGCCCTTTGGCTGTTACTGTGTGTGTCGAACCAGTATGCATCTCTCACTGGCAAATACTGCACATTGAGGCGCCATTTACCAAAACTCCACGCCATCAAAAGTTCTTCAAACAACGAATCCGAATTCCGTATTACAGTAACAGTGCGTCATCGTTTCAACATGAGCTTCTAATTTGTGGCGACATCAGCCCTAATCCTGGACCTGATTCTGCAACACTCTCGTTTCAACGACATAGGTACTCCTTGTCGACACTGAGACAACTCTGCCCCACTGAGACATATCATGGAAGCGAAGCACGGAGAGCACCCTTGTCTGCTTTGAAAGCCATCAAGGATCTCGGCATTACGGCCATTCCCCCACGTCGTCGTGGAACTCGAGGTGGTACCAGGAAACAACGCCACCACGCACAACGTTGTGTTGGTACCACAAGTAAAATAAGCTTGAAACCACAACAAATTTCATTGAGGGTAACCTGTCGCACTTCCAAGCCCCCAAATACTACACCGGACCCCAGATGTCTATCAAAAGTGGAGGTATCATACTCCAAGAACAAGGTAAAAAAGCATGATATACCTACCCTTCTTCTAAACGCTATATCTTTGAGAGAAAAAACATTGACGAGGTATCCATAGTCGCTAATAACCACTCCGCTGATGTTATTGTGGTGACAGAAACTTGGTTTGATCCTGACACCCCTCTCGATATGTTCAAACTTTCCGACTTCTCGCTGCATTCAAGATGCAGGGAAACCCGTCGACCTGGTGGTGGAGTAGCTCTCTATGTAAAACATCATCTTTAATGCACGAGAACTTGATGTCCCGGTACCCGACGGAATCGAAGTACTTTGGTTGCATTTGAGACCCGCTAGACTTCCTCGCCAATGTTCGTGCCTCATTTGTGCGTAGTGTACTTTCCCCCTCAACATCCCAGAGCCCATGAGCCAATGCATGTGTATGTGTGTGTGTATGTGTATGTGTATGTGTATGTGTATGTGTATGCGTTTGTGTATGTGTTTGTGTATACCAGTGAATATGTATGACAACTGTGATGTGTGAAAGCGTATGCTTCATGTTACCATCCGATTCGATTGAATGAAAACTGTATACTTCCAATGATTAGCTTGTATGGTACACGTATCGTTGTATTGTGTTATAAAACCATGTATAATTAATGTATTGCAGTAATGTAACGTAAGTGAGGGGACTGCATTATACAAGTTCGCTTTTTAGCAGCCCCTCAATTTTCATTTCCATTAAGTTCTTTTAAGAACCAATATGTATTATGTTCCAAGATATGTAGGGCCTAATCATTTGAAGTGTATTATCTGTGTATATTGATTGGAAATGAAAATAAAAAACATGCATGTGAACATGCATGTGCGAAATGAAATGAAATGAAATGAGTACGTTGATCATCTGGTTTCTACTATTTATAATGTTTTGACCAGTTGCTATATCCAGAAGCTGGGATCACATTACTCGGTGAATTTAATGATCTTGATCTGCAACCAATCAACAGCAACGTCAATTTTAAACAAGTTGTTTTTCAAGCCACTAGAGGAGTAAACACTCTTGAGAAGATCATTACAACTTGGCTCTTTGTACAACGATACTTGTGTAATATCACCTATTGGAATGAGCGATCATAATTGTGTTTTGTGGTGTCCAATGGAATCGATATCAAAGTCCAACAAATCACGGAGAAGGATAGTACGGCCTCTGACCGACAGTGGAAAAAGAGCCTTTGGTAGCTGGATAACAAGTCATCCTGGGAGGAGATTTTTCCAAGAACAAGATCCTTCTGTCAAGTGTGATGTGTTGATGAATTCAATTCAGAGTCACTTGGATGTATACTTGCCTGCCAGAGTCACCCATTCCCACAGTTCAGATAAAGTATGGATGACCGCTGAAATCAAATCTTTAATCCGTATAGTAGGCAGCTTGCCTTTCAACAGAATAACATACCACTTTGGCGTCATTTCAGAAATAAAGTTACTCGTTGTATCAAAAAGGCGAGATCCGCTTATTATAACAAAAGAGTGAAAAACCTTAAAGTTGACTACCCTGCAAAGTGGTATAAGTAGATCAAAATACTTACCAACAATGATGCACGCCCAACACCAATCTCAGT
The DNA here is from genome assembly GCF_964275005.1 of Diadema setosum. Taxonomy (NCBI): domain Eukaryota; kingdom Metazoa; phylum Echinodermata; class Echinoidea; order Diadematoida; family Diadematidae; genus Diadema; species Diadema setosum. The sequence goes on along the minus strand of NC_092697.1, from coordinate 33,815,130 downwards.
ACCCGGGACTGATGCCGGTGATCCCCGTTACTTCAATGTTACAGCGGACTGCATAAACAATCATTTTATGTAAGTAGCAGGTGACCTACCTCCCCTCGATAGAGACCATCTACCAGCTTACCTCCCCTCTCCGTCTCCTTGTCCTGAAATCCAGCCGTGGCAAACTTACCGAAAGCTGCGTTCAGTCAACAAGTGTAAAGCAGGTATTACCGGAGACTTACCGGTCCGCATCCTTTGTGAATTCGCGTATGAGATTTGCTTCCAACTGACAAACGTGCGCTTCCTTCCAATCATCGGATGTCCCGCGTCAGTGGAAACAAGAACAGGTGGTTTCCCATACCGAAATGCCATCCACCAACAGTAGAGAATTTAAGGCCAATATCTCTGACTAGTCATTTTGCCAAAATCGCAGAGTCATTTATGTGCAATTGGTTGTTGGAAGATGTAAACAGTCAAATAGACCCTAATCAATATGGAAATCGCCCAGGTTTGTCAACGAATCATTATTTCATTAAACTCCTTCATCAGGTAATAGAAACGCAGAAAATGCTCGCTCCGTGTCTACTGTTGTTCTTACCGATTTCTCAAAAGCCTTCGATCGCATTGATCATAATATCCTCGCCCAGAAATTGATTGCCTCGAAAGCTCGACCGTGTCTCGTTGCATGGATTTTAAACTTTCTGGAAAATCGGCAACAGTGTACACGATATTTTGTAAAATTGTCAGACCAGTCAACTGTGTGTTCTGGTGTTCCACAGGGAACGAAATTAGGTCTAGTTCTGTTTCTTTTAATGATAAATGATGCCTGTAAAGATTCCGTGGTGCCCTATTTCAAGTATGTGGATGATCTGACGTTTGTTGAAAGCAGGAAAGAAAGCCAACCCCAAAATATTCAAAGTGCCCTGAATGATTTCCATGAATGGTCCCTACGCAATAGCATGACTTTAAATCCTGCAAAATGTGATGTTATATGACAGCGTGTTTCTCCAAAAACCATCAATTTCAATCCCGCTTTCAATAGGCGACAAGATTTTCAATACAGTTGACAAAACCAACATACTGGGCATCACCATTCAATCAAACCTGAAATGGGATTCCCATATATCTGACCTGCTGAATCGGTGTAACAAAAAACTATACATTCTAAGGTGTCTGAAAAGACACAGGTTGCCATTGCGTGACATGATCACAATCTATTGTGGATACATCCGACCTATACAAGAATATGGAGCACCTGTTTTCAGTGGCAGCTTAACAAAAGAAGGTAGTGATCTCCTTGAAGCCATTCAAAAACGGTCTTGCAGGATAATACTAGGCGACAATTATACCACGTATAATGAAGCACTTGAAATCTGTTCCTTGGATACGCTCAGAAACAGGCGAAACAAGCTTTGCCTGGATTTTGCCACTAAAGTAACCCGAGACCCATTGTGTAGTGATTGGATCTCTACTACACAGAATGTCAACTTCAGCCTACGTAGAAGACATAGATATCAACAATTTAACTGCAAAACAAAACGGTTTCAAAGTAGTGCCATTCCTTATACCTCATACACTTACTAAATGAATAGCGTAGTTTTGTTTTGTTTGTTTGTCTTCTTTTATGTCTCCTCCATAAAGTGCCACAGAGTATTTATTTCCCTCACTATGTAAATTATTATGTGCATGGTATGCGTTGCCAGAGAGAATTATCAGCAATATAAAAAAAGGTTGTGAACCACAGGGTCAAGGGTTTAATGACAAGTTAAAAAAGTATAGGCGTAGTTGTATCTTTTTTTATATCATTATTCTCTGAAATGTTTCAAAATATTTCATAATGTTATGTTTCAGTGTTTTGATGTTTATTACGTGAGATCAAATTCTGGTACAAAAATGTGCAATAATATAATACACAGTGTTGGTTAGATACAATAGTGTATATTTGAAGAGTTTGTTTGCAAAAACCGATAAGTCCATATTTGGCAAATGGAGATATTTGCGATTAAAGTTCAAGAAAAATAAAGAGAATAATAAAAAAATTTTTGCTTCTTTTGACCATAACTTCAAAAATATACTTTTATATGTGGTGACCAATATATCATTTAAAATGTATTATTTTGTACTTTTTGACAGAGATCGTACTTCAAAATCTTCAAAAATGGACTTATCGGTTTTTGCAAACAAACCCTTCATTTCTTGGTTAGATGTACGAGAGAGTGTGTGTATTAGTTAAATGAGAGCTAGAAGACAGAGAGAGGGGGGGGGGGAGAGGTGGAGAGAGACAAGGAGAGAGATGTGCAAATATCAGACGGTTTTAAAACGGTTTCAAACAAAATTGTTTCAAAATAGTGCCATTCCCTACCTCATACACTTATCAATGAATAGTACAGGGTGTTTTTTTTTTAGTTTGTTTGTTTTGTTTTATTTCTCCTTCAAAAAGTGCCACAGAGCATTCACTATTTCCCTCATTATGTGACGATGTAATCTGAAGGTATATTTTTTTCATTATGATGTGCATGGTATGCGTTGCCAAAAAGTTTATCATTGATATAAAAAAGGTTGTTGATCACAGGATCAAGGGTTTAACAAGTTGAAAAAGTATAATTGTATCTTTTTTATGTATTATCCTCAGAAACGGTTTATTTTTTTTTTTAATTATGTAACGTTTCATCGTTTTGGTGTTGTTTATTTGTGAGATTGAATTTTGGTGTAAAATGTGCAATAATATAACACAGAGTGTTGGTTATAGAAACAATAGCGTTTCTTTGCTTGTTAGATATACGATGCTATTTTCGTATATACATGTATTATAACAATGCGAATATAGTATACATTTGATTGACTGATTTGATGAAATGCTCTGTGTATAGATTGAATGTATTCTGATATTGGAGTTTATGTTTAGGAAGAGAAGATTGGGAGAAAATATCTTTTGAATCAAACTGATTATCTTGGTCGTGTAAAATGTGTTGATTTGAGCCGTATGACAACACAACATCTGTATCAATTAATAAGTATAAGTGACCGGCATATGTAATTAACATAAGCTCATTTTTTATTTTTTTTGTTGTTGTAATCATTGAGAATAGTGATATACAATGTATTGTATTTTGTAATATTTGGGAGGGGGGTTGTATAATGGTTTAATCTAATTCTATCCCCCACACTTTTTTTTATCAAAGATATAATTTGCAATGATTTTATATGCATTCTTTCTCAATTTGAAAATAATTCCATGTTATATTTGTAGATTAATGTAATTCCAATACAAACTTAGACATTTTCAGGCTAATACTATCAAATTTCGCAGCGCGCTCGCCGCACCCGATTATTTCAACATTAGAATCGTCAAATAGGCAAACTTAATTGGTTTCCTCGCTTCGCGTAAACATGCTTACCTACAAGGGCACGATAACAGTAAAAAAAAAAAGTCATAACCTGAGCTATGAGACCGTTACTGATGTGCATATCCCGCTCTCGGAGACATCTGACAAGTTCCTAGGCGCGCACTGGTATTTTTAATATATTGAATACATGATAGTATTACGTCATGCAGGGATAAGCGCCATCACCTCCACGAACTTGTTTTGACAAAAGCTGTCAAATCACAAAACCGCTGCATTTTTAATAATACTGTTTGTAAATTGCACTGTTAGTTCATAATGATATTATAAAATACTCTCTTTGAAGCATGCAGTGCTGTTTACTTCATGGAAAGAATGAGTGTCAGTTAAAACTTTTAATATAAACATATAGTCTTAGCAAGTAACAATTAGGGAAGGATAAGGCAGAGACAATTTAATGACTTACCCTCTTCTTCCCTGCATTTGTGGAATTATTGATGATTATTGATGATCACCTATCCAAACGATGCGCATATTGTTTATATATATATGTGTGTGTGTGTGTGTGTGTGTGTGTGTGTGTGTGAGTGTGTGTGTGATCCGCTACATCAAAAGGATCGTATCCGAAAGTCGGGGAGGACAATCTGAAAGTGGCATAACATCACTCCCTTACTCTTCTACTTTAATCTCATATATAACACAACTCATAAAAGTACTCGGTTGAGGAAGGAAGTATCGATGATTAGCGCATGTCAAGTGGTTGAGGAAATCAGATTGTCGAGAAAAACGCCTTCAAAGGTTTCGTTCCAACGCTATCATGATCAAGGTGAGGAAAGACATTCAACAATAGAATATATGCTCCTAGCGACCTCCGCGATGTTCATTCAAGCTTAGCGCCAGCGGTCTACGCATGACCAATCAGTAATCAGAATGCCACGTACTGACCAATAAAATTACTCCCTCGTTGCTAGGGGCGGAGCCTTGCTGCGGCGCTATTAAGATCCAAAATAATCTTCGGACACGTTTCTATTACGTTGAAAGTCGGAAAATCGAGGCCCAGAAAAAACTCTGATATCTTGCCTTTCCTTTGATCTTTTAGCTTCGAGGATAGCCAAAACATTAGACTACAAAATTATGCAAAAAACAAAAATACGATAGTCTTGACTAATTTTGATGATGTGACTTCAAACTCGTTTTTCTCGGCTCAGCCTTCAGCGACTTTAGGATTCTTTTGTTGTAGCGAGTCACATAATGTATTATAGTCAACCTTTGAAACATATATTGTTCAAAATACTTTTATAACCTAATGGTATGAACAAAACATAGTGCTTTCAAACATGTTTTTCGGAAGAGATTGTTTGTGTGTAGTCTGATAGTGATGTATGACAAAATATGTATGCTGTTTCTGTTAACAGTGCTTCATTTCTTTCGGAAGTACAGTATTTGTTGAAGCATTCCGTTGAGTATATTGAGTTTGCTTTGATATCGTACAGAGGTCCATGCAAGACCCGTCTCAAAAACATTGATTTCAGTGAAATCAGTGCCACTTATTGTTTTCAGTTTCGCTTAGCAAGTCTTGTGACTGAAACATGCCAGGACTGCAAGAAAGGAACAGCCATGAACTAACCAGTTTTATTGGGAGTGGAATGGAGGTCGAGGAGGGTCTCATTTTATGAGAAATTGACTTAATCTATAATACTATTCCTAATTGAATTGAACGGAATGTCAGCTTGTCTTATGATTGTGCCAAATGCAAAAAAAAAAAAAAAAAATCCAGCTACTGAGATGGAATATACATAATACACCACTAATAATAAACATTGTGATTTCTGGATAGCTATGTTATAATGGTTACAGGCAAGTTTGAATGTAACCATGGTAACTATGGCCTCTCACAGGTTGTTGGTCTCAAATCCAGTCAATTAAATAGCTATGAATTTACATACTTATATAAATCTATGATGGTGTTTGTCATTGAGAAGGTGTTGAATTTTTTTGTCTGAGAAAAACATTGTTTTCAGCATAAAGTTGCCATAGAAATGACCTAATTTGTGCTCAGATTTTTTGAAAAAGAGGTCACAAATGGGCCGAATTTTGCTTGAAGAAAGGCAGGAAATAAGAAATACATACACTAGCAACTTATCTCATGATTAATGTCAGTTGCATAATGAACATTTGAGATATCCTAAAATTCCCATTCATTTTACCGGTTTTGGGGGTGGCCATGTTGATGACGCCTTTTGGGCATGTTCCGGAGCAGAACTTCTGGGTAAATTTTACTGGTAAGTTTGTTAACACATATGCATTTAAATAATTAAAAAAAAAAAATTGTTTGTTATACGACAGTTGCCATGCAGTTGACCCCCAAATTCAGCCTAAATCCGCTGGCCTACACAGGTTAGCGGAGAATTAGGAGGTAATCGTAAATGACATTGCCAAAGATTTACCTCGAACTATGAGTTTAATGATTCCACCTCTTTCAGGCATGTCGTTGTAGTAGTAATGATGTACTCCGGCCATCGACTCGCTTGCCCTGCTGATGTACAGTTCGTCAGATGACACGGAAGCGGAAAGGTCTGTCTGACCGTTGAGCATCCAGACTAGTGAGCCTGTGCCAGCTCCCACAGAGTTCATGACGAGACGTACTTCTTCGTCAATGCTGGCAGTTACCGTCAATTTAAAGGGTGTAAATTGAGCTGTATTTATAACAGAAGACAAAATCAACCAAATGCACTACGTACTGACGATTTGTAGTATAACGCCACATTCCGTCCATTCTTTACCCATTCCCTGAGGGATTCTGTGGCCTGTGTATTGAGTCTATGCAGATTTCAGAATTAAGTATGGAATGTGTTTATTTACATCAACATAATTATTACCTATTGATGCGTCCCATGAATGAAAAAACAAACAAACTGACAATGAACAAAGGAAAAAGGGCTAACCTCTCGTTTATTGAAAAACCGATTAAACCGAACGTCAAGATTGGCACCACGGATGTTTGTTTTCATATTCAAACAGAAATCATTACCTAAACGTTACTTGGTAAATATGTAAACGGAAATTTATCTTAACCATGATGCTATAGAACTTCGCTTGAAGATCTACAAATGAAAATCTATAATATGACCTGTCGACAGCCACCATCTAATACCCTCAGGAGTAAATACAACTTGCAAAGATAAACATCGCATTAAAATCATACCGTAAATAGTAAGCATATTTATGATAAGTCAGTGCCATTGCGATAGTGCGCCGCATTTACGTTGGGCCAATAAAGACACTCCATGAATCATAATTGAGTTTTCAGCTTGAATTTTTATTGGTTGGGTTATGTACCTATTGCTATTGCGACTGTGTTTTCATCGTGAGTGTTATGAAACAGTCCAGTAATCATTTGATAAGTAACCCTAAATCATCATGTCCGCAAGTCAGCATGTACAATTTAGATTTTGACTTACATAGAAGTCGTTTTTTGGGGAAAATCAGGAATGTTATATTATTGTCCAGTTTATTCTGCATTAAATGATTAGTTTGTTCCCTTTGGCTGCAAAATAAAACATGTATAACACGAACATTGTTGCTAGTCGGGCGTGCCAAAATATATACAAGCATGAAACCATAGAAATATATAGTGGTACATGGGCGCATATAGTGGTACGTGCGCTGGGTGCCAACGCACCCCGCTTCAGACCAAAAAAAAAAAAAAAAAAAAAGCACTTCAGTCTGAGAGCAGTGGCGGATCCAGGCGGATCCGTAAAAAACAAAAGAAATAAAAAGAAAAACAATGAAATGAAACCCGAAAGTGGCACCAGAAATATCAGTCACCCCCCCCCCCCCCTTTACAAAATTCCCGGATCCGCCCTTGGAGAGCGACCTCAACGCCGGACGCTAAATAATGCTATAATTATGGTATTTCTATTATTTTTATTCTTTTACCAGGGACAAAAAAAAAAAAAAGAAGAGAAAAAAGGGAAAAAAAATTGCACTTCGGGCTCTGGCAGCACTGCTGTTAAATATATATCTATTTTACAGTGTTTACTATCGATCGACAGCACTGTTATATTCGTACGGTATTTCACTCATTGTGCAACGGATTGTTTCAATTTCAATGCTTGCAAAAGCTCCGTCGCATGGGAGAGAAATACCCCTCCCACACCTTCCCAGGAGCCAATAAGTCAAATTAAGAAAAAAACCTCGCAGGTTACATTAGTGTCAAAACGCATTCCCCCCCCCCCCCCCTTGGAAAAAGGTGGTGACGCCCCTGGTGGTATGAGAATCTCAGAGAGGGTAAATGAAAATACAGTGTGTCATTAGTAAGGGTATTTCACCGTCAGAACGAATGAACAGAGTCGTAGCGGTCGTTGTCCAATTGTACCGTTCAGCTCGACATGAGTAAGCCCCGAAGTTGTTTCCATTCGAATCAACAGGTAAGGTGACCTTTGCCGAAGAGGTGAGGTAGCTTTCGATATTTGAAGCCGATGGAAACTGACACGAGGAGACATCATCATCGTAAGAACACCAGCTTGTCACATCTGACCCCGTGGTCAAGTCTATTGACCTCTGAAAGGTCAATGTACTTGTCATGTCAGAACCACTCAGAACAGCTGCAAATGACGCTGGTTGATTGGGTTCGTAGGTTGGGTTGAAACTAACGCACGTCATGTCCAGTATATTCCCTGAGCAATGAGACAAAGGTACATTCACCAGGCTATAATAATCCCACACTGCAAGATTCAACTTTTGGCGGAATCTCAAAGGAAGCTATGAATTACAGATAATTTTCCGAGTAACCGATAAACACACTTAACAATTAAGAGCGAATAGCTAAAGCTACTGTTATAGGGGGGATATGTCATTAGCAGAATTACCAATGAAGTCAATTCATTTACGGTTGAAGGTATATCAAATGATAAATTATGCAAGCAAACTGGCAGCTATGCAGGAAGGTCATGATTATGTGTGCGAAATGTGACATATTGATGTTAATAGAGATTACTCTGTCTGTACTTTGCAATTATTGTATCGAAACGGAAATGAAAAAGAAAATTTGGAAAGTCCACATGAGATTAGTCAAAGTTATGGCATTACGTAATATTTTGTGAACAGCTCGATGGGAGAGTCTTCAGTTGACATTATCAAACTCAGCAAATTTTGGTGATAGTTTGGTTTCAACTAATTTCAGTATAAATCTGTGGGAGCGTGAAGAAGAATCCAAGAAAGATATCATGTAACATTCCACGATTTTATGTTCGAAATGGACAAAAGAGTTAACAGTCCTGTGCGACTGATTTTACTCAATTCAGCAAAGTCAGCCCACCAATGGTGTGGAATAACACTTTAGATATAGTTTCATGTTTGTCATTGATGCAGAAATCAATCAACATGCAGTGAGGTACGACTTGCTTCTCGTCGGAATGAACATAATTTGGTAAAGTGTTTTATTTGTTTTGTTGTGTGTGTGTGTGTGTGTCTTTTGGTCTCACTCAACATGTTATTATACCATCTTCTGTTTCTGTTTATTTTTCACTTATTTCACATTTATTTTGCACGCGTATTTTTCTGTATTCATTTGTGGCCTTCTATCAAAAGTAGATGAACGAAAAAAAAAATCTAATTGCCTACACCCACACATAATTGTTGAAGGAAACTATCCCATCGAGCGTCAGTGAGGCAAGGTATAACCTTCCTGGTGTTGTTGCAATCGCCTACGAAGTCCTGTCTCAAATTCAACCTAGCAAAGTGGGGGTATAGTGAAAATAATGACATCTCCTTTCTGTGTGGAGAGGAGCAGACTGTGCAATATCTTTTTGGCTGTCCACTTTTACCAGAGCCTTGCTCACAAGAATTAAGATCTGGCAGCTCTAACGCCCTGTGTCAGGCAGTGCATGGACATTGGAGTGGAAGAATCTATTAATACGCATTTTTTTTTTTTTTTTTACGTAGTGAATTGAGGAGAAGACGACATTCGCATGGATTTTGGAGAGCTACTTCGTGGACTTAAAAAAATACATTCAATTTAGATACATTTATTCCAGTCAGATCAATGACAAAATACAGGGGTACATTTACACGGAGCAAGATAGTTAGCAGTGATCTGAAAGGAAGACATTTCCGCGAACGTTACACATAACAAGTAACTTGTGTTGAGATGCTCTATTATAACACTACGAATTATGAAAACAAAAATGATGCAAGAATGATACACATACACTAACAATAGATAGTAAAGAACACGAAGAAGAGAAGAAGAAATTTAGAAAGTAACTTACTTTGATATTCACAGATGTAATAAAGTAAACAATTGCAATTAATGTCAACGTGATAATGCATGTTATGTGTGTTCATCTACACTGGATCAACAATTCTGGGAAATCTTACCTTTAACAGTGCATTGATAATCGGTACATTTCTTAAATCTGCTCTACAATAACTTCCATAGATGCTACGTTAGTAGCATGTAGGCGTAGTGAGTTTCGCACTTTTACTCCAGTATTGAAAATACTGATATGGATGGCATTGTTCTCTGACTTGCAAGATGTAGAAAAGCCGATGATCGTGTGCTGGAATTATGAAAACTCCTAATTAATGACAGAAAAAAAAATCTCTGAAATATGATGTAATAATTCGTCAATAGTTCTGTACACACACACACACACACACGCACACACAGAAAAAAAATCAACAGTACATCATGACTATTGTGATTGGTCTCATTCTATGATGGTATTGGTCAGCATTTTTCTTCGAGATGCACCAACTATCATTCGAACAATACATTTTCATTCATTATTAGGTGTGAATGGTATGCAGTTGCCCATACGAAATTACAGTTAAGAAAAATAGGGGAGGAAGAGTCTACAATATAACATTTGCAAGAAACTTTCAAGAAAAAACGTGCCTGAGTCTATTGATACTACCAATGCTTTTCAATACATTTTCCTCAACTTCTCTGATGTGATACTTGCAACTTAACTTACCCCAGGGAACTTGATACGCTCAACCATATAGTATATTCTTACACCATTTAAATTAATTTCACATCCACCAAACCTTTGAATCCACTGTGGTTACTAAATATCATAGGTTTTCATAATTGCAGATCAACTGACAGTTTACTGGCGCGAAAACATACACTCACTATCTGCGAATTGTTATTTGATTATCTTTGAAGGTCATTGAAATCTTTGTGTATATAGATAATATTCTCACCGTCTGCATAAAGAAGAAAAGAAGGCATTGGGTATGAATTCCCATTACCGTTAATGTATAAAATGAAAGGTAAAGTTCCTCGCAGACGCCTTGAGGGACACCACAGGATATTTCTCTTAGACGTAAAACAGATGATTTCAACAGAATACATTTATAGCGATTTGAAAGACAAATGTTGAACCTGTCATAAACAATTTTACTAGTATCATAGTGGATCAATGTTAAACGCATAATACTGTGATTAATTGTATTAAAACCCTTCGATAAATCTATGAATATGCAATCATAAAAGAGTTCTTCTGGGGATCCTTTTCTTCGTCACATCTCAGTAGATATATACTAAAATCTTTCACAAAATAGATTGCTTTATTTTTAGCCACTGACCACATAATGGAGAGACAATCATATCCACAAAAAGATACATTCACATTTGGAGGTTGGTAAACAACACCAGCAACAATTATTTCCCTCCTCTTTATTTCCAAGATTTATAGATATTGGATCACAAACATTTTCATCAAGCCACAAGTCTGGCGTGGAAAAATATTTTTATGTATTGGTATGATCATTCCTACACCACAGCATGTTTTTTTTTTACGTTCTATATGAACTGGTTAAAGAAGGAACTTGAGCATTGTCATCATCTTGTAACCAGATCCATTAAATTCTTAGTCTATGAGGTTACACAATGCAGATTATTACATCGAAGTTTTTTGACAAATTCTAGAATTTCAATGTATATACGTAAATCTAGCACCATCAGGGGTGTTTGTGAATACAATGAAATTTTCACTGTAATGATAATGAGAATCAATGTTTTGTTTATATAAAAAATGACATCTCGGTCTAAATATGCATTACCAAAACAAACTGTACCTAGAGTTGTTAGAAGTTTCAAGGTAAATTGTATTAAGTCTGTCCTTGTTACTAGTGTCATATTAGTCATTGTCCAAACACATTATCCATATATATATATATATATATATATATATATATGCAGAAGCTAAATGCGAACATATGCATGTGTGTTTTGTCAGACTGTTTATGTCAATTTAATGATGTACATTCAACGGTAATCCTGGAAGTAAACAACCATGCAAAAGACAATGCATGTATACCCACAATAAACACAGAAAAGTAATTTAAAAGTAGCATAACTAAGATATTACGTTTATGTTATAACTCGCAAGGCATGAAAACAGAAACCAACTTGTGGAAAAAAAAGCCTGAACATCAAAAGATGCAATATTCCAGGACCTCTGGACCAACTTCACGTTATAAAACAATCTGATTAATTAAATGTTTTCTTTTACGATGAACATCATCATAAAAAAAAAGAATTACAATGACCTCAAAATTAATGATCTATGTTCCATGAGAAATGCACATTATAGTACACGCTGTGTACATTGTATCATAGGAAACCTGTATAGTTCCACAATCGTGTTTACACAAACTTGTTCCTAAATCATGGTATTTAGCAATACACACTGGATTATGCCCCTAGTACATCCAGTCAATTCAGAATAGCCTGAACCGTTGCATCGTGACAATACTTACCAAGAACGGACATGTTGAGGGTGATAATAACTGCACATCGAAGGACTAAAAATCGAAGTTGTTGTTCCATTTTCTTGACCCGTTCAAGAATAATTATTATGTTGGTGATCACACTGTCATTCTGCGATTAATGCAGTAATGTAACATACATGCACATGGATGGAATCACGCAGAAAATCACCAAAGGCCTTCATCTTTTGTTTCTTGTAACGTTCCGTTTACCACAGTTTGTCATGGTTTGGGGAGAGATTTTTGAGACTTCAATTTCCTGGTTCAAGGGTTAGAAAACGCTGATGTGTAGGTGAAAAAAAAATCGAGGCGTTTAAAGTGTTACCATGCTTGTTCAAAGGGCATACTGCTATAGCATCAATAAAACTTGAACTTCGTCACCACATTTGACTTACAAGTTTCTTGATTCATGATCGTAAGAGGGACAAAACCAGATAGGGCCTGTCTTTGCTGCTGTATGAATAATCTAATCGTCATGTCTTCATGTTTGGTTCGATTTCATGTTATAATTCTTCGCAGTTCTTCATATAAAGGGAGATATTTGTTGATATTCAGCTAAGATGGTTGTACACTGAGCAGTGTCGCTTAAAATTATTCAAATGATTCATTCAAGTAAGCACTAGGCAGCATGTTACAAGATGTCTTTGCTCTTACACCTCACCATGTTATTATATATATTTTTAGACGACACTCTTCAGATAATGAAGGACACAGTAATAGGTACAGCAAAACAAAAATAATTACCGCTGAGCTTTTTTTTTTTAATCGCAAGGCCCCATGAGCAAACTAATGAGATAAGGATACAACCATTCATGTTCACAATGTACCTATCAAAGCGCAACAGTTCTTTGTCGCCAATACAAGTTTTACACAGAGGTTTATTACATGCAAAAGTGGGAATTTCGGTGAAGAATCATGTGCACAGCTTTAATAATGAACAACACAAAAGTGAAGCAATGATTTCAGTACATCATCTGATTTGCATAAGTGGTTTCAACTCATACTGTTATTTCATAAAACAATTTGAATGTTCTACGACTTCGCCATATTTTGTCAGATTGTTATGAAAATGTAATTACTCTGTTTCTTTGACGCTTTTCGTCAAAGTCAGCTTTAATATGGAGGGAATTACAACTGAAAATGATGTGGGAGAATAGAATAGCTTCTTACCCTGTCTGTTGGAATGGCTGATTTCTACCTCAGGGGAACTCAAATCGTTTGAATAAAACTAGTAGACCAAAATTAATCGGCTGTTGTTGTAAGGTATAAAAGCATCTTGGTAGAATTTCTTTTTTTTTTCTCTCACTGATATGCATACAAATTCACGCAGAATTATCTACTAAGAATATGCACCTAGGGCCTACTTGTCCCCCCCCCCCATGAAATTCAGTATGAAATGATTTGCAATGACTATTTGTTCACATTCATGTGCCTTTGTTTTAAAACGATGCAGATCAAATATAAGAAACTACTAAGACAGCCATGAATCATAAAATCTCTTCATAAGTGTATTAATTAGAAAAAAAACTATTTTGTAGCTACCGAAAACTACCCAATGTTTCAACTAAATCTCGTTATGTTCGTAAAAGAAAAACACTTTATTAGCAAAGGAACGGCATTTTCAGCCAGCTGCTTTCCAGTCAGTTAGATAAATGTAAGCTTGATATAAAAAGAACGATGAACGTCAGGGGAAGGTGATGAACGCAGCTTTAAAATCCAGTACGGATATGAATTCCCGAATTTCAAACATCGTGGACTGACAGACGACCCAGGGGTATGGCGGGTATAATCAACGACCTTTTTGTTAACCTCGGTCAGGATCGTATGTCAAGGCGTCACATCCCCCACATCGACTCGCTGATGTGGAATTTCAGTTTTGTTTTGTTTTTTAACTTTAAATATTGACTTTGTCTTAAATTATATGCCGAATAAGTATCCTTGGAAGAATTACTTTGGATTTGAAAACATGATGCTGGTAAAGCTGCAAAGTGCAATGCACTGCACCAGGACAAGCATCGAGACATTATAGCTTTACGCGTACATGCATGTGTAGGACTTCGGTATGACAGTGAAAGCGGGCAAACAAACTAGGTACCAGAGGATGTAGTTTGTATGTCAACGGTGATGCGGAGACGTATTAGAATCATAAACCTTAATGAAATTAAGTTATCTATATTCTCTCGAAAAAAAAAAAAGAAAAACAGGTTAAAAGGGCATAGTACCGGTTTTTTATTTTTTTTTATATGTTGTTCTTTCAATTCTAAAAGACCCAGCGGTGCAAACAGAATCAAAATTTCATAACGATTTAGTCCGTAAATTCATGTTGAAAATGGAAATTTTTGGGCGAGAATTATGCTAATGAGCTGACGAGCCCGGATGTCGTGATGTCACAGGTGCCAAATGTTTCACTGATTACAAGCCCTCGCATACGCGTGCGTTAAATTGTGCCGAGTAGCAGACGACGCTTTAATAGGCCCAATTTAGCTAGCAGGCGGCACTTGTGTACTGTCCTATCCATGCAGCTGTCTCAAATTTCGCTCAAACCAAATCGCACCAAAATTACAGTATATACTTCTAAGCATATTTCAAAATACCGTATTATATTTGAACGAAATCGGTAATCGAGAAGTATCAATATTGACGCCGAATTTCAAGTTGTCACACAAAAAAAAAAAAACTCACTCTTCGCGAGAGATCTTGGTAAACGCGATATGCACAATCTAGAACTGAAGTTGTAATAGCCGACTAGTGCTGTGCGAACGGGGAATTTACGCGGGAACTAAATTAAAAAATGTCGATTTGTGTGATTTACGAACTTTATTTTTCATTCAACTTAGCTCAAATAATTTATAAATTGATTTCTTGCTCCCGATTACTTGAAAGATTTGTCTCGTGATATTAGATGGCTAACTTCAGTCTGTGCGTGCGCAGGCAAGTAGGGCTACTACGCCGCGATCACTCTTGTTTAGTCGTACAGAGCAGATTGTTTTTAGCGACGACAGGAAAGTCGACAACTGCACTTACGCTTCTCAACTTGCGATTTGGTTCCAATTAGCGTGAGCAAGTGGACATGAGTCATAAAATACTTCTTGTGATTTTGGTGCAATTTGGTTGGGTGAATTTTGAGATATCTACATGGATACGGAAGTACTCTAGCACTTTGCCTACACCAGCGCTTGGATCGCGAAGCGGTGGCACTGTTTGTATCTACGTGGTCGGGCCACTCTTCCGAGGTATGGGTCCTACTAAAACTAGATCCAAGTTAGTCCTTGGCGTTAAAACGACCACCATGAGATTTATCTCGACCACAAAAACATTGAAAATCCATAAAGCAGATACCTTACCTGCAAAATTCAGCACAGAAACAACAGGGCCTGCAGCACAAGGGCCTCTAGCGGCAACGCTAGACCTTGGAGTCTGGACTTTCGTCTGGACTTTCTTCAAGTTCTGGCAGCAGGGCCATTCGGGGTATGTATTGCATACTAAACGTTTACGCCGTGCCTATTATTAGCGCTGTGCACGTACAGCTGTCGACGGAGCGGCGAGTAGAATCTTCTCGGTCCTTGACTGCTCACTAGACCTAGTCCTAGGTTTAGTCTAGAGTCTATATGTACTGAGTGCCGTTTTCTTCTAACTAGGCGTAAACCGTGATTGCCATTGACTATTTTTTGGATTTAGATTTTAAGAATCACTCAGTCCTCATCTTCGTTAGATAGTTTGAACTGTGATGTCGAACCATTATCGCTCATCATCAATGTATAGTTAGTGCAACGTATACTTACACACAGTTTTCTATGGGCAGCACGTTCGGACAATGATGCCAATTTCATTTTGCATATCTGGAATATTCCCCACAAATTTGATCTAAATAAAAAGCTTTTGAAGAGATTCCTTTTAAGAATTAATAAATATTGTTTAACATGTTTATTTCAGCTCCATATTGCAATTTTACTAAATAACAGTTTTTGCAGTACTTCGTGTGAGATTTCATCAGTAAATTGACATGTGTAGAACCTTTCTAGTTCGTTTTGCTAAAGTCGGAGGTTGGCACCTGTGACGTATGCCAAATTGTGTGGATCGTTCCTTGGCTGACTCGTTTTCATATTTTTCAAAAAATCATGACAGGCTTATCCTGGGTTTTAGAATCCTCTCTTTCCAGTTGTAGGCATCAAAAAATGTAGATTAGAATTATCAGACAAGTAGAAAATGTCAGTACAGGTTTCTTTTAACTGGGGACTTATTTGCTGTGAGTCATTGTGATCTTTTGCGCGATGTCGGGTATTGCGAGAGGAGTATGACGTCACAGACAACGCGGCGGTGGTGCAGCGCAAGTTGGAGTAGACCACTGAACCACGCGGAAGTGACGTTACGCGCAATGCTTGAAGGCAGCGCTTGGCTTCCATTGGCGCTGCCATTTTGGGACTCCACCTTTAGGCCACTCCCACTTTACAATACGCTACTATTGGGCTCACACGGGTAAATAATTCTCTACAGAGACGTGTGTTAAAATTCAAAATTAAAAAAAAAAATTCTGTAAAATAGCTGGGAGAAATGAGATGTTTCATCGCCGGTAACCTAAAAAAGTGAGGTATACCGTTTCATCCATCAAATTTCCAAGGGGGGGGGGGGGGGGGTCTTCGGCTCAAACTCTGTCCAAGGGTCCGCAAAGCCACACTACGAGTTTACTCAAAAAAAAGACACATTTTCCGTACATGCACCCAATGAAATAAAGTCCCTTCACATCCCATGGAAAAGCTTTCATCTTCCAACTGAAATGCAGTTTGTGGAGGAATTCATACTCAATATCTGCAGCTATTCACTTTTTACCACACTGCTTTTTCTGATTTTTAACTAATTTTTTTCCTCATTTATTTTGGTATCTTTGGTACGAATTTGTGAAGGGGTCTGGGACATTAAATTTTATTTACAGGTGTGAGCCCTATTGTGCAGAGCAACAATACAGAGCTACCAAGTCTCACACATTCTGCCTCAAGCATTTAGGGGCCGTCTCACAATCTCACGCATGGCATCCATTTTTCCCGCGCATTGGGCGAAGTCTGCAACCTGGGCCTGTAATAGTGAGCACAACTCAAGAGATTAAAGTGATAGTTGCAAATATAGAAATATTTTCCTTTGTCTTTCAAAATAAGTAAAAAATAGTCAATTAAGTATGCACCTGCTCGCACCATTGAACTTGGCATGCCTGACAATAGTAGAGATCAACTAAAACCTTCGGTGCAGAGGGTACGCAGAAGAAGCGTCCGTTCCTCAGTGGAGTTGATTATGGGTGTCAAGTATCGCATGGGCTATTGTCACAGGTTACCTACACACTAGTAGTTATGTACATGTGTGATGTACTGTATGCATGGTTGTTTTAATGTGTATGTACACAGGTTGACCAGATAAATGGAGAACATTCTATGCGGTATAGATAAAGTACATACAAGTTGACCAGATTAGTGGAAAATTTTCTATTTGTGACGGGGCATCACAAGACCAACAAAAAGTCGCATGCACTGACTCGCATGCACTGACTTTGTGCGAGGACTGAAAATAGATGAAGTGGTCAACTCAGTCAATCTTGAGCTTTTCATATTTTCTGAAAGAGCAAGTCTTCTTCTACATTGTACTAAAGTTTGGGATCATAAAACGAACAGAAAAGCACAGAAACTTTTGTTTTTAGCAGTTGAATAGTGTGAATAGGTGTTTCCCATATAGAGCCCTCTTTTCATTTCTTAAAAACCCTGTCCATACTCTTCATTTTCAATTCCGATAACTTTAAAATGAATGATGCTAATGCTTTGAAAGTTGGCATTATACTAATAAAGCATGCTCAATTTCGAGCTAATCTGAACGTTCCTTCATTGTTGTTGCTCTGGTGGTTAACATCCTGTTTTTTGTTCCATTCATCACACAGCTAGCACGGTTTGGTAAATATTGAATTGACCCTGTACTTCAGAGCCTCTTTCCTCAGTTCAAACTTTCCAGAGTGTGTGCTTTCTTTCCAATATTAGGACAGGTTAGGAGAGTCCGTTCGAATTGGGGGGGGGGGGCACCTCGTGGAAAAGTAATATTGAGGGTGTGTATGATTGTGCGTGCGCGCTTGTGTATGTGTATGTGCGCGCGCTGTCAGTCTGCAAACTTAATGGGGACTACATTCGACATACCGGAATGTGATACATTCCACAGCGCAGTTATTGAGCAACATTGTAAGTTCTCCTTACATGGATTATGGAATGACAGTGTGACATAATATATTACACGACAAATTACTGGCAGCAACATCAGGAAAATTGCATAACAATCAAATGCGAGCGAGCTTGAGAATGTTGACATCTTTAGGTCCCCCAAATGCCGTTTGTAGCTATATTTTTCGCTTTGGAAATTAAGGGGGGACGTACCGGGCGCAGCTACTGGCAATAACATCAGGAGCATGGCATAACGATTTAATGCGAGCGAGCGAAGCGAGCGAGCTGGAAAAATTTGACATTTTACCGTCCCCAAACTGCAGTTTGTAGTATAATTTTTTTCGCTTTGGAAAATAAGGGGGGGGGGACGCACAGGGCGCAACTGCTGTCAGTTACTGGCAGCAACATCAGGAGAATGGCATAACGATTAAATGCGAGCGAGCTTGAAATTTTTGACATTTTACAGTCTCAAAACTGCCGTTTGTAGCTATATTTTTTTCACTTAGGAAATTAAGGGGGACGCAGAGGGCGTAACTGCTGTCAGTTACTGGCAGCAACATCAGAAGAATGGCATGACGATTAAATGCGAGCGAGCGAAGCGAGCGAGCTTGAAAATTTTGACATTTTAAGGTCCCCAAATTGCCGTTTGTACCTGTATCTTTTCGCTTTGGAAATTAAGGGGGAGGGGTGCACCGGGCGCAACTGCTGGCAATTGCTGGCAGCATGCATCAGAGGAATGGCATAGCAATTAAATGCAAGCTAGCGGAGCGAGCGAGCTTGAAAATTTTGACATTTTATAGTCCCAAAACTGCCGTTTGTAGCTATATTTTTTCGCTTTGGAAATTAAGGGTAGGCAGGGGCGTCCGGTGCGCCCCCTGGATCCACCACTGGTAGTCAAGGGTGTCGGTGTATGTACATGATTGGGGGAGGTATGACCAGCATGGGGGCGTCGAAGTGATCAAGCGGGCGAAGGATGTCCAAAATCTGCACTTTAGAGCGTCCCCTACATAGTTTGTGTTTGTGAGTATGTGTGTTTTATATACATGGAAAAGTTAGGAAATATAGCCCAGGTCAAGTCTTACTATTGGCAATGCAAGGTTAACATAATTATAGACTAGTATGTAAAGCAACACTGCAAAATCATTCAGTGATCTAGCTTTGATATAACGAAACGCAAGGTACAAAGGTGTACATTCTACATCACAATGCGCAACAAGGCAGCGAATCTTTTTGCCGTTCGGATGTTCTGAGTACACTGCTTAAATCCTTCAAATAATGACATGCCAATTTCAGAAATTGTCCTCCCGCGACTTTCGGATCCTTTTGTTGTAGCGGGTCACAAATGTATTCCGCGATTCCAATTGATTGGTATCATTTTATTAAGCATTTTACATAAGTTAAATCAGTAGAAACTAATTGCAACATCTCTGATCATCCGTTACTGTTATGTACAATGTAAAAAGAAACATTCAATGGGTGAGATGACGTTGCAATACGTGCAAAGTACAGGCGTATTTTCTTTGGCATCTTCCATGAGGAAACACCGGGTCTGAAATGAAACAAGAGACTGTTATCATGATAAGAGGTGTTGAACAGGGATTGCTTGTAAAACTTCCCTTTCCAGCTGCATAGTTGTACTGTCAAACTATACTTGGATGTTTGAGACAGTGAATGGCTGAAGAGCTCGGATGAAGTGTTAGAATGCTCTTGGGAAAACCCTTGAGCCTACTATCGTGTCGTTCGTTCTGTGTGTGTGTCTGTGCGTGTGTATGTGCGCGTGTGTGTGTGTGCTTTCTAATTTTGTGAACAAGTGGAGTGCCCAATGTGTATCCCATTCGAGAAAAAAACGAACAAAATACTAAAGAAAATATGGAAACAAATTCTTACAATTATTGAAATTCAATGTTGTGAATTAAAAAAAAAATCATCATACGCATCATTGCACACTAGAGCATGCTGTGCCAAGTACTAAACCTTTGGGGAATTACTTCTGTGGGGGTGGGGAGGGGGAGGGTTTGTTGTTTTTAGAGTGAAATTAATTCGATGTTGATGAAAAAGGCAAAGTAGTGAAAAAAGAAAGGTGATTGTCGCAATCATGCGACAATCATGGAAAGTATTAAAATATAAAATAACAGAATAATAACACAGTTAAATTTCATGCGAGCACATAAAAAAATACTAAGAGGGAAGTTTACTTTACTCACACTGCACGTGCACATCATAAATATGGTCTTAATTAATTGGATAACATCATTTAGCAGATGACACAGTGCCAGTGACACGGTGCCAATATTTACATAAGTCAGGTATTCACTAACCTACATATATCATTATTCCCATGAAGGCGGAACTTCATAAACCATAATCACTTTCCTCCTACACAGTAACGTCCCTATCAATTCATTAAGTTATTTGGTTTTTCCCTTTTTGTCAACGAGACCAAAAGTAAATACGTCTTTGCTGAAACAAACACGATCTTTTGTGTGTACTTATCGACGAAATGCCTCTGTTAGAATGAGCCGGCGCCCCCTCATTCTCCTCTCTCTCTCTCTGCCTCTGCTGACATCTCTACTGACTATTGATGAGGACGAACGCTGTGTGTGTATGTGTGTGTGTGTGTGTGTGTGTGTGTGTGTGTACAAAGGGAATGAAGAGCTCTATAACACTACGTCACACAGAGTTGCCAATTGTCCTACACCCTCTTAACTTTATCAAAACTTCAGTACAATGTTTTGTTTAATTATCCCCCCCCCTTTGAAAAAGAGCCATTGATCTACTTTTCTGATTTTTCTATTCTTATCTGATGTCACATGATATCAGGATGAAATTCCCATACAATGTTTGGATTTCCCACAAGATTTGTGCATCTGCGTTGGCAAAATATCAATTGTGACCCTGCACCACAAAACCAACAAAAAGTCGCCAGACATGGGTTTTCCGTTAAGGGCAAACTCTGACGCTTTGAAATGATGTATAACTCAATTCAAATGGACTTCCCTAACCAACCTAATCCTGGCAAGAAAGCACACACTCTGGAAAAGTGTGAACTAAGAAAAGAGGCTCTGAAGTGCACGGTCTATTCAAGCGCTTCATCTTTATCAATCCGTGCTAGCTGTGCCATGAAAGGGACAAAACACAGGATGTAAACCACCGGAGCAACAACAATGAAGGGATTATCAAATTAAGCTGAAATTATAAATGTTCTATTAGCACATTCTGTCCATGATCAATGCTAACTTTCAAAGCAGTAGCGTCATTCTGTCAAAAGTTATTAGACTTGAAAGTGAAAGACATGAAAAGCGGACTCGAAGTCATACCTGATCATTCTACTCTTCCCCCCCCCCAAAAAAAAAAGGGGGGTGTAGAAAAACTGCTAAGAACACACTTTCCCATTCATGTTAAGATACCAAACAGAAGAATAATGTACAAGAAGGATAGCTCTTTCAGAAAATATGAAAAACTCAAGAATGACTTGGTTGAACCATTTCACCTTTTTTGAGACCTCATTTAAGATCAAGGGTTGCGACTTTTTGTTTGTTTTGTGGTGCACGGTCACAATTACCTATCACAGACACTTATGTCGCAGATTAAAATTCTTTGTCTCCTGACTTGAAAACTGAATGATTCGTAGATGACAAACAGTTGTGAAGATAGATGGCACCTACATGCATACGATCAGTAGAGGTCGCTCTTCATCATTCTCTCCCTGGACATGGAGGATGAGCCCACAAAGGTTACTCTTTGATTTTGGCACACTCTGTTTTTTTGCCCAGCCATGAAAATAATACTGAGTGAAACTGCGTGCTTCCTGACGGAAAAATTAATAACAATTAAAACAAATGGCGGGAAGATTATGGGGGCAAGATCAACAATAAAAAAAAGTTTAGCATACTTTTTACGTCCGTCCTTGCTCATGGTGGAATTAGCAAATGAAGATATGGTAATAAATCCAGGTAAGTATTCCAAGAAATTAGGCTAAATCCAGGAAATGGAATCTTAAAGTGGAGAGGACGATTCACTTGTCTATCAAAGTCGGGCCGCCATGTTGATTTTTATATTAATACATAATAATATTGTGAATTCAGTCAATTTTTTCTCAGTTTTTGAGTATTTGATTTGAAATTTGGGATAAATATTTGTGTCTATGATAATTATCATAGTTGTGTAGATTTAAATTCTTTTAATGTCAAACATTGTGTTCCCATGGTAACATCATTTTCTATTGACAATCATAGATTTTGCCGATTTATTTCTTTTACATAGGTTTTGAGCATTTGACTTGAGATGCGATGTATGTGATTGTCAGTGGGCAGTATATATCTATTGAATGTTGATTATAATGCTGTTATTAGAAAGAATATAAGATGGTTGCTGGCTGAGTTGATTTTTTTTCCCGTTTTGGGTTGGCGTATTAATCACGAGCAGCGAAAGTTTCGTTTTTGATGAAATTTATGGTTAATTTTTTGGCAATAATAGATACGAAGGCCCACCATGGTATCATCGTTTGTTTGATTAGATTGTGTATAATTGTCAGAGCATTGATAGCTATTGTGTGATTGTTTGTATGGGTCTCAGTCATTGTCAGTGGAAGAACTGTACTTGTCTACGTACAGTATGTTGTATTCATGTTTTGTCATATGTTATATTTGTATGTTCAGGGCCCCCAGGAAGAACAGTTCCTGCCTACTGATGGGGTCACCCTGTTGAAAGAAGACTGCATAGATAAATAAAAATCTTAAAAAGGGGCATTTCATCCTGATATTATTTTGCTTTACGTAAAAAAAGAAAAGTCAGAGAAGAAGATCATTAAAAGGATGTTGGGAAAAATCAGACACACCAAAAAGCTATAGATTGATAAAGGTCACAAAGTAAAACAACTTGGCAACTCTGTGTGTCGTAGGTGTTGAGCAGCTATCCATCTGTTTTGTACAAAAACTCACTCTTCATTTTTACATTTATATCGGCACAGACAGAACATAATTATAATACACTGAAGAGGACATGCAGAGACGTATTTACTTTACTTTATACCCAGAACAGATCTAAAGAAAGTTTGCCTGCTGACAAAAATGAAAGGTATTACTTTTTGTGTACAAACGGAATTGAGAGCTGCTCAACACCTACGTCACACAGAGTTACCAATTTGTCCTACTCTCTCTAAGCTTTATCATAACTTTAGTCTAACTTTTTTTTGTCAAGTTTTTCCCGCCAAAATTCACCGATCTCCTTTTCTGATTTTTCTATTCCTATTATGCAATATGATATCAGGATGGAATTCCCCTACAATGTTTTGATTTCTCTTAACGAGATCTGTGCATCTGCGTTGCTGAAATGTTAATCACCTATCATAGGCACTTAATTCAATAATTGAAATTCTTTGTCTCCTGACTTCAAAACTGAATGATTCGTACCACAAACAATTGTGAAGATAGACGGCACCTACATGCATACGATCAGTAGAGGTCGCTCTTCATCATTCTCTTCATCATTCTCTTCATCATTCTCTTCCTGTATGTGAAATCTATAATAGAGCAAGGAAAGAAGGAGTTTACAGATGTTAGAGTCCTTTGGGATTTTGTTAAAATGAAAATTCGTGAAATAACAAAGAAATATTCGAAAGGAAAGGCGCAAGAAATACAGGAAAAAATAAGGAAATTGCAGAAAAATATTTCTGATTTAGAACAATTTTTAATTATTTCCAAAGATAATGATATTTTACATCAATTAGAATTGAAGAGAAATGAGATGAAAGGATTATATGATCAGAAAGTAGCGGGATTAAAAGTGAGATCGCGGGCTAAGTGGTTTGAGGAAAGTGAAATTAATGAAAATTATTTTAAACAATTATTAGCATCTAATCAGAGAAAAACATTTATAGATAAATTAAAATTAGAAGATAGTGTAGAAATTACTGATTCGAAGCAGATTCTGAAAGAAATTAAAAAATTTTATCAAAATTTGTATTCTCAAGGTGAGATAATAGACAATAAAGAGGATCTTTTTATTAATATGCCTCATTTGAATATAGGTGAAGACAGTAAAAAATCATGTGATGAGAAGATTACAATGGGTGAATGTATTTCGATATTAAATAAAATGCCTTTAAATAAATCACCAGGAAATGATGGTTTAACAGTTGAATTTTATCGAACATTTTGGTCTGATATAGGAAACCTTGTTTTAGAATCTTTTAATGCAGCTTTTGAGAAAGGGGAATTATCAATCTCACAAAGACAAGGCGTAATAACAATAATTAAAAAAGAAGATAAAGATCCTTTGTATATTTGTAATTACCGACCAATTACCCTTCTTAATGTAGACTATAAACTTTTATCTAAAGTTTTATCGGAAAGAATAAAACTGGTATTAGGAGAAGTTATACACGTAGATCAAGTTGGATTTTTGCCCGAGAGGAATATTGGAGAGGCTGTTAGGGTTATTGATGATATTATATTTTATACGCAGTTGTACAATGCGCAGGGCTATCTAGTGACAGTCGACTTTGAGAAAGCTTTTGACACCGTCTCACACTCTTACATGAAATTATTAATGACAAAATATGGCTTTGGTCCATATTTTTGTAGATGGATAGAAGTCTTATACAACAATGCAATTAGTTGTGTTATGAATGGAGGCTTCTCCACGGGATACTTCGAAATAGGTAGGGGAGTAAGGCAAGGGGATCCCTTGTCTCCATACCTCTTTCTGTTGATTATAGAAACACTAGCATTGTTTATTCGAAATGAAAAAGATTTAAAGGGTATCTTGATTGGTGATATGGAGACAAAGATAGTAATGTATGCAGATGATTGTTCAATTTTTGTGAAAGAAAAACGTGATATAGAAAGATTAGATAATATATTGGATTCTTTTTATTATACATCGGGATTAAAGATAAACAGGGATAAGACATATATTATGAAATTGGGGTCTTCTAGTCAGAATAATGATAACTTGACTGGAATAACGCTGGGCAAATTGGTTCAAACAGTTAAAGTGCTAGGAATATATTTTTCTTTAGATATTAATGTTAAAGAAGAAATGAATTATAAAGAAATTTTGAGTAAAATAAAAAAATTGTTGGGATGGTGGAAGCAAAGGGATTTGACCCTTTTTGGGAAAATTCAACTGGTTAAAGTATTTGCTATATCTAAGCTATTATACGTTTCTTCCATGATGTCAGTACCTCGATGGGTTTTCAGAGAGGTGGAAACGATTTGTTTTAATTTTATTTGGAACGGTCGTGACAAAATAAAGAGAAATTTATTGTATTTGAATTATGATAAAGGGGGAATGAAAATGCTGAATTTTAGGTACATGGTGTATGCCCAGCGCATAATGTGGATTAAGAGACTTTTTAGAGGTGATAAGAATATGAAATGGAAACAGTTTTTTGAACATGTATTGAACAAAGTAGGAGGGAGACTAATTTTTCTTTGTAATTATGATCCCCGGTTATTAAATATTAAAGCGCCGAAGTTGTATTTAGAATTTTTAGAGATCTGGGATTATTTGAAAGGAAAAAATGTAATTGTTAAAGAAACGTATAATGAAAATCAAATAATTTTTAATAATTTTTTTATTTCAGGTAGGAATTTTCCCTTTAATGAAAAACTATTTAAAGCTAATGTTTTTCAAGTTAAACATGTCATTGACGCTGGTGGAAAAATTAGACCAGGGGCTTATTTTATTAGAAAGGGCCTAAATGCAGACGATTTAATCTCTCTTTATGAATTGTATGATAAATTTCCAGCAGAATGGAAGGTGGCGAGAAAAGGTAACGTGAGGGATCATATTTTGAGTGATAACCCTGCTGATGTTTTTGAAATTAGTCTTAATATAAACAAAAAAGTGTACCCCTTATTGTCAGTATCTTCAAAAATGATATACAATATTTTTATTGGTACCATTGAAGATTCTTTTCTTTCAAAACACCCAGAAGTATTAGCATTAAACATGGATAGATCGGCTACTGCAGTTTGTTTTTCTATTCCTAGAATTTCGACACTAGACTGGAAGCTGAGAGAATTCCAATATAAGCTTCTGCACAATGTTATTTTTTGTAATGATAAACTTCACCAGTTTGGAATAACACAATCAAATCTGTGCTCCTTTTGTAGGGAAGAGGTTGAAACATATTATCATATATTTTATGACTGTCCTTTAGTTTATCGAATATGGAACGAGGTAGGAAATAAACTAAAATTTCCTCAGTTTGTTAATATAAATTGGCTTGACGTTTTACTTGGATTCAGGGAAAATATCAAACTCGATGCTTTGTTGAATCATGTGTTAATTTTGATTAAGCATATGATTTTTGCTAACCGTAAAAGTGGAAGAGTTCCAACCTGTAAAGAAATATCTAAGGCAATTGCCACCTCAAAACAGTCTGAATATGAAAAAGCAACGTTAAAGGATAAATTGATATTACATTACGCGAAATGGGAAAATTATACTTCATGAAATACCGGGTTTAATTATTGCATCCCGTTTAAGACATATCTTTTGTATTTATCTCAGTCAATCTATTTAAAATGAATGGAATATCCTGTGTTTTGCTTTGCCCGCTCCATATACTGGTTCCTTTTCTCTGATCGTCATTATTAAAGCTTAATTATCTGGTTATCAATCTCCACTTGCCTATGACCCAGAGAGATATTAGTTCTCATGATGTTTATAACTGGTGAATAGATTACATTTTAAAGATTTTGTAATTCCATCACCTCTCATGTTTCTTGTACAGTGTATTTGTTTTAGATAAAATCTTTATTCAGACTGGTGACTGAATCATGTCAAGTGTGTACAATTTATTAATGTTCAATCTATATTTTGCACAAACCTTTTTGTTGTCCGTCAAACAGTGTAATATAGATATTTTGTGTCACTACAATGTAACAATGTTGATTGGTCTGAATAAAGGCTATAAAAAGCGTCAAAAAAAAAAAAATGTGAAGGATGAGCCCACAAAAGTTGCTCTTTGATTTCGGCACACTGGTTTTTCGGCCAGCCGTGGAAATGATACTGCGTGAGCCTGCGTGCTTCCTGACGGAGATATAAATAACAGTCAAAATAAAGGATAATCGCGAGAAGATTATAGGTGGAAAGATCGACAGTCAAAAAGCCTACCTACATTAATCATGATAAAAAAAAATTGGTGGAGACTAATTTCAGTGAGTAAGTTTTTCTTTTTATTTCAGTAAGTTTTATTTATCCACTTGTAGATAACAAAAAATAAGTATAACAATATCAAACATACTATTCACAGTTCATGAAAATACAAACAAGATTTCACATTACAAGTATATGAAGAGTTTGTTTGCAAAAACCGATAAGTCCATATTTGCCAAATGGAGATAATTGCCATTAAAGGTCAAGATAAATAAAGAGAATAATAAGAAAATTGTTGCTTCTTTTGACCATAACTTCAAAAATGCACCTTTATATGTAGTGACCAATGTATCATTTAAAAGGTATTAAATTTTTGTAATTTATGACAGAGATCGTACTTCAAAATCTTCAAAAATGGACTTATCGGTTTTCGCAAACAAACTCTTCATATTATCATGTAAAATAATACATAAATTTCATTACAGATCTGTAAATGTACTTGTGGTGGAGACCGTTATCAATAAACAAATCGCTTGACTTGGATAACCACCTCTGAACATAAAATGTGACCGTGCACCTCAAAACGAACATAAAGTCGCACACACTGATTTTGCGTGAGGACTGAAAATAAGTGAAATGGGTCAACCTAGCCGAACTTGACTTTTTCATATTTTTTGAAAGAGCGGGTCTTCTTTTACATTATGCTAAAATTTGGTATCATAAAACGGGCAGGAAAGTGTATTTTTTTAGCAGTTTATCTCAAACATTTTTGGTAGAATAGTGTGATTAGGTGTGTCTTTAGAATCCCTTTTTCATTTCTGAAAAACCTTGTCCATACTCTTCACTTTCAACTCTAATAACTTTTGAAAGGATAGTGCTACTGCTTTGAAAGTTGGTATTGATTATTGACAGAATGTGTTAATGAGGCATGTTTAATTTCAGTTTAATCTGATTATCCCTTCATTGTTGTTACTCTGGTGGTGTACTTCCTGTTTTTTGTCCCATACTCTCTAAAAAAAAATCGAGTGAAAATATTCATTCTTAAAGGAGTGAATACCAAAAAGAGTGAATTTAGAGTGAAATCGGAGTGAATTTTGAGTGAAAATGCTCTATTTTTTACTCATTTTGGAGTGACCTCAGGGATCACTCGAAGATTTAGGAGTGATCCCTGAGGTCACTCCAAAACGAGTGAAAATGGACATTTTCACTCAAAATTCTCTCCAATTTCACTCTAAGTTCACTCTTTTTTGTATTCACTCCTTCAAGAGTGAATATTTTCACTCGATTTTTTAGAGAGTACATCACACAGCCAGCACGGTTTGGTAAAGATTAAGCCCTTGAATAGACACTGTACTTCAGAACCTCTTTTCTCAGTTCACACTTTTCAGAATGTTGTCAGAATCTCGAGGGAGTTATGAATCACAAATCATTTTCAAAATAAAACCATCAAACAAACTAACTATCTAACAAACTTCAGCTAACACACTTTTCATTACAATGTTGTGCACATTTCCTTGCAGGTGCTAGTATAGATCATCGTTGAATGTTGTTGCTACATGTTTTATTCCCAATAATTCCCCGTCGCTTCTAAGTAGCCAGATACACTGTTTTCTACTAATGTCCAAATTGCAGTTTTACCCCATTTATATGCCATTAACATTGCAATTATAACAATTAATAAATCCATTAGCATTTATGTGGTTTATTTGCTCTCCTAATCATTCTGTATTTGTCAAAAATTTACTGCTCCTTCGAGATTTTCGTCTTTTCCTTTTTATCATTTTGGTCCTATGTTTTATCCGTGATCTTTATATCATCTTGATCTTAACACTCGATTCAATACTGGGACATACACTTAGGAGGCTTGTTTATTTCTTGAACATTTATACTTTGATACAAACTTGGGATTGACCACCATGTTGTTCAATGTTCCCAATATCATATTGTGCATCAATTTACTTTGATATATTTGATGTATTTTCCATTGAGAAATACGAAACTAAATTGAAATTGAAATTGGAACGAGTAGCGATATTAATATAGAGAAAGCCACTGTTTTAAGGGGATGTCATTATTAAACAGAAACGTCGAAGAAATACATTAATTGAGGGTTAAAGGTATCCATAGATAAATAAAAGAATAATGAGAGTCAGATATTGAGGAAGGAACTGTGAATATAGATATGTTTGAACTGTAACACACTGGTGTTAGGAGTTCGTTTCCTGCACTGACATGACTGATAAATTATTGTAGGTTTAAAACGAAGCATGATATTAGAAGAAAGGTGGGAAAATCTCATACATGAGATCAGGCAAAGTCATGACAATCATTATGCCTTTTGTGAACAGATCAATCCATCATGGGAGAGTAATGAGTTGATGGCGGTATCAAACTCAACTGATTTGTATAATTATGTGGTTGCGAGCAATTGTTGGTGAAACTTTGAAATTAAAATGAAAAAAAAAAAGTTTAAAGATACAATGATCCCCTGGTATGTCCGCATTAACAAAACGTCGACCATTTTGGTCAACCGATTTCTTTCAGATGAACGAAGTTGATCTAAACTGTCATGGTCAGGAATATTAAACACTTACGATATTTCGATGTAGGTTTTGTTTCTGCCGAGTATAGTACAAATAATAACGACTACTCAGATCTGTTCGACTGGACTAAACTTGTAAAAATGACGGAGAGTACACTTTCGTGACTGTTACGAAACTGTACTGCCCGAGACGTTCACTTGTAATTAAATTCAGATTTAATTACCGTTTGTTATTTCAATACTTTTTCATAATTATTTGTCAATTATGAAAAACAAAAAATCAACTCAGCAAGCACTAAAACAGTGACTTGGTTCTCCAGGGAAGGGACAATATTGTCATCGTGGGGGGAGGTCTCACTAAAAACATTATTGTGTCATCATTTGCCTCTGCTAAATTTCATTTTATATCCCTTGCTTGCTTAAGTGTTGCTGTTTTTCTCTGGCCGTCTGTTAAAATCAGACGAATAATACCTTGACAATAACACGTTGACAGCTATACTTCCGGGACACGATTCAGGCGTAGTGTCACAAAACTTACCGAAAACGGCCACTTTCAGGCTGATAATGACAGCACATCGAAGCACTAATAATCGGAACAGTTGTTCCATTTTTTTTTAAACAAGGTTATGTTGCCGACCAAACTATCATTTGTCCATAAGAGCAATTACATGACAGGGAAGTCACCCGCTGCATGAGAATCACGAAGACCGTCTCATAACTTCGTAATTCTGATGGTTTCTTCTCTCGCCTCATGTTGCCATCTGATGGGAGAAACTTTAACTATGATATATTATATATATAGTGCATGAGGCTGAATGCACTATAACAATATAAGCACCGACAAATTCTGAATTTGCCCAGAAGGCCAGTTATATTCAATGAGGCCGCAGGCCAAATTGAATATAATTGCCTGAGGGCAAATTCAGAATTTGGAGGTGCTTGGTACTTGTTATAGTGCAATAAGATGTCATGCAATATGTGATATATAAAATAGCAGACATACCCAGTCAAATAAGCCTAGATGTGGTCTAGATCATTTCTAACAGTTGCACGTGTCTACACAAGCAATAATACCAGTTTCTTTGAACCTGTGTAGACAAAATCCTGAAGATCCAAATTCAACTATAGAGTCTAGGGTCTACGTGGTTATATCTAACGTTTTCTAGGCCCTACGATAGGTTAGGCCTAGAGCCCTAGGGGTCCATGGGGGTGTTTCATAAAGCTGTTCATAAAGTTACGAACAGCTTACGAGCGACTGGTGATCAGTTCTGATGTGCTATACTTATCAGAATTTCCATAATTCAGCACACGAACTGATCACCAGTCGCTCGTAAGTTGTTCGTAACTTTACGAACAGCTTTATGAAACAGGGCCCTGGCCTAACGTTTTTATACTAGATCTACGTACACTGTACTGTACGTCACTTACGAGCGACAGAGCTAGTTAACACTTGACCCTACAATAGGTCAACTAACAGTAACACGTTAGACGCCCTACTTTATACTGCACTGTGGGTCCAGGACCAGGACTAGATGATGTTTTGTAGGATTAGGGATCTACTGGATTTAAACACAAGGCTCGTGCCAGGCCCCATTGCTGCACGTGCGGATTCCGAGAGTGTGTTGTGAATGTCGTAGTAAAGTTCATAGCGTAGCGTG
The DNA here is from genome assembly GCF_964275005.1 of Diadema setosum. NCBI lineage: Eukaryota > Metazoa > Echinodermata > Echinoidea > Diadematoida > Diadematidae > Diadema > Diadema setosum. The sequence goes on along the minus strand of NC_092697.1, from coordinate 33,783,530 downwards.
ATCAAAGAGCGCTTAGCGTATACTGTACACACCACACGCTGCCCATTTCCACGGCGCACTTCCACGTAGAATGTACGGAGAAAGCGGCACAAATCTTGGGTTGACTTGCTCAGTAGGCCTAATATCCGTCGGATTTATTCCTTTTTCAGAACAGTAGGAGTCCAAAATTCGTAGGGCGTATTTGATGGCATCCTTTGTGTCCTTATTGTCTAAGATACTGTTTATATAGATCAGTCTCTCTAAAAGTAGCGAACCTGTTCATTTCAGCTTCCATGTTTAAATATACCGCTGAAAGTCTAGTCCCATCCACCGAACTAAGTTGCTGGCATAGCCAGCCTGCGAGAATTGAGAATAACGATAATATCGAGCAAAACATATCGCGGTTGGCGCGCAATCGCGTTGATAAGGTGCGGGATTCAAGTACTCGATGATTAAAATGAGGGAGCAAAAACCGATATCAAATCGATAGTGGGTTATCGTTTGCAATCGTTATATTTTGCGTGCACTATAACTTTTGTCGTGCACTGCCGGCCTGTATTATAAGTATGTATGCTATTTTATATTATACAAATATTCAATGTTTATGAGTGCGACGGTCCCGAATATTACATGAGCGTGCAAGTTTAACCGTTCTATTCAACGACGCGAAGCGGAGTTGAATAGAACGGTTAAACTTGCACCGAATGTAATATTCGGTACCGTCGCACGAATGATAAACATTGAATATTTGTTTTATACAACACATGATATCGAAATATTTAGGCATGGTCTAGAGTCTAGACCAAAATAGATAGGCCTATACTTTAACCTTAAAAAGGTAGGTCGAGAACTATGCGAAAGCCTACGCCTAACGTTATGCCTACTATAGCTACGTAATGTACGGTACTGCCACTGGCTCGATCTGCGGTAGGTCTTGAAAAAAGGTCTAACTAAACCCTATATATATAGGGCTAGAGAGTTTGCTTACCACTATTTAAAGCTACTGTATTAGACCACTGTCTTAGTATTTGCTGCTGCACTTCGCTCATTATTAGCAATGCGCTGAGATCCTCATCAGAGACGAGAACAGAGCTCGGGTGAGAAGAGGTAGGTTTACGTAGCCATGATAACGTAGTGGCATGGCCGTACGTGTGTCAGTATACGCGACGCATGGTGGACTGGTGGTGAACCGGTTGCGTGCTGGGCTGGCGCAGCGCAAACCCAACGGGTGCGCGTATACAATGCCAGCTAGCTAGTGTACGATACACAAGTTCAGTGTGTCCTAGGGTCTATTGCACTGCCGGCTCGCTTGTACCGTTCAATAGTCGACTATTGCACTGCCATTGAGAGTGAGCGTTGGATAGCTGATTCCTCTGAATGTCATGTGACCCGCATTCATCCAATCAGATGGCAAGATTCCATACATGTGTTGTATAAAGCAGTTTATTACATCATTCTGCGGGAGTGTCTTTTCTTAAAGGTGAAAAGTTTTCGCTCAGTTTAAAATTCTAGGAAGATCGTGTGAAGGGCAAGCCATGTATAATAGCGCTATTAACGAAATTCACTCTTCATCGGTAGATTTATCTTTATAATCACAGGTAGAAGGCTATGTACCGTGAATGATCTGGTAGCAGTATTTATTCGACTTGATTATTTTCTTCATACCACCTCATACGTGATGGAGTATAGGCCCCTGAGTATCTCTCGTTATTTTGTCACGAACTTTGTATACTTAGCAGCGCGCTTATTTAAACAATTGATTATGATGTTCTCTTTTACCCCTCAATGACACTAAGCCTTTGGGACTTAGCAATAATTTACTTCATATTCACGCTAGTCTAAAGGTAAAATGAAAAAAAAAGTTTAAAGATTCAGTAACCCCATGCTAAGTCTGATATCAACAAAATGTTGACCATTTTGTTCAACCTATTTCTCTCAGTTGAACGAAGTTGACCCAAATGGTCATGGTCTGGAATAACACTTCAGATATTTCAATGTAGATCTTGTTTCATCCAGGTATAGTGCGATAACAGCGACTAATCAAATCTGTTCGACTGGACTTACTTTTAAAAATCATGGAGAGTACACTTTCATGACTGTCACGAAACTGTACTCTCCAAGATGTTCGCTTTTAGGTAAAGTCAGATTCGATAATGTTTTGATGCTTTGATTTATTTGCCTTCATTTGTCAATTATGAAGAAATCAATCAACTCAGCATGCACTTAAATAGTGACTTGGTTCTCCAAGGAAGGGACAGTATTGTCGTCGTGGAGGGAGGTCTTATTAGTAACATTATTTTGCCATTCTCTGCCTCTGCTATTTTTCTTTTTTTTTAATCCTTTGCTTGCTTAAGTGTTGCTTTTCATCTGTGTTAAAATCAGACGAATAGTTGTACTGAGTTGCGCTGAGGTAAAGTGCAGACATGGTAGTTGGGGCTAGAGCATTCTCAGGAATCTTCGGACGTCGGAGTTTTATGAGTGCCACTCACCTATGAGAAACTGGGACTAAGACAGGGTTCCAAGTCATTAGGAAAGAGAAAGAGGAGAGTATGTTCGGTATTAGAAAGGTTACCTTCACACTCCAAAGAAGTGAAATAATCATTTCCTTCAGCTCAACTTCTTTTACATTAAAGGTTACTCAATTGAACAAAGGGGGAAATTCAATAAACTTCCCTTTGCAGGTACACCGCGACGAAACTTGATATTATTATGGATAATGGTCAGTTGATGGTGGAGCTAACAGTTGGGATGAGAGTTCCAAATTCTTGACCGTTCAACAGCACAACACATCTTGGAAGATTTGTTGTGGTGTGGTTGCAGTGTTGGTGTCGTGGTTATGGTGTTTTGTTGTTTAAGTACTAGAGAACTTCCAAAAAGCACAAGACGTCTTAGAAGACATTTTTTTCTTGGTCTCTGTAGAGGTAGTATTGAAGGGAGAGAGAATGTCTGGGTTGATGCAATATGGATAGCCTGGATTACCGATGCATATCACTTACGGAGTTCCCCAGAGAAGGGCCTTTATGATACATGTATTGAAAACAGACACCATACATGAGAGACGAAATTTTCATCATTTAAGCCCCCGTTCCACTATCACGATTTGGACCCCAATCTGTCCCGATCTAGCAGATCCGGAGAGAGCGGCAAAAGCGTACGGGGATCGGAAGCATCGTAGCAGCAGCGTGTGGAGGTCGGGGTTGGAGCGGGCAGTTTTTCAGATCGGGAAGAAATTTTGAACCGGTTCAAAATTTCTTCCCGATCTCCCCGATCAAAATTGACATATTTTTAATCGGACGGCAAGCGGGGAGAGCGTAGTGACAGCGTAAACGCAGCGGGGAGAGCGTAATGACGACGTAAACGCAGCGGGATGAGCGTAACAAGGTCTTTCTGAGCGTAGTAACATCGGCACAAGAACGGGAAGTAATTTTAGCTGTAATTTTCGAAGAAGAAGAAGAGATGAAGAAAAAGAAGAGAAGAAAGCAGCGAAGCAGCTACCCAAAAGGCGAAGAAAGAGAGACTGCACGTGATGCTTAAAGAGGAGGAAGAGGACATAGCAGAATACTTTGAAGAATATGAAATCATCTACAACTGGAGGAAGACGGACTATAAAAGCAAGGACATCAAGAAAAATCCTTTGAAAAATCAGCACGTCTTTGTTTATACAATGCATTGCTGCAAAAGAACCGTGAGTTGAGGAGGCTCTTCAAGTTCAAGTTCAAGTTGATTTATTTCACTTCCAACAAACAAATTATAAAAAATACAAAGAAACGCTCATATACACAGACGTCATGAAATCAGTACCACAATGCGATGAACAGAATAACATTGTAAAAGAGATACAGGCAAATTATCAACAGAGACACAAATAACAGTTACGTCACTGTGGTAAATGCATACAAATATTGCTGGAAATGGAGGGGACTGCTAAAAAGCAGAGCTTGTAGTATTAGAATGCAGTCCCCTCATAGAGAAAAATATATAATTGCAAAAAACAACAACAACAAATTTCCCTAAGCGGTAGCAAAAAAAAAAAAAAAAAGACAGACAGAGTAATACACACATACATGCACACATACGGACGCACATTAACAAACACATGACGGCTCTCTTGTAAGGAAAAAAAAAAGATGAGAGGATAGAAAGATATAGTAGTGAAGAAGGTAGTAAGTCCGAGGTGGACAAGGGGGGGGGGGGAGGGGAGAGGAGAGGGAAATGGTGGGTCATAACCAGGGCAGTGGAGGCACAAAAGCACGGGCTTGCTGATGAAGAAAGAGTAGTGAATAACGAAGCAACAACAACTTTGAAAATCAACAGTAAAAAAAGAATGAATCTTCGAGGTCCACAGTATATTTCTTCGGTTCTGCACGCTAATAAGTTGACTGACTGCTGACCCACAGTCGAATCGGGGTACATCGGGGCACATCGGGCACTTTTCAGCTCTCTGAACGGGGTAACAGCGTGATAAGATCGTATAGATCGTTCAGAGCGTAGATACAGCGTGCATTGATCGGATAACATCGGCAACATCGCACTAACAGCTTAGCTACATCGTTCTAAAGTGTACCGGCAGCGGCAGAGATCGCAATGTCTAATTCCCGATCATCGTAGTAAGAGCGTAGCAAGCACTTGGTAGTCGTAACTGCAGCGTACTTAGAGCGTTCTAACATCGTACTGTGTCCAGATCGGCTCAGGTTTTACCCGATCCTTCCCGACTTGAGAAAATTGTCAAATCGTAGCGAGAACGGCATAGTGGAACGGGGGCTTTATACAATACGTATAACACATGTTTCCATGAATGCCACAAGTGTATGATTGTCGATGTGTTTTTATAGCATTTAGCCCAGCAATCCTAAAAGACTTTGTTAGAGGCAAACTGACTGTAAACACACACATATCATTTTATGAACATGAATCTAGAAACCACACAGGCCTATTATACACGCAGAGAAATTACGGTTCTAATTTGCACCCTAGAGGGTGCATATCGTTGTAACACCAGCGGCTCCATTTAGGGTTCTATTTTTGGGGGTGCTTATTTAGCACCCTATGTTTAACACCATATATGGTGCATATTTGCACCCCTCCATTGGGTTCCCTTTCTGCACCCAATAGGGTTCATATCGTTGTAACACCAGCGGCTCCATTTAGGGTTCTATTTTTTGGGGTGCATATTTGCACCCCTCCATTGGGTTCCCTTTCTGCACCCCATAGGGTGAACAAAAATTCAGGTGCAAATTTGCGCCCTTTCTGGTTCGTATCGTTGTGACACTAGCGGCTCCATTTAGGGTTCTTTTTTTGGGGGTTCTTATTTAGCACCCTATATTCAACACCCAAAAAAGGTGCAAATATAGACCTCTATACAGGGTATCTCTTCTGCACCTCATACCTGCACCCATTATGGTTCATATCGTTATTGTTGTAATTTTTGCACCCTATGGGGTGATAAAGTCACCGCAATATAGGATGCAATACAATTTGCACAAGTCTCTATATAGGGTTACCTTTCTGCACCCCATATGGTGAAAATTATAACCTTTTTTTAAAAACCAAAATAATTATATACTGGATGCCTTCACTAACTTCACAAACAATTACCTAAGGTCTACTGGATGCCTTCACTGACTTCACAATTAACTAAGGTAACACTCCAGACATGAAGCAAAATAGCATGCATACAGTAGACTTACACACAGTTTCTCAGTCAATTAAATCCACAATCTTTCGAAAACTGAAGTCAGAGACTTCAATTCAACAACAAATAGAACGTAAACATGATGAATACAGTGCATACTTACATATAGATTATTAACATTTGAATATATGTCTCATGGAAGAGGGACAAGTTTACAGCGATTTTCTTTTTCATGGTTTACTTTAAAGTGAACATGAAATATACATTGTATTTCTACAAATTCTAATACGAGATGCATATTTTGTCATAAAAAGGGCAATGTAAATCAAAAATGTATGAAATTTGGTCAGTGCATTGAATAAGAAAAATAATATTCGTTCTTTCCATCACATGATTACCTTTTCTTCTTTTAAAGGAAGCTACCACATTGACAAAAAGCACTAATTCTTTTTATTCAAAAAATCTCTGAAGCTTGCGCAGAGTAATAGTAAACTATGTGACGAATATCTTTCACATTGTCCTTCTACTTCTAGAATGGATCATAGATATGCACCTTGAATTTACCGGTACATCTTACGGTAATCAAAAGCACCTTTATGACGCTCTTAGACATTAACAGCGATATGTCAACTCTGATTTCTGGTACCCAAGTTATTGCCAAAACAATGAAGGGTATGGCAAAGTTCTGTCATATATATTTGAAACTCACTACTTGTACTGACATATTCCATCCAATTCCAAGATTGAGAGCTTGCAAATGTGCCCCATTATACAATTAGTATACTTCACATTTTGTTTTTCATATATAATTACACCAATGATAAGAAAGGTGAAAAAAAGAATAAAAAAATGAAGAATGCACATCTAAATTTGGTTACTTTTTTATGCACACAGCTAAAGATATGTCCCAGTAATAAATCTTGGGCAGAATAGCACATCTGAAAACACTTTTCATTGCATCAAATTAACATTAACAATTCCACAGAAAATGTTGACTCAGAAAGGGAAAATAAGGTTAACCAATCAGTGGTATTACAAACTGGACATAAAGAGGAAGGAATATGTCTTGTGAGACAAGTTCAAAAACAATTTTGTTGATACATTGTGGTGTTTGTTTTTTTCAAGCGATGGAAACAAGAAGCACATTGTACTCAGTAGACCATAAATATAATTACACAATGTATGCAGTTTAGCCCCAACATTCAAAATATTGTAAAGAGCAGTCGATTTTTCACATTCATAAAGCAGGTATTGGTATTGGCACCATCACAAGCATAATGATCAGGAGCAAAATATATTATTATTACTATTATCATTATTATCATCATTATTATCATTATTACTATAACCATTAATATTTTACAGATTAATGATCATGCATGAGAAATACCTCAAGTGTTGATGTATACAGTCTCACAACTCTTCCCATCATTTTAACACTTAATTTTCACCAAACCTTACACAAATATATCAGCACTTTATACAACCTACTTAAAGAAAGCTTAAACTTATAATCAGAGTTAGAGGGCAAGTCCACCTTCATATAGACCTACATGTGGATTGAGTGAATGCGCTGCAATAAGCCAGTCCGGAGATAGCTCATGTGCACAAAGGTACAAATGACCTTTCATTTTTCTCAGTTGGTTAGGCACTTCACTCAACTCAAAGTGACATAATGCAGCAGCTTGCCCACCATAGCCATTTATGGAACTCATATTCAAAGAAAGAATGAACCTAACCAGTGTAGATGAAGTGACCAGTATGGTTCGTCAATCAACACTTAGGGAATCATCTATTTTATCAAGTGCTGTTTTGAATATGTTAACAAACTTTTTTTGTGTGTGTTAACATTGCCAAATACCAGGCTTGCTGTCAAGTGGATGTACTTGCAGGCACCATCATAAGGATTCCATGAATAATCCTAGCATTACAGATGCTTATCTCAGTGAAATTTAAAAAAAAAAAACTGTCTCTCGGTACAAATAACCTTTTTTTCGCACATGCTCAAACTGGTACCTCGAACTGGCTTATACGATAAGAACACATCAGTAAAAAAATTGAAAAGCGGACATTCAATTCAAAAGTTAATAATCTTTAAATCATTTGTGCAGTCGCACGCGTAGAACAATTCAAGGAAAACCTAAAGAGAATTTCACATTTCTTTTCTCTTAGGAAAAACATGCACATTTCCTCGACAAGTCACTGACGTAAGGGCAATGATAATAGTTTCTGCCTTCTTAAAGAGTGAAGTCCAGTGTTCTTTTATATGCAAAAAAAGTAGATATGATATGTTGAGTTTTCTCAGGTTTTGGAACAAACTCTATTTTTCAATCCTTATATTATACATAAAGGGTTTGTGAGAAAATCATACTTTGTCAAGTGTCACAAAGCTACTCCACTTATGACATTGCATTGCCAGAGATTGCCCAAAATTGACATACATTGTGTGGCTGTCTACTACAAAAAACATCAGGCGACTTATCTTTTTTTGTTCTCTACTTAAACAATCAATTCAAAGTGTGCAGGTGTTGTTGAAGCACTGAGGCTATCGATGGTGAAGAGATATCTAAAATATGAACAATACAAACTAACCCCATGTTGTATAATATGAAATATAATGGAAAGCATACTTTAGAGTATTTTATATCCATTAGCAGATTCATATTTTCATCCATAATCCACCCTCCCCCCCCCCCCAAAAAAAAAAAGAAGATAAAAGTGAATAGAAGTCAAGTTCTCTTAAGTTCGTTCTCTTGTATTTTTCTATTATGTATTTCTTTAGAGTATTTTTGTAAATATTCAAGGCAAGTGCATTCTAAGAAAGGGAATAACCAGACAACAGTTTAAAAGACAGAATAAATAGTTATCATTATCTATGAAATTAAACATTTTCACATATATTTTGCAAAAGAAAAAATGCTAATCTTCATTTCATGGAGTGGCTTCATGCTCACCCTCGGCTAAAAACAGGGAGTTGATTACTTTCTGGATTAAAATGGAAAGATGTTTCTAGAGCCGTGGTGTTTAGTAATTCTAATTTGGGGGGGGGGGGGGGGAGGGGGGAGATTCAATGTGACCCGTCTCAAATTTTATATGGTTTAAACATACATGACATATTATAGGAGTCTCATTATTATGCCTCCACCCTGAATGGTGCCGGAGGCATATGTTTTCAGGTTGCCTGTCTGTCTCCCGGTCTGTACGGATGTATCTACGGAAAAATTGATGGGCTTTCATCAAACCTGGTTCAGGGATACTACATGATGCTGATGATCTTATTGGCTTTTGGACTATATCTGCTAAAAGTCAAAGAAAATTTGAAAATAACTTTTTTGCTACTTCTCTAGTCAGGGAAATCGGTGTACTCGTGTGTACTGGTTGATTGGCGCATTCAGTTGGGTACAGCAAGGTTTCATCCTCTGCTTTCACAGGAAAGCCGACTCCCAACTTCTTGTTCTCGTAGTCAAGGTATATCTGCTCCTCTGCTTCAGCAACCTGCAGCTTGGTCTCATAGCTAATCTCATCTTACGCTGCATAAGTCGAAACTCCTCGAGCTCTAGTTTTTGATGCGTTTCTATAGCAGTTGCTTCAGCTGCCAAATAGTATGCCCTTCAGGTCATCACTCTCAGAAGAACTGGCACGGCTTCCACACTGACTCAACAAGGAACCAGGATTGACATCCTGAACATCTTCCATCTCCAGCTCTGGCATCCTATATGGCTCACCAGTCTCTCGAGGTTGACCTGCATCACTCATCCTGAAGACCATTATTGAACTTGATGCATAGTGAACTCGATGATAAATAATCAATCAAACACAGGTCCCTTTGGCCCAGTATGAGACCAAGCTAACACCATGCATCAGCATGGATCAGCAAGGTTCAACCTGTAATTGAATAAAAAAAAATTCAACATACAATCAATATTGGAATAGGCCCACATGTATCTACCTGCTAAAGTATGGGATCAAGTGGTTGTACTTCTGAAGTGATTTACCGTTTACATTACATACCTTGTTTGTGTGACTTATTTTATGTCATGTCTAGCACATGCAACTTCTCCAGTGGATATTATCTAAATTCACATATCGTGTATCATTGCTTATGCTCTGTGACTATGGCATTGCTAATTTATAACACACATTCTAGTTTCATTGATAGACAACAAGGAGTTAAGGCCAACCTGAATTTTCTGACTTCAATCTTCATACATGTCTTAAATTCTCCTAAATGAACCAGGAAATTAGGCACATCATACATGCATACATCGTCTGTCAACTTCACAGAAACCAATATCCAACTGAGCCTCAACTCGGCTCAAACGCAATAATTCCCATTAACGAAAATGATGCGACTATATCCGGTCACCTATTTACGTACATACCTTGGTAACTGCGTCCAGCAGCCCCATACGCATAGCGTACGCTATGCGTATGGGGCTGTTGGTCGTAGTTAGTACCTTGGTTGAGGCTTTCCGTATTACCGTGCACTTTCATTGACTTATTCGCTATGCTTTACTGTAGGTATGATCGCACTTCTGACATGTTAGTACACATGTACCTCGATACAAATCTTTCGCATCAGTTTTCACCACTCAGCATTCTATGAGCATAATTCACACATATTATCATCGATTACTGTGAAATATTTTCAACGGAATTACAGTACAATTATCTACTCACAACGTTTGGCTCATCAAAAAGATTAATTCATCACCCCAACCTCACGCCGTCACGGTCGTCTGTCCATTCCAAACGAGGAACTTCAGTAGTATGCACGTACGTATACCGCGCGACCTACGGCGTGGCGTGCGCATGTAATTTTAGCTTTGCCGTTGACCAAGTGCTTAACGGTCCACGCGTGCACGCATAATACGTGTACTTGTACTCGTTTGCTTTCTCTCTTTGATAACTTCATTGAAATGATATTCTTGATCCCGGTGCGAGAAGAAAAAAACAAATGTTTAATTCAAGTAGTAATTTTTTGAGTACAGTATTACTGATGACACTGTTACTCTTTAACAACGTGTGGTTATATTTTCAAATAAAAATATACGATAATATCCAAAAATAGTGTGGCATTTTAAGCAAACACCATTCAACACCCACATGTCAGCTTTCGGGAAAGACTATGGAATGGTTCCAAATTCGAACCCTTACGACTTGGCTCCCTTTAGGGTTCGGATTTGCACCCCTACATCCATCCCGAACCCTATAAGGTGCCACTTAGTTAGATTTGCTCGTAGGGTGAAAATAAGAACCCTAATAGAACCCTAATTTCTCTGTGTGTACTGGTGCAATGCAAAATTCAGTAGGAGCGCTTTCCAACATCACACCACTTGTCATGACATCTGTTTTTGAATTTCAAATACCAATATTAATGGTCTTTGCATTTAAATCTGTATTTGAATTTCAATCAATTCCCCTCTGCTAAGCTTTCTAAATGCTTTTTTATACTTGATGATTAATACATGGCAAGTGGATATAACAGTATCAGAAACTTACTATGCATATTAAGCACCGTGCCGTATTACATTACATCTCTGAGCCTGAGGCACTGGTGGTATAGGAAATGTTTGCAAAGCACTTAACTGTATCGTTAAAACATTGCTACTACGTACATGGGCATACATTTGAAGATCATCACATGTAGTCTTGTTAACATGATCGTTGAAAGAAATCACACGAAACCCATGCTATACCACAAACAACATGAAACGCCATGCGATGACACGTATTGTTATTTGAACATGAAGAGTATGTTTGCAAAAACCGTTAAGTCCATATTTGCCAAATGGAGATATTTTCGATCAAAGGTCCAGAAAAATAAAGAGAATAATAAGAAAATGTTTGCTTCTTTTGACCATAACATCAAAAATGCACCTTTATATGTAGTGACCAATATATCATTCAAAAGGTATTATTTTGTCCGTTATGACAGAGACCGTACTTCAAAATCTTCAAAAATGGACTTAACGGTTTTTGCGAACAAACTCTTCACATATTTACGAATGCAATAAATAAGAGATATGCTTACACGTACACGTTGTACGTATCAACCTTTGATATCTTATGAGATAAATTTTGATTTTCTTTGAAATTTTATACCATCCTAAAACGAGTTTTATTTGCCTTTATCACTATGCACTGTCTGGAGTTCTTATACATTTTCCTATTATGGTGTTTGAAATGTCCTATTGTTGTATGTAGGTATAAAAATTCTGATGAAAACGTTCGGAAATGTGGTGTCCTGAAATCCTGATGTATAAAATAGAAGACTAGATGCCTTGCTACACGGACTTTCTCGACATTTTTTTTTCTCGTCATTGACGATTTTTTTTTTTCTCGTCATTGGTAACTAAATCTTTGGACATCTTTGGGCCGAAGTAAGAGCATAATAGACCTGTCTCGTTCCGTAATATATCAAATTGAGAAAGTTTCAACTTTGATAACAGGTTAGGGATTTAAAAAGATTGCGGATTTGTTGTCAGTGTATGATTTATGTTTTTGTAACCTGTTTGTCAATACAATACAGAGTTTACACACTCATTAGCCATGTTAGCATTACATTAAAAGTACACGTGTCGGGTCGCATCGCAAAACGCAGATTTTTTCATCAATACAGGCGCACACATTACTGCATACCGAATAATCAGATTGACATTTGACATATGGAACAAATCAATATCACATTGCAAAGATGATAGACGAGAAACACCAGTGAGTAATGAACATAAATGAATTATATTGGCCGTTATATTTTTTTCACTCGTAGTTAACTTTATTTACAGTCCATGCGTACTTCTCTTATTTAGATCATTACAAGGAATAATGATTATGAACTTTTATTATCGGAGAAATCATTCTGAAGTGGCGTTTGCATTTTTGTCATAATAATGACAGCTAATTGTCGTAGGTGGCAGCAATCATTTAAGCCGTGGTCACAACTCGCCGTACTTGCAAGTACGTGCTGTCTACTTACAAAAACGTGGGCAAAATTTGGGGATCCGTACGTAGTAAGTACCGCCTCCGCACGAATTTTCGAGCACGCAGACACGCCGTAGCACTTTTAGGACCCGAGGAACTGTCGCTGCGTTTGGGCTACGGATTCACCCTAAGTGCGGGCAACGTACGTGCACTAGTACAGCGAACGTGCGTACAACGCACTGACTCCGTGCGTTTTTTAAAATTTTCCCACCGTCACTTGCTCGGCTGACGGCACACGTAGCACGTACGTGTTGAGCACGTAATAAGTGCGCAGCCCGTGCTTATTCGACACTTCCCTGAGTTCAGCTGTTCAATAGAGCACGCAGACTGTACCGAACTTGCCGAATAAGCACCTGCTCCGCACTTGAAACGTAAGTTGTGCGCAGTGATCTTTGCAAGGTACACGAACCGAGCCGACGGACGAGTATCATCATTTTCGTCTCCAAGATGTCATGATGATGGCAATTATATATTCATACTGTTTTATTTCACCTACCGGGTAGAAATTTCCTGTAAGGATTATAGGATCGAAAAAATCGCATACACAGTAAAATGATTGTTATATCACTTGAAAGGGCTTTCAAAACTCTTTCGAATTGTGTCACAAATCGAAATTATTATGTTATAGGACCCTTCTGCCTGGTAGGCGATTAGTAATATATCTATATATATGTATATACACACACTTGTATACACTTGTACCATATTTTGTGGCACATAAGACAAAGTAAAAAACTTCTTGAAGAAGCAAAACATATATATAGAAATCTTGAGCTCTGAATGGTCAATGCATGAAGTGACAGGATTTTTGGAGTTTAAAAAAAATGTTACATTTAAGATCTGCACAAGCGTGGTTAAAAGGCATTGATCATCATTGTATATGCAGAACAGTGATAAAGTCAGTACCATTCTCTGAAATTGAGAATGTGTATATTTTGAAATTAAGCAAGAAAGAATTTTCTATGACAGTATTACCTTATATAGGGCCTTAATTGCGAACGTGACACCTTTAGTCTCAGATGAAACTGTAAACTCATAGGCCTACATTCATTGTTCTATTAATATGCTGATAAATCTAGCTAAACAATGCCTCCATGTCTGAAATGCCACCACCTCTGAAACTGGGTATAAAGATGGCAGACTTAATAACAGCAAATTATACGCATCTCACCTCAAGTGCCAATGTGTTTTAGGATGTTTTAATCCAAATAATGTTATACAATGTCATTGTATACCTGATATTGACATTAGCCTACATCAGGCATACAATGCCATTTTATACGTGATGTAACCTAGGTCCTATACATAGAGCTGTACAGCTCTATGGTCCTATACCTGATATAGCCTATTAACCCTTTCTCTGTCAATGAGTCAAATATGCACACATTTCACATATTTCACTTAGTTTATTTATTTCAATCTCATTTCTTTCGACAGAATATATAAAAACCTATAAACATGAAATGAATATGACACACAGAAGGTTAAACTACCATATACATCCATGGAGAAGAAGTATGATTATACATCTGAAGAACCTTGGAAGGTGATCCTATAATTAGGCCTACCCCTAGGTAGCATCTGACGGGGAGGGAAAAAAAATCATCGCACTTGCACGCACTTACAACATGCGACAGAGTAGGGATACCTTACGTGAGCAGCACGTGTAATTACAGCCTCCACAAGAGAACGTAGCAATCTCACGCAGATTGTAAGTTGTAAGCACGTACAACTCACTTACCACGTGCACAACGTACGATGCACGTAACCCCTCATTGCCAGGCGTGGCGTGCGGGCCACGTACTTACATCCTGCGCAACCGTGCGAGTGTCGTGCGTTGACGTACTTCCTCCCTGCGCTAGTCACTTCCTCCCCACGTTTTTAGAAAAAACGTGAACGCCGTGGCCTCCGCCAAGAACGTACGGACGAAAAGCACGCACGGCGAGTTGTGACCAGGGCTTTAACCCGGGGAAAACGACAGATGAACTCTATGGACGAAAAATAGAACATTCATAAAAATCATTCCAAAACAGAACATGCAATCGCAATGAACAAAAGTGTGGACCTAAATCATGCTATTCCTAAGGGGCTCACACGTATAACGTGCCAGGGTAGCAGAACTTGTTGAGGGATGGGAGTGGGCAGCAGCCTTCCTTTTAAAAAGTCGAAGGGGGGGGGGGAGGGGGGTGGGGGGGGGGGTAACCACTGACCCTCTTCCCATACTCACATGCACACATGCACACACCCCCCCCCCCCCACAAAAATAAAATAAAACAAAACAAAACAAAACAATATTCAACAAGATAGTTTCCAGCAGAGGACGCTGTGCGTATACACAAGCGTGCTTAAAACAGTATCAAAATAATCTCTACATGTCCGTATCAAGCTGCCGGTTATCAAATGAATGTAATGGGGACTACCTACCTTGCAAAAGAATGTACTGCACTGATTCCCTGATGTCTTTATTTAATCGTTCAATAGTGTCATCATGTGACACTTAGTTGTAGGCCTATATTAATTGATTATACACATTAGTAGGCCTATATGCATTTGTTTCTGTATCATTTTGGTGCTCAATGCTCATGGTTTTTAGTATACTTTGGCATTATGACTTTTTTGACCTTGCCTTTTGGGATTTCGGGATTTGCGCATCTCTATTTTTCTCACATTTTTTTTTTCATTTATACTTTTTATATGTTTGTTTCGTCTTCTTATTTTTTTCTTTTCTTAATGCTGGCATTGCACTGTGTAAGCATATTTGCAATACTTCAATGGTCTTAGCAAAGTGTAAAAATGTACTTTCTATTCGTTACCACATCTAATATTGCTCATTGATTTTTACACTTTGGTAACGTGATTTATTCTATCTTGCGTATGATTATGTCTTGCCGCTCTTATTTTTGTTGCCGTTGTATTATGTGATTTTTACTTGCAATATGTGCTATTTGGAATAGGGCTCACTTGAAAAGCTTACCCTTGGGCCCTGAATGTGACTACCCCGTTTCTTTTTTTTTTTTTATAAAACTGAATAAATAAACTAATACATGATATCATGAGAATGAAGATTTCATACTGCAGGTGATGTTTTTTTTTTTTTTCAAAGTAATTTAAAAGGGTTGTTACTTCATATATGTTCATTTCACACTGAAATTTCACTTATTGATTTGTATCTATATTTTTCATTGAATAAGAACAACGAAAATGTCTTTTAAATCGACTTACACACCATTCGTAATAACTAATATCCAAGTTTCACAACTACGATAATTGCGAGTGCACAACGTTTGCAATTCATCTTGCATTGAGCATTATGGAATCAGTCTGTAATCTCCCATGGGGCATCAGCAGTGCATCAGCAAAACAAACAAACAAACAAACATATAAAAAAGTAAAAACAGAGTTGAAGTCATACTGCAAATAATGCAGCTATTTCTTTCAAATAGGATAATTCAAACTGTATTACAGGATTCCGATTGATTGATATCATTTGATTTAGCATTTTATATAGCAGAAACTAATAGCAACAAATTTCTAATCATTCGTTACTGTTATGTACGATATAAAAAGAGGCATTCAACGGGTGAGATGATCCACGTTGCAATACGTACATGTACAAAGTACAGGTGTGTTTTGTTTGGCATCATCCATGAGGAAACACCGGGTCTGAAATGGAACAAGAGACTGTTATCACAATTAGAGGTGTTGAACAAGGATTGCTTGAATAACTTCCCTTTCCCGCTGGAAACGGATACTGTCAAACTACACTTGGATGTTAGAGCTTGGTTGAAGTGTTAGACTGCTCACACCTTTGAGCCTGCTATCGCCTTGTTCAGTGTGTGTGTGTGTGTGTGTGTGTGTGTGTACTCATTTTGTGAACAGGTGGAGCCCTATGCCCAGTGTGTGGCCCATACAAAAAAAAAAAACCCTGAACAAAATATTACAGGAAAATATTGAAACAAATATTGAAATTAAAGGTTTCAAAAAAAAAAACAACAACAACATATGTATATACATCATACACATCATTTCACACTAGAGTCTACTGTGACAAGTACGAAACCTTAAGGGAATTATTACTTCTACGGAGGGGGGGGGGTGTTGTTGCTTTTAGAGTGAAATTGATTCGATGCTTTGATTTAAAAAAAGCAAAGTAGTGAAAACAAAAAGATGATTGACGCAATTATGATACAATGATGGAAAGTATTAAAATATCAAATAACAGAAAAATAACACGGTTGAATTTCATGTGAGCATATGAAAAAGAAAAATTACTCAGAGGGAAGTTTACTTTAATCACACTGCACGTACGCATCATAGATATGGTCTTAATTAATTAAATAACATCATTCAGCAGCTGCCGATACATAAACATCGAAACCTCATAGACATTTTCACCATTCCGGTTTGATTCAGTGTGCTTTTCGCATAGACTAACAAAGAGGCGTGATATGAACTTTGCTCATTCTGACCTTAATTTCCATCTATAGAAATGAATTCTTAAAAGACAAAACTGCCTATTCGAGAATGATTGTACATCCACTCATACTGCAGATCTGCAGTTTTTATCAGAAAATGTCCATTGTAATGACACCTTCCCCTGGACAACAATCAAGACCTGCCATTGAATGATAATACCTTGATAAACAATTTCGTATATTGTCTAATTAGGTTATCGGTTTTAGTTGTTGACGCAGTGACACGGTGCCAATATTTGCAGGTATTCACTAACCTACGTATGTCATTATTCCAGTGAAGGCGGAACTTCATAAACCATAACCATTTTCCTGCACAGTAACGTTCCTATCAATTCGTGAAGTCATTGGGTTTTTCCCTTTTCGGCAACGAGACCAAAAGTAAATACGTCTTTGCTAAAGCAAACACGATCTTCTGTGTGTGTCTCAATTTATAGAATGAGCCGGTGCCCCCTCATTCTCTTCTTTCTTTCTCTCTCTCTCTCTCCCTCCCTCTCTCTCTCTCTCTCTCTCTCTCTCTTTCTGCCTCTCCTACTCCTTACAATTGCACCATCGATGAGAACTAACGCAGTTTTTTTTTCTTTCTTTCCAGAACATGCAAGATCGACTGTACTTGACTTCTATTAAGGACAGGTGACAAAAATTTTGCACATTGTCTTTCCATTCGAATTTCAATCATCGTCTCGTATCCGCACCAAAGAGCTGAACTGAAACAAACCCACACCACTTTATTTGGAGCTACACTCACATCGGGACAGTAAAACAAACGCTACAGGACGGATACGGCCATTTCATACCATACACTATTGTCTGCTTACGTGTTTTTGTTTGTTTGTTTGTTTGTTGTTTTTTTTTGGGGGGGGGGGTTGTTAAATGCTGTGGCTTATATTTTCTCTCTGTTCAAGGGCAACAAAAGCAAATGACACGTTCACATTGTATGCGGAGTTGATTTCATAATGTGAACATTGTGAGATATATGCGATTTAAAGTGCAGTTGCACATATTCATGTTGACCCTAATAAAACAGGTAAACAGGTAGAGTGGAAAAAACGAAAGAACCGCATAAGTTCCTCCTAATACCAAGGAAACAAAATTCTTTTAAAGAGATCACGTGTTTTAACAAATCAAATCTTATGAAGATATTCTTTGATACAACATTATACACATTCAATGTGGCTGTTGAGAAAAAAAAATGTTTGTAATGTTTTAGACAAGAAGCAATAATTACTTCATCAACCAAGACTTTGTGTGTGTGTGGGGGGGGGGGGTGGGGCTTCATTTCGCAAGCTGATGACTTCATCAACTGAAAGCACATTTTCCTTTTTATTTTCTTTTTTTTCAGTATCATCATTTAAACCAATGATTTGGTGAAGGTTTATGAAAACTTCCTAAACTTGGATATCTGAACTTTATTTCACGTCGAACTTTCATGAAACTTCTTCGTCTTATCATCATCATCATCATCATCAATGATTTACTTGATCAAGAAAAAGAGAATAATATATATACGCTACTAAATACAATACAAATACACTACATAATTAGAATGACGCTGGACGAAAGGAAAGGTAGATGCTATTTATACAGCCTGGTAAGGGTCGATAAAGGCAGAATGGATTGTTGCTGCTCGGATGTATGTCAGCTCAAACCAAACATGAAATTCCGTCTTTTCTCTTCGTCTGATTTCAATCTATTCATCAAAGTTAACTTGGAAATGATGAACAACGATGTACCAAAATAATGATGTCGGGTTTTTGTTTTGTTTTTTGTTTTGTTTTTAATTGTGCATCAAAATCAAACTGCAGCTTAACTAACTGATAATGCCCCTTGGTTTATGTTAGTGCATACATGCGGTCAACTACGAGGAAATCAAACGGTCAGTTTGTAATTTCAGACTATGATTTAATGACATGATAATAACATGCAGAAGGAAGTGATAAACACGTAAAAAAAAGCTCCAATATGAAGTTAATACGTTATAGTGGAATACAGTGTTCCGATTTTAAATGTTTAGGCTCTATGTTGACAATAAACGCATCCAAGCTTCCAACTATGAAAGAAGGTTAATTTACTCTTATGACGGTGTGCCCTTTGAACGGGCAACTTGGAATTTGAAACACCATGCCTGTGGCTCTTCGCTACAAGAGAATGTTATAGGCCTACTTACCGGTGAACCAGGAAATTAAAGTTGAGAAAAAAATATTTCTCCTGGCCTGGAGTTCCAAGAGACAACACACAGGTATGCGAATTATGGCAATGACAAGAAAGACGATTATTTTCATATGCGCGTGATCCTTTTCTTTCGGTCGCATGGGGTAATTCTTGCTGTGGAGAAATTACAGTATTCCGGGCAGAACATAGATCCACTGAATGGGTCACAAGAATGGAACTACGATCCCGAATGTTAGCACTTCGATGTGCAATCATCATCGGCATGAACATGGCAGTTTGCGGTAAGTTTTGTGATGTGAAGTTGGCACGGTGCGCCGGGGGCAGTATAGCGTATAATATCAAATTTTCATGTTGACATGTTCTATTCAGATGGATTGCAACTAGAGGCAACAAGTGGCAAAATGACACAAAAAGAGCAAAACAAAACGGATGAAGCTAAGTTTAATGAAATACAACTTGGCTATGTTTAATATTTGGCGTATTGGATATACAATTTATTCGCAGTTTAAAGATAATTGAATGATAGAGGTGCTCATGTTTCTGTCAACCTATACAAAGAAGTGCTGGTCTATAGTCATGTTGGATTTGTGACCAACGAAGGCGGACACTCACATCAACTGGATACGGTAATATAGTGTAGTAAATAGAACAGGAATTGAGAAGATTTGATATCAGATTCAGTGTGGTGTCAGTGAATATTCAATCTTCCAGATATCAATAATTAGAATGAGTACTATTTGTCACTTACTCAATGGTAAAAAGAAAATTGGACGAACTCTAACAAACATTCCGACAAGCTCTCCGATAAAAATCGGGTATCTTCTATGTGGATAGAATATAGCTAGGGTTGCTATTACTGTTATCTATTCCCAAATACCAAGACTACTTTTGTAGATATTCAAATGGTCATACATATGGCAGGGATTGATCTGAATATTAGTATTTCATTCCCTTTTAAGTTGCATACCGTCAAAATGTCTGTCTCAGATTTAACTAATTTTCATGATGTCTTATGTCCCTTATTCTTAGAGCAGGAATCCTCCCCACAAGTTTTGCTTTCCCAACAGTAACTTTTATCACAGTTGTCGTGACTTGTAAATCATTCTCAGACCACTGTACAGGCATTGCTCGATGACTTACATTTTGTTTCGTGAGCAAATACCAGATAAACTCTTTAAAAGTTCCTAATAGGATTGAAAGTTTTTAGTCCACTATGACCCTGCAACACTGCACAAATAAGGTATGTGGCTGAATGCAATGTCTTTCTTCTTTTCTTTCCTGGAAAGCAAACTTGACAATTTCCGTAATCTATGGTATAGAGTAAAAAACTCAGAGATCTTTGTAAGTAGGAAATGATGGGCATCATGCTCTATTTTTGTAAACATGCCATTCTCTTCCGTCAATCCTCGTGTTCTTAGAAAAAAAAAATTGACAACTGATTACATCTTACAAAGGGAGTCCAAACATCTCGAGATTACTCCTACAGTCATTTTTCCACCATTCTTGCTTACCACATTCGTATGCTTCCATTTTTTTTTGCTATAAGCCCACCATATTCTTTAATGTTCTGATGTATTTCCCAATTATTTCTGTTTCCTCGTCTTTTTCCCATTCTGTAATTCAGCAAATCTAGAGAATACAAAAAAAAAATAGAAATGCAAGCGTGAATTTGGAAAACCTTGGTCAAGCTGTTTTAAAATAATATCAGTTTTGATATCGCAGGTCTAAGAGAGCACATTGTATGGATGGAGTTATGAATTTGAAAATTCATACATTTGGAGCGTATAATCAGATTTTCTCCAAACGTCCGTGATGTGTTTTATGGATGTTTCAATGTTCAATAAGATCACGTGTAAAAAAGAAAAATCATTTCTCATGTTATATAAAAAATCATTACTTATGTTATATTCGCCATTGTGGTTGTCTGTTTATCACTATTTGTATTGAGAAGATTCTGTTATTGCCCCGGGTATTTTTGCCTTTACTTTTTTGTTTTTCTTTATTTTGTTCTGCGTTGCATCCGTGCTCCTCATCTCTATCTTACTCTCTGTTCAGAATGTGGTACCTACGCTTAACAAGCTCGCTTTTAAGTAGGTTTCATTATATTTCTTTAGCGTTATACATAGAGCCAAACTTACGAAGATTGACGGCTCTGTTTTATATGTTTACATTGTAAATACTGTGCATTCCAGCCGGATATCTTGATCCACTTCATTTTATATTTTATGTACGTTAATTCATTTAGAAATATGAAAATGAATTGAAATGAATTCATTTGAATTGAATTTATTGCCTCATTATGGTGTTTTAGTTTTGGGCAACACCCACCAGAACATACTGGATAGGGTTTTCCTTCTACAAAGGAAAGCTCTCCGTGTCATCTGTAAATGTGTCATACCCTCCCATTCAAATTTGCTATTTGCCTCTAATAAACTGCTAAAAAATTAAAAACTTGTTTTTATTCAAATTGGGGCAATTTATGTGAATGTTTAGCAACAACTCACTACCGTCCGTTTTCGATTCTACGTTTCAAAGAAATTTATCATTCCATGAGTATCCCACTCGACGTTCCAATGAATTCCATCTACCGTTTTACGAACGATTTTTGCTAAGAACACACTTATTTATACTGGCCAAACTTTTTGGAATTTTTGAAGAATGATATAAAAAATGCCCCCTCCATATATTCATTTAAAAGGAGATTAAAGTCCTTTTTATTGCAATTTTATCCGCCCACAGAATTGGACTAGCCTGTTGGCTTTTAATTCCTTCTCGAAGAACTTTGATTACAAATAACTGTCACTTATTTTCTCGTCCCTGTTGTTCTGATACACTTACAGCGTAGATTTGATTTTTAATTATGTTACTTCTGCATCTATTTCTGTATATTTCCGTATCCTTTTCACGCATCCCATTATTTTTTCGATATAATTTTGTCGAGGATCGCTGGATCTATTTTGCCTTTCTGTCCGTTGTATTGCCTACCTGTTATGTTAGTTTTGTCTCATTCTGTCTTGTCTTTTAGTCTACCTTTATTAGTTTCGTCGCCCCAGTCTAGTTTAACTCTGTATTTGCGTGTGTATGTGTGACTGTTTCTTCCTCTGTTTTCATAGAGGGCTTCCAGCCTATTTTAAGACTCTTTTTCCTGACTTTTTGCCAGCCCTTTTCCCCCTTTTTGCATCATTTTATTTTTCTATTTGACATTCTGTACCTGAGGGGACCACATTCTACGAGCTTTGTCTTTTTAGTGGGTCCCTCCATTTTTCGATATTTTGCGCACTCTTAAAGCATTGGGTGAATTTAGTAAGGTAATTGTTGGTTGTTAAACAAAAAAAAAATCATTATTCTTGGCAATTCTCGCCCAATTGAGCTTTAAGGTGATTAAAACAACATTGGGCAATTATTTTTACTTGAATATTGGGCGAATATTAATGTTACCAACAGAATTGGTAATGGAGAGTTGGGTACTTTTTGCCCCGCTGCGCTGTTGTATAAGAGACCTATTCTCTTTGCGTGTTGGGTAATTTTTGTTGGGCAAATGATACTTAGGTAGAATTTCGCCTCATAGATTTTACCAACATTATTTTGCACATTAAGCCTGGGTGTTTTGTGACGTTCCTTTCTTAGTTGGTAAATTTTCATGGACAAGTAAAAAAAGTCTGTGCTTGTACGCGTATATGCGTGTATGTATGTGACGGGGTGTGTGTGCGTGTGTGTGTGTGTGTGTGAAGTATAGGCCTATGTATGGAAGGATTGCCGAACCTTACGATCGCATAGGGGGTACCAAGGATTACTATAGGGTGTTCTTTGTTTCAGGAATGGGAGGGGGAAAACACACACAATACAAACACACACACACACACGGTATTGTCTATATATATGTATATAATTGTAATGAATATGTATGAGCAAGAGCTTCGTTATGGACGTATTTTTACATGATTTTCTTACGTTTCCCTTTATTCCGTCAACACCGGTTGGATTTTAAAAAAAAAAAAATCAACATTGTGGGAATATCTGTCTGTGGGTGCAAACTACAGGATACTCCTACAATATTGCTAGTTTGTATTTTGTGTGTGTTTGTGTGTGTCGGATTGTGTGCAAATAGATGACACAATTTGAAACTCATATACCTAACTGGACTTGCTTACCACTTCATTCCAGATTAAAACCCAGTAACTAAAACATTGAAATTTTGATATCAGTTGATACCAGTTGATATCTATTGGTTTCTACGTTTTTGTTTTTGTTTTGCTCATGAATATTCATAAGCTATTCAAATTCTCTTTGTGAAAACGATAAGATATTGTTTAATTTAATGGTTTTTTATGATTTCAATAAACTCTGAAATGTCTGAAATGTATTAGAAATTTATTGAATATTTTTGCCGTGATATTCACAATTTCAGCTTGTACCTTTGATGAGGTATTTTCTTATTTTTATAATAAAAGTGTAATCTACATGGTAACTATGTCTTAAAGCATTACAACTAAATGGCCCTACATGTGAACGAAATATCCCTGGTACTAACTAGATCTAGGATGTAGCCTAAGTCTATAATGTACTTGTAGGTACATGTATAGGCTTTACGACTAGCTGTAGGATTGTGATAGGTTAGATATGAACAATGTCTTGACATACACATGATTCTGGTAAATACCCATACATCAAATAATTCAACACCGAATTTTTAATTAACCAAAATTCAACTTACTAAACAGTTGGACATGTGACCGTGCATCCCAAAACGAAGAAAAAGTCGATACAGTGATTTTGTGTGAGAACTGAAAATAGGTGAAGTGGGTCATCTTAACCAATCTTGAGTTTTTCATATTTTCTTGTTTCTCACATGGACTTCCATTTATTTTACCTTGACAGGAAATATTCTGGACATGACCTGTGTTAATTTCAACCCCACCTACGATCCCAATGAACCAGCGTCGTTTGCAGCCATTGTGAGCGGTGCTGATTCGACAAGTACATTGACCTTTCAGAGGTCAATAGACATGACTCCGGGGTCAGATGTGACAAGCTGGTGTTCTATCGATGATGATGTCTCCTCATGTCAGTTACCATCGGGTTCAAATATCGAAAGCTATCTCACCTCTTCGGCAAATGTCACCTTACCTGTTGATTCTAATGGAGACAACTTCGGGGCTTACTCATGTCGAGCTGAACGGCACAATTGGACAACGACTGCTACGACTCTGTTCATACGTTCGGACGGTAATCTATTCTATCCCTTTGTATTTGGGTCAGAATTTTGAACGATGTACAATTGAGCCAAAACAAGGCAAAATTTAAAAAGTAGGAAATTCTCCAAATCATTCATCTTACCTGAAAGAGTATAAATCCAGCTTTAAAATGAACCCAATTATACTAGGATTTTCCCAGAGGAACAAGTTTTTATTCACCGCTGAAGTTTACCGTGTCCAGAGCAGCGAACGTCCGTGAGGAATAGTACTGCACATACATTTGAATACCATTTAACATAGTTTGCAAAGATCTGATTCAGCTCAAAATCCTAACAAAATATCTTAAGGGACATGTGTACGTGCTTGCAGAATATTAAGCTTGTACTCTTAACCTGTACGTAATGGTAGACAACTGATGATTTAACTCAATTCGTCATTTCTGTTGAAATATTGCTCTTCCGCTAAACACTTTCTCCATTTTACGCGCATTTTACAGAAACGCAATATTTTGACCTTTTATTTCACTATCCCATACTTTGATCCTCACTCCCATATAATAAGATACCTTTTTCAGATGTATCTGATCTAGGCAGTCTCCATAACCCAACAAACATAGCATAGTTTTCATCACGGAGGTTCGCATGTAGCTCACGGACGTTCGGAGCAAACAAGATATTGAACAATGCAGCTCTCTTGGGTTGGAAACGCATTCTACTCACAACAAACAGCAATTTCATGTCGAGAATAAACTCCTCCGCAAAATCCTGAATAGATACAGTGTATTACCAGTTCTCAATTATATAAGCTTGTTTATTTTCTCATACTGAGGAATCAAAGAAAACAATTTTTCCATCTCTCGTAAATGAACGTACAAACGTACGTGTAATCTCAGTGACGTAGTCCATCCTTGAGTACGAATAAATTTGTCAAAATTTCGTTATCATGAAGTAAAGATTCTGGTCCTAAACTTGTTATATAAAGTAT
This sequence comes from Diadema setosum, assembly GCF_964275005.1. NCBI lineage: Eukaryota > Metazoa > Echinodermata > Echinoidea > Diadematoida > Diadematidae > Diadema > Diadema setosum. The sequence goes on along the minus strand of NC_092697.1, from coordinate 33,758,112 downwards.
ACAATGCGAAATTTGCTTATGACAAACATAGAAAAACAACAGAATTAACATAGAAAAACAACAGAAATGTGCTCCGTTATAGAAATACGAAGTTTAGCTGGGGAGGCAAACGAATACGTTAGGAAGAAATCCCTCTGTGTTTGCTCCTTGTGTTACACACTGTTACCGAGGAGAATTTGTGTTACGTTTTGTGTTATATTAGTCAGAAATGATAATAGGTTCGATACTGCGAAGTTTCGTCATAACAAGACACAATAAGTCCATATAACTTAGATGGATGTTTGTGACTTCGATATTATACAATATGGTATGTTATAACAAACAGATTGTAGCGCGTCATTTCGGAGGCTCGTTATTCATACAGTTTGTCAATACGAAAATTGATAGAGTTCGTGTAATTATGAAGCTTTTTTATTCGGTAAGACAGGAATCTCCAAAGGTTAATCGAAAGGTTTACTAATTGAAACATGAACAATCATGTTCGCTTATCCAAATGTGGAGAAACAAGTTAACAACTAAAATCCTCAAATTTGAAAACCTCATAATAACCGTTTTCACCTAAACTAATATCATGCCCATTCCACTTTCAGAAGAACGGACCTAAAAATAATGATCCTTAATATCTATGTTTCGGACTAACAAACTTTCGGAATAAGAACATTTTTAATAACAAACCTCCTGAATTAACTACAAACATTTTTTTTTTTCATTTTCGGAATAACAAACCTTTGGACATCGGAGTAACGAATCTTTGGAAGAGCGAACGTATGAAAGTGCAACCGTAAACTATCCTTAATCATTACTTTTTTATTATGTGTTTTCAAAGTAAGCACAAAAGCACAAACAAATTGACGATCTCTCTGTCTCTTAAATGTGACTCTGCACCTCAAAACAAACAAAAAGTCGCAAGACATGAATTTTTAGTTAAGACCATATTCTGAAAGAGCAGACTTTAAGCTTTAAAATGATGAATAACTCAAATCAAATGGACTCTCCTAACCTATCTAAGTATTGGAAAGAAAGAACAAACTCAGGAAAAGTGTGAACTGAGAAAAGAGGTTCTGAAGTACAGTGTCTATTCAAGCGCTGAATCTTTACCAAACCGTGCTGGCTGTGTGATGAATGGGACAAAAAAAAAAAAAAAAAAAAAACAGGAAGTAAACCACCAAAGTAACAACAATGAAGGGATTATCAGATTAAACTGAAATTAAGCATGCCTCATGAACACATTCTGTCCATAATTAATGCCAACTTTCAAAGCAGTAGCACTATCCTTTCAAAAGTTATGAGAGTTGAAAATGAAGAGTGTGGACAAGGTTTTTCAGAAATGAAAAAAGGATTCTAAAGACACACCTAATCACACTATTCTACCAAAAATGTTCGAGATAAACTGCTAAAAATCACACTTTCCTGCCCGTTTTATGATACCAAATGTTAGCATATTGTAAAAGAAGACCCGCTCTTTCAGAAAATATGAAAAAGTCAAGTTCGGCAAGGTTGACCCATTTCACTTATTTTCAGCCCTCACGCAAAATCAGTGTGTGCGACTTTATGCTCGTTTTGAGGTGCACCGTCACAAATGTGAAATTAAAAAAAAAATCTTGGAAAGAATTACAAATAAACATTGCTTTTCAGTGATGAGTATAAAACAACACCATGTGCTTATAAGCGGAGGATTTGTGTGTTTTCATCAGACAGTAATTGTACACATGTATACTGCATTATTTTTGTTCTCTTGTGACGGCATTTCGATGAATAAAAAACATAAACAAACAAACAAAAACTTCTCAAGAGGACGCTCAAGAGGAATTTGGTATAACGGGAGTGCACTGGCAATTCTTTTCTCTGTGTGTTGGAGCTCGATCCCTTCTCTGTTTCTCTGTCATTTTCATTCAACTGCTTCGTCGTCCTTTTGAAACTGTTCCGTTTCTTATTCAACACATGCCCATTACAGACTTCTTCCGTCATTATCCTGAATGTCATTGCGTAGCACCTTTCGGATTTGTTTTGTTTTGTTTTGTTTTCTGTTTGGTCGCAGCATGTTCAGGCTATTGAGGGAATGAGAGAAAAATCGTCATGAAGAGAAAAATAACAATGAATTAAGGCATTTAATATCATAACAATTACAACGAACGTCCGTTACGGAGACCAAAACTGGATGTGTTCTGTTTGAGACGGCAGCTACCATACTCAAAAGATAAACACTTAGAGCATCTGTCACTAAAAAGTGGCACTGATCCTCTTTCTCCTACTATGTAATCCATTGACTTATTCTACCAACGAACATCCGTGACCAAAACGTTTTCCGTTTGTTATTACAGGTAAATTGAGTGCTGAACGTAATTCACTTTCGGGTACGAGCGGCTCGGTGATTTGGTAATATTTTCAACTAACATTAACTTTATGTGCAGTGATATATTTGTAATTATCAGAAATTTTCTTTTCTCGGACAGAATGTCCGTGAACAAAACTTTCAAAACCTGTAACAGTACAAATTGTCTCCAGAACCGCATTAGAAAGAAATTTAAATGCACAGAAATTACAGATTACGCAGAATTCCATTTTCCTATAACTTTGTTTTCAGTGTCAACTGTTTTTGTATAATTCGAGGGAAAACAAGCGTAAAATTGTGAGCAAATTTTCAACTGTTTGTTCATCATGATCACATAACGCCTTAAAAATTCTGAAACTACTGCTCTAAACTCATTGTTTATTTTGTAAAACTTTGTTTGTCGCTATTGGAGCTAAAAGTGATAAAGAATACAAGACATTTTCGTGACAAGTTATCCCTATCGGAGGGATTGCATACGTCACGGACGTTCGCTGGAATTGTCACGGACGTTCGTTCTACTAATAGGGTCATGTTCCAGGACGGATAACTAATCGGCAGAGAGTACCTAGCCTTCCTAACTCTTTCAAAAATTTGAAAAGGTATTGGCAATGCAAATTATAAGAAATTTGACATCCTTACAACATATGTATTGCTCAGAGGGGGATCAGGAGGTGAATTTTCAGAGAAAATATTAATTATTTGCTTGGTTTTCGGTGAATTGCATGGTCTAAACACTGCGGACGAACCTCAGTCCGCTCCAAAAAAGGAGCTCCTCGGCTAGACAGCCAAAGGTGAAATGCACCTTCGCCATCAAAGCAAGATGGTGTCCCACTCGAAAACGTTTTAATCATCACGGACGTTCTTTTTTTCTCGGAGGCTCATCTAAAAATATAATTTCGGTTCCTATTTGACAAAGGATGGACAGAAACTAAAAACAAACGTATTATCGTGTGGCTAGATCTTAGTTGATTACGACTCGGAACAATATCGCCAATAACGTTTAATGGGCTACGATCTTTATTAGAAAATAGTGGAAGCACGTCCGTGACGAAAACCGAGCATAATTTTGCATAAAAGAATGTTACGTTCCAAGTACAGCCAGCAGACTTACAATTTTGGCAGGATATGTTCATCAGGTGGAACACCAAATTTTCGTATACGGTAACAGTTGGGACAACGAAGTAGAATTTGCAGCAGCGATAGAAATAAAATCATCACGGACGTTCGTCTGTTGAGGACTTTGATATTTCAGTTGTTCTCTGTAATTGTATACGTGCTCCTAAAGTTTTTATAATTTTGTGGTACATACCCATGACATGTCAGATCCAGAACATGGTCAGATATTATATGCCACGTCCCATAAAAAAATGTACATCATTAGTTTGAAAAACAAACAAAAAAAAAATATTGTGAAAATAGCGTTTTTACCGTATTTTTACTCTTTAAGTCCTTGTCAAATGAAAATTATCAGGCAAAAGTTTTGGTTTCTTAGATCATCCTGCCGTGTTCTAAGGAAAAGAATGTCATAAGGTGCGAAAATTGGCAATTGTACATCGTTCAAAATTCTCACCTATTTACGATAGTCAGTTTTACCTTTTTGTCGTCGGTGGGAGCGGAAAAGGCAAGATGCCTGGGAGCAACTAAACATCTTTGCCTTTCAAATTAAAATTGGGTACTTTGCCCTTCAAACTGCAGTCTACATAAAACCCTTAAAATTATCGTAAGATGCCGCCGTAGGAATAAATACAGAGCAAAATCCTTGTTGTATAGTGCGTGTGACTATAGGCCCAAAGCAGGTCAATGTGGACAACAGAAAGGACGATTTCAAAAGCGCCTTGTATACTATACTTAGTGCACAATGCGTGTGTATTGGCACTTGTAATCAAGCAATCTTGCAAGTTAGCCTACGATATTCCCATCTATTTAAGTGCATGTGTTCGCAAATGTATAGTTTGAATGTCATAGCGTTTATCAATGCTTTACTTACATGATTCTTTCAATGAGTGTCATATACTTGCATTGCGTACGACGTACATCGTGATCGTGACATTTTCACTCTCTTTCATTCACAGCTAAGGTACTATATTAGATGAATGACGAGCATGTATAACCAGTGTGGTTAAAAAAGACAAAACGAAACAAAATAAGTATACTGTTCATAAGTAAGTTTCTTCTCACGAGACTGCCACATTCTTACATATTTAGTGATTGAGCAGATCATAATCAAAATTGGTTGAAAGGGTGCACATGACCAGGTATTTTTCCCCCCTACAATATACAGTAACACGTAATTTTACTTATGACTGGTCGTTAGAAAAGTGTAATGATCGGCCTTTGGCACTTTCACGTCGCGACTGTGATCAGACGAAATTCTATTCTTTTATTTTCTTGGGACGAGGATGATTTATCAAACGAAATTATTTACTTCATTATTTTATAAAATAATTAATGTGCAAGATTTTGTTCGCTACTTTGAATAATAATAACCCACTCTCGGTACCTTGGAAACAGTCCAAACTTCCTTTTCCAAAGGTACCTATGTGGGTAATTCCTAAGAGTATAATGTGTCCTTACTAATGCGTATTATTAATTTTGTATACTGCTATAAGATTTTATGTTGTAAAAATATTGTTTTGATAAAAAAAAAATCAGGGGGTTGGATAGAGCAAGAAAACAGAAAAAACACAAAGGCAACAAATAATTTCACAGTACACTCTTACAGGTCTCAAGTCTAAAGAAGGTAAGGTCATGACTGTCTTTAATACTGAACGTGAATAGTTAGGAAGATATCCACATTGATGTGCCTGTATATTAAGCATCTCTCTAGGGGGAGAAATGACAAGACAAAAATTGTATTCTCTCCGTCTCAGTCACTTCCTTTTTGATAATATCATCAGCATGGAGGAACCATGTACCCTCCCATCTACTTGTGAAATTGATCAGTATATTTCATATTTTTCTCTTTATCTTCATGACTTGTATATCAAAACTTAAATGAGCATGCAGTCACAGGAAGAAGAAAAAGAAAAAAAAAAAAAAAACTTGGTAGCTTCTCTTCAACCGCGGCTTGCGAAAAATAATTCACAACCGTTAAAAAAAAATGAATAGTTCGTTTAAATCGTCCCCGTACCAAAACGCACTCAATTCTACAGTTTCAGGCATATAGAAATCTTGGAACAGTAACATTCTTCTACTAGCAGGACTGTGACTTGAACGTTCAACACGCAGCAACTATTCAATCAATGAATTTCATGTCATCACATTTTCCTCGTCGACCATGTCGAGTATCTTGTTGTAACATTTTGAGTTTAATGTTGTAGAATGTCATTGATCTAATAGAGAAAAAAACAACAACAAATGAATGTGTGAGACTACGTTACAACATGGGCGTCACCAGGGGGGGGGGGGGGGAGGTGCGTTGGGTGCAAACGCACCCCCCTTCAGACCCTTTAAAAAAAATCAGTCTTTTTTTTGCACCAGGGACAAAAAATTCGTGGGCAAAAACAATTCGCACCCCTGGCTCTGGCAGCACTGATTTTATGGTTACAGCTCGTTATTCCGAAGGTTCGTTATTCCGAAGGCTCTTTATTCCTAAGATTCGTTATTCCGAAGGTTCATTGTTCCGAATTTCATTTTCGGATTAACCGATCTTCGGAATAACGAACCTTCGGAATAACGCCACAAATTTTCGGATTAACGAACCCCTTTTCATTTTCGGAATAACGAACCTCTATGTATAGGGAATTTGCGTGTTTCGGATTAACGACCCTTCGGAACAACGAACCTTCGGAATAGTGAACCTTCGGAATAACGAACAGCACCCGATTTGATACATATCTACTAGTATTCTATACAGTGTTTACGGAGCACGTACACGTTTACATGTACGTGTGCTATTAACAAGTATGTAGGGTCTATTATGTACGTTACTTCTGACCAATCCATATTGCCAGCCCAAGTGGGAGCCTTAGCCTCATTCAAAAAAAAAAAAAAAAAAATGGAGGGGTAAGTATATCATTTTGCCCCCATTATCACCCCCTCCATAGTTCCACAGACGAAAAGATTTTCTTACCTTTTTTGACAGCAAAAAAAAAAAAATAAAAAAAATAGTTGCCCCCATGAAAATATTAGAGGGGTAGGCAAGCATATTATAATTTTGCCCCCCCCCCCATAATTAAGAATTCACGAAATGAGAAGATTTTCTTGCTTTTGAAAGAAACAAATGTTGCCCCTATTAAGATATTGGAAGGCAAGCGCACCATTTGCCCCATCCCGCATAATCATAATTCCCGCGATGAAAAGATTTTCTTGCATTTTTGTTAGAAATCTGTCCTATTATTTCACCCAAAAGCAGTGGCGTAACTACGGAGGGGGTGCACGGGGGGGGGGGGTGCCCGCCCCCTCCCCTCCGCTGGTAAAAAAACAAAGACTTGCCAAAATGGTAATTCAAGGGTTAGTAAAGAGTGAAATCGACATGAAAGGGTGATCAAGAAACAAGATATTTTCTATGATTTCTTTTAATCATAATTAAAGAGGTATATAGTGTGAAACATTGATCAAAAAGCCCGGAGCCGACAAAAGATTGTGATTCAGCATGATTCCTGGTTGGCATTCTGCATAATAATAAGCAAGATGTGTGCAGTGTACTCAGAAAATCCGAACGGCAAAAAGAGTCGCTTCAAAGTTTTTGGACTGTGAAATGTCGCTCGCTCACTCGCATGTAATCTTTAAGCAATTCTCCTGATGTTACTGCCAGTAATATTGTCTGCAGTTATAGCGCCCTTTGCGCCCCGCCCCTTAATTTCCAAAGCGAAAAAATATGGCTACAAACGGCAGTTTTTGGACTGTAAAATGTCAAAACTGTCAGGCTCGCTCTCTTCGCTCGCTCGCACTTAATCGTTATGCCATTCTCCTGATATTGCTGCCAGTAATTGCCAGCAGTTTCGCCCAGTGCGCCCCCCCCCCCAATTCTAAGGCAAAAAAAAATATATATATATATGGCTACAAACGGCAGTTTGGGAACTGTAAAATGTCAAAATTTTCAGGTCAATCCCTCCGCTCGCTCGCATTTAATTGTTAGACCATTTTCCTGATGCTGCTGCCAGTGATTGCCGGCAGTTGCGCTCGGTGCGCCTCCCCCCCCCCCCTCTCTTTCCAAGCGGCAATTTTGGGACTGTAAAATGTCAAAATTTTCAAGCTCGCTCTCTCCGCTCGCTCGCATTTAATTGTTATGCCATTCTCCTGATGTTGCTGCCAGTATTGTCTGCAGTTGCGCCCGGTGCCCCCCCCCCCCAAAAAAAAAAAAAAAAAAAAATCTGTAGCGAAAAAATATGGCTACAAACGACAGTTTGTGAACTGTAAAATGTCAATATTTTCGCTCCGCTCGCTCGCATTTAATTGTTATGCCATTTTCCTGATGCTGCTGCCAGTAATTGCCGGCAGCTGCGCCCGGTGCGCCCCCCCCCCTTTTATTTCGAGAGCGAAAAAAAGGCTACAAATGACAGTTTGGGGACTGTAAAATGTCAAAATTTTCAAGTTCGCTCTCCGCTCGCTCGCATTTAATCGTATGCCATTCTTCTGATATTGCTGCCAGTAATTGCCAGCAGTTGCGCCCGGTGCGCCCCCCCCCCCTTCTCCCCCCAAATTCTAAAGCAAAAAAAAAAAAAAAAATATGGCTACAAACGGCAGTTTGGGAACTGTAAAATGTCAAAATTTTCAGCTCGCTCCCTCCGCTCGCTCGCATTTAATTGTTATGCCATTTTCCTGATGCTGCTGCCAGTAATTGCCGGCAGTTGCGCTCGGTGCGCCTCCCCCCCCCCCCCCCCTTATTTCCAAGGCGAAAAAAATATAGCTCCAAACAGCAGTTTTGGGACTGTGAAATGTCAAAATTTTCAAGCTCGCTCTCTTAGCTCGCTCGCATTTAATCGTTATGCCATTCATCTGTTGTTGCTGCCAGTAATTGCCAGCAGTTTCGCCCGGTGCGTACCGCCCCCCCCCCCCCTCCCCCACCCCTCTTAATTTCCAAAGCCAAAAAATATGGCTACAAACGGCAGTTTTTGGACTGTAAAATGTAAATTTTTCAAGCTCGCGAGCTCCGCTCGCTCGCATGTAATCGTTATGCCATACTCGTGATATTGCTGCCAGTTATTGCCAGCAGTTGCGCCCGGTGCCCCCCCCCCCCCCAAAAAAAAAAAATTCCACAGCGAAAAGGATATAGCTACAAACGGCATTTCTTTTACTGTAAAATGTCAAAATTTTCAAGCTCGCTCCCTCCGCTCGCTCGCATTTAACTGTTATGCAATTCTCCTGATGTTGCTGCCAGTAATTTGTCGTTTCACACCGTCATTCCATAATCCATTTATGGGGGGGGGGGGGACAACCCCCTCCCCTTGCTCTCTCCGCTTGCTCGGGCTCGGTTGCGTTCATGACATCAGTGTAAGAATTAATACTAGAAGTTTATTTAAATGATACCATTTGTAGGCAAATTGATCAATAACAATTTACTTCAAAATGTATAGTGATACCTCAAACAAGTGGGACTGTTTCAATTCGATAAAATTACGCAAAAAAACCTGCATCAAATTGCACCATTTACAACATCAAAATGCAAAAAGTTCTCCCTAGCTACGCCGGTGCCCTTTCCCCTCTTGGTTTCTCTAAAAAAGAAAGACACTAAAAGTCTGGGATTGAGAGCTTCCTATAATTATATTCCAAATGTCTGTCCAAAAAAAATTCGCGTTACATTTAGTGTCAAAACGCACCCCCCTTGAACAAAAGCTGGTGACGCCCATGTACAATAATGCAAAATAAAGTGATGACAGACGTGGTCACTGTGAGGGATAGCCCGGTAGACTAATTCAACTTTTAATGGTAGGTTTGTAGACTGAATACCTGCCAGACGATGTTGTATTAAAGTAGCTGGATGCAATTAATTCAGCTACTTGATAGAAACAACATCTGTGCTCGTCACAGCCACAATTATACGTATAATGTAGCATCTTTATGGAATAATCTCTCGGATGCTCCGCTGTGTTCAAGGAATAGTATTGTTTTGGTTGAGATAGCTTAATTCAGGTTTCTGTTTTGTGGGATATTGAGAAACATCTCATGAAACAGAAAAGAGCATACATTTTCAAGAGAAATTCAAAGTTTATTTTATGAAGATCGGTTATGAAATGGTGGAGATATCCAAAACCAAGTAATGAAAAAGGCGTGAACCACATTTTCTGATTCCTTTGTTTTCCTTTGTTCTTGAATATCTTAGCCATTTCGAAACCGAGAAACTTTTAATTTTTCGAAGGCTTGTATAATTATGCTCTTTAATATTTCACAGGTGATTTTGTATTAATCCTGCAAAACATACTGAATCCCCATCTCGATCAAAACTATTCCATCCATTTGAAAAGTTTGGCAACATTGTGAGCTGTCATATTTGCAGTGACTAAGTGTGGCAGCAGCTACAATGAATCAACACATTAGTTTTCAGTATTTGTGGTGCGTATGTATGCGTGTGTGTTTGTGTTTTGCAGAAAATGGAATTCTTCCAAGATAAATTAATGTATAGGGTCTTATAAAGTGTATAAACATTTCTATGACGGAAGGTCCTAATTTTCTTCCTGAATACAACAGTATGATACATTACTAACATGACTAAGTTCATCCAGATTACGGCTTTAAAAAGAAACGAGCTATCCCGATTTTGTCATTGTTATTTTAATGAATTTTAATCTTTACGGACATTAGGGCGTAAGAAATGTGAATGAAAGAAACAATCTTTTCCATGTGAGAACTGATATTAATTATTTGTGACAGTAACGTTTGGTAATATTTTTTCTCATTCATTGAGTAATAGGAGTGTAATTTCTCGGTAATGAAACATTTTCTTGTTAATATTAATGATGTAAGACTACCATCGTTAGTGCCAACGTATCTATTTTTGTGTGTCCGTCGGCGATGTCAGGGCATCACAGATAAACATCGTCAAAAGGTACTTTAATCCCACATTGTGTCAACGTCCAGAGGTTTTTTTTTGTGTATAATTTTATGAGTCAATACAAGTCCAATGCTATTCTGTTACTCGGTTTGTACAAAAGATTATCAAAATTGCAGTTTCATGTACACTATATTGTATACACGTGAATTATATGACTATTACGAATATTATTATAACGACATTCAACCATTTCTACACAGCCAACGTTACCTGCATGTATACATATTTGTTTACGAGATATCCGTTCTTGTGTTTTCTCTTATTTTGCTTTCTCTATTCGTGGGGTCCCTTCCGAAAGGAAAGTGAAAACATGTAAGATCTGTTTGCATCGGTGACTATGATGAAAGTTAAACGTTATTATGCAAACACTGCGCGGTTACTGATCCATAATGATTACTGCGTGTCTGGATTCGTTTTGTATATCGAGTTTATTCACAATATCACACCATCTAATTAAACGACGTACATAATGATTGTTATTATGCAACTCTGAAGAAAAGCCATTCTTCAAAGTCCATGTTGCCATGATTCACTTTATAGCTTAACATCACGTCTCAGACAACACTGGTATATTACAAAATAGAAGTACACAGTTTGTATTTGTCATCTTTTCTTTCAAGAAAAACGAAAAAAAAAATCCAGCATGTTTTATCATATGAATAATTAGTAATATTCGTATTAACAAAGAAAAACGTTGTATCAAAATAGACAAATTAATAAATTATGTTTTCATAAACAACAACTAATGCCAGTGTGTGTTATGGCGCGTGAAATTTTTGACTCATTTTCATTCCTTAAGCATCATCATCGGTAAGGGAGAAAAACATTGATAAGTAATCATATTTTACACGTAAAAAGAATCATGAGGAAAGACGTGCGGCTCTTCTAAGTTTTATGAACCTAATTTCATTTCCGTTATTATCATGAGTTCGAGTTTAAATTCAATGTATTTCTTGTATCCCTCCTTTTGAGATGAGAGGCCTGTCGATGTCATAATTTGCCTGTAATATGAAATTGGGTTTGTTTGTTTGTTGTTGTTGTTGTTGTTTGTTTGTTTTTTGTTTTTTTGTTGTTTTTTTTTTTTTTTTGGGGGGGGGGGGGGTATTTTAACCCAGTCGTGTAAGATTAACTTATTTGGTGTCTTCTTGTCCACATTGAATTAATGCGCAGCTCATCTCACACCCAACAAACTGACGGTAACTGCCAGCATTGACGAAGATGTACGCCTCGTCATGAACCCTGCGGGAAATATCACAGGCACGCTCGTCTGGATGCTCAACGGTCAGACAGACCTTTCCGCTTCCGTGTCATCTGGCGTACTGAACATCAGCAAGGCAAACAAATCAATGGCTGGAGTACATCACTACTACTATAGGGGCGACCCGGAACGAGGTGGAATAATTAGGCTTATAGTTCGAGGTAAATAGGCAGACACCATTCCTCAAATGAAGAGAAAACGCTATAAAATCACAAAAACAGTTCACCGTGACTCCGCTTAACACCGAATCCTGTCTCTTCTAATAATTATGCACATTATTATAACTCTCAAAAAATTGACGTACTTAACGTTGAAACCAGTGTCAATACTATTCCAGCTGTCTATTCTGAAGAAAGGTTCACTCATATCTGGTGGTAGATCGTAACTGGAACCATTAAAGATATGTTTCTATATCATTAACTTCCCTGTTCACAAAAAAAAAAGAGAGAAGAGGTTTCCATGGGATCACATTTCGATGGTCTAATCTCCTTTTCACACTTCTCTGCTTTTCTATCAGACTTAAAAGAAAAACATAAAAACATAAAAAAAAATCCAAGCACACATTTGGTTTTATGAGAGAAAGTATGGCTTTTACATGACCATGAAGAAAATGGATAAGGGATGTCCCTTTTTACTTCTTGGTTTCCTCTTAAATTTTCCGTTATCTTTCAAATTTCCAAACCAGGATGTCTAGATAACCTTTGGGGGCCAAATTGCAGATATACCTGTCCGACATGCTACAATGGGGGAATCTGTGACGACATTGGCGGGCGCTGTTTTTGTCCTCCGGGATTTATGGGCGATCATTGTGAAACGGGTGAGTTTATTATGTATTTGAGTATTTCAGGGATGCATCTTCAGCAATGGTAGCAGAATCATAGCGATCTCAAGAGGGAATAAACATTATACATTTTTTACATTGTAAGGCAGCTGAGCAGGCATTCATATTCCCATTTCGATTTACTTCTGCAATTTTGTGTTTAAATCCGTTTGCGTTATATAAATCAATGCACACTGTCCCAATATGTGCATCAACTTTGATTTCCATCATAACTGTATTTGTTGTTGTTTTTTTAACTCCCACTAACAAGTATTGATCTTAGTTGCATATCATACTGTAATGATAAGTAATATGACCCACGTTTAATCGAAAAACGCATTTTCTGGCTCATACTTATTCTTTATTTTATGAGCTTAAAACATTGAAGGTTTGTGATTTGAATTCAAGTAGCAGTAATTATGTTTAAATACATAAATGATCAACTTCCATCATCGTTTAATAACATTCGTACCCTTCTCGCATAGGTAGAAATTTCCACCTTTTGAATCCTAAATTATTGGTGACACATAAATCTATAAGACATTCGGGTCCGGACATTTGGAATAATCTCCCGGATGATATAAAGTCCTGTTTAAGTATTTATTCTTTGAAAGCTTCACTAAAACGATATTTGATACAATTATATTCTCCAAACCAATTAAGCTAACAAATATTCATGGTAAATGATTGTCATCTTATCGTCAATCTCTATTTTCTTCCTTCAACTGCATCTTGCACTCTCACCTGCAACTGCACTGCGCTCACCTGATCACCTTCCTCCAAGAGAGTTGTGTCGTTGGATAGTCATTTTATGAGGCCTTCATCCATTTCAAGCTTATTCGCTTGCGATGGTGGTCTCCTGCATTCAATGATCTCTGTTGTTTACTGAAACATACTGTATATCTAATTTTATGTTTCTGTGTATCTACATTGCTCAATGCAATCACCAAGTTTATCTATTTATGTACTGCTATTGATTTATTTCACTGCACTTGTTATTCTTTGTCTTTGTACTTTTTGAAGTTTGTGGTCAAATTGTATCTGATTGAATGCAGAAATAAAAAAAAAAATGAAATAATCTTTAAATTGAATTGAATGCATAAATATCAATATATGCATTGGATTCGACTGATGGAGTTACTTTAAAAATTCTCTCTGTCCTCCCCCTCTTTTCCCTCTTTCTCTCTTTTTATATACATGTATGCACGTATAAAAATGCCGATCTCTCTTTCCTCTTTAATTTCGCCAGAAAGACAAAATAGATAGATAGATATAGGCCATGGGCTAGTGGGGGTCAACGTGCACCCCCTCTGCACTTAACATTCATTGTTGTTTCCATGTAGCCCTTGGTCTGGAGAGTCAGAAAAGTGATGTTAAAAAAAAAAAAAAGTTGGGTCCCAAGACCCGCCCCGTGAGGTTTTGTGACGTCACTTCCGGAACGACCTTTTCGCGAATACGGGGGAATAACATTTGGGTATTATCCTAATAAAGTGGTCCCCATGCCTTTATTTTGTATTGATAACCAAAGATTTTGGTATTTCTAGATTTCTCAGAAGATGGGAAATATGCAAAGCAAAGTTTGGCAATATAAGCCCTCAGTTTGTCGTCATCGACAACGAAATGGGCAACGATGTCGACAAAATTCAACAAAATTTTACAAAATTTGCGCAATTTTTCAAGTTTTACCCTTTAAGTTTGTATATTTTTGTGAAAAATTTGATAAATGACTTGAAATTTGGTGTGAATATTAAATGAATATCCCTTTTTACGAAAACAGAAGATTTTGGCCTACTTGTAATCCGATCTTCTTCTGTAGACATTCGAGTGCGCATGCGCGGTGTCTGGAAATTAGGCTCCGAAATGCCTTTTTTTTTTTAATGTCCAGTATCAAAAATGAGTTACAACGAATCTTTTTTATCCTGTAAATTCACAACTTTAATCAATTTTTGTAATCAGCAATCACCTGATTGAATAAAAGTTGCCTTAAAATGAGAAATCAAAGATGACTATGGTTCTTTTTTATGATGACGTTGGTCACTACATCGAAGATGAAGACGACGTCAAAGACTAGAAATACGACATAGCAGGGATTCGTTTACAAATCTCATTTTCAATTGATTGATTTTAGCGATAAATTTACAGTAAAGGAAATCAAGATAATGAATTTTCAATTCTACTGGCATTTATTTCTTTGCAATAAACTCAAATCCTGCTTAAAGGGGAAATCAAGTCTAAAAATAAGTTAGTCTGATAAAAAGAGAGTAAAATCTTACGAGTTCAATGGTAAGAATTTGACTGGATAATCTGATGAAAAATAAGGAAGTTACTATTTTTTGCTAATTTCTGCAAAACATTTCTTGTACAGTGGATAAGAATATGCAAATGAGTACTGAGTAACCTGACCATGTCATAACCTCACAATTTTCCATTGATCGTGTACAAGAAATAAAGAAAATTCAATGTTTCAGTCATTGAAGTCTGACAAATGATATTATTCCTGGTTGCATAACTTGGTGATAGTGATGTTAGATATATCATGATTTGAGCCTCGAGCATAATTGCGTTTGAATGAAAAACTGGAAATGTCAAAATTTTATGTACAAACGATATGGCAAGATGTGAGGGGATGACATGCTCACTTTGTCATTTGCATACTCATATTGACCGTTCAAGAACTATTTCCTAAAAAAATAGCGAAACTTCAAAATGTCATATAACTTCCATATTTTTCATGCGATTTCGATCACAGTTTTACCATTGAACTTGTAATATTTTACTTTTTCTTATCGGACTAACTTTTATTTGGACTGGATTTCCTCTATAGATAAATGCGTATAACTAGTTTCACAATTAAAACACTTATCTCAACCACGCTGCACTCACTGGCACATTTCTAAATACTGTATCAGGCGTGGATAATATTTTGACATGATTTTTCCTCTATTTTCTTCAGAAATTGCATCCACATTGAACTTGTCACCGAAATGACACTATACATGATGCATAATAGAGACAATGGACTTTTGGAGGCCTAAATTACTTTAATGTATAATGTTTGTTTGTTTTTTAACTTGGGAATGCTAACTTGTGGTTTCTTGGCGGTTCTGTGGCATAGTGGGTAAAACTTTCGACTCCCGATCGGAGGACCTGAGTTCGAGTCACGATTCAATCACGATGTACAATTTCTCGATGGTAATGATTATATTAACATCATTTTCATTTTATTTCGAAAATTTGGGAATATGGACTTGCAGGTCATCGACAATGAATTTGGCATACATGAGGTTGACAAACTTAAAAGTCCACGCAGTTTTTTGCAAGTTCTCACGCTAAAACATCTAAATATCCATTATTAAACGTGGTAATATCATTAAACGGAATTAATCTAGTCTGGATATTAGATAAATAACCATGTTTAACAAAAAACAAAACAGATAAGGCATTATCTTAAGTCAGGCATCTTCTGTAGACATTTAACTTAAAGTCAATACTTTTGTTAGATCAGCCATGGTGCCTTATGGATGTCCAGAAGCTGACGCTGATTCACCGGGTGCACTTCACCAGTTCGACACCCACGAATCATACAACCCATGAGTCATGAAGCCCGCGAGTTATACAGCCTGTGAGTCCTACAGCCCATGAGTTCGACACCCTTGAGTCTTACACCAGGCAAGCCAGGCCCTCCGAGTTTGACACGTAATAAACAAGACCCACGAGAAAAACACATTTACGGCCCTGCGATGTGAATATCGAACTCGTGGATCGTTCTTAACTTGTGAGTTTTGTTGTTGTTTTTTTGTCTTCTTTTTCTTTGGGAGGGGGGGGGGTTGTTGCTTATAAAAGTGTCAAACTCGTGGACCTTGTTTGCCTAGTGTCAAACTTGCGGGCCTTGTTTGCATACTGTCGGACTCATGGGCCTGATTTGCCTGCTGTCGAAGTCATGGGCTGTACGACTCGTTTGCAGTATAATTCGTGGATGTCGAACTCGTGGGATGACAACGAATCACTTTGCCATCCTTTCAAAGTCTGAAATTCTTTTGAGCTCTGAATCGAATTCCAATGTCACCATTATTGTTATTTTATGAGTGTATAGGTTTAATGAATTCATTTTTGCTCCTGTCACTGCTTCTGTGCCAGTATCGGGCTTTGTTACATCAGCCATGGTGCCTTTCAGAACGTCCACAAGCTGATGCGGCATCACCTCCCCTGAGGTGAAGTCAGCAGAGGTCGCATTAGATCTTCAGCCTTCGTCTATCCATGATCTTCATTTTGGTCCGTTGCTAGCTTCCATATTCTTAGTTTGATAATTCCTACGGAGGACATGCTGTTCAGAGACGTCTCTGAGAAGCCAGATAAAGAGTATTTGCCTTTGTGACATAAATCATTTTATCGCACTTAGACTGTATTGTCAAGAATCGCAGAGCATTCACCTCCAAATTCTTCTGTTACCATGCAAAGCACAGCAAAATATTTTCAGTTCATCCATCACCTCAGCTGTCCCATTTCATGATTCAGCCCTTGTATGTACATAATTTCTAGGACTCCACGCATTTACTGGCTGCAATACCACTGGTGCCTGATAGGTAAGGGGAAGGTAAAAACAATGTCGAGGCTGATGAGTCATTTCATGCTGTATTTCCAAAGCTTGGTGAATCTTGAAATGTTAAAGCTGAGATGATGATGAACTGGAACGATTTACCTGTGCCTTGTATGGTAACAGAAGAAGGTGAATGCCCTCCAAACTCTTTACAGTCCAAGTGCGGTGAAATGGCTAATGTCACAAAGGCAGAAATTTTTGATCTGGCTATGATACCGCCCTGCTGAAAGGTTTTAGAGCAGCATGTCCTATGCAATTATCAAACAAGAATATGAAAGCTAGCAACAAACCCAAACGAAAGACATGGATGGACAAAGGATGAAGAGCTAATGCGACCTCTGTGGACCTCAAGGGAGATGCTGCCGCGTCAGCTTGGGACATGCATCCTGGAAGTCACTGTGGCTGATGATTCGGAGCCGATACTGGTATGGCAACAGTGACATGAGTAAAAATGGGTTAATTCAACATATACCGCACTCAGAAAATGACCATTATGGACATTGGAATTTGATTTGGTTCAGAACTCATGCGCAAATGAATATCAGACACTGACAGGATGGCGAGATGATTCCGCATCAGCTTGGGGACATCTTGTTAGGCACCATGACCTATGAATCGGAGCCCGATACTGATAGTGACAGTGAAAGTAGTGAAAATGAATTCATTCAACCAACAGAATCACAGAGTTACAATGATAGAGACATCGGAATTTAATTGTAACAGTGTTCCTGGGCAAACGAGTGTCAGACTTTGAAAGGATAACTTAGAGCTGGTAAATGACTCCATCAATTTCAACATATCGGTATTAAACCAATGTCATGCACCAACAGAACACCCGTCAGCACCGACATAACATTCTGTCATACACCGACAAAACATTCTTGGATCAGCACCGAATGACTGCAACTGTTCACGCCATGTTTGCCAACTCCAACTCTCCTGTCCCGAATGGACACTTTTATTCCATCCCACCCTGGTTTCACCAAGGCACATCACGGTTCTCCGTCACACCTCCCCCCAACAAGAGGAAAGTTATGAATGTAACTTTTCGACTATAAACACCTTCCTTGTAAGGCTTGCTTCAATGTTCGTGCGTACTATTCAGCTTACACGATTACAAACTCAAATAGTTTAGTGTTGTTTTCTTAAAACCTCACCTGGCATACTACACTTATAATTACTGATTTTGAGCCTTATCAGAATCAGTCCACTCCGGCATCATATTGTCCACCTTTAGAACAATATATGAAAACTTGACAAGCCCCCTACAAAACATGTAAATACACAAATCAACAGTCTACAGTAATACACATGTGAAACTGTTTTCAACGGGTGCACATGCGGGTGCACATAATCTGGAAAGATTACACCAAATGTAATCAATCATTTCTCCAGTAGTATCAACATTTTGACTGAGACTGTGCTTTCTGGTAGTCTCGACTGTAATTATATCCTCACATATTTGACCAATAAACTTACATAACTTCAGGCATGAATAGTATTTTGTTTTTGGTAACACATACACTTCATCTTTAAATGTGAAAACCAAAAATACACTTTCTTCACGAAATTGTTCTGACTGTTGCAAAGATATGTCTGTTTTTCCAACACAAACTTTCACTGGAGTTTCACTGAATGTGGTAACAGCACACATTTCTTGATTATAACAAAATCGTATTTAAACACGTCAACACATGTGTACATCTACTCAATGTACTTGCTAATACATCTTATACTTATGTCAACTCTGCGTCATACGTTAGCCAAAACAACAACAAAATTTTGAACTTCGGACATTTCTTTTTGTCCCTTCACACACATGTACTGTCACGCGATAAGATGTTGTAATTATGTGCAAACTCTGGAAAATATCGAGATCATACTTGACACACAGATGTGACGCTGTCACTCTGTAACGAAATACATATACAGGTTATTAATTTACAAAAGTGACATTATAACATCTTGGCTTCTTTTTGCCTCACTGTCACTCAACACTTTTTCATTTATACAAAACAACACAAATTCTTGTGTTTTAACACAGATCGGTTGACATAAAACTCAAAATTTGATCAACAGTTTTCCTGTGACTGGCCGGATGTGTTTTGCTATACTGTTTTTGCATTTGCTAGCATTAACTCTGTAACGTATCGGTACACATACAAATCTGAATCCTTTGACTCTGTGGTACATTGAATGAAATCACAATACAGGTAGAAGTGTGCAACTAAAGCACAACTTTCACTCTAATCTTACACACCACAGATATTGTATCCTGGCGCTTCCTGTAATGTTGGGTTTTCAAAATACAACTGTATCATACAATGCTTGGCGTGTAACACATCATTAAATTTTTCAAGCGATGTCTCCTTATAAAGACAGAATATCGATGTGTGTACTAGTACTTTCTCATACTTCCTAGCATCACTCACATACTGTATACTGTTTTCGCTTAAAACAAACATGATTAACATAAATACAATTTCTTCCTTCACAGATCCTTGGGAAAGGAAGAAAACTGAACGAAAATACATAAACACCTGTATACTTTGTCATATACAAAAAAAATATCAACATCAGTTTCTTGTCTGCTTTTAGTCTTGTTTGAAATGTTCAGCTTGATGTAGGTTTCACTGTAGATTTGATATAATTATCGTTCGGCAACATTATCAGCGCGCGCACAGTTTCAAACTCGCGACAAAGCGTCTGCTAATTTGTTGTCCTTTCCTGCTATGTGCACAATTCTCAGTGGGTACGGTTGGAGAATCAAACTCCAACGGAAGAGACGCTGATTCTTGTGCTTGAAGCGTTCTAAGAATGTCAATGGGTTATGGTCAGTGTACACCACGATGTCTCTTCCACCGTCCAAATACGCTTCGAAATGTTGCACGGCTAGAACGACACTGAGGCATTCCTTCTCCACAGTTGAATACTTTTGCTGATGGCGATTCAGTTTTTTGGAGAAGAAACACACGGGTTTGCTGTGTCTGTTGTCGTCATCCTGAAGTAGCACGGCTCCTACTCCTCGGTCACTAGCATCCGTAGCTAGCTGGAAGCTCCTCTCGAAGTTTGGTGCGATGAGCACGGGATCGTTCATGAGGACTGCCTTCAGCTTCTGGAACGCATCCTGGCAGCTCGCCGACCACTGGAACGTTGTACCCTTTTTCAACAGGTCCGTCAAGGGCACCACCAGGTGACTGAAGTTGGGAACGAATCTCCGGTAGAATCCGCACATTCCCAAGAAGCGCTGAAGCTCCCGTTTCGATGACGGCACTGGGAAGTCCACGATGGCTCGGACCTTAGCATCTCGTGGTGCGACGCTACCTCGGCCTATCTTGTGACCTAGGTAAGTCACACAAGCTTTCCCGAACTCGCATTTGGCCAGATTCACCACGAGTCCTGCATGTGACAACCTCTGGAACAGCTCTCGAAGATGAGCAACATGCTCCTCCCACGTATTACTGAAAACCAACACATCGTCTATATAGACAACACAGTTATCATGACCAGCAATAACTCGATTCATTATTCGTTGAAAAGTTGCGGGGGAATTTTTCATCCCGAAGGGCATGACACGACACTGGTATAACCCGGAGGGCGTGACAAACGCCGAGATCTCTCTTGCATCTTTGTCTAATGGCACCTGCCAATACCCTTTCATCAAATCCAATTTGCTGACATACTCAGCACTTCCTACCCGATCAATACATTTCTCAATCAAAGGAAGCGGAAACGAATCAGTCTTGGTTATGGTATTGACCTTCCTGTAATCTATACAAAACCTGGACGTTCCGTCTGCCTTTGGGACTAGCACTACTGGGGAACTCCAGTTTGAGTTACTAGGCTCTATGATTCCATTTGCTAGCATGAAATCTATCTCCCTATCCACCTGTTCTCTCTTAGCAGGATGAATCCGATATGGATGCTGCTTTATGGGTGTATTTCCATCAACATCAACCGTATGAACAGTGTCTTTCGCACAGCCCAATTTATCACTGCAAACCTCCGGAAATTCCTGGAAGATGTCGACAACATCTTGCCTCTCCGAATCTGACATATGACTGAGCAGTAACTCTGAATTTTCTAGTGCCTTTGAGTTCTCTACTCGCGGAATCATTCCTGACTTGAAACTCACACTCTGAGAATCTGGAGCATCAGGTTCAAACTCTTCTGCACTTTTCTCAGCACTGTGTAGGACACTCTCACTCACAACTGCACCTACGTCTTCTACCATCACACGGCTGAATAACTCCTCAAAAGCCGGAATAGGAATCAACGGCGCAGGTCTAATGGCATGTTGTGGTTTTCCTACCACTTGACAGTCATGACACGTTCGACAAAATTCAGACACATCCTTTCTCATCTTGGGCCAGAAGAAATGAGTTCTGATTCTACACAAAGTCTTCTTGACACCCATGTGTCCGGCCATTGGAATTTCATGTGCAAGACGTAGAATTTCCTTTCGATACGGCGGAGGAACAACTATCTGGTCGACAACCGTCCAGTCCTCATCTGCGGGACGATCTGGGGGACGCCATTTCCTCATCAAAACACCAGACTTTAGATAGAAACATTCTGGCGCTCCCTTCGCCTCATCTACAGTCAATGCACCCTCTCTCAACTTCAACAATTTCTCATCTTCCATCTGTGCTTTGATTAAAGCTGGCTGACTGAACACACCTTCCTCCCAACTTTGTTCTCTTTCATCTTCACTAGTCCCCTTTCCAAAGAATGTGTCATCAAGAGAAATTTCACTTTCAGACTCCTTTCTCTCACGCTCTGCTTCACTTGCTCGAAACCTTGTGATAGCACATGTTGGAAATACATCTGGGAATTCATCGACGAGTTTTTCCGTTTCCTGCTCGTACACTGGGACTTCGGAAACAACCGGAAGGACACTCACTCGACCTCCTGCAAGGTCATTACAAAGCAAAAAGGAAACTCCATCCATAGGAAGAAATGGAACAATTCCCACAATCACTTCCCCTGAAATCAGTCCACTATCCAAATTCACTCGGAAAAGAGGGACCGCCTGAGTTCCTCCATTGACATCATGTATCAGTACTTTCCTACCCGTGTTACAATCTATGGGCATACTCTTCACATCTCCTACCATGAGGGACTGTGTAGCTCCAGTATCACGAAGGATGACAACCGGTACTCTAAATTCAGCAATGGTAACTGTACCCTTGGAAATGAAGTCCTTGTACTTTTCATCCACACCACTCGACCACGTATCTGTCATTTTTGAGACACTGCTTTTCACAGCATTTGGATGACGCTGTTCATCACTTACACTTGACCTAGCAAAACCATTGGTGGCTGCTTGGTACTGTTTCTCTTTTGTTTCAGCATCTGAACTGTTCTGTGGACGTGTGTCTGCATGGACTAAACCATGTGTTGCTCTTTGCTTTTGTTTTTCTTTTGCTTCATTTTGTTCCAGCAATCGCCTACATTCAGACTTAATGTGACCTGTTTTCCCACAGAAAAAGCATCTCACTTCTTTGTATTGAGGCCGTGGCGATTATGGTCGCTTTTTCTGTGATTCAGTCTTTACTTTATCCTTGCGTTCACTATGACTACTGTGCCACTTTTGAGTGTCTGGATTTCTCAACTGATCAAATTTCCTCTTTCCCTCAGGACTTTTTGTTTTCACTTTATGTGTCAACTCATACTGGTCAGCGGTGACTGCTGCACTCTTTACATCATGTACTCTTCGATCTTCCAAATATGTTCTCAAATCTGGAGGTGTCGATTTCTTGAACTCCTCCATTAACACTATCTCTCTCAAATTGTCATAAGTGAGATCTACTTTCATTGATCGAACCCATCTATCAAACAGAATTTCTTTTTCTCTCTGAAACTCTACGTAGGTCTGTCTCGAACCTCTCCTATATCCTCGAAACTTTTGCCTGTAGGCTTCTGGGACTAACTGATAGGCAAGAAGGACGGCTTCCTTAACTGTGTCATAGTTATTTGCCTCCTCATCCGAGAGAGCAGACACTACTGAATGTGCCTTGCCTGTGAACTTTTGTTGTACTATCATAGACCAATATTTCTTCTCCCACTCCAAATTCCTGGCTATTCTCTCAAAGGAGAAAAAGAAAGAGTCTACATCCTCTTCATCAAAGCGGGGGACTGTGTTTGCCATTTTTGCAATATCGGGCGTCTTTGGTCTCGACATAGTAACATTAGGCCTATCCCCTGGGACGCTACTGGCCTGTACCTGAGTCAACTCAATTTGACGTTGCATTAACTTTTGTTCGAGTCTCAGATTTTCTGCCTTCATTTTTTCTCTTTCTAACTCCAATCTAGCCAGTTCTAGTTGTGTGGAATCTACCCTCATATCACTAGGTCTAGTAGTAGTACTTTGAGCACTTTTTCTACCTGCGCTCTCAATCTCATCTGTACTCTCACTCTGGTCTGTGTGTTCATTTTCTACACCACCCAGTTCAAGCTTCTTCACCAGAACTGCAAAGATTTCTTTCTTACGACTACACTCTCTGATATCAGCATCTACATGAGTTGCAACCTCAATTAATTGGGCTTTCACTAACCCTCTCAATCTACCAAGAGTGACGTCTTTCACAAACTCTGCAGCATCGCACTTGGCTGCCATGATTATTCACATCTAGCTTTCCGACTAGATTTCAAGACTACGTCGCTAACGCAACTTCCTACAGTACACTCCACGGCGTACCGAACTACGAAAATAGTCTAAACAATTCAGACCTGACAAACACTCGTATATCTCGAGGCCAATTTCCTCGTAAAGCCACATCTAACGATGCTAATCCAAATAACCAGAAAGTGACACACTAATCTGATAGAATGACATAACGGAAACGGTAATACGTACCCTTCCTTTCCAGCAATCAATGCTGCAACCCTGGAATTCAGCTAGCGAGAAGACCAGTACAAGTGCGCAAAACATACTCATCGCATCGCTTCGCGAATCGCACTTCCATTCACAACCACTGCTAACGCAGCCCCATTACACATACCGTGCAATGTCACGCAGTATACAATACCGCTACTACGAACGAACGACACTGTTACGTTCGCTACCCTGTGTACACATTTCACATGAGTGCGAACACTACACATATATGTACCTCCAACGGGCATCGATCACTACAACGATGTAACAAACACCGAAATACTACCAAAAGACGGCTTGTTTGTATGTTCATTTCCCGGACATGTTCCCCACATGTCATGCACCAACAGAACACCCGTCAGCACCGACATAACATTTTGTCATACACCGACAAAACATTCTTGGATCAGCACCGAATGACTGCAACTGTTCACGCCATGTTTGCCAACTCCAACTCTCCTGTCCCGAATGGACACTTTTATTCCATCCCACCCTGGTTTCACCAAGGCACATCACGGTTCTCACAACCAGTGGTAATCATTTGAAGCATTTCGATGTTGGACCCTCAATAATTTCATCGGAAGTAAATCATGCTGGAAAAAATACATAATAATTAGCAAATAATTTGTATGAAACATCATAACCAATTCTACTGTGAACAATGTCACATTTACAAAGTTTCTTTATACTTTCAGATACTTTATATTTTCATACCTTATAAAGGTTATGGAATCCTGGCATGGGGAAACTGCTGTACAACTAGAGTTAATTCTTTATTATTGATACAGAAAAAAGCTATACGGATAATTAACTTCGCCACATTTTTCGAACACACTAATGTCTTATTCTTTTCCAGTAGAACACTTAAGATCCAGGATTTATATCATTTTAATATCGGGTCATTTATGTATCAATTAAACTCAGGTGGTCTCCCTGATGTGTTTTCTTCGATGTTTGTCAAAAATACTGAAGTTCATTCTTACCCTACTAGACAAAAAGATTCTTTTCATCTTTCTCCTGTACGAACCGTATCTGCTTTAAAAACAATAACCACTACAGGCCTAGATTTTGGAATGAGTTGGATAGAGAAATAATCCAATCTCAGTGTCTTTATTCATTTAAGCATAAACTTAAACTAGTTTTACTGAATTCATATCTATAGCTATTCTTTAATCCTCCTCGATATTCTCTGTTCATACTTCACATTACTGACGTTATCGATTATGTAACATGTGCCTCGCTCGTGATTTCTGTATTATCTCCTGAACTTCCTTTGTACACATTTGGTATCTCTGCTATTGTACACTGCATCTGACTTGTACCTCGCTCGGGTGATCACGCAACTCTCAAGAAGTCTGTGCCGCGGACATTGTTTTCTTTGTTGTTTTTTTTTTCTTTTTACTTTTTGGCGTTTATATTTCTCCTATTCACAAATTGTCATTCCTTTAATTACATAACCAAGTAAGAAATAATCTCACATCCGCATCTGGGAATCTACACCCTACAAGCAATGCTTCTATGTAGATTCCTCATATTTCACATGTTTTATTGTCTTATAAGCTGTACTTGACAATTCATCGAGGCTTTTGTATTGTGATGTTTATGTTTTATGTATTTGTTGAAATGTGGAATATGGAACAATAAAAAAAAAACAAAAAATGGAATACAAAAATTTTAAAAAGAGGTATCACAAATATAATTGGTTAGTGTTGACTAAATATGAATGCTAATGATATTTTCAAAGCATAAGTTACGAAACCTGACTAAACCAAAAAAATACTCTTGAAAAAAAAAAAAGGCTATTGGAATTTGAGTATCTAACAGCAACCAACTTTTAGCAAAGAATGAATGTATTATATGCCTCATATGATCTATGAAATCAAACTCTTATTACTGAACTATCATTGTCTAATAACCATTTCAGATAGTGTCCCATGAATTGGGGAATTGCTTATAATAAACATGCTTTTATAGTCACATTAAATGATTTGTCGTGGTAAATTATGATATAATTATTATGTTGTCATTATGATCAATAGAAATGGTGACAAGAAAACTGTATAGTTGCCTCCAATTTCTCATTTTAAGCCAAATTTATTTTTTCTTTTATATATTATTTTCTTGTATATTTTCTTTGATGCAAATTATAATACATATGTACTTGAAGTTTCTGATCTTTGACGAAAAACTGATTGCTATCAGACAGCAGAAAAGAACTTACGGCGGCTTGTTTCACACACCTTGCATGCACACTAAACATCTTTTAAAACTTCAGGATTATTACAAAAAAACATACTAACGGACGATTCGAGTTTGTTGAGAAGGCAAAATGCAGATGTAATCAAAATCTTCTTTTCCTCATCATATGGTGTTAATCTTTAAGGGTCGTCTTAAAGTAATTGCTAAATTCAGTTGAATTTGGTATTTAGACGAAACTCCAATGTGAATTTTGTCATCGACGCCGCTGTCTTTGCCGTCATCACTGAAGTCAAATGTATTTCAGCAGGTGTTTGATGATTTAAACAAAATGATTAAAGTTCCGATTCTACTTGAAATATACGAGTTGATATATCAATTTACTAGTCACCAAAAGGGACATTTTGTTGGTTCTTATTTCGCACTCCTCCTGCCCTCTTGAACATCTACAGAAGAGGCCAGGATTAGAATAATGGCTCATTTGTTCTTTTTTAAGGAAAGATGGCTGTTTATTTAAATTAAAAGTTCAACTTGACAGACATGTGACATGTGGATTGAGTGAATACACCAATAGTAGTAGAACACATCAGTGAGAGTTTGAGGAAAATCAGACAATCCGTTCAAAAGTTATGAATTTTTGAAGTTTCTGCTCGCTCACTGCTGGATGAGAAGACTAATTCAGATTGTGATGTCACTGTCATGTGTAGAACGATATAAAGAAAATAAAAATAAAATTCAACATATTTTCACTTTTCTTACAAAGAACACTTGACTTGTCTCTGTCAGAAGGCAGGAAGAATAATATCCTTGATATAAGTCACTGGCATGTCGAAGAAATATGCACGTTTTTCAAAAAATAAGATTTTGTAGAATTCTCTTTATATTTTCCTTACATTGTATATATCGTTGCACGCATGTGACATCACACACTGTAGTAGTCTTCTCATCCAGCAGTGACAGTGCAGATACTTTAAAAATTCAAAACTTTTGAATGGATTGTCCGCTTTCCCCAAACTTTTACCTATGTGGAATTGTACTAATATTGCCGCATTTACTTCATCTACATGTACACGAAGCTGGACTTATCCTTTAACATCCAGACTAAATTCCAACTAATATAGTGAATTAACCACAAAGTAATGAATATCTAAATTAGCATAAGAGCTTGTGCTGACTTAGTTTGTCGACCTCACTACTGCCCATTTCGTTGTTGATGACCTGCAAGTCTCTATTGCCAAATTTTCGAAAGAAAACAGTAAGAAAAAAATCAAAATAGTTTAGGTCATACTGCGTATTAATCAAAAGAATAGAAATTCAGTGAAATCAACGGAATAAACAATCAGATATTGACGTTAATAAAATCATTACCAACGAGGAAATGTACATATTTGACTGACCCAATTACAAACATGACTTACAATATTTTACGAAATTTTAAACGAGACTAAAACATACCTAAAATAATCTCTGCTATGTCGTAATTCTAGTGTTTGACGTCGTCTTCATCTTCGATGTCGTGATCAACGTCATCATCAAAAAGAACCATGGTCACCTTTGATTTCTCATTTTAAGGCAACTTTTATTCAATCAGGTGATTGCTGATTGTAGAAATTGATTAAAGTTGTGAACTTACATGACAAACAGATTCGTTGTAACTCAGTTTTGATACTGGACATAAAAAAGGCATTTTGGAGGCTGATTTCCAGACACCGCGCATGCTCACTTGAATGTCTACAGAAGAAGATCGGATTACAACTAGGCCAAAATCTTTTGTAGTCGTAAAAAAAGCGATATTCATTTAATATCCACACCAAATTTCAAGTCATTTAACAAATTTTTCACAAAAATATACAAACTTAAAGGGTGAGACTTGAAAAATTGCACAAATTTTGTAAAATTTTGTTGAGTTTTGTCGACATCGTTGCCTATTTCGTTGTCGATGACGACAAACTGAGGGCTTATATTGCCAAACTTTGCTTTGCATCATATTTTCCATCTTCTGAGGAATCTAGAAATACCAAAATCTTTGGTTATCATTGAAAAATAAAGGCATGGGGACCACTTTATTAGGATAATACCCAAATGCTATTCCCCCCATATTCGCGAAAAGGTCGTTCCGGAAGTGACGTCACAAAACGTCACGGGGGGGAGTCTTGGGACCCAACATTTTTTTTTTGTTAACATCACTTTTCTGACTCTCCAGACCAAGGGCTACATGGAAACAACAATGAATGTTAGGTGCAGAGGGGTGCACGTTGACCCCTACTAGCCCATGGCCTAATAGATAGAATAGTCCAGGCAAGGCTCCATAGAAAGTCCGTCTAACCTCGTTTTTTTTTTAATCTATTTATACAATGTTTTTGATGGTTTCTTGTCAATTCCAGGGTGTTGATTCCAAATCTGATTGATGCCACTCGCAAATTAACCTTGATCATTTTCGGCAAAATCCAAAAATCCATCAGATATGGCCATCAATGGCCGTCAGATATGCTAATTTGGATATGATAATCCTAGTTATGTCAATTTTATGACCAATTATTCCATCAAACTTTTTACATTTTTGCTCCTCGAGTAATGTTATTTGCAGATGGAAGAAAATTTTCATTTCAAGTAGGTACACTAAGTATTTTAAGCTATTCTTTGTTCAAAATGACTGCCACTCCCGTACTCAAGTGCTATATGAATGGCCAAAAAAAAAAAAAAAAAATATGCACGGGAATTGAAAATGAATTTGCTCTATTACCAGTCACATACCAACGCTGTTATCAAGTTTTTCATGTGCAATTCAAATCTGAAGAGTGCCACTAGCAAAACAAACAAATGAACAAACAGAAAATGTATTGTTTGTAGGTTTGTATGTTCTCCTTGATACAAAACTTTATAATGGATACCACTCATATACCCCAGTACAATATGAACGACAAAATAATGTACATGG
Source organism: Diadema setosum (assembly GCF_964275005.1). Taxonomy (NCBI): domain Eukaryota; kingdom Metazoa; phylum Echinodermata; class Echinoidea; order Diadematoida; family Diadematidae; genus Diadema; species Diadema setosum. The sequence goes on along the minus strand of NC_092697.1, from coordinate 33,729,098 downwards.
AAATAAACACATTTTCATTTTTTTTTCTGTCATGCAGCTACATTTTTTCTCAATTTTAGTGCTGATTATAAATCAGAAGGTTGCTACTAACAAAAAGCTGTTTCATTTGTGATGCAAACATCCAAGATGTTCCTCTTTAATCTGGATTTTCTAGTAATTCTAAAAAAAAAAAATCACCAAAACTTGAAATGACGCCAACATCAAGATCATTATTTTATCAAGAATCATATATTAGATACGAACATTTGATGTTTATATACCTTGAGATGCTGGACATCATAATATTCACCCTGATTTACTAAATTAAAATGCAGAATCTTAGATGATGATAGAAATGAAATTCTCAAATAACTGCCGTGTTCTACATTATCTAAAAGCGATATTATATAATTGTTTTCAATCCCTTCATCCGAGAATAAACATGAGGCAAGGGAAAGTGGAATAAAGGGACCACCTAAATTCTTCTAGTCTAATCTCTATGATAAGAAATGCCCCAACGTTTTTTATGTTAACCAAGAATATTATTTGCTTGAAACTACAAATGACAAATGACCTTCTTTCTTATCTGTACATCGTAGATCAGATTTACCAATGGTTCTATGATTGCATGATTTCACCTATTTGCTCAAGGGTGGTAGCACTATTTTGAAATGTAACAACATGGACTTGTGTTTGGAGGATTACAAAGAGTTTTGTTAAGTACTACTGTTAGTATCCACCATATTTTCTTTTTTTTTATGTAAACAGAAAGTCAGGAAACAAAAAGTCATCATACCTCAGTAGTCCTATTTCGTAACACCCAACAATGATTGTATATTTTTTTATATTTTGTATAGGAATACAATCACTGTGTAATAGAGTTGGCGCATATGATGCTGAAAGACAAATATTATAAGAGTGAGTCGTTGGCAGGAGCATTGCTACTTCCATCTGGAGAAAAGTCTGTCTTTAATACCCCTCAAGACCGTGAGAAGCGCCCAGTTACTCCTATTAATACAGATTTGATGTCAGTAGGCACCTTGTATCACTCAACATGCTCTAAGTAACATCAGGTACTCTTAATTTTGTGCTTGCCACTGTAAAATTGACACATTTTTCTGTCTGGACATGAGTACTTTGCTCACACCTTTCCTTCAATGATGAATTGTTGAATTATGGAATATTTACCAATCCTGCAATCGCCTTACAAGGAGCTTAGTGGTCACTTGGTGATCTTGCAGAGACACGATGAAGACATGGGGACTTGCTTGAGCACTCCTTTACAGAAGATCCAAAGTCCAACCTTACCAGAAACCATCCGCAGAGCTATCTGACAATAGGCATGCTGATATTGTTGCCTATAAAATGCAGCCATGGTAGGTGAAAGACTTCACTTTCTCGAGGTAGATTAATTTTACGGCCATTTTTCTTGGATTGAATGTGTTCGCGTATGATGTCAAGGGAGCTGCTGCATCTCAGAATTGTAAAGTACTGCCACATTTTGAAAGCAGTGCTATAACAACTTCACGCGGCTTGTCTTTAATCTTCAGCACTTGCATATTCAGGATTGCTCTAGGTAACCAGACCGCTGTGCTAGAACTCTGAATGATGGCCACCCCCGGGCTGGCTGTAAACTAACTCCACTCCTTTTTAACATATGTGACCGTGCACCACAAAAAGAAAAACAAAAAACAAAAACAAAAACAAAAGTTGAACCCCTTCATTTTACGTGAGGACTCAAAACAGGTGAAACGGGTCAACTAAGTCAATCTTGAGATTTTCATATTTTCTGAAAGAGCTCTCTTTCTTATACATTATTCTTAAGTTTGGGATAATAACACAAATGGGAAAGTGTGTTTCTACCAGTTTTCCCCTTTTTTCCCTTTTTTAAGGGGAGAGTAGAATGAACAGGTATGCATTAGAAGCCCCTTTGTATTTGTTGAAATCTGTTGTGCATTCTTCAATTTCAAGTCTAATCACTTTTGAAAGGATAATGCAACTGCGTTGTATGTTGGCATTAAGCATGGACAGAATATGTTAATGGAACATGGTGAATTTCAGCTTAATCTTAAAAACCCTTCATTTCTGTTGCTCCTGTAGTGGGCATCCTGTGTTTTGCCCCTTTCATCGCCCAGTTAGTGCGGCGTGGTGAAGTATTAAGAGCTTAAATAGACGCTGTACTTCAAATAATAATAATAATAAAAATGATATGAAACATTTATTTAGCGCTTAATACAACACGTTTCGAAGCGCTTTACAATGCTAAACGACCAAGCAAACAAACATACAAATCAGCTTAGAATAACAAATATACAATGCATACAGGGCCTACATAATCATTAATTCTGCTCTAAAAACAAATGAGTTTTAAGTTTCTTTTTGAAGATATCAACGGTGGTAGAGGTCTGAATGTGAGTAGGGAGAGCCTTTTTTTCTCAGTTAACACGTTTTCCAGAGTGTGTGCTTTCTTTCCAGAATTTAAGTAGGTTAGGGGAGTCCCTTTTAAATGAGTTATACAATATTTCAAAGCTGAGAGTCTGCTCTTCCAGAATTTGCCTTTAATTGAAAAATCCATGTCTGGCGACTTTTTGTTGGTTTGTGATGCAGGGTCACATATACATGGTGACATGACAATCACTTCATGTAAGAAGTTTGCTCGTGCTGATAATCTTGCCCTTACGTCTCATAGAATGTCCTTGGATGACATCAGCCGAGTCCTGACCCATCTTAAGTCAATGGAGTAGTACTTCACCTTCGTAAGACTTTCCCCCAACCTTTAAACGGTTACCATCAGACCTATGTCTTCCATCTTAATAACCATCTTGCCAACGCTATGCTCACGGTAGCCTTGTGTGGCGAGCCTTCCAAGCATAGGCTTAGGAGTTCCCTACCTATAGGCCCTATCTGGGAGTTTTGTTGGACCTCACTCCCACATACAGGAAAATACATAAACGGTGCTGTAAATAATCTTAGGTCAAAGTCATCTGGAAACCTTCAAGCTGGCCTTGGGTCCAAAAGTCATTACTCTTTTGTCTGTTTTATCATCCATCTGAGAAGATGGCTGGATAACCTATATTTAGCTGCACTCTACAGCTGGTTCTCTATGAGGTCCAGAGGGATGTAAGGCAGGACCTCTTCATGCACCTGGTTAAGCATCTTACTTTGAATGAATGAAGCGGAATATTCTATATGTATGAGTTGTGACTCTCTCCACACACAGAACCTCAATAATATATATATATATATATATATATATATATGTATATATATATATATATATATATATATATATATATATATATATCTAAAGGAACAGACAATTTTTATTCTTTCTAGTGGAAACGGTATGATCGATTACATGTAGCGTTGAAGCCGGATCCTTTGGATCTAGAGGTTGACGTGCTACTGACTGAACCAAACTTACCACCTCTTCACTGCTACCCTAGCTTTCATCTACTCAACTGCAGAGCATCCTGCTCATAAGTATGGGCCAACAGCTACCATACATAGCGTATTAATACGTCTCTAAATTAAGGCACACTCAAGTCTACTCTCCTTCACTGGCACTCGATCAAAAAGTCGCACCCCTTTATTTTACGTGAGGACTCAAAAGGTGCAATGGGTCAACTAAGCCAAACTTGAGTTTTTCATAAGATTTGCTGAAGGAGCTATCTTTCTTCTACATCATTCTTTAGTTTGAGATCACAACACGAATGGGAAAGTGTGTTTCCAGCAATTTTTCAACCACCCCTTTTTTGTGGAAAGTACAATGATCAGGTATGTATTAGAGGCCCCTTTTCATGCCTTAAAATCCTTGTACACTCTTCACTTTTAAGCCTAATAACTTTTTAAGAGATAATGCTACTGCTTTGTAAGTTGGCATTAATCATGGACAGAATGAACGTGAGTAGAATTGATAGCACATACTCAATTTCAGCCTAAGCTGGTAATTCCTTAATTGTTGTTGCTCCGGTGGTTGACATCCTGTGTTTTGTCCCTATCATTGCACAGTTAGCGCTGCTTATAGAGAAAGATTAAGCGCTGGAATAGACTATGTAGTTCAGAGCCTCTTTTCTCAGTTTCCAGAGACCAGAGTGTATACTTTCTTTCAAGTATTTAGGTAGGTTAGGGAAGTCCATTTAAATTGAGTTATACATCATTTCAAAGCTTAGAGTCTGCTCTCTCAGAATCTGCTCTTAACTAAAAATCCACGTCCGGCGAATTTTTGTTGGTTTTGTGATGCATGCAGGGTCACATATACAATACGATAGCATATTGATTTTTTTTATGTGGTGTTGAAAACAAAAAAAAAAAAGGTATAAAATTGTATTAGACATCGTAAGGCTTGCGAATATTAAATACTCAAAACTCCATTCCTTATTTTTAGTGAAAATCCTAATTTATTTGACAAATTGGGACTTTTGTATCACAAAAGAATACATTTTGTTCAATTCATCCTTCAGATATATGAACAGCACTAATTCTTGATAAACAATGTAGCTGCATGACAGAAAAAACAAAACAAATTGGTTGTCTAATTCCATGTATATTTTTGTCATTCATATTGCACAGAAGAGTAGGAGTGGCGTTCATTTTTGAATTTTTGCATATGAATAAACAAATACATGTAGGCCCTCTACATTGTAAGTGGCACCTAACATATTTGTATTGTACATGCAACACTTTACAACAGCTTAGGTACAGGACGACTGGAAATACAGTAAATTTGTTTTATATTTCCATGCATAATTTTTACCATTCATATTTTACATGACCATAGGAATGGCGGCCATTTTGAATTGAAAATGAGCTTAAGTACTAAATGTACCTATATGAAAAGAAAAATTCTCTTGCATATGCAGATGGAGTTACTCTATAGGAACAGAAATGTACAAAGTTTAGTAGAATACTTAGTCATAGAATGCACATTGTTGTGATTATCACGACCAAATTAGCATACCTGCTATTTTGGATTTTTGGATTTTGGATTTTGGATGCTCCAGGTTACATGAGTGGCATCAATCAGATATGGAGTTAGCACCCTCAATTTGACAAGAAACCATCAAAAAACAGTGTTTATATCAAAAAATTAGGTCAGGTGCCTTCTTGCCTGGACTATAAGATAAATAGATATAAACGTCGCTGTCTGTAGGAAACATAAAATGCTCCATTGGCAAGGAGTAATAATGTGCATTTGACTCTATTTCCAAGCATAATACACTACTTCAGATTACATTTTGAAGATTTTATGGCTCATGACGACAAAGTTATCGCTGTTACTTCACATGGCTTTACTCATAATACTATGAAACTTTTAGACACCTTTACCTTTATCAGTTTTCTCGTGGAAGCTTTTTTTTTTTTTTCGCAGCATTATCTACGAGTCAACACCACGTATGCACAATGCAACTGGGTGCCGTACTGGGGCAGTGACAGTGACAATGACATTTTTCCGTTTATATATCACAAATTTATATAATTTTTTTCTTTCAGAATAAGAAAGTCTGGTCCATCGATTGTGATAATGTATATCTCTTTTACAGTTTATTATCGTTTGCCCTTTATTTTAAATACAGAACAGCTAGTGTTCTGACCTACGAGGGAAAATTCACAGATTATGTTGGTCAGGAGAGGAACCAATTTTCCGCTAAAATCAGAGAGTTATATTGGTTATGTTTAGCCAATGTCTGTACAAAGTCACAAATTGTGTGCGCTTTATTCGACGAATGTATTTGTACATACAATGTTTGACGAATAACCTGTGCATTTTTTAAGCTCGTTCCATGCCAAATTCTGACATGCCCATCGATTTGATACACCGGCCGCCAGGTTCCCGTAGTGTGTTAAGGGCTACACACAAATAAATAGTTCAAATAAACATGCATTCTCTCGTTATACAGTATTTTCATAGTAATATAATTGTATTTTTGAAGTGTTGGTGTGTAAAAACACATGTGATTGTCTTTCTTAAATACGTGTCCATGACTACATGCACTTGATTTACATTTCCCTTATGACAGCTTGCCCGTTAGGCTACGTAGGAAAAAATTGCGCGGTTTCTTGTGGACATATTGACTCCTCAAACAACGACTGTCGAGGGTCATTATTCTGCCTTCAAGACCCCTATGGATGCTCCTGTGCCGCTGGCTGGTCAGGACTTAACTGCATTACAGGTAATTAGGAAAACAATGTGTATGCTCCAATTGCTTTCCTCATATATTCGCTTATTGTCTTTTTGTCATGGTATGATAGAAAGAAGTTAGTGTCTTGCGCCGCCAGTCGAATATTGTTAAATTATGTTCTTTTTTTTTTTGGGGGGGGGGGGGGGTTTCAAATCACCCTCAGGGACATAAAAATTAATTGAAAATGTTATAATTTTCTGACATTTTAAACAGAATAAGAGTTTATAAGTATGTATACAAGTGCAATTAAATCTGTCTAGAACAACTGCATTGTGGTCATGTCAGTTTGTTTTTGTTACTGTTTTTTTTTTCAATCGCAGTTGACTTTTTGGAAATTGTTGAAATGACAGTAAATCTGTTTTTCCTAGAGAAATAATCATTTTTAACTTTAATTGTTGTTAACAATTTAGAGGCGATCGAACTCAAATATATGTATATACAGTTAATATCTTTTGGAGTACTAAAAGGGCTCACGATTGGCACCATAAGCCATGAAAATCAAAAGCAATCACACACGATTAACACTTTTTGGAATTCGTGGGATGCCCTTGGATTGGTTCAAGAGTAACTACAACAATAGAACTCATTTTGTCAGTTTGAATAATTATGAGTCTAATACAAAGCCAAGAACTAACTTGAAGGGTATACATCAAGGATACCTCTTAGGTAGTGCTTCGTTTTTACATGAACCTGATAGTTGATTTTCGAATTCACGTTCTCTGTTTTACTTTATACTGTGTCTCATGATACAATTGCAATGATAGCCGCTTTTGATTGAATCGGAACCCTCATTAGCTCTGGGTACAATTAACGCTGAATCAAAGACAATAATTTCAGTCGATACACCACTACAAATTGTCATTGTAACAAAATTATAATATATCAACAGGACCTTTACACGGTCGAGATTTGGTAAAAAGAAAAAAATACTGGGATTTGCAACATCTCGTCGGAATTTGTAAAAACGCCTGGAAATGTGCACACGTTTCGCCCGAAAATATAAGAATCTGGAGAATTGTATCAAAGACAAATGTAAAAAAGAAGTCAATTTTGCCGGGAAATGTAAAAATCTCGTGCGTCAACGGTATTACGTCCTGATGGTACATTGTATATAGATGAACTTGATGTCTAACAACACTGGTAATGAACCTTTACCGTTTTCATTATCTTGTAAACCCCACAACGGATTTTCATCAAAATTGACATTTAGCATCTTTATGGTGATACAATCTTGTTTATTTAAATGACCCCCCCCCCCGGCAACGCCGGAAAGGGGGGGGGGGGGGTTGAAGCCACGGAGTCTTTAAACGCTGGAATTTTTATCTTCTTCTGTCGAACCGAAAAAGATAGGGCTAAATTATTGCTTTAAACATCGATAAATGAAATTTAAAATTTGATTAAGACGGATCCAGGGGTGCCCTGATCGGGTTGGGGGATGAGTTGAAGGGGGATTCTCTACATTTCCAGGGTCTTCTTGAAAAATCTTTGACGCATTTTCCCCAAACTTGGCAGATAACATCTATGTGATACACGACTGATCTTAATTTGTTAAAATGAGCACCCCCTCCCCACGCCGAAGGGGAGGGAAGAGTTGAAGCGTCAGATTTCCTAATCCCCGGCATTTTGAATCTTAAAGAAAGAGCTAAGACAGTACCATTAAAAAAAAAAAAACATTAGTGACTGAAAGTCAATATTTGATTCTGGCGGATCCAAGGGTGCCCTGATCTGGAGAGGGAGGGGGGGGGGAGGCGGAATTTTCATAATGTTTAGCGTCTTGTTCAAGAACCCATGAGAGAGTTTCATCAAACGTGGGAGGTACATAACGTAGCATCCCTAGTAATAGAATCTCTCTTTGTTAGAAGGGGCAACAAGTCTAATTTGACACCCCCCCCCCCTCCAAAGCATGGGCTACAAGAAGGGCATCCCCTCCCATACGTTATGAGTAGACCTGAAATGTCATCAAAGTACCTTCTAAAATGTGATAGAATTACTATGGTCTATCATTGGTAGTTCAATTTGTTTGAATTTCCCTCTTTTCATGTGTAGGGTTTCAAGAAATTTTGATTTCTATCCGAACAACCCCCCCCCCCCCGTCGGCAGCTGCGTTCAAAGAGCTGAGATGGGGGGGGGGGGAGGGGAGGAGGGGGGCTCCCCTCCTCCCACCTAAAGGGTTGGGGAGGTGCTTTATTTGAACAAGTAATTGGGGGGCTATCACCCGATAAATACTGATATACTGTACCTGCCAAGTTTGGTGAATATACTGTGCGGGTTCCAAGAAGAAGCTGAAAATGTGAAAGTCCACTTCCCTCCCCCTGCTGTGAAAAGTACATTCATAAATTAATCTACCTAGCACACTATGGGCTTTTTTTTACATAGCTAAAATGGGATTCTATTTATAGAAGAAGATAAAAAAGAATACCAGGAATATCATCAGTTTATCACCGTAAAGATGTTATCAGCCAAGTTTGGTGAAAATCAGCGTAGATTTTTGGAAGATGATGCTGAAAATGTGAAAAATCTGCCTCCTCCCTATCCCCGCCCCCGTCAAATCCGATCAAGGTACCTCTGGATATACCATAATCAAAGATGAAATTTCACTCATTCATTTTTTCATAGCACTAACGTAGCTCTATCTTGTTCGTTTCGATAGAGAAAAAAAAAAAAGATAAAAAAAAGACTTTGAGGCTTAAATCACCCCCCCCCCTACCTTTTCGGCGATAGGGGTGGGGTTGGGCTTATTTAAAGAAATCAAGATCATATCATATTAAAGATCATAGTATATATATCAATATTGGTGAAAATTCGTTATAGATTTTCCAAGAAGATGCTGAAAATAATTGAAAACTTACCCTCCAACTCATCCCCCCCCCCCATCCCGATCAGGACACCTGTGGACCCGCCATAATCAAACATGACATTTCAGTCTGAGAAAATCTGAGGCTTCAACCCCTCCCCTTTTTAGGCGGTTCTTTTTCTTTCCTTTCTCTGGACTTGTAACAACCACTCGTTATCCCTACTGTGCGTTGTCACATTTTGAGTCATTTCCAAGTTACAAGCTATCTAATTTTCGAAGTTAAATTTCAACACTTTGTTTTTGTCGTGGTCTTTTGCTTTCGTTTGGGCTATTTTAAGTTAGAAAAATGACCCTATCGTATTTCCAAGTAGAGAGTAAGCAACGTGACATTTTCTTTTCCTACTTTAGCCTTCAAGTTCCCACTGCGCAGTGCTTGCTATCGAGACTATTATAGTAATGTCATATGTGACCCTGCACCTCAAAACAAACAAAAAGTCGTCAGATATGAATTTTTAGTTAAGACCATATTCTGAAAGAGCAGACGTTAAGCTTTAAAATGATGTATAACTCAAATCAAATGGACCCTCTTAACCTATCTAAATATTGGAAAGAAAGCACAAACTCAGGAAAAGTGTGAACTGAGAAAAGACTCTCTGAAGTACAGTGTCTATTCAAGCGCTTAATCTTTACCAAACCGTGCTGGTTGTGTGATGAATGGGACAAAAAACAGGAAATAAACCACCAGAGTAACAACAATGAAGGGATTATCAGGTTAAACTGAAATTAAGCATGCCTCATTAACATATTCTGTCCATAATTAATGCCAACTTTCAAAGCAGTAGCCCTATCCTTTCAAAAGTTATTAGAGTTGAAAGTGAGAGTGTGAACAAGGTTTTTTTCAGAAATGAAAAAGGGATTGTAAAGACACACCTAATCACACTATTCTACCAAAAATGTTCGAGATAAATTGCTAAAAAAAACCACACTTTCCTGCCCGTTTTATGACCCCAAATTTTAGCGTAATGTAAAAGAAGACCCCCTCTTTTAGAAAATATGAAAAAAGTCAAGTTCGGCTAGGTTGACCCATTTCACTTATTTTCAGTCCTCATGCAAAATCAGTGTGTGCGACTTTATGTTTGTTTTGAGGTGCACGGTCACATAGACGGAAAAAAAGAGAAATGTAACACCGATCCCATAATGGCCTTGCACATACAATGTAGTAGTCAGCGTCATGCGCTGTTTGGCCCTTACAGCGGCTTATTCGTTTATGTGCGTTAAGTTGTTTGTTTCGATTTTGTAAAGCTCAGGTTTCTTAATTCATAACTTGCCCAGAGCCCCGTTGCTAGAAACTTCGCGATTAAATGCACCTTGAAGAAATCAAACGCAATTCTCCCAAATCCCATGCAACTTTGCGTTATCAACTTCGATGAATCAAACCCAACTTTGCGTTCGATTCGTAATGGTCAATAAAACTGAGCCGACATTGTAGCACCACCAGTACCACCAGTAGTATTTTGTTAAACAAAGCTCTGTTGAATAATGTAAAGTAAAATCAGCCGCTAAAACAATGCAATAATTCATACTTATTTATTTCTTCATTTATTTTTTTTTCAAACAAAACATAACACAGAATAGATCAGGAATTATAAAACAGGCATGTTTCAACTTAACTCCTTCCATACTGATTTCTGAAATGCCAATAGACTTAATACACAGGCCAACAAGTTCCCGTACGGAACGGGTTAACATTATAGATAATGGTTTACAGATAAAAAAAAAATAGACATGCATACCGGCAAAATACATAGTTATGATTAGAGGGGAAAAAGAAATAAGAGGTCCACTGAAAAGCATGCTTGTGTACAGTGAACCTTGCCATGATACGTGTAATGCCGTATATATATATATATATATATATATATATATATATATGTATAGTTGATCTTGCCATGACAACCCCGCGAATTGAAATCATTCACTTTCTGTTGTAATAATTGGCGATATTTTTTTTTTCTCCGCAGTATAATATTTGACGCTCGAATTTATACCAAAGATCTCGCAATTCACACATGTCAGAATTTATCCAAAGTGTAAATTACAAGCTGCAATAAATGCGATCATAAAAAACTCCTGGCCGGTGAACTCACCACATGACCGCAACTTTAGATGATTAAATGGCCCACTTATTGATTTCAACGTCATATTGCAAAATGTGTTTTTCAGGGACTGAAGTCAATTTTTGCGCATATCGAGGCATCCTAGTCATTTTAATCATAAAGTAGTTATGGTAGTGTTCAGCAAAACATTACCCAAGGTATTATAAATTTATTTTTTTTTTTGTATTTTAGCGTTCTTTGATTGATTGACCGAGAGCATAGAACTCTCCTTTATTTCTTTCAAAATTTACATTATATATAGTTAAAAAGATAAAATATAACATAATTCACACATAATATACACAGGGATGACAAAGGTCATCATATAACAAAGTGGTAACAAGTCAGACTTTTAAAAAGAGTCAGACTTAGAGAAAAAAAAAAGCACAAGAAAAGAGAAGTGGAGTAAAATGAAAGAAAAAGGTGTTCTTTACCACACTTGCCGCCGTGTCGTTTGCATGTACATACGATGCGCTTGCTATTTGCAGGGATTTATTTCGGCTACTTTCAGACTTTCCCCCGTCCACAACGATTTAATCTGAAAAATTAAGAGAATCAAACGCAAATTGCGTTCCAATCTTTAGGAAGTCTCTAATAGTAATGGAAAACAGGGATTAAACGCAGGCGATACTTGTGTTTGATCTCAAGTCCAATTTCTAGCAACGGGGTCCTGGTATGCAAACATAATTTGGTTATAGCGTTGGCCGCGGTAAACTTATATGTTTTACGTACAAGTTTCACTGTTTTTTTTTTCTCCTTTACTGCACGAAAACATCCACTGACATTGCTTTGTTATATTTGTTGAGTGTCGGAAAATGGTATTCAATAAATATGCTAGCAAAATCAAGTAAAGTTCTCTCTTGTGACACCCCCCCCCCCCCCCCAAAAAAAAAAAAAAAGGATGTGTTGCCGGTACATACGGTGCGGACTGCACGCAGACTTGTCACTGTAGTGCGTCATCCCGCAACCAATGTGACCCAGTGACTGGTTCCTGTGACGGTCAAGGAGGCTGTGATACAGGCTGGTATGGTCCCCAGTGTCAAGGTACGAAGTGAATTGAGTTACACATTTCTCACAGGCTCGTTAATTATACGGCTTTCACGTATTTGTTAAAACCTGCAAACAAATCATTTCAGAGTAATTTATTTGAGAGTGATTGTAATGTTCTATTTCACTTCTTTTTTATATAGAAAAATATTGTCAGTAAAGATTTATGTGAAAAAATAGGGGAGACCAGTTGAGTAATGACCTCATTGCCTCATTCATCTTGTAATTACGGACTATTTTAATAAAGTTGTCATATATGAATAGAGTCTTTGATATATTCGTGAATCAACTTGAAGAGAGAATCGGCTTGTGACTGATTTATTCAAAAACACGTATAGTATTTCGTAATATTGACAAAAGAGTGGGACTATTGTCGTAATAGGTCTCGTGACAGGGTCAAAATGTCATCACTATTATGATAACACTCCCATACTCGGGTCTAAAGGCTTATTGTAATCATGTTTGATCACATTAGCAAAATCTAACCAGACTGTTGTATCAATGTCAGGATGTTATGCCACAGGGAATGACATTTGCAAATAAAAAAAAAAAAAAATACGTTACTTTCACATTCAAATTCAAATTCAAACTTTATTTTCATTTTTTTTTCAACAGAATGTACAAGAAAAAACATTGTCATTTTGACATGCGAGTCGTTGAAAATATACATAACCAAACAGGATTACAAACATGTTCATGTCTACATGATCATTACAAAAAAGATACATACACACTTTAATACACTCTGCGCAAAAAAGAAAAAGAAAAAAAGTGGAGGTATACCCACTCAAAAGAATATGCTTGTATCATGAGGGTACTTTCACAAATGACACGGTAGGAACGTTATATCTTGTGGAATTCAAGCAAGGTAAACTGCATTTTTGTGAGTATGAGTGGGTGTGTGGTGCGGATGTGTGTTTGTGTGCTTTTCGGGCATAAATAAGCTGTCTAAAAGCATGTCTCTTGTTAATAGGATATTCATCACTTACTAAAATGAAACGAGATTTGTCTGAGGCAAACACAATGTTTACTTTTTGATCTCTGAACAAAGTTCTTATTATTCGAACTTTAGAATACATTTTTTTTTTCCATCCACTTACTTGTCCACTAACATGCTTTGATCCTGTTTTTAATTCCAGTGCACATCGTTGATATGGCGACATACAATCACTATGCTGGAGTTACAGATAATGCACATTATTTCTTCGGCCCCTACATGATCGAAGACCAAAGCGATCCTTCCATCAAATTTTACATCGGCCGAGAGGTGGACACCGGACCGGGGGAGACCGGCCATGGGGTGACTGAAGCAAGTCCAGGGTGGCAGGATTCAGGTTTACCGCAAGGCACAAGCGTAAACAAAAAGATATTTGATACCGCTGTCAGCTTACGCGCGACTTTCAACCGACACACCGCAGGGGCTGCTAGAGCCGGGGCTTTTGGAACAGCTGTAATCTACAAAGGCAGAACAGAAACGGTGGTCATGATCAATGAATACCGAGGAGGTAAGAGTTGATCTTCTGCCTCTCATTGCAGGTATACCATGTTTATACTGTGCTTGAAAACCCATAGATTGCTGCTCGCTGAAATCTTCGTTAGTTCACGTATTGATTGGTTAATAGCTGTATACGTACACTTTCATGTATGTGTATATCTCCACAGTACAGATTTTTATGCCCCTCTTCATTTGATTATTGCGTCATGAAATGATATTTGATGCGATGGCAAATTTCGCCAATGCTTCTCTGGTTATTATAGTGGTTGCATAATATAACACTTGTTACATAGGAAATGACAAGGCAATTTTCATCTCTTCCAAATTCCATCTTTGTTTTGAAAAGCGCGGTGTATGCCTCATTGCAAACCGTGAAGGTGAGCCCATTACTTGAAGAGTTCGTTTGCAAAAACCGATAAGTCCATTTTTGAAGATTTTGAAGTACGGTCTCTGTCATAAAGTACAAAATAATACCTTTTAAATGATACTTTGGTCACTACATGCAACAGTACATTTTTGAAGTTATGGTCAAAAGAAGCAAAAATTTTCTTATTATTCTCTTTATTTTTTTCACCTTTAATGGCAAATATCTCCATTTGAAAAATATGGACTAATCGGTTTTTGCAAACAAACTCTTCACTTCTGCCCCTAGGTTTTCTTCATGGGCAGAAAGTGGCATTTGGACGATCTTAACGCTTGTTTGTTGTTTTGGCTGGAAAAATAAATTAGATCTCTAACATTTATATGAAGCAATAATCGTAAATTGGAGTTAAGCCACATTGGTGCTAATTTTGGGGTATCTGCCATTTCAAAAGTAAGTAAATTTCAAAGTAAAACTCGCATTTTCTGTATCTGTGTCGCCTTTCCTGAGCAGGTGTCTGTCTTTTCTGTCTTCCTGTTTTGTTTTGTTTTGTTTTGTGGGTGTTTTTTTTTTTGAATGTCGACTATTTGCAAGTTAGTCGTCTGTGACTGAATTTAGCCAATGCCCCTAGGACTGAAATCACCATAGACTTTGCACAGAACCCATTTGGTCCCTGCGGGTAGAAAATGCATAAATGATTTAAGTGACTGATCATTACATTGTATGATTTTACCATCACTCGCAGACTACAAATATAGCTTACGTTACTGAATTTGGTGAATATACATTTGTTTCTCTGACATAATATTGCAACATTTAATATCATACTTGTTCTATAGATCATTGCCATAATTTTTTTAAAGATAAATAGCACAAGCGGAATTATGCCACAATCGTCCCCAATTCTTTTCACGCAGATACCAGTGCCTCGTGTACTCTTATGAGTCATGGGAAATTCAGGCGGAAGGTGCATGTCCCCTTTTTGTAGAATAACATATCAAGGAAATTCAATTTCTGTTAATTAGTAAGTTGAGTTCCCACTTCCGATCAGATCAACTCGATCAAGCCCGATCGCCCCGTTTACCCTAGCGTTTTGAAAAGACAGCTCACTATTTTGAGGAAACTCACACACAGCGCGCGAGCTGTGAGGGTAATACCCCGTTCCCACCGCCGATCAGATCAACTCGATCAAGCGAGATCAATCCCGATCACCTATTTTCATCAGAGCAATCCCGACCAAATGCTCGATCGTCCTTCAACACGATCCCTTCCCGACCGCTATTCGATCTTGTACGATCCACACCCGACCATTCTCGACATGTCCAGAATCTCTCCTCGACAACCACATAGATCTCTACTCGAACATCCCAATCTACACACAATCGATACACGATCGCTACACGGTCAATACTCGATTTCTACTAGACTTCTTAGACCAGCTCGACATGACTCGATCTGTGTAAGATCTTGCATCGAACGGGTCGGCAGGTTCGTACAGTGATCGAGTGAAAGAAGAATTGCTTACAGTTATTCATTTGGTTATGAGACAACTCAGTATTTAATACGGCGTGGCCCAAAAGAGTGCTATAAAACTGACTATTAATTGCAAAAGCATGAATGAACGAAGGAAATGATTATCTTTAGTATAGGTTTTCCCGGCCAATTTCGCACTTTTGTCAGTCCATTTGATAAAAGGTTCATTCAATTTAGCGAAATCCTCGTCACTACACATTCTGTCGTTCAAAATTGCAAGTTGTTCGTTCAATAAGCATTCCGATCCGTGAGATTTGCACATGTGCCTTTCGAATTCGTAAAACGGGCATTCAAATTGGCACGTGCTCTTCAGTCATTCAAATTCGCCAGCACTGGCAAAAGGGGTATTTCAGTTATTTAATTTCGTGTATGGGCAGTCAAATTCTTGAACATGTTCATTCAAATTAATGTCATGTTATTTCTTTTTTGAAAAGGTGATAACACTTAAACGTGTTTTTCTATGTGACTTATTGTTTCATCCACGCACTGTTAAGCAGTAAAAGAATCGTATTTTTGACCATATAACTCGAGTCTGCTGTTCTGTAACGCCCCTTTTCTTCATACATGACATTTTAGGCCTACATGTACCAATACTATAACTTCATCTTCTTACAGTCATGACGGCACAAGTTAGATACAGACGTATTACAATTTTCTCAAGGGGACAGAAAAAGAATTATAGGAATATTTGATGATCATAACCTTGACTTCCTAGAACTGGCCGACACACGGAATAAAGCGCTCAACGGCGAGATAAGTTGTGGCCATGCACATGTTGCATTATCTTCGGACTTGAAGAGTCACTAGGACCCCGTTTACAGTGCGAGGCTCGGCCGCGGCCGAGCCGCGGCCGAGCCCAGCCCCGCTTCAGTGTAAACGCGCAAAAGGCCAAATGCGAGGCCAAAATTGGCCTCGCATTTGGCCTCGCTCTGGAGGTGGTCTCGGCCGCGGCCGAGCCGCGGCCGAGCCCTGCCTCTTCTTGGTGTAAACGCAAACTGGGCCAAATGCGCGGCCAATTGCGCGGCCAATTTTAGTCTGACTTCCAAACCCTCTGCCTGTATCTTTCGCTATTCAGGATATTAACCCCCTCAACGTCGAAAACTAGTATAGTTTAAGGTGGTTTTGTCCTGCAAAGGATTTTTTTCCTTCGGCAAAGGCCTTTGCCCGAACGGCGACTTCGTCGCCACGGAATTCATTTGGCAAAGGGTCTGATAACCAGACAATACCAAATTGCGTTTGTTTACAAGCAGAGCGCCACTACGACAAAATATTGAAAGGTTTGAATCAAAAGCGCGGCCGAGCCCAGCAGTGTAAACGGACAAAATTGCGAGGCTCGGCCGCGCAATTGAAGACCCCGTTTACAGTGCGGGGCCGGGCTCGGCCGCGGCTCGGCCGCGGCTGAGACCCCGTTTACAGTGCGGGGCCGGGCTCGGCCGCGGCTCGGCCGTGGCCGAGTCCTGCCTCAATTGCGCGACCGAGCCTCGCAATTTTGTCCGTTTACACTGCTGGGCTCGGCCGCGCTTTTCATTCAAACCTTTCAATATTTTGTCGTAGTGGCGCTCTGCTTGTAAACAAACGTAATTTGGTATTGTCTGGTTTTCAGACCCTTTGCCGAATGAATTCCGTGGCGACGAAGTCGCCGTTCGGGCAAAGGCCTTTGCCGAACGAAAAAATCCTTTGCAGGACAAAACCATCTTAAACTATACTAGTTTTCCACGTTGAGGGGGTTAATATCGTGAATAGCTAAAGATACAGGCAGAGGGTTTGGAAGCCAGACTAAAATTGGCCGCGCAATTGGCCGCGCATTTGGCCCAGTTTGCGTTTACACCAAGAAGAGGCCGGGCTCGGCCGCGGCTCGGCCGCGGCCGAGACCACCTCCAGAGCGAGGCCAAATGCGAGGCCAATTTTGGCCTCGCATTTGGCCTTTTGCGCGTTTACACTGAAGCGGGACTGGGCTCGGCCGCGGCCGAGCCGCGGCCGAGCCTCGCACTGTAAACGGGGTCTTGGTCCGGCCTCAATTGCGCGGCCGAGCCTCGCAATTTTGTCCGTTTACTCTGCTGGGCTCGGCCGCGCTTTTGATTCAAACCTTTCAATATTTTGTCGTAGTGGCGCTCTGCTTGTAAACAAACGCAATTTGGTATTGTCTGGTTTTCAGACCCTTTGCCAAATGAATTCCGTGGCGACGAAGTCGCCGTTCGGGCAAATTCCTTTGCCGAAGGAAAAAATCCTTTGCAGGACAAAACCACCTTAAATTATACTAGTTTTCGACGTTGAGGGGGTTAATATCCTGAATAGCGAAAGATACAGGCAGAGGGTTTGGAAGCCAGACTAAAATTGGCCGCGCAATTGGCCGCGCATTTGGCCCAGTTTGCGTTTACACCAAGAAGAGGCAGGGCTCGGCCGCGGCTCGGCCGCGGCCGAGACCACCTCCAGAGCGAGGCCAAATGCGAAGCCAATTTTGGCCTCGCATTTGGCCTTTTGCGCGTTTACACTGAAGCGGGGCTGGGCTCGGCCGCGGCTCGGCCGCGGCCGAGCCTCGCACTGTAAACGGGGTCTGAGGCCGGACTCGGCCGCGGCCGAGCCGCGGCCGAGCCCGGCCCCGCACTGTAAACGGGGTCTAGGCACATTAAAGAAAAAAAATGTTGCCAAAATCTCTAAAATGAGTACGAAAATATGAAATGTAATGACGCTTGGAAAACAATAACTACTTATGTTAAGAAAATAAAGAAATAACCAAACCATAAACATGCGTGCTAAATTGACTGCAAAAGATGTTAAACCAAGGAGGTTCGAGAGATGGAGTTCCAACTGACTTTAATTATTCAATCAGCTGTCAGTTTTCTATGGATGGACAAAAGAATTCCACAGGTGCATCAGTGCCTTTGATGTTCGATGCTTGAAGCCGTCATCTTTCTGAGCAATCTGAAGATTAATTTTTAACCGTAACATAATATCGGGTATATGCTGCTCGTTTATACAATATTATCAAATGCAATGAAATTTCACCTAATGATCGATAAAGCATAAAACACAAGTCTATTCCGTTCGAAAATATGCGCAAAAGTGAAAATCTGAGCTGTATTTTGTGACAGTGTTTGAAATTTTACCCTCATGGAAAGCCGGTTTTATCACTTTTCTCCTTATTTCCTCAAAATGAAACTAATATGTGACCCGCTACAACAAAATGATCCTAAAGTCGGGCGAGGTCGATTATTTGAAAATTGCATGATATAATCCCCTAATCTTTCTGCTTTAAATTGGTATATGACACACTTTATAAAAATAATCTGCTGCGGAGATATCGATGTTTAAAAGAGAGCATGATGAGACGTCTGGAAAATCACTGATTCGAGAAAAGTGCCCTAAAAGTCTTCCTTTCGACGCAATCTCGATCAAGGGACACGCAAGTCAGTTTTCGCCTCTGGACAATAGAAGGTAAGCCCTAGCAACCCCCGAAGAGTTCATTCAAGCACATCAGCGTCGGCGGTCTCCTCACTAACCAATCAGTGACCAGGATGTGAGAAGCGGCTGAGCATAGCGCGCCCCGCCTGCACGCACCAGTCGACTGGGCAGTGTGCGAGCTTCACGCTTCGGTTAGCAGCAAGCAGCAGACTGACCAATGAAATCACTCTGGTCGTTGTTAGGGGCGGAGCCTATCTGTGGCGCTCAATCCAAATTTTCGAACCAGTTTCTGCTTCGTTGAAACGCCAAAAACATGGCTCAGAAAAACGCTATTTTTTCATCTTTCCTTTGATCATTTTGCTTCAAAATTTCGACAGATGATAGAAGACATGTTAGACTCCAATAATATATCAAAATCAGAAAATCGTAAGTTTTGAACAATTTTAATGCTCTGACTTCAAACTCGATTTTCACGACTTCGACCGTGCGCGACTTTAGGACCTTTTTGTTGTAGCGGGTCACATATGGTTTCATCTTCAAGTATAGTTCTTTATAAATTAATATGTCAGATTAGCGTATAATCACGTACATTCGAGTAATTTTGATATCTATTTCAGCAATATTTGAGCAATTTCTATTCGTCTGCAAGTAGGGATAGCGAAAAGTAATTACCATCACAAAGACATCATCTTCCTTGGAAAGTGGCTGGTGATTATGCAATGAGACATGAGTCAATTGTCTTCGCATC
Organism: Diadema setosum; assembly: GCF_964275005.1. Classification (NCBI taxonomy): domain Eukaryota; kingdom Metazoa; phylum Echinodermata; class Echinoidea; order Diadematoida; family Diadematidae; genus Diadema; species Diadema setosum. Next base: position 33,709,401 of record NC_092697.1, on the reverse strand, counting down.
TGGGAGGCAGATCCAGTTTGACACATACATCAAATGTTTTTGAGTGGCGGCTTCGAGCATGGGATCAAAGCGAATAAGACTGTTGTGGCTCCATTTCTCGAACCTCCTTGGTTAAACTGATTGCCAAAAATGAATTTGAATGAACGAGAGCAGCATGTCCGTGATCACGTGAGTATATCATTCTAAACTGAATGAACGAATAACGAAATGGTGCTTGTTTTACGAATTTCAATTGAAAAAAGTGTTAATTAGAATGAGGCTGAAGGTAATTTGAGTGCTCTAAAATGAATTTGAATGAAGAAATCATAAAATTAAACTACCGAACATGTCACCTATGCTATATTTTGCTAAATTGAATGCAGCAATTAGGAATTGGCAAATTGGACTGACAAAAGTGCGAAATTGGCCGGGAAAACCTATAGTTGATAGAAGAACACTTCCTATTTTGAAACCACAATCATCAATTCTCGCACAGGCGTTTCGATTCTATAGTCATTTTTCCTAAAAAAAAAAAAACGATGACAAAGACTGATCACTACTGTTTTTGAGCCACTCAAAAAGGTATAAAAAATGCATTCACTTGTATTCATTCATTTTATCCGTTTTCAGTAGTTACTTTGGACGCATTCGTTATCAGTTTTTACGGCTTCACTATCGCTCAGTCAAGTAGGATATCAGTGCCCAAAGTTACAGATTTTGTAAATCACAAATTTTTCATGGAGATCAAAGCGCTTGCACGAAAATTGATTTTCATTGTGTCAAATAAAATTTGAGGTGTTCTTTCTATTGAATAATGTAACGATTTCATTCAGTCGCTCATATCTTTTTAGATAAGAGACAGTTTTGTAGCACTTTGTCTGCCGGGACACCATGTATAATATAATAGGTTCGTTCATATGCATTAGATATTTGCAGTGGATGTGAAGAATAGCAGATCTAAGTTTGATGTCTCATTAAGAAAAAGAATGTTACACCGCCACGCTTCGTAAGTGCATTACATATAGGTGGGCTGAAATTAATTTGGTCTAAAATGAAACATAGGCCTATATGCCCATAAATGCACCATTATATAAAGTTGAAAAAAAAATGACTGTTTTACAACCCTAATGAGTCGTGTTATCTTTGTCATTATTGTTCTCATTATTCAAGAATGAAAAAGTGAACGAAAAATATGTATATGTTCATTGATAAAGTATAAGCCGAAGAGTGTGCTGGTATGTGAAACAGAGTACATTATTATGAAAATTAAAACAATATAACATTTTATACCTTAGCAAAAATGATGAAAATCTTGGTTATTTTTTTTGTCAACTCATCCCAGCCAATCGATATCAAGGTGGACTTCAAGCAATATACATACAACTCTCAATAAAAAAAACCCAACATTATTAAGCGAAGCAAAAGTGTAACATCTACGTAAATAAAAGTAAAGTAAGTCACTGAGCATTTATGAATCTAAGTTACAACTAATGTTTTAACGCATCAGCGTAAGAAATAGATTTTATATCAACGTAACCAACTTCAACTTTGAAACAGACAAGCTAGCAAAAGAATTCAAAAAACATTTCCCAGTTATAACTAAAGTAAATAATCTAGAAACTTTCCTTTCACATTCCAGTCATATTGCCAGAATACCGATTTTTTTTCCCTCAGTTTCAGTCGTGTTTCCTTTCTTTCTTCTGAAATTTTTGTCTGGAAAGTCTAATTCTGCCATGCCTGTTGTTTAGGTTTTGTTGTCTTTTCTCTCTTCGTGGCCCTTTTCTTTTCTTCAGTGGGCCAGGAGTGGCTGATGATACTGACGACATTTAACTTTTTAACGTGACCAAGGACTGCATGTATTTTTTCTTATACCTGAACAATAAATGAGTGCTAATAAAGTACGTCTGCACCTGCTGCAACCACTGTCAAAAAGTGCTCGGTATTTGATCGAGTGCCGGTCGAAGCATGATCGAGTTTAGTCGAGTATCAATCGATAGCAGTCCTGTATCGGTCGCGTAGCCGTCGAGTTATTCATGAACTGATGAATCCTGGATCGAGATGATCTGAAATCAATCGTGTAGCATTCGAGTATAATTCGAGATGATCGGGAACTGAGCTCGGGGAAAAATCCGTCCCGACCACACTAGATTTCTATACGACCGATTCCCGACGAGCTCGATCTCTTCTCGATCACTACCCGAGCTGTTGGTGTTCGGGCTTCCTACTCGAATATTTTGGACATGTCCAAAATTATCGTGAAGGAAGCAGGAGCGATGCCGATCAAGGTAGATCGACCCCGAATACCAATGCCGAGCGAGCCCGACCAGGCCAAAAAAGCTTGATCGGGATTGATCGAGTTGATCTGATCGGCAATGGGAACGTACCATTACATGATACTTTTTGAAGAGTCAAAAATTGAAAGCCGGACTAAAGCCGATCAAGGGAGATCGGGCCCGATCGACCCCGGTCACCCTTGCCGACCGAGCCCGACCAGGTCAAAATCGATTGGTCGGCTTGATTGAATTGATCTAATCGGCATTGGTTATTATTGTGAATCAACAGCATTTACTACTAGTACTCGACGATTTTCGGTATGAGGAAGATGTAAATTGTCCAACCGATTCCATCCAGAATAAAACTCACAGTATTCAGTTCAATATGCTTGTTTTGCAAGAAAATATTGAAATGTAGTGAAAATAAAATCGGCATTTACTGTGATAAAATGCAATAACAAATTACAGACTTTCAAGCCCCCCCCCCCCCACACACACACACACAAACACACACGCAAACACATCCACTTTTGGTCATTGAAAAAAAAAAAGAAAACATTAACATCAGACACTAAAGAATTCCGAAGGTTCCCCCCGGGATTTTTCACATTCAAAAGATAGGGCGGGGGTGGGGGGGGGGGGGGGGGGTGGGTTGACCCCTGATCAAACCCACCATGAGCACTACCAACCCACTCCTCCCCCTCACCCCCCCCCCCCCCACACACACACAATATACTAAAAACCGTTGCCTGACTTTTTGTATTCGCTTTTCATTCCAGATTCTAATGCTGACGTATGGGCAGAAAAGCTGTCATATACAGTTGGAGTGGGTGAAACCATCAGTCTCGGAGTACGAACGAGAAGCGGGTTGAATCGAAGGAACCTCGTCTGGAGGCGCAACGGAGATTACATCATAACAGCTTGGCGTGGCTTGACATCGGTTACTCTTCACGACGTTAGGAAGTCCGATGAAGGCATTTATGAATGCTACACAGACAGCAGCAGGGACAACGGAAAACATGCAATCATGAGGCTCTTTGTTAGAGGTCCGACCATCAAAACACTTAATTTTTGATTAACTTCACCACAATGTTATCTATACTACTCCTTCTTTAACGATATTGGCGTTACATCAGAAATGTGAATGAGTGAAATAATACATGAATTGACCATCTTCATCAGTGAATCACAGTTGATGATCTGATGATTGGACATGGCGAGACATTAACGATAAGAGCATAGTATCTAAATGCAGGTGAACTGCAGAGTTTATGTTTACTTTCTAGAGCATTTTTTTTTTGAAAGTGTTTTTCTATACTAGAAATGATCGCAAGAATTAAAATATACCTATTTAACTTGAAATGGGTGCATACGGTTAAGTTAAACTGTATTCTGTCTCAGAGACTGTTGACTCAAGGGAAAAAATAAAACCAATGTAATGTTATAATAATATTCCCTAACTTTTACTGTTCTGCGTTTATTGGAAGTTAATAAGACAGAGCAATGGAAATTGAGTACCCCGGCCAATTATGTCCATGTGGCCAGCCTAGTTTAAAAACGCATTCCATGCATTTGTTTTTTTCCTTTGATGATCTGTGAAGTATCGATATTTAAGCATAATTCGTATGCGGGCGTTGGTATGGAAGTTTGAGGGGTTTTTTTTTTTCAATCTTTTCAGTTCAGTTTATTTTTCATTCCGTTTTCACTGCAATGTATAGCAAAATTTGACAGTATGTCATAAATCATATGAATTTTTCCAGCGCACGAATATGAGTGTTTAAAGAAAACATACGGGGAGAAAAATACACAACAATGTCAAATTGAAAGTAAAATGTACGATAAGGAACAATGCAAATTTGATGTAAAGAATATACAATATTAAATGCAATTAGGACCACCTTCATAAGCACAGCTTGACGAGGAAGATGGCCTCAGATAAACGTACGACATAAAATGAAGCCTATGAATCTTAAGATACAGCTCTATATCGCCATTCACGGTATAGTTAAAGATCGTGTTTCTTCTTAAAGAAAAAGACATGTTCTATCGTAATATCGAGATGATCAGGTTATATTACATCGTATCTTTTCATTTGTGTGTGTGTGTGTGTGTGTGTGTGTGTTTGTGTGTGTGCATGAAACAGATTGTCCCTCTAGGAAGTATGGGCTGGATTGCTCGAATGACTGCCAGGACTGTTACGCTGGGGGCGTTTGTCACCATGTAACGGGAGAATGCGTTTGTCGACCAGGATTTCAAGGCAGTAATTGTGAAACAGGTGTATACCATCATTCCTATTGTCAGTTGGGTATTGTTATGGTTAATTTCATTCTTAATGGCAATTTCCGCAGTATGCCATCTACATGTACGTACACAAACACAATAAGTCTGGTTGTCGAGATTTCATAGAAACAAAAGAACACATTCCAGCACAGGTCACAAGATATGGCACCTCGGCAACCTTGTTCAACTTTTGTTCATCAAGCCTTATTAGCATACTACGTAATAAGACCAATATGTGCTGTTGCGAATTTTCATCACGGAAGCCAGAAATCATAGATTGTGCATAGACTTTGCAACTTTCAATGGGTTTCTATGACGAGGAATCCATTTATTACAAGAATTTTTAGTTTTATATGAATGGGAATGGATGGTAAGAGGTGGACCGAAACTTAGGCGGCCTCAATCCGCAGTCAGTCCATTTGTGTGTTTACACTAACGTTCAAGGCGGCGTGAGGCCGGCCTCACGCCGGCGTCAGTCGTATGTGTAAATGGGGTCTTTTTGAGGTGGTTTGAGGTCGGTTTCAAGGCGGCCTCACGCCGCCTTCACGTATGTGTAAACACAAAGCGGACTGACGCCGGTTTTCGAGAGTCGAGAGTCACGTGGGCTTGTGCAATAGTGCGGATATGTCATAATTCGTAATTTCGTTACCTCGCCCGCGTCAGAAATCTGAAATTTGGATGACCAACTTCTCGTACAAATAATCAAATAAGCGCTTTTGTTTTGTGATTGATATTACTTCACTGGAGTCCTGCCGTCGGGGACTGCGTCGATGAGTTTTCTGCCTATTCAGTCGTTCTGTATCCTTTTTTTTTTTTTTCGTTTGTGTAACTGTATTTGTAAGGTTTATATCGTGTATATATATATATATATATATATAATTTTTTTTTTACTTCGTGTAGTCCCACTCCGTCAGACTCGTGAAAGTCTCACCGCGCAGACCGGCAAAGCCGCCGTATATGTAAACGGGGGGCAGTCAGGCCGACTTCAAGGCGGCGTCCAGCGGACCTTTCTGCTACAAATATATGTAAACACACTTTCGAAATTTTTGGAGGCAGCTTGACAAAAACCGTGTATAGCACGAATCAGCAAGATATGGTGTAGTAATCATTTTTTTCCAGTTCATGCGTTGGGCGCGTGGTACCATAATTACATTTGTAATGTGTTAATTTACTAATTGTGACCCTGCACCTCAAAACAAACAAAAAGTCGCCAGACATGAATTTTTAGTTAAGACCATATTCTGAAAGAGCAGACTTTCAGCTTTAAAATGATGTATAACTCAACTCAAATGGACTCTCCTAACCTATCTAAATATTGGAAAGAAAGCACAAACTCAGGAAAAGTGTGAACTGAGAAAAGAGGCTCTGAAGTACAGTGTCTATTCAGGCGCTCAATCTTTACCAAACCGTGCTGGCTGTGCGATGAATTGGACAAAAAACAGGAAGTAAACCACCAGAGTAACAACAATGAAGAGATTGTCAGATTAAACTGAAATTGAGCATGCCTCATTGACACATTCTGTCCATAATTAATGCCAACTTTCAAAGCAGTAGCACTATTCTTTCAAAAGTTATTAGAGTTGAAAGTGAAGAGTGTGAACAAGGTTTTTAAGAAATGAAAAAAAGGATTCTAAATACACACCTAATCACACTATTCTACCAAAAATGTTCGAGATAAACTGCTGAAAAGCGCACTTTCCTGCCCGTTTTATGATACCAAATTTTAGCGTAATGTAAAAGAAGCCCCGCTCTTTCAGAATTATGAAAAAGTTAAGTTCGGCTAGGTTGACCCATTTCACTTATTTTCAGTCCTCACGCAAAATCAGTGTGTGCGACTTTATGTTTGTTTTGAGGTGCACGGTCACAATTAATCTAATCACACTCTTGCAATTGCACTGCTTAAAAGATAAAATCTGGTATCTTAGAAGGAATCTTCTTCATATTATATAGAACAGACTTTAAAATGGTGTGCTGTCCTTGCTTTCAGGCTCCCAGCATTTAGCTTTAAAAGTATATGTACAAGTTGTATTTCTTTTGATATTTAAGACACCTGCATTATTTCCAAATGGATATTGATGATGTAAATGGAATTCTCGCCCTATAAAACCACGGAAAGTCATATCTTCCCTGCTTTCAAAATTCCTAGATTAAAACTAGCAACATATTACCATGATTACATATTTTGCTTATTAGCTAGATATTATAATCATTGACTAATAAAGCCAAGCTTGATCTATTTCAATATTCATCTAGATAACGTGACCGTCGATAAGCGGGTCACGGACTTTGGGAAGTATTGTAGCGCAAAACCACCAAAGGACCAGAACCGTTGAACACAGACAATTTACTGACAGACGCCCCAGCTCAACCTCCTCTGACCAGTTGTGACCCGCATATTTACAGTCATATGATAAGGCGGAGCCGGATCATTCCGCTGATGAAGGCTGTAGCGTTGGCACCGGGAAATTTCTGAGATTTTCAAATGAAATGAAAACTTTTAAACTGATTTAAGATAATGGAAAAATGTAATGCTTAGTTGGTATAATGCTAATTAGACTAATGAAAATAGAATTGCCCAACGCTGCAAATGGGCATGGCAACCAAATTTTATTCTCTTTAATTCCCATCTAGAACATGACTCATTAAGAAAACTATTAGACGATTTTGCACATCATAAGTAAATTTGAGATATACAAGGTATATATGGCACCATTTCCTGGACTATTGTACACATGCATATAAGCCCAGTTTGTTAACTATGATATTCAAGAATTTTGCATCATGTCAAACTGGAAACTGCTGTTATAACTCGTTCTTCGTCATAGAAAACACTCAAAAGGTTGTATTATCCATGGTTTCTGGCTTCCTGGATTGAAATTCTTATGATAACGTTAATTTTGCTAATCGGTCGTCAAGGAAAATTCTCTCCAATTACATCCTTCTAGAACACGAATCAACAGCAACAAAACAAAACAATATTGTACTTACCAGGTTTTTTTTTTCAGGGTTAGGGTTTTGTTTTTTCTCTGAAAATATTCTACCAACTATTGCGTCAGAAAGCTACACTCGAAGACCTTTCTATAATTATTTGAATCACTACATATGAAACCCAAATATCTTGAAGGGATGCAGTGATGTTGTTAGAGCACATCAGCGACATTTCAGGAAAATCAAACAATCCGTTCTAAAGTGAGAGCATTAGAAATGATACAACCTGATCATTATGCCAGTTGCAAGTCGAGCTATGGCTAGCGTAGTGTAAAAGCGACATGTCCCTGTTTTTTTCGTGACACGATTCATAATCAGACTCCATATGCCTCTTTCGTGCGAATTTTTGACTGCAATTCTTCGTTGGGGGACCTACCACGACATGTTGCGATGCATTTAATGGAGAAGACTCTATTTCTCCGTGTATTTGCATTCACCCTGTTTGAATGTAGAGTGCACGTAAAGACGCATTTTGATTATCATTGAACAGTTGAATAACTGTTTGCAAGTACACTGTAGTTACCTTTTAACACAGAATCGTAACCATGTTTGTTTGTAGTTTATCGTGGTAATGGTTGTCGGGGGTTAATCATGACAATGTACATAGTGCTTATGGATGTACTGTCTCTCTCAATTCACCAGTAGGACCTATTCTTTATTTTCAATGAGATTGAGGTTAAGCGATTAAAGATACAGAAGATAAAGACTTGCAAATTTTGCTGCAACTCGCGGTGATTTGCTGATCAGTATACCAGGTATCTCGATAAACACCTTGAATAACCCATTTTCAAAATATCACCAAATAAGTTGAAGTTTTCAGCTTCATATTTGATCATATTCATTCATTGTTGTCCGTGTTTCCTTGGTTCAAAGGATGTGGCAACAATAAGTGGGGAAAAGGTTGCAAAACGGTCTGCTCAAGTAGTGGAAGCTGCCAATATCGTCTCCTGTCTGTACCCGACCCAGTGGGTATCTCATGCCAAGCCGGATTCGGAGGAAACAAATGCGAAACAGGTTGGCTCTTTCATTATTATTCCCTCTACTGAAATACTTACGAAGTTCTTGGATGGCAACTTACCATTGTACTTGCAACCTCTCAACTACAAGAAAATATTCATGCTCCTGTTTTATGTTTTTGTTTTGTTTTGTTTTGTTTTGTTTTAAGTGGGCGTGATGTTTGCATGCATCTTCATGCGTTTATGATTTTACCTGGCACGGGTAGCGGTACTATTGATATATTGTTGATTGTCGTTGTTTATATGAGCAAGGGGTGGAAAGAAATGTGTGTACTCTTCGGCAGAGAAGTCTATAGCAAAACGTCTTGTGATTACTTTTTCGTATGAGAATGACAGAATGAAAAAAAAAATCCAACATCGTTATAAGGTTGATATTTAGGAGAAAATAACAAAAATATATCAGTCATGGAGAGAGCAAGTGCCGATTACTGTGACATAGGGGTTCTGAAAGACACTTTGCTTCTTGCTTAACCGGATTATCAATTATTCGATCTCGACAGACAGGGCGTCAAGATCGAACGTGCTGTCTCATGGAATGCCTTGCAAAGTATGAATTGGAAGTCCCAACTTAAAGATGACACAAAACTGTTGCTTAACGATAATCGTTTGAGAATATCTAACGTTAATCAAGACAAATAACAGCAATGAGGCATGTAGGAAAGATATAGGTCTTTACTCATTTCCTAGATAAACAAAAAGAGATCGTAGGGCAATACACAATTTTGAAGAGTTGTAAAGTTGAGAGAGCTTTACAATTTCACACAAATCTATGGCAGAGAATTTAATGCTGATAGTGTTGATAAAAATCCACCAAAAAAAAAAAAAAATGTTTAGAAAACGATCTGTCTTTCCTTTGTTATCAACGGAGACAAAAAGACTTAGTTGCCTGGTATAAATCAATGCAATTGTGCCTCAGGTCGGAAGGGCAGGTGCAGTTGTCCTTGTTTCAGTGAATACTTCAACAGTATAATACGGATGTCTGTTTTCACTTAACACATGATATCATGGACAGCGCAATGTCGAGTTCTCTTGGTTGATGAGATTGCCCTCAAACTAATTTTCTTTATTACTCGATCAATGTCGATTACTGAATATATTTCTGGGTAGAGTATCAAGTACCACTAAACGAAAAAAATGCTAGTAATGATCCTGACGACTTAATACCTTTTTTAAAGTATACAGTGATATGATTTTGATTTTCAATCAGTCTTTTTTTTTTTTGCCGATTTTATCAAAGACCAGCAGTTAACCTAGTTAACCAAAGTTGTTGTTCGCTATCTTGTCAAACAAAAACAGACTAACAGCTGTCCTTCTAGAGTAGTTTTATGTTTCAACAGCTATTCTGACATCGGTGCGATGATGATAATCCTATCATGGCATGTTTAAAGTCACCTATGATGCTTATATTTAAAGTTGATTTATAATCCATGTCATTTTTCTGTTCCGTTTTCTTTTGCAGTGTGTTCAAGCGGATCCTTCGGGGCAAACTGTGAGCTGGACTGTAACTGTGCGTCAAGTACGACCTGTAACGCGGCCACGGGATGTCAAGGGGCCTGTGCCTCTGGGTATTCGGGAGTTCTGTGTCAGGGTAAAAACAAACAAACAAACGACCATAACCAAAAATTGATGATATTGGTCCATTTCTTCTGTGCTCTGTCGTTAAAATGTTTCAAATTTGATATTCCTCCACTGTAAATGTGATTGGTACACAAGATTGATATTCAAATATGTCTTTGCTTCTTTCACTTTCTATTTTTTATCAAATTTTGAGTGATATATCTGCCCTGTCAATCAAACACTGCAGACCCTGGATCATGCAGCGAAGGCTATTTTGGAGCCCAGTGTAACTATCCCTGCCACTGTAATGACAGCATGACATGCGATCGGACTAGTGGCCAGTGCCCTATCGGTGACTCCTGTGCCGTTGGCTGGGGTGGATCGGACTGCCAGCAAGGTACAATAGAAGTTTACAAACAGCCAATAACAAGAAACAAGATCTTACACAATGTTTCCATGTGAAAATCATGTAAAGCTCTCAGTTAATATTTGGATGGGTTAAGTATTTTTTTCTTCCCCCCTTTTTTTCGGGGGGGGGGGGGCAACCATAATTTTCCATGGTTCACTATGAGAAGGAAATTCCATTTTGACAACATTTTAGCGTCACGAAAGATTCCAGAGACATTTCGATAGCTTAGGAAATGAAGGCTTGAAAGTGTATCGCACAATATTCACAACACAACACAATTCAAATCAATTCAATTCATTTTTTCTTTTTTTTTCAAAAAGAACCCAGACATTTCACTTTCTATGGTACCAGAGAATAAAGTTTCATAAGCAAAACAAAGTGAACTCAGAAGAGGATGAAATAATTGTGGAACCTTGTAGTGATTATACGTTGTCATGAAAATTGAAGTGGTGAAAATGGAATAACAATACGCAAACTTCGAAAAATAAAGGGACCCACTAAAAAGACAAGGCTTGTAAAATGTTGGCCCCTCGGGTACAGAGTGTAAATAGAAAAAAAAATAAATTAACGCACAAAGGAAATTTTACAAAAAGGTCTGGAAAAGGGTCTGGAAGCCTACTAGGAAGACAGAGTAAACACAGACACACATACACACACGAGAATGAACATTAAAGGGATGGTACAGTATTGGCTGAGGTGGAATTTGGCTTTTAACTTTTTGCTAGATATTTAGAAATGACTTTTTGAAATGGTAAGAAGCCTACAATTCTGAGCGGAATTCAAAGTTTATTTGATGAATATCGGTTTTGAAATGGCCGAGCTATTCAAAATAAACAAAGCGAAACAAAGAAATCCTAATAAAGGGTGGGTCCCACATTTTATTGGGAGGGCTTCGTTTTGGATGTTTCAACCATTTTATTCAAATAAACTTTGAATTCCTCTGAGAATTATATGCTTTTTCATATTTCCAAAAAAAAAAGTGTGTCATTATCTCAAAAAATCACCATCAAAAAATGTTGGAAACATCAAACCCCATCTCAAATGAAACTCTACCATCCTGCTAAACTAGACTAGAGCAACAATGAACCTAATAAAGGGAAACAATAAAGAGACAGGACAGAATGAGAAAAAAAAAAACTAATATGACAGGAAGACAACACAACGGATAGAAAGGCACAACATATTCATCTTTACTCGACAGAAGTATATTGAAAAAAAAAATGTAATGGGACGCGGGAAAAGGATAAGGAAACATCGAGAAACAAATGCAGAAGAAATATAGATAAAGTCGAATACTGGCCCTGCAAGTGTTTTATTACAGTAGGGAGGAGAAAATGTGTGACAATATATTATCTGTAATGCAAGATTTTCGAAAGGATAACAAAATATGCCAATAGGCTATTTCAATTCTTTGGTATTATGAAATTGTAATAGAGGGACTTTCATGTACAGATGGGGCATTTTTTTTTAAATATCGTAATTCAAAGAATTTCAATAAGTTGGCCAGTATAAATACGCGTGTGCTTAGCAAGAATCGTTCGTAAAAGAGGTTAATGAAATTCACTGGAACGTAGAGTGGTATATTCATGAAATGACTGATTTTTTTTTCTTTTTTTTTTTAGGAACATATAATCGAAAACCAAACGGTAGTGAGTTGCTCCTGTGCATGTATATAAATTGCCCTAAATTAAATGAAAACAAGTCTTTCATTTTTTCAACAGCTTATTAGGCCTAGAGGCCCCCCCCCCCCCAAAAAAAAAAAAAAAATGTAAGGGAGCGTGTAGAAGGAAAACAGATGACACGGAAAGCTTTCTTTGCAGAAGGGACACTCTATCCAGTAGGTTCTGGAATAGTGTTTCCCAAACTAAAACACCATAATTAAGATAATCCAATATCAATTACGAATATAACATAAGTAACGATATTTTAGGCATTGAGTATTTTATTCTATCTATAACGCCTATATTTTTTTACGCTAGATTGTGTTGCAAATATGGTCAATATGTGACTTCCAAGAAAGTTTGTCATCAACAATAATTCCAAGGAATTTGAAAAGTGATACTCTTTCTAAATGAAAATCATCCTAAACCATATCTGCACACAAAGTGTGGACAGAATTACTTAATATCATATATTTCGTTTGTGGGACATTCAATGTACTCTGTTACAATTTATTGGTCTTGCCCAATTTTCACTTTTTTATAACTCAGAATCACCTTTTGAACAAGAAAATCAAGATCATTGTGGGCAAAAAAAAAATACATTGGTATCATCAATAACAATCGTTAATATAAATAATAGATAATGGTGGCCCTAATACATTTCCCTGTGGAACACCACATTTTACTTCAGTTTTCAGCTGCAGTTTCAGCAAGTTTTATTTCTCCCCTTGTACATAACAGAAGATTAGTATAACGATATCGAACTTATTATTCACAAGTCATGAAAATACAAACAAAATGTCGCATTACAAGTATAAAATCATGTGAAATAATACATACATATAATTTCACTTCATAATACATGAATATCATTTCACTTCTCGTCTCACTGAAAAATTGTCTATAATTATAACAAAAACAGTCTTGTATTACGTAAATAACTCTTGAACCACTCCAAGTCGTTCCCACGTATTTCAAAATGTGTTAACTTGTGGAGTAGAATATCATGATCAGTTGTGTCAAAGGAATAATTGAAATAGTAATACGTATATTTTCTTTTTTACTTCACTTGTCTTCACTTAACAGTCATTTTAATCACAACCTAACATTGAAATCAAATGAGTTGTTGATGGCATCTTATCTCCGCCAGTGGTTTGCACACAACACAAGAAATCACAAGAATCATGCCTCTGGTAGATGATTTTGCTCTATGACGGCTATATACTCATCAAGTCCCGCAGGGGCGGATCTAGCTTTTTGCCGAGATGGGGGAGGGAGGGGGTTGACCGAATGACAATCCTCTCGCCTTGTAGGCTGACAAGCCAAAATAATATATTTATATATATATATATATATATATTCTTTTTTTGCCCCCACTTCTCTCCCGTAATTGGCTGACAAGGAAAAAAAAAAAAGCAGAACAAATAATAGTCTTCACTTCACAATCGGCTGACATGCAACCAAATAGAGAAAGACAGAAATGAGACAGGATAAACACATCTGTCAACAAATAGGCTTATAATAAAGAAACAGAAAGGTAATTTTGTTACAATCATGATATAAAAAACCCCAAATAATTATATAAAGGGCTACTTGCTGGAGCGTCAAAAAATATGCCAAAGAGCAACATTATGCAACTCCGCATGGCAGCGTTGGGCGGACCCTGACACCGAGTGCTAGGAACAAACTATACTGTGTGGGTCTGGACACATGATAGCGTTTTTCTTCTATGCAGATCACATTATCACTTGGCAATCTAAGAGGGGGTGTATAATTGGCGGGGTTTGAGCAGGCAGAGACTTATAACCTCAAGATACGGTCACGTCACTTTATCTAATTTGCTAGAAATGCTGGAAATAGAAAGTGAGTAAGTAAAAGTTATGCTAAAATGGTATAGCTAATGGTTCGGTCACAAATACCATTAAGAACTGCTACGAACGCCGTATGAACGATTTTTGGACAATTTCGTAAGATCTTCTTAAGAAGGCAGTACGAAGCCAGCGTTCGTAGACCGTTCGTAGACCTTCCGTAAGTTCGTAGCCTGGTCGATGGTCTTGTCCAAGATTTTTTTTTCTTTAACTTCGTACGAAACCCTCTCTTTGTAACGCGACCGCACGAACTCCAGAATTCGTACGAACAGTGACATTCGTAAGAATGCATACGAACCATTGTGACCGTAGCTTTAAGTAATCAAACATATTGAATGTATTGGCTTACATTTGACAGCAAGTCGAAGGTAACAATAAGGCCGAGTATAATATTCCACAAAAAAAGAACTGACTTTCCCTTCTTATTATGGTAACACAAGCATGTAAAGCTTTAATATTCCTCTTTTCAATGCACTTATTTTTATCTGTAGCATTGCCAAGACTGGTGGATTCTCCGTGGATATTGGACGTCACAAGCGACTCAGTTTTGATTGCATGGAACGCCTGGAAGAACGGCTACGATTATGGCACAGGACCGGTGCACTCGTACCTGATTACGTATAGTTGGAGAGATGACGTGGGTAACACAGGCAGCTCTGATGAACCCGTTGTCGTTTCTGAGGATAGCACTGCTAACATCACTGATCTTCGTGCATTTAGGGATTATGAGTTTGTTTTGTCCGTCAGGCGAGAAGTTGACGGTTCACCAACGGGTGGGATCAGCAGTTCACCAATCACAGCTATGACGCCATGCGGTAGTAAGTAAACGGTTTTTCTGTTGTTGTTGTTGTTTTTTTTTGTTAACACATTGTTCACATTAAGGTCACATTGGGTTAGCACTTAATTGGCGAGTGCAAAATTTTGGACAATCCCTAATATGTATCAATCTCGGTGTACCAAAATATGATAAAAACACCCTATATAAAATTTCCTTAAGTCTTTATTCTGTCATTCCGAGTTGACTATTGTTCGTTTCAGATAAGTCATGCCGACAAAATGATGTAACTTTTCTATCTTTTTGAAACACTGCATAACTGGGAATATAAATAAGGGTGTTTATTACATAACTCAGGGAATGAAATGTATAAAAATGATGCCAAGCCACAGCGCAACATTCAGGTGTACAAAGCCCGGAGTCACAATGGCGTTCCCTATCTTATCTTCTCTAATAACGTATATCCCCTGCCCCCCCCCCCAAAAAAAAAAAAAAAGAAAAGAAAAGAAAATACAACCGAACTTTCTGCAATGATAACCTTGAAGGTAGTAAATCAATCAAAATGTAATTTCAGGGTATTAAACTATAACATATTTCCCACATCCTGCAGGAAATATCATTTGATTTGATTCAGTGGTCACAGAGAAACGGGGATCTTTGTAAAACATGTCAGAAGTCCCTTCCCTCCAAGTTTCGCATTGTCAGTTGTGATTACGCCTTACAAATACCAAGTTGTTCATTGTGTTTACTCTCAATAATCTCTTTTTTTTTGAAAAAGTGATTCCCTGTTTCTTTTTATTTGTCAACTAAAGGAGTGAAAAATGAATGACATTAAAAAGGGGGCAAATTACTGAGTTTTGCAAAATTAGTAAGGAGTGAGATTGAGTGATTAGAGAAAGATATGAAATTGTTAACTCATTGAAGGTTTTCTGTTTTCTGTTTTCTTTCGTTTTATTTTTTTTTCTCTCTCTTGATCAAGATGATCAAAACAATATCTACATTATATGTACAAATTTGTATACTGTCATATTTTGATGTAATGCTATGCACAGAATCTTAATTCATTTGTTGTTTGCCCTGTCAGCAGTCAAGTTGCATGACCGGCGCCACGTTTTCAAAAGTGGGGGGCCACTTCGAACTTCAGGTTCCACTTTAGGGTTTCATCAGCTAAAAAGCAAAAAGAAAAGAGAGGTCACCAGAGCAACTTCTGTAGTTCTGTAGGGTGCCACTTCCGAGTTTCTTCAGCTTACCGCGCGCACATTTTAAGGCTTCTATCTACAAGCATTTCTTTCTAGTGCCACTTATAGGATGTGTGGTGCAAAAAAAAAAAAAAGGGGGGGGGGAGGTGGCCGAGCCCGTCCCCCCCCCCCCACCCCGTTCCGCCGGCCCTGAGTTGTGAGCAAAATATGTTCATTCATATGGATGCCGAGAGTATCAGCCTTGTAATATATTCTCAAAGAGCAAAATAATAAATGAGATTAGTATAATAATTATTTGATTTTTTGCCTGGCTTTGGCTGTTATTCAGCACACGCAATCAAAAGGTAACATATCTCAAATAAAGTTTGTTTACATCAAAATTATTATTCGGCTGTGGAGCACCCGTCTTGTTGGGCATTGATTGTGGAAGGAATGCAAGGAAGGCACGATCTCAACAGGTTCTATCGTGTTCTTGCGGAATGTTTGATGATTTTAAAAGGATAAAAAAAAAATCATGTAAATTCCCTTCAACAAAACATTTTTTTGCCTAAATACCAAATATATGTCAATTTATTACTTTTTTCCACTATGTAAATAGCACCACTCTTCGCGCCATCGGAACTGAATGTGAATGTCACTGGTACAGACAGTATCTTGGTATCATGGCAGGTGAGACATAGTGACTCATGTACTTCAAATCTTGTGAATGTGACACAGTAGAACTGGGCTAGACATGCGAATGAACACATGCTTACTGTTCATGGCCGTGTCACACCTTTCCGGGCAAGCCTTGCGTGCGACTTGCGAAGCACAAATTTTATTACCCGGAGGTCCCCGCAGATAACCCGCACATGACAGTAACTAGCACGGATCTCATCCGTAGTCGCCCGGAGGTGCGCACGTAAATCATTTTAGGCCTTGTCACACCTTTCCGGGCAAGTTACGCGGGCTTGTTGAGTGTAGGGATTTTCCAGCATACCGGGCATTCCTGAGGGCGGACCCAGGATTTGAGCGAGTATGTGTATGTGTCTTACTTGCTGGACGCGTTCTACCTAAATTCTACTTGCGAGTATACTGTGCACCTTTGCACCAGTCGCGTGGGGGCTGACAACTCAGTGAAGGAATTCCTCTGAAGGAATGGCTGTAATTCCACAGAATGTCATTATGTTGGCTGCGTACGAGACTGTGAAGTACCTGCGTGGGAGTTGCCTGCGAGGTGCTGCCGCTAAGGGCCTCCTACTGGCGTCCTGCGTGGACCTCTCCGGGCATTCCCGCGACTCACCCGGAAAAAAAATTGGTCATGCTCAAAACTTGGCTGCGGTTAAATCGGACTTGCGTGCGCACCTCCGGGCAACTACAGGCGAGATACGCGCTAGGTACTGTCAGGTGCGGACCAACTACGGAGAGCTCCAGGTAGCAAATTCGTTTCCCCGCAAGTCAAGCCGCAAAACCTCCCCAGATGTGGTATGATAAGGCCTTGAGCATGCTCAAAACTTGTTCCGAGTGAGTCATGGGGTTTCGCTCGCAGAGGTACACGCAGAACACCAGTATGAGACCGTTACCAGCAGCACTTCGCAGGCAACTCCAAAGCAGGTACATCTCAGTACCTGTAAGTCGCTCGTAACAGAAAACGGATCGGTTTCAAATCTCTCACGCAGGTCATACGAAATACACGCAAGTAGAAGGTATAAAAGTAGTGCGTGTCTAGTAGGTAAGAAACAGGTGCAAAACTCGCAAACATTCTTGTCCGCCGGCGGAAAATTTCCCTGCGTGCGGAAAATCCCTTCTCGCAACAAGCCCGGTTAGCATGGTTAGCTTGCCCGGAAAGGTGTGACACGGCCTTTATACTGCCGTGTGGGTATACTAGTACTGTTGAATTTGTATTTGACTTGAAATTTGACAAAATATACGCATGTTGTTGATTACTACGTAAATTATCACGCATGCAGGAGTGACTGTTCCTTGGGATATTACTATTGTTACAAATTGGAGTTCATGTTAATGCCATGGTTCGTAATACCATAGTAATGGAGATGGCGTGGCTAATGGCGTGGCGCTCGTCTCTGAATGGCATGAGCGTGGTATGGTCTGTGGGTTCGGGTCCATGCCAAGCCCGACACGTTTGTACGTCAGCAAGGCACTCTGTCCACATTGTTTGGTTGTTTATTAGTAATGTCATAAAGTGAATACAATTACAAAAGTCTTGTAGATTTCTTAGCAAAATGATGTAAAGTGTTCAAACAAGACTTTTATCACCTGGGAAGATATTAAGTCAATGCAATGATTGTAAGTATAGTGTACAACAAATGTGACTGATAAATATAGATCTTCGTCTGGAAGTGATATGTCAAAGGTTGCAATTGAATGATAGGCTGGAGTGAAAACATGATGAGGTGTTCTCTGACGAGAGACTTCTGTGCTCACTTTTAAAGGTGCCCGACGTCCCGATGTCAACTTGGCTGCGGTGCGAGTCTGCTGCTTACTATAGCTACAACTTGACGTACTGGCCTAGCGAAAACCAAGCCGAGAATACAGTCATCGCGTTCGAAGGTGCCAATTCCATCACGCACCATGTCACGGGCTTGAGTCCATGTACGGATTATATTTTCTCGGTGGTGATTGTCAACTCAAGAGACTTGCTCGGACCTGAGAGCCAAATGAGTGGAACAACCGATGCGATACGTAAGTCATGAAATGGGCGTAGGCCGCAGAACTTTTTTTTTCGGATTATACGTTTGTCAACCAACGTTCATTCACCTTGAGCACATTTCCTGCCGCAAAGAAAAACGTATACTTACATGGACAAATGACAATGGTATATAATTGAAGATGTGTGTTCATTTCGCCATTGCCAAGGACGTCAGCTACACGTGTATATTCGAACAATAGCATAATCTCCCTTTTCGTGTGTGTTTTGGTGTGCTTTTTTATATTAATGTAATTCAAATGTTACCAATAAATTATCATGGAAAAAATAGTCATGTATGAAAAGTTACTACAGAGTGGTAAACATCACCGAATTCAACTCATACTGTCATATCTAGGCCTAAAATATTCGTGTGTTTTCATTTAAAACACTTAGGGACTTCCTAAAGACCACAGAAGTAACATGAACGGTTTGTCATTATTTGAGACAGATGATGAAGTGCATATTATCTTCATAATAATTTGTATTTATTCACCACCTGTACTAGATTTTGTAGTAAAGGAAAAGTAATAAATGCAGAATTTTTTGGTTAAATGAAATACATGGTCTACCCCTAACCAGCGCCTGATCCAGTGGACGACCTTTCAACTTCCGCGGAGTCGTATGACATAGTCGACTTGTTCTGGACAGAACCAGCAACAAATTGCTCTCCAGTGATCTACGAAGTCACACGCACCCTCTTGCTGAGGGACCAGTGCGATGACTCAGAATCAGACAACCCGGAAGTCTCTACAACAAATGTCACGTCCTACACCTATGATGACCTGTACGCATACTCAACATACATCTTAACGGTCATTCCATATTATGAGGATCATAAATACCAGGCTATCAAGGCATCATGGACAGTATTCAATTCAAGTGATTCAGGTAATCAACGAATGGTAAAAAGAACGTGGTCATTTGCGTTGTATTTTTTTTAATTAGGCTGTCGAAAAATCACACGCAAGATATTATCCCTCTCGCTTGTATCCGTTTATATCAGACGGATGCGTTCTCTTTTGTCATGTTTTCTTCTCGTGAAAGAAAAAAAAAAACCCGATCTTTTTCAACATCTTGTCAATTCTAACATTTAAAGTGTATCGAGTATATACATGTACACAATAATTCAAGCATGCGAGAGAATTAGCTTTTTAATGTACCTCAGGGAGCGTAAGAAATGAGGTATAATGGGGTATTATTACTTTGAAATGAAAAAAAAACAACAAATATTTTACAAGCAGTCGTCACATTTGACAGTAAAGATGAATTGCAATTGGAACAAATGACACATGGGTGCTAGTGTCAGCGGTTGATCGAAAATCAAAAGAAGAGGACTAAACAAACATCCGAGATGTCTGCTAATCAACGACAAACCTCTCATATGTCTACTTTTCGGGTTAATAAAGCAACGGCGTAAATCCATACTGAGGAGTGGGGGGGGGGGGGGGGATGGTCACCATCACCACGATTACAAGCCCATAACCGGACCGGCGCAGCCTTTTCTTTTTTTTTTTTTTGGGGGGGGGGGGGAGAAGCTTTGGATGCCCCACTCTTTTGCATGAAATATAAAGTGGGAGAAAAGTGGCAGCAACGACATAAAGACTTTTTGTTCTTGTTGCTTTTGTTTGTTTGTTTTTTTTTTTTTTGCTTGTCAGACGACTTTCGGCGGAAAATCAGACCTTAAAAGTATGAAAACATTTTTTTTGGAAATATCCGTGAGAGGGAGCGGAACGACCGAACGGGGGAAGGGTATGTATGGGGGGGGGGGGGTATCCCTCTCCCACACGAGGAAGATTTTGCATTTTCAGACCTGAAATTCAGCGATCTGGTGCTCACTTGTGGTGAAAATTTTGTTTTCTTTTCTTTAAAAAAAACAATAAGAAAATGAAATATTCACAATATATTATTGAATGACAAAATCGTGGTATTTCAGCTCTTGCTGTGCGACATCACTGTGAAGGCCTACTAAATAATGGGGCCTTTCATCGGCGTAGACAGGATTTGATCTTAGGAGGAGCGGTTATGTGAGGGAACGAATCAAGCGAGGGGGAGGGTATGGTAGGGGGGTTTCCCCCTCCTACGGTGAAATCTCTTTGCGTTGAAAATTTTGACATTTTTCAGTCAAAAAACTGCCGTTTGTAGCTATATTCTTCGCTTTGGAAATTAAGGGGGGCACACCAGGCGCAACTGCTGTCAATCACTGGCAGCAACATCAGGAGAATGGCATAGCGATTAAATGCGAGCGAGCGGAGCGAGCGAACATGAAAATTTTAACATTTTACAGTCTAAAAACTGCCGTTTGTAGCTATACTTTTTCGCTTTGGAAATTAAGGGGGGGCCGCATCAGGCGCAACTGCTGACAATTACTGGCAGCAACATCAGGAGAATGGCATAGCAGTTATGCGAGCGAGCGGGGCGAGCGAGCTTGAAAATTTTGACACTTTACAGTCCAAAGACTGCCGTTTATGGCTGTATTTTTTCGCTTTGGAAATTACGGGGGCACACCGGGCGCAACTGCCGGCAATCGGGCAGCAACATCAGAATGGCATAACGATTAAATGCGAGCGAGCGAAGCGAGTGAGCTTGAAAATTTTGATATTTTACAGTCCCACATGTCCTTTGTGGCTGTACTAGTATTTTTTCGCTTTGGAAATTAAGGGGGGGGGGCGCACCGGGCGAAAACTGCTGGCAATTACTGGCAGCAACATCAGGAGAATGGCATAATGATTAAATGCGAGCGAGCGAAGCGAATGAGCTTGAAAATTTTGACATTTTCCAGTCCCAAAAACTGTCGTTTGTGGCTGTAATTTTTCGCTTTGGAAATTAAGGGGGGCGCACCGGGCGAAAATTGCTGGCAGTTACTGGCAGCAACATCAGGAGAATGGCATAATGATTAAATGCGAGCGAGCTTCAAAATTTTGACATTTGACAGTCCCAAAACTGCCGTTTGTAGCTATATTTTTTGCTTTGGAAATTAAGGGGGCGCACCGGGCGAAAACTGCTGGCAATTACTGGCAGCAACATCAGGAGAATGGAATAATAATTAAATGCGAGCGAGCGAAGCGAGCGAGCTTCAAAAATTTGACATTTTACAGTCCCCAAACTGCCGTTTGTAGCTATATTTTTCGCTTTGGAAATTAAGGGGGGGGGGGCGCACCTGCTCACAATCACTGGCAGCAACATCAAGAGAATGGCATAGCGATTAAATGCGAGCGAGCGGAGCGAGCGAGCTTGAAAATTTTGACATTTTACAGTCTAAAAACTGCCGTTTGTAGCTATACTTTTTCGCTTTGGAAATTTAGGGGGCACACCGAGTGCAACTGCCGGCAATTACTGGCAGCAACATCAGGAGAATGGCATAGCGGTAAAATGCGAGCGAGCGGAGCGAGCGAGCTTGAAAATTTTGACATTTTACAGTCCAAAGACTGCCGTTTGTGGCTGTACTTTTTTCGCTTTGGAAATTAAGGGGGCACACCGGGCGCAACTGCCGGCAATTACTGGCAGCAACATCAGGAGAATGGCATACTGATTAAATGCTAGCGAGCGAAGCGAGTGAGCTTGAAAATTTTGACATTTTCCAGTCCTAAAAACTGTCGTTTGTAGCTATATTTTCGCTTTGGAAATTAAGGGGGGCGCACCGGGTGCACCTGCTGTCAATCACTGGCAGCAACATCAGGAGAATGGCATAGCGGTTAAATGCGAGCGAGTGGAGCGAGCGAGCTTTAAAATTTTAACATTTTACACTCCAAAAACTGCCGTTTGTAGCTATATTTTTCGCTTTTGTTTGTCCCACTTTTATTTGAGAACCATCCCCCCCCCCATCGACGCCTCTATACATATTAGGTTGCTTTTGTTAAGTGAAAGATCTGCTGCACACTCTTTGATGAATTAGGGAATATACGTCTATGTCAAAGGTGTACAAAGTTTATCCCTTATCCTGTATAGCGGACCTTTTGCATGTTCATGATTGCAATACAACGATCTGGTGCATAGTTCTGGCGATATTTGGACAATTTTCCATTAAGAAAGTTCGAGATTTGTCCTCATCTCGGGAATTGCTTGGGGGATAAATGATTTGTCTGTCTAAACACTTCCTTTGGGGCGGGGCAAATGCCCCTTTGCCTCCCATAGATTCGACGTCCCTGATCTTCCCTTGGTATGCCCATAGATGTATCCTGACTGAGTCATCAGTCACTGTCGTTTCTCAGGAATGATTCAGGAAATGGAGGGGATTCAATTATGGCGATAAAGTTGTTGTTATTGTTTGTTTGTATGTTTTCGTACACATTTTGCAGATGGTCCACAGTTACTCGCGTCATAACATGTTTACATGTAGACCTATACTATTTGACGTTGTCAACGCCTGAGCCATACCTTACAGTGTATGTCGATGTTACTTTCTTCGCGAGCGAGCGAAGCGAGCGAGCGCTTGAGAAAATTATACATTTTCCTACAAGATAGAATACTGTTCAGCTCTGTTACCTGTCTGAAGGCCGGCGTACAAACGTCATGCAATATGCCAAAATTGATACAATCACATTTCTGCTTCCTCCATTTTTCCCCCTCAATATTCAGGGGGGGATGATTGTACAGGCCATCCCCCCCTCCTCCATTTCAGGGGGGGGGGGGATATATCCCCCCCATCCCCCCCCCCCCCCCCGGGATTTACGCCCATGTAATAAAGTACAAAATACCATACACTCTGGTTTTGTCTTGTGGGTTTCAGAATTTACAGATGAATAGTATGAAACAGTTAAAGAAAATGAGAAAGATCATATTTGAGGTAAATTTATAACTTCATCCTCTAAATGGTCCCTACAAATTGAACAACGCTATAAAAGTATGACATGTTTCTTCTATTGTTTATCACGCTGTTAGTCCCTACAGAGAAACCTGGTAACCTCGCTGCAAACAATGACACAAAACAAACGTTGACCTACGAGTGGATCACACCGCCGTGTAAAACCAGGAATGGAGATGTTTTCTACATGTGTTCCTTCATGAAGCTACAGGATGATGATACATCTACTCCCCCGGAGGAAAACATCACAACTACTACAACTTTAACGTACCAATCTTTACCACATTACACGTCCTATAACTTCACAGTTTGTGCATACACATCTGCTGGAGGGGGTCCTTGTGACAGCATCCAAACCAGAACCCTGCCAAGTGGTACGTATAAATAATCCACATTATATACACGTCTTGAGTCTGGTATAACCGCAGAATGCACGCACAATTATGACGTCGAAATTACCAATTTATGGTTTGATGGAACGTATCGCCTACATGCGTCTTGCCGTAGCGCCCTGTGCAATAATGCCGAATAGAATTACATTGAGGAAGAATATTACACCCACACTAAGACACTTTAATAGTGAAGCCACATTATCGCAATCAAAGTAGATTTTTTTATATCACTATAACCTTTTTAATGTTGTTACTCCCTATTGTAGGCCTATGTATTATGAACAATCAATGTTACACATTGCCGGGGCATTGTTCCTCACATTGCAACAAAATTAATATGTGACCGTGCACCTCAAAACGAACATAAAGTCGCACACACTGATTTTGCGTGAGGACTGAAAATAAGTGAAATGGGTCAACTTAGCCGAACTTGACTTTTTCATATTTTTTGAAAGAGCAGGTCTTCTTTTACACTATGATAACATTTGGTATCATAAAACGGGCAGGAAAGTGTGTTTTTTTAGCAGTTTATCTCGAACATTTTTGGTAGAATAGTGTGATTAGGTGTGTCTTTAGAATCCCTTTTTCATTTCTGAAAAACCTTATTCATACTCTTCACTCTCAACTCTAATAACTTTTGAAAAGATAGTGCTACTGCTTTGAAAGTTAGCATTAATTATGAACAGAATGTGTTAATGAGGCATGCTTAATTTCAGTTTAATCTAATAATCCCTTCATTGTTGTTACTCTGGTGGTTTACTTCCTGTTTTTTTTTTTTTTTGTCCCTTTCATCGCACAGCCAGCACGGTTTGGTAAAGATTAAGCGCTTGAATAGACACTGTACTTCAGAGCCTCTTTTCTCAGTTCACACTTTTCCTGAGTTTGTGTTTGCTTTCCAATATTTAGATAGGTTAGGAGAGCCCATTTGATTTGAGTTATACATCATTTTAAAGCTTAAAGTCTGCTCTTTCAGAATCTGGTCTTGACTAAAAATTCATGTCTGGCGACTTTTTGTTTGTTTTTAGGTGCAGGGTCACATATAGCCTTTGCTAAGACATGCAATTGTTCATGAAGAAAATCATTCAGTGAATAATTATACATAGCTCCGTCTGATTTTTTTTTCCCCACATATATAGCTCCTACTGTTCCACGCGGTGTGGGGATTTTGTCTGAATCTCTAAATCAAACATCCGCAACCATAACGTGGCAAGAACCTGAGCTCATCAATGGGATTCTGATGAAATATACGATACAAGTGAACCCCGGAGAACCAGTGGAGATCACATATAACCTTGAAGAAAGCATGTCCTACCAGTTAGTCGACCTCAATCCTGACACCAGCTATTCCTTCACGGTAACGTACAAACTTAACCTGGGGGTAACCGATATTAGATTGAACTTAAGAAATCATTTCGCTTCCGCAAACATGATAATACTTTCGTTCCTTTATTAGGACGGTGGTCGCATTGTACGTACTGTATATGTATCGGCGTTTTTATGCTGTTATGAGCAAATTATCGCACGAAAGGAAACTGAATTAATGTTCAGGCGCCTTATCATTAATGTTCTCGATGCAAAACTGATCTATCAGCACAAGTAAGAATACAATTTATTTGTACATATTATAATCATATGTTACAGTTGAATGAAGTAATCACACGTTGCGTGTAGTCCCCTGGAAGTCAGGCTTGATGCACAGATGAAGGATCCTCGACACACACGGATAAATGCTCCAATCAGACGTAAATTAGTGGGCGCATAGATTTTTCTGTAATCCACAGCGATACCTGTATAATCCAGACGCTGTGCTAGACGACCGCGTCCAGTCAATGTGGAAATGATAATCCAGCAAGCAATACATCAAATAATGTTCCAGCTAATCGCGGCTTCGATGTAGCAATGTCCACATAATAATTATATAAAAAAATTCAGCCGGCCACGAATATGCGGTGAATCAACTCTCCAACATATGCCTTCTAGGCTTTTCTCCATAAATTATAGTAGGTCTGTAAGTCTTTCCCTTCACATGCTTTCACTGAGAACTTTACAAGTGGAAAGTTCTTTTCAATTCTCGTAAATTCAGTATTGTCATTCATAACAGTACACACGCAAGAAATAAAGAATATCATGTCCAATAAAGTGAATTAATTTTCGTGAAACAAACATTTATGATCACATGGATTTGAAATAGTGACAGGATCGATTGTTAAAATTACACTGAATAGTGTTTTCATTTGCCTGTCATATTGGTTTCGAAGAATTACAGCAACATGAAAGAGATGCGTAACAGTGATCAAGGAGATGATGATTTATACCATTATTTCGTTTATTTTCTAAAAGGTGGCAGCAGTAAGCAACGGAGGGAAAAGCGAATCCGGTGCTGGAGAAGTAACGACATTGCCCATTCCAAGTAAGTGATAGCAGAGACACTTCATCTTCATGTTCACTAGTATTTCATAAGGATATTACATGCCCTCCTGATCACTTTCTGCTAATCGATGATATATCACATAATGTATGTTTTTAATAGGTGGATAAGAATAATGTTACAGGTCAGTCTTCTTTTGTTTCGTTTTTTTTTTTTTTTGGTTTTTTGTTTTTTGTTTTTTGTTTTTTTTTTTTTTTTGGGGGGGGGGTTGTTCATTTTTAATCCGTCCGTGTTATTAAAAAGTCTGTCAGCTATGTGAGAGATTTGTTCTTAGCAGGGCGTCTAGTTTACGGGCTTTCACATGGACATGGTTTTTGCATCACCTCAACATATCCAGTACTAACGTGTACACCGCAAGAATGTAGCAGCCCCTTTACATGAATATTCATTTTGTTTCTGAATGTCGCATGTTTATCAAACCTCCTGATTCCATAATCTTATTTCAATGTATCTATGTTAGCATGAGTATGTAGTGGAAACGATTCTGCAATACAACGTGTATGTGTTCTGTGTGATGTTACCTCTGTGTAAACATTGTAAGTGAAATTGGAAAACAATAGAGGCTTCTAATAATATGAAAATGGTGTCACTTCTTCATCACATCAGTACCTAGAGCTCCCTCCCAGCCGGACGCTTTCAACATCTCGCAGACTTACATTGCTGTTACGTGGACAGCTCCGAATGAACCTGATCTCGGCATTTATGAGATCAATGCCTACGAGTTAGAACTGTCGTCAGGAGATGTGGATCCCGCCATTATAATCCAAGTATTTGATGGTCTCGAATATGAGATGATGTATAATATCACTGACCTGCAGGCAAACACCGTATACACTGTGAAGGTATTGTAATTGTCTTCTGGGCGTTTTTTTTTTTTTAATATCCATCACCTATAAGTAATATGTCCTGGCCCTTGATATTGTGAAAAACTACAGGTACTATGATTATCATAATTCTGTCTTGAAAAAAAAAAGTTTGTTTTTATGAGAATGAGGAACGGAGGCTACATGCAGTGATATATGGAATAGTTATTTGAGGATAAACAGTCAAACCTGTCTAAAAGTAGGAGTTACCTAGTTTAGTCACAGGCTACCGGCCGTATACGGTCCTCCCCCTGCCCAACCCCCCCCCCCAAAAAAAAAAGCCATCTTAAAAACCCTGTCTATACGAAGTTACTTGTCTCTAATTTCTTTTTCTTCTTTTTTTTTTTGTCTCCCTTCTGTATCTATCCATGACCACCATTCGGGCAGGGGATAGTGAGTAGAAATATTCGCTTTTCAGTTTCAGTCAAAGTCTAACGTTAGAGTTGTACAACTGCCAGTGGCTCGTACCTACTAAAATTCCTGTTCACAGCGAGCAACAAGAAGAAACGACAAGCCTTTTGACGAGTGTAGCTCACCTACTCCATACGGATATTTCTTATAATGCGTGATTTGACAAACAGTTAAATGTTGAAGGTCACATGCTAGGTCATTTAAGAGAGATATAACGTCTGTCATCTGTACTCTTCATAGGTTGCAGCCGTGAATGAAGGTGGGATTGGACCCTGGTCAGATTCCATAACAGAAGAAACACTGGCATATCCAAAGCCTTCATCTTCAGGTATACATTGCCACTGCCTTGATCCTTGACGTACACACAATTGTTAGCTTTTTTCCTTTTTTTTAAACAGTCCATCGACATATTTTACACAGTAGATAGTCCGTTTTTCCGAGATATGGAGTGAGATAGTTCTTGCATTTTTTTTTTCTTTTGTTGTGTCCAAATGGAGCTGACAGAGTATGTCAGAATGCGTATCCGGGCAATTACCCTAGGAGGGCAATTACCCCCAAGCTAAATAATGATTAGTGGTAATGTTAGAGTAAAAAGTATAGTTAAGGCTAGGTTTAGGGTTAGGAATTTGTGTTAGGGTTAGGATTAGGATTAAGATTAGGGCCAAGGGAACACTCTTAAAACATCCGAGTCAGAACTGACCCGGAACTGGGTCCGTTGGGGTCACACACCGTTCGGGGTCAAAAATGGCTTGGAATTTGGTCATGAAGACCCCGAATGGGGTCACCCTGACCCAATTCATGGTCATATCTGACCTCATTCCTTGTCATTTCTGACCCGGAACGGTGTGTGACCCAACGGACCCAGTTCCGTCAGTTCTGACTCGGATGTTTTAAGAATGAGGGTCCGGGGTAATTGCCATGGGGTTAATTGTCCTAGACCCGTCAGGAATGTACGACAGAATATGCTGACATAACTAGAGTGCGCCAACAGAAATTTTGTGCGTATCTTTTTTTTTTACGTTAACCTAATACAAATGGTAGAAAAGAAACGTAAACGGCAAAATTACAGTATGGATAGCGATTATCAGCTTACATTTTCATTCACTGGTAGCATTTAAATTTGCACTGAAGTCTTAAAATAGCTTCAGTCAGGGAGGTGCTTCAGTCAACGGGGTAAATCCGTACTGAGGAGTGGGGGGGGGGGATGGTCACCATCACCACGATTACAAGCCCATAACCGGACCGGCACAGCCTTGGGGGGGGGGGGGGGGGGGAGAGAGAAGCATGGTGCTCCCCCCCCCCCCCACACACACACGCACACTTTACAGGGATCGGATGTCCCACTCTTTTGCATGAAATATAAAGTGGGAGGAAAGTGGCAGCAAAATATGAAGACTTTTTTTTCTTGTAGTTGCTTTTTTTTTGCTTGTCAGATGACTTGCGGCGGAAAATCAGACCTTAAAAGTATGAAGACATTTTTTTGTTTTTGAAATATTTGTGAGAGAGAGCGGAGCGACCGGGTTGACGGGGGGAGGGTGTGTATGGGGGGGGGGTGTCCCTCTCCCACACGAGGAAGATTTTGCATTTTCAGACCTGAAATTCAGCGATCTGGTGCACACTTTTGGTGAAATTTTTGTTTGTTTTTCTTTAAAAAACCAATAGAAAATGAAATATTCACAATGTATTATTGAATGACTAAATCGTGGTATTTCAGCTCTTGCTCCGCCTGTGCGACATCACTGCGAAGTCCTACTAAATAGTGGGGCCTATCACCGGCGTAGACAGGATTGGGGGAGCGGTTATGAGATCGTGAGGGGAGCGAAGCAAGCGAGAGGGGGGGGGGAGGGTATGGTGGGGGATTTCTCCCTCCCACTTTGAAATCTTTTTACATTGAAAATTTTGCCATTTTACAATCCAAAAACTGCCGTTTGTAGCTATGTTCTTCGCTTTGGAAATTAAGACGGGCACACCGTGCGCAACTGCTGTAAATCACTGGCAGCAACATCAGGAGAATGGCATAGCGATTTAAATGCGAGCGAGCTTGAAAATTTTGACATAATGCTTTTACATGCTAAAAACTGCCGTTTGTAGCTATACTTCTTCGCTTTGGAAATCAAGGGGGGCCGCACCGGGCGCAACTGTTGTCAATCACTGGCAGCAACATTCGGGAGAATGGTATTGCGATTAAATGCGAGCGAGCGAAGCGAGCGAGCTTGAAATTTTGACATTTTACAGTCCAAAAACTGCCGTTTGTGGCTGTATTTTTTTGCTTTGGAAATTAAGGGGGCGCAACGGGTGCAACTGCTGGCAATTACTGCAGCAACATCAGGAGAATGGCATAACAATTAAATGCGAGCGAGTAAAGCGAGCGAGCTTGAAAATTTTGACATTTTACAGTCCCAAAACTGCCCCTTTTGGCTGTATTTTTTTTTTGCTTTGGAAATTAAGGGGGAGGCGCACCGGCGCAGCTGCGGCAGTTACTGGCAGCAACATCAGGGGAATGACATAACGATTGAATACGAGCGAGCGAAGCGAGTGAGCTTGAAAATGTTGACTTTTTACAGTTCCTAAAACTGTCGTTTGTAGCTATATTTTTCGCTTTGGAAATTAAGGGGGGGGGGCGCACCGGGCACAACTGCTAGCAATTACTGGGAGCATGCGACATCAGGAGAATGGAGAATGACATAACGATTAAATGAAAGCGAGCGAGCTTCAAAATTTTGACATTTCACAGTCCCCCAAACTGTCGTTTTTGGCCTGTATTTTTCGCTTTGGAAATCGAGGGAGGGGGGGGGGGGAACACCGGGCGCAACTGCCGGCAATTACTGGCAGTAACATCAGAAGAATGGCGTAACGATTAAATGCGAGCGAGCGAAGCGAGTGAGCTTGAAAATTTTGATATTTTACAGTCCCAAAAACTGTCCTTTGTGGCTGTATTTTTTCGCTTTGGAAATTAAGGGGGGCGCACCGGGCGAAAATTGCTGGCAGTTACTGGCAGCAACATGAGGAGAATGGCATATGATTAAATGCGAGCGAGCGAAGCGAGTGAGCTTGAAAATTTTGACATTTTACAGTCCCCAAACTGTCGTTTGTGGCTTTATTTTTTCGCTTTGGAAATTAAGGAGGCGCAACGGGCGAAAACTACTGGCAATTACTAGCAGCAACATCAGGAGAATGGCATGATTAAATGCGAGGGAGCGAAGCGAGCGAGCTTCAAAATTTTGACATTTTACAGTCCCAAAACTGCCATTTGTAGCTATATTGTTTGCTTTGGAAATTAAGGGGGCGCATCGGGCGAAAACTGCTGGCAATTACTAGCAGCAACATCAGGAGAATGGCATAATGATTAAATGCGAGCGAGCGAAGCGAGCGAGCTTCAAAATTTTGACATTTTACAGTCCAAAAACTGCAGTTTGTAGCTATATTTTTCGCTTTGGAAATTAAGGGGCCGGGGCGCACCGGGCGCAACTGCTGCCATTCACTGGCAGCAGCATCAGGAGAATGGCATAGCGATTAAATGCCAGCTAGCGGAGCGAGCGAGCTTTAAAATTTTGACATTGTGCACTCCAAACACTGCCGTTTGTAGATATATTTTTCGCTTTTGTTTGTCCCACTTTTATGGGAGAACCATCCCCCCCCCAATCGACGCCTCTACATATGAGGGTGCTTTTGTTCAGTGAAAGATCTGCTGCACACTCTTTGATAAATTAGGGAAATATACGTCAATCTCAAAAGTGTACAAAGTCTATCGAAAGGGATCCTGTATAGCGGAGCTTTTGCATGTTTATGATTGCAATACAACGATCTGGTGCATAGTTCTGGCGATATTTGGACAATTTTCCATTAAAAAAGTTCGAGATTTGTCCTCATCTCGGGAATTGCTTGGGGGATAAATGATTTGTCTGCCTAAACACTTCCGTAGGGGCGGGGCAAATGCCCCTTTGCGCCCCCCCCCCCCCCACCCCTCCGAGATAGAGTCGACGCCCCTGATCTTCTCTGGGTATGCTCATAGATGTATCCTGACTGAGTCACCAGTCACTGTCGTTTCTCAGGAATTATCCAGGAAATGGAGGGGGTTCAATTATGGCGATATAGTTTTTGTTATTGTTTGTTTGTTTGTTTGTTTGTTTGTTTTCGTACATATCTTGCAGATGGTCCCCAGTTACTCGCGTCATAGCATGTTTACATATAGGCCTATACTATAGAAAATTATGTATACATTTTCCTACAAGATAGAATACTGTTCAGCTCTGTTACCTGTCTGAAGGCCGGCGTATACATACGTCATGCAATATGCCAAAATTGATACAATCACATTTCTGCTTCCTCCATTTTTTTTTCAAAATTCAGGGGGGGGGGGGATGACTGTACAGGCCATCCCCCCCCCCCCCCGGGATTTACGCCCATGGATTCAGTGCTGCAATGGGAGTGTCGTCGATAAGTCGAGTGCACACCTCGCTTTCAGTCAGACATTATCCGAAGGCTAATTGTTTGAGTGTTGCCGCAACTCCTTAAGTCCTTAAGCACGACGATGCATTGGCAAGATTTCTTTCTGTCGCCGGCTAGGATGAGCTACCTAATACACAGTGTAGGTTTTGGGGCCAGTAGGACTACCGTCATGCCTGAGTCGGAGATCCGAGCATAATTATTATGACATGGTGCTGAATGCTGAGTCCATCTGTATTGAATTCGTTAAAATGAAACAAACAAACCACACCTTCGTCAGCCTTTAGAATAATTTTCAATGGACCGTCCCGTCTCATAAAAAAAGTGACAGTAAGGAGTTAACCCAGACCTTGGTTGCTTAAGCCATTCTTAGCCAGATTGCGTTTCTATACAAATTTACAAACGTGCGCCCGCTAGCACGATGAACGTTACCTTGATTGGATTCAGCACGTGTGCGCCAGAAAAAAAAAAAAAGGCTACCATGGTCGACAATGAATGAAAGAACAGTGGCGTATCTAGGGAAAACGGCGCCCGGGGCAAGCACGAAAATTGCGCCCCTAATTTCTGAAAAAGTGTTCAACCTCAACCCCATCCCGGTAGGGACTTTAAACAAAGTCCACATGATGCTTTTTCAAGCACTTAAAAGGGATCTTTTGAGGGTGATTTAAATGTAATGAATTTTGATAGATTTTGGCGAGCGAGCGCAGCGAGCGAGCCGAAAATGTTTGTATTTCAGCTTACAAAACATGGAATTCTTGTCATTTTTTGCTTACCAAATCTTACAATTCTAATCAAGATATAGTGACAGCCTTATAGATATCGATTTATACCAAAAAACTGAGGACTTTAAAAGATACTCTAAATTAGTGCTCGCGAGTGAGCTGAAATTTGTAAATGTCCTCGTCATCATCACGTATTGTTCTTATCTTTTTTTTTAATATAAATTTTGGCGAGCGAGCGCAGCGAGCGAGCCGAAAATTTTTGTATTTCAGCTTACAAAACATGGAATTCTTGTCATTTTTTTGCTCATTGAATCTCACAATTATAGTGACGACCTTATAGATAACGATTTATACCAACAAACTGAGGACTTGAAAAAATACTCTAAATTAGTACGAGCGAGTGAGCCGAAATTTGTATATTTCCGCGTGATCATTACGTTTTGTTCTTATCTTGTTTGATTTGTTGTTGTTTTTTTGCGCCCCCCCCCCCCCGTATGTTCGAAACCGTTGACGCCCTCTTTTGATGCAATTGGCGATCGCTTCAGAACGAATGAAATTGCAGCCGCTGCTCCGTGAAACATTTTGCCTGCTAAATATAAAATGACATGATTGTGTGAACACAATAGACACTGTCATTTTGTCACCATCATGTTTTGTTCTTACCTTTTTTTTTTACATAAATTTTGGCGAGCGAGCGCAGTGAGCGAGCCGAAAATTTTTGTATTTCAGCTCACAGAACATGGAATTTTTGTGTGAACACAATAAACATTGTCATTTTGTTCGCGTCATCATCATGTTTTGTTTTCATCTTGTTTGATTTGGTTTTCTGCTCCCCCCCCCCCCCCCCACCATTCTCCCTCCCCCTTCCGGGCGAGTTTTTTTTTTTTTTTTCCTTCTTCTTCTTCTTCTTCTTTTCTTTTTTTCTTCTTCTTCTTCTTCGTTTTTTCCTTTTTTTTCCTTCTTCTTCTTCGTTTTTTTTTTGCGCCCCCAAGGAGTGGCGCCCGGGGCACGTGCCCCCCTTGCCCCCCCCCTAGATACGCCACTGTGAAAGAACAAGGGAAAAAACGAAGCAAAGACCCACACAGAGACTGATAACAATGTCATAAGGACAACATGTCTATTCTTACTCATCACACTACTAATTCTTACACGTAAAATCTTAAAAGTCAAAATAAATCTAATGATAATTACATCATTCTTACTGTCTTTCTGTCCATGTTCATCGTAACTGCGTTCTGTAGCATACATTACAATATCGTCTTTATGTCCATGTTATTCTGAAAGGTTTGGCTGCTGGGCTTGGTGTTGGTATCTCTTTACTCTTGATAATTCTGGTCTCTGGTGGCTTTCTTTTCTTTCGAAAGCGACGGTGAGTAAAACATTTAACGCGCAGCCGTGTTTTTTTTTTTTCGTTGACATATGCAGCAAGTATAGGTTTTCCCGGCCAATTTCGCACTTTTGTCAGTCCATTTGATAAAAGGTTCATTTAATTTAGCGAAAATCCTCGTCACTGCACATTCTGTCATTCAAAATTGCAACTTGTTCGTTCAATTTAGCATTTCGATCAATTAAATTCGCACATGTGTCTTTCGAATTCGTAAAACAGGCATTCAAATTGGCACGTACTCTTCAGTCATTCAAATTCGCCAGCACTGGCGGAAAATGGTATTTCATTCATTCATTCAATTTCGCGTATGGGCAGTCAAATTCCAAACATGTTCATTCAAATTGGCGTAATGTTGTTTCTATTTTGAAAAGGTGAAAACCGTGATTTATACGTATTTAAATTTGAATTTTTCGTTTCATCCACACACTGTTAAGTGTATAGTAAAGGTATCTTTGATCCCATATAACTCAAGTTTGTTGTTCTGTAACACCCCTCTTCTTTCATACATGATATCAGAAGTATACATGCACCAGTGCCATAGATTCAGTTAACTTTCTTATGTCCAGTCATGGCAGCACAAGTTAGATTCAGACGTATCTCTCAAGAAGACGGGGAATCATAGAAGCATTTGAGGGTAATAACCTTGACAAATTGATGGCTAGGAGCTGATCCAAGAACATTATTCCTAATGATGATTAACGCAATATAGCACCCACCAAATGAAACATGCAGATGGAAGGAATCACGATGTAAATTGAAACCTCCTTCTCCCTATTAATGTCAAAACAAACTTAAGATTAATGTATCTGTGAATGAAATAATGCTATCGAACATTATAAACACTTACACATATTTTGAAAGTACTGTTGCAAAGATATCAGAAAAAAGAAGGAATACGAAAATATGAAATGTTATGATTCGTGCAAACAATACCTGTGATGAATTAAAATGAGTAAAGGAATAAGAGCAGAATAAACGTGTCTGCTAAATTGACTGCAGTAAATGCGAAATTGGATGCCCAAGAATGAATTCGAATGAACGAGCGCAGCGTATACGTGATCACGTGACTATCATGCTAAATTGAATGAACGATATGCGAAAAGGTGCTTGTATTGCGAATTTCAACTGAAAAAGTGCTGATTCGAATGATGTTAAAAGTAATTTGAATGCTCCAAAATTAATTTGAATGAAAAGATTACAAAATTGAAATACCGAACATGCCATCTGGGCTGAATTGTGCCAAATTGAATGCCGCCATTAGGAATTGGACTGACAAAAGTGCGAAATTGGCCGGGAAAACCTGTATTATACATATAATATATTTTCAATATATTCATATTTATATCATAACCTAAAGAGCGTTCATTGGTTGCCTGTAAAGGAGCGTATTAGGCTTAAAATACGTCATCTGGTTTATCATGTCATTGAGGAAACAGCTCCTGATTACTATGTATGTTTGTTTCGTCTATACCAACCTACACGACTCTTCGATCCTACAATTTCTGGTCTCCTGCATATATACCGCTTTCTAAGAAATCTTTGAGGGAAACAAGCTTTTGTTCATGCTGAACCAACGTTGGAATTCACTTCCACTTGATCTGAAAGAAAAAAACAAATCAAGCTACATAAAGCTACATAGCGTCTTTTAGGAGTATTCAACCTAAAATTCTATTTCTCTGACAACGCGTTTTGAAGACAGACATTCATGTCTTCTTCTTCTTCTTCTTCTTCCTCCTCTTCTTCTACTTCTTCTTCTTTTATGGTACATGTATTTTCAGTCTTTTTGCTTTGGTGTAAGGGCTACTGGCGCCTTGAGATTATTAATGAATACGGAAAATGATGCTGTAGCAATTGCATGTACTATTATCATCATCATTATTACTAACATTTATTATTATTACTATTATTATTATTATTATTATTATTATTATTATTATTATTATTATTATTATTATTGTTATCATTGTTATTATAATTATTATTGTTATTGTTATTACAATTATTGTTATAATTATTATCATTCTAGAATTCTACTTGAACTAATATGACCCTTGACCCTCTCCCGCAAAAAACAAAACAAAAAAACAAAACAAAACAAAACAAGACAAAACAAAATAAAAACCAGTAAAGACATCAAACGTTGAATTTCCCATTCAGGTAATAAGTGGCCACTTTCAGGAGTCTTAGCTTTCTTGTTATATCCAAAAACCTCTGCAGAAATTGCAACAGAGCCAGTCAGACCCATTAAAGTAATAAGTGCTTGGCTACTTTCAGGAGTCTTAGCTTTCTATCCAAAAACCTGCTGCAGAAATTGCAACAGAGCCAGTCTGAGGAAAAACTTGAGTTCTAGTGAAGTCTGCAGTAGCTTTGGTCATATCAAACTGTCGTACTCTCATGTGTCATAAATCACCGGACAGGTGGAACTGAAGATATAATGACTTTTGATTTTCAATAGATCATTCATACAATATATTGGCAGCATATTTTATCTCAGCGCTGATATCTGTTTCTTTGGTAAAGTAATACTGTGGCAAATCATAATATCCTTCTCAACACAAAGGTCGCCTTAAGAAACAGAGAATGATGTTATTCTTTTAATACAGTGCACTCCCGTTACAACGAACACGGTTATAACGAAATTTCGTTATGACGAAGAAAATCTTCTGGTCCCAAAATTATCACCATTAAAGTCTATGGTACAAAATTCGCTTATACCGAACACGGTTATAGCGAAATTTCCGTTATAACGAAGTCTTTTCCGAGCGCCAGAGACAAAGAAAAACAAAAGAAATGTGCTCTGTTATAACGAAATGCGATTATTGCTTTCGAAGATACGTAGCGGAACAAGCATTTATAGCGTCTCTGCATGGGTGAACGCTTCACACCACTGTGTGTTCGCTCCATGTGTCACGTACATTTTCTGAGGGGAACTTGCGTTTATTATTGTAATACAGTTATCCCATCACATTTCACATAGCTTTCCAGTGTATGATGAGTATTCAGCAAACAGAATATGATAATATATATACGTGGTTTCCTTGTTTTCGTTATATATTGTATTAGTTCGGTTACAACGAAATTTCGTTATAACGAAAGAAAACTGCCGGTCCCGCGGCATTTCGTTATAACGGGAGTGCACTGTAGTGTACATCGATTTTGTGAAAAAAGAGTCAATTGACGTTATTCTATCATCAGTCAAAAAGCTTCTAAATCATCAGTTTATTCGACCCTATATTATCCTACATTGTATATTATTATCCATATTGTGCCGTCGCATAAGAACAAGTTCCCTCATTCCCTGTCTGACGTTAACGTTAACGCTTGCCGAATTTCGAATAGGGCCTAATGCTTCATAAAGTAACATCGCTCCTTCAGAACATGCATCTCAAAACTAAGACATATGTGCTGGCGATGACTGACAGTTTTCTCCTTGGACAGTGATATCCTTGGGGCTTATACATGAAGCACGTGTTCTTGTCTGTGTTTTCTGCAAACGCAGTCATTCTTGTAGATACAAAATAAATGGAGAGATTGTATCCATTCGATTTGAAGCATCATTGGAGTATATATTAAAGGTAAAAGGTTTCTTTTGATAATAGACTGATTCATTCAATTTTGATTGTTCATGTGTTTCTGCTTTTACAGGTCCCCTCCAGCACCTACACCGAAACCGGGCATGACTAACCCTATGCCTGTAGCTGACAATTGTAAGTGATAAGGAAGATTGGTATGTGCTCCTTTACTTGAACGTGAACATGCTACGTAGCGAATTATATTTCTGCAACAGAATGTATATTGTAGTCATCTCTTTAATCTAGTTTCTTTTTTTTTTACAGAGACCAATAACATAATGTAAACCGCCACATGAATATGTTACGCATGATCGTAGGCAAGGTGGGATGATATTCAAGACATGCATATCGCTTTTGCCTGTCGATGTTGGGAATAATTCAACTCTTACTTGTAAACTTCTTTAAAAGGTGTTTAGCAGTAAATCATTAAAATATTATGTATTAGTTGGTTTGGTCACGTACGTGACGTGTGCTGCATTGTATATGCCATTGTGATGCCAATCTTTCGACCCTTTACAGGTCTTCGTCAGGGCTTGGGACGTGAACATAGCAAAAAGCAACCAGTGTCCAAACACTTCAACAGAACACGGCAATGGCAAGGCAAAAGCAAAAGAAAGCTAAAAGAAAAAGAAAAAAGAAACAGCAACATGACATGGGGTGACAGTCACTACACTCGAACAGCAATGTGACATGCATTGACATGCAATAATAAATACACAAAAGCAACGGTTATACAACTGCAATGACGAAGGCCTGTAAAAGGGTCAAAAGCTTGACATCCTTGAGGGTAATAATGTCCATCGTCAGGGTTCGATAATATAAATATATATATATATATATATATATATATATATATATATATATATATATATATGTGTGTGTGTGTGTGTGTGTGTGACCGTGCATCAAAAAACCAATAAAAAGTTGCACTCCTTGATTTTACGTGAGGACTAAAAAAAAAAGAGTCAAGGTCAACCCAGTCAATCTTGAGTTTTTCATATTTTCTGAAACAGCTATCCTCCTTCAGCGTTATTCTTCAGTTTAGGATCATAACATGAGTAGGCAATTGTGTTTTCAGCAGTTTTTCAGCAACACTTTTTTTGGGGGGGGGATGAGAATGATCAGGGGGCATTTCATGTAGCGTTTTGTCAAGTATTTATTTTGCCAAACTGTTACAAGCTACCAAAATCCTTGCATCTGATTGGCTGGAAGCAAATTCGTCCGACAAAGTTGTTGGACAAAATGCTTCATGAAATGCCCCCAGGTATAGTCTTCGAGGCCCCTACTGGCTTTTCCTTTCTTGAAATCCTTTGCACAATCTTCATTTTCAAGTCTAATAACTTCTTGAAAGATACTGCTATTGTTTTGAAAGTTGGCATTTATCATGGACAGAATGTGTTGATAGAGCATGCTCAATTTCAGCTAAATCTGATAATCCCTTCATTGCTGTTTCTTTAAAAGTGGTTTACATCCTGTGTTTTGTCCCTTTCATCACACAGCTAGCACAGCTTGGTAAAGATTAAGCGCTTGAAAAGACCTTGTACTTCAGTGCCTCTTTTTCTCAGTTCATACTTTCCCAAAGTGTGTGCTTTCTTTTCAGTATTAAGATAGGTTAGTGATGCCCATTTGAATTGATTTATACATCATTTTAAAGCTTAGAGTCTGCTCTTTCAGAATCTGCCCTTAATAAAAGAAAAGATCCATATCTGACGACTTTCTGTTGGTTTTGTGATGCAGGGTTATACACCTGCATATACATACATAGATATATATCTATATATAATATATATATTATATATATATATATATATATCGTCGGGTTTACCACGAACTGTCCTATCTCAATTTTGGGGGAATTTGAGTTTTTTGCATAATTGTTACATATAGACTCTCCTCTTTGTCGTGTTAAAGTTTCTAAGCAAAAAACGCATTTCTTACAAATATAGGGTGGTCTATCTCAAACCCTCTGATGAGAAATGTAACAAACCCTTTACCACGAATCGTTCTATGTCAGATAGGTCACTTTGTGGTAAAACTTGACGCGGTTGCGAATTGCACCCGGCGCCGCGGACGTCCCCGGCCGCCGGCCCGTGCGCAAGAACTTACGTGCAGGCAGTGTACAAATTCGGGCTTTCGTGCGTGTGCGTGCAGAAATCTGACAGGCCTGCTGCTACGTGCTGTATTTGGGGATAACTACGCGCTCCTTGCTGGTGTCGTGTAGTTGTACTGTCATCAAAGATCAGTCATGGACGGCTTTCCTCTCACCGGAAATCAATTCCAAGGATTACAGGTGAATTTCTGTTTTTTATAAGACTACTCTGGGTATAAGGACAAGAATCGTTAGATATTTGTGAAGATAATTCATGAATTCATGAAAAGCTTATAAAATAACAAACAGTAAAATGTTGTGAGTTAGTGCGTCAAGACTAACGTTACAGTAATACAGTGTCACTGTAGTGTAGTGTGCCTTAACTTCTAAGCCAGACCGTTAGTCGCTGTAACGTTAACGTTGTCGATGATGGTTTGGGGTGATTGATATCATCTAACTTGGTTAGGCCTAACGTCAGAAAAAAAAAAAAATCCGAGTTAATTGTTCTTAATATGTCAGAATTGTAAAAAGAGCCCATATTATCTGATTAGTTTAACATTGTTACTCAAGGTTAGTTCGAACGTTACGACGTTAATACTAGCTGTTAGTGTTACAATAGGGTAATACTATGGTAAGTTAACACTATTCATATAGACAGTCTAACTAGTTCTAGTTTCTACACCCTACAGTACTAACGAGCAGTAAACCGTAATAATAGAGGTAGGCTACTGACACTAACATTAAATTAACTGGTCCCAGTTCTATTACTTCTAACGTTACGGGAGTAACAATGTTACTACCGTTAGGCCTAAAAATGTTAACGTTAGAACTTGAAGATCTCAGTTGGACCCTAACTCAGTTGTTAACTTGTGTGTAGAATCTAGCTAACGTCCAGTTAGATAGGCCAAGCCTTTTAGATCTAGGCCTAACCATTACTAACGTTAGTGTAGTGTTTCTAGTAGAACTCAACCTATATCCAGGGCTGCAAACATTGGAAACTAGTTGAGAGTGAGACTCCAGGCCAATGCTGTAATTTAGGAGTCAAAATGAGTGAGATCAATAACAAATGCATGCAAATGAAATAATGTTTTAGAAGTGAGAAAGGACCAAAATGAGTCAGAGTGAATCTCACTCTCAATGAGTGAGAGGTACGTGGCAGCCCTGTATATCACTATTAAACCTTGCTTTAATACGCTAGTGCTGTAACGTTATAAATAGGGACACAGGATCTGACCTGTTAGAGTCTAGAACTAGTAATATAGACCAATTATCTTAGCGTTATTCTAAAAACTAACAGTTAGAGCGTAGATAGACATTCTACTACAAACGTTAGGCCTAATGTTCTACCTTCGTACCGGTACTTCCCTATTATAGTAGGCCTAGGTATTTAAAAAAAAAATCCAGATTGTAGTATATCTATGTGTATTCAACGTTACACATCAAAATTGAATACAACTGTACAGTCTAACGTTAGGGCCTAGCTGCTAAGTGGGATCTACATGAACTAACGTTAATGTTAGACTCGAGCCTATAAAAGTCAACTTGACCAAACTCTGGTCTAGATCTCTCTTCATCTAGACTCAGTGTCTATCAAGACTAGGCCCTACTGGCGCTGCAAAAGGAGGTGCTTCAAATTAAAGTTTAATCTCATTCGTTTTTGTTAGAACCTTATCTGGATTTGGCCTAGCCCTTGGCCTAGATCGATTATGCCTAACATAGATATCAATCTGTTTCTGTTTCGATTTCCCCGTACTCGTAGGACGACTGGACTGCTCCAGACAACGTCACTTAACCGAGTTAGACATAAAAGTTGGAACTCAAGTCTAACAGTTACTGCTGATATAATGATTCTAGAATAGACCCTATCTAGGCGTAGTGTCAAACGTCAGAGTCTATTGAATTATCTGACTGATGTCTGACAAGGCTTTGTTATGTAGCTCTACCTCTACTAGATCTCTATCACTAGTCTGGCAGATCATATGTACAACTAGATAGATGGGTCTCTTTTCTACTTAAAAATTAAATGGGGTTTTCTGCAAAATAGAGTCAAAATGTTATCCCACGGTACTGTAAAACCTGAAGTAGCATGTAGATGGTTTAATCATATTGGGGGTTATCAGTGCGAAATCCGATCTTTTTTTACTTTTTTTTTTCTCTCTTTTTTTTTGGGGGGGGGGGGGGGGCGGCGGAATACTGTATAATGCACCGTTGCATGAATCAGCCTCTACTATGTAAAACAAAATCGTGGTAATTATAGTAAGATGAATAATAATTGTGGTAAGTGGAAAATTAAGGAATCTATTAATAGCAATGCTTGCAAAATTTGGCATGTACCTTTCCTTCAATTTTTTTTCACGTTCCTTTATTTCTGATTTTCTTGTCTTTTGTGTACGTGTTTGGTGGATTAGCATTTAATACATACATAGAAGTCGAATAACCGCTGGTGAAACGTCGGCTTTAATACAGAATCTGCGAACTTTTATTTCTTGAGAATTTATCCCTTAGGATTTGCTGATATACATGACAAAATTATAAAATTAAAAATGCAAGTATTTGAGTTGATATGAATTTTCAATCATATGAATATAAGTATTAGAAAAAAATGACTTGAAGGACAGATCATTAAATGAATGGGTCAATGATGTTGATGTTCAAAATCGTCACAATGTGAGTATTGGCATTAACCTTGAAAAGCTGTTTGTTTTCAGATGACGACCAAAAATCAAGTTCATCACTGGAGATGGCAGAAATGCTGGACCCAGAGGATGACATCCCTTTAGCTGCACTTCAAAGAACTACGAAATCGGGGGCAGATGACAAAAAAGCAGGTATTGTGTATTTTCACCTATTTATAACTTGACACAACACAATTTACACGTTATTTGTTTTTAAAGTAGAGAATAAATAACGCGTATGAGAAAACTATGTAAGGGAAACAAGAGAAAAAAGAAGTTAGGAGAAATAGGGGCAGTGTAGATAATGGACTTACTTGAATGATGTAAATTCAATTATAACAGAGAGTTAGGTTGAAGGAAATAACATTATATGAATGTTTCAATGGCGGTGATGTTCAAAATCTGTCACTACATTAATTGTGAGTATTGATATTGACTCTGGAAGGTTCTTCATTTTCAGATGAACAGCAACAAATCAAGTTCATTGAGTATGAGAAAAAAATTGAATTGAAGGACAGATCATTGAATGAATGGGTCGATGATGTTGATGTTCAAAATCGTCACAATGTGAGTATTGGCATTAACCTTGAAAAACTGTTCGTTTTCAGATGAAGACCAAAAATCAAGTTCAGCATTGGAGATGGCAGAAATGTTGGATCCAGAGGATGACATCCCTTTAGCTGCACTTCAAAGAACTACAGAATCGGGGCAGAGAACAAAAAACAGCAGGTATTTCATATTTTTCACTTACGTATAACTTGACACAACACAATTGTACATTTTATTTCTTTTTAAAGTAGAGAATAAATAACGTGTACATGTATAAGAAAACTATAGTTGTGGAACAAGAGAAAGGAAAAAGTAGGAGAAATAGGGGCGCTGTAGAAAATGGCTTACATGAATAAAGTAAATTCCCCTTTATGACAAAGAGTTAGGTTGAAGGAAAGAACCTGAAATGAATGGATCAATGATGATGATGTTAAAAATCTGTTGATGCATTGATTTAGAGTATTCATATTAGCACTGGGATCGTTCTTCGTTTTCAAATACAGATCAAAAATCAAGTTCAACAAACAACAATGGAGATGGCAGAAATGTTGGATCTAGAGGATGACATCACTTTAGCTGCACTTCAAAGAACTACGGAATCGGGGCAGAGGCGACACAGTGACACTCTCGACGACTAGCTAGTCTAGCCACGGACTGCAGGGTGCTGGAGTGGGGACTGGAAAGGAGGGCCGAAACAGGAGGGGGAGACGAATTCATGGATTTTCTTTCCAAATATTTGAAGATTATTGTCCTCAGACCTAGTCTAGTCTTATTATAAACTGAAAACCACCTGCATTCCTTGGAATTGATCTGCGGTGAAGTGTAAAGCCGTCCATGACTGATCTTTGATAACAGTAGGAGCAGCTACGTAGCGTAGACCGTAGGCCTACCAGATTTCTGCACGAAGTTCGATTCATCCCGAAGATTTTGATGCAGAAGGTATCCAGAGGATGGAAGGGGTAGCCGCTTGTATGTAAATAGAATACGCCCAGGAACTCGGTATAAAGTTGTCAAGAGGAAAAAAAAAAATGTTGCACCACATTGAAAAGACAAACAGGCTAATCCGTACGAGAAAGTTCATTCCGATAAATCTGTTTATCCACCTCATGTCGACGTGTCAATCATGGCTGTCATAAATTCAGCACAGCAAACTGAAGAAATCCGGAAGACGTACCTCGACCTCGAGGACTTGGGAAGGAAAGGCAATGGATCGCTAATCACACGGAAACAAAAGTAAATGACATGGCACTAAGGAAGAAA
The DNA here is from genome assembly GCF_964275005.1 of Diadema setosum. Classification (NCBI taxonomy): domain Eukaryota; kingdom Metazoa; phylum Echinodermata; class Echinoidea; order Diadematoida; family Diadematidae; genus Diadema; species Diadema setosum. The sequence continues at coordinate 33,665,112 of NC_092697.1, read as the reverse complement.
CGCGCTATTCATTATCTTCTTCCTCTAGCGGGCAGTAAGCTAAAAGCGTGCAAAAGCTTATTCCTCAATACCTTAAGAAAAGCAACGTATTTGCGACATGAAGAATTTAGGAGCTTGTTATTGTTCAGCAATTTTGCAGCTACTGTGTAAACCATATGCTTCAGGTTGATACATGAATTTTTAAGGCCAATGGTACAGTGTAATATGGCCTTGTTTATCATGCATTCACACTTAGAGTAAACCATGCAATATCGTTTTTCATTTCAGAGAAAAATAAAGCTTTGCACATTAGTGATTTCTAACGATGCTTCAGTAAGCGCAGTTGCAAAGTGTTTTTCATACATGTATTTTGAAAGCCTAAATATTACAGCCTAGGAGATCAACATGTCTGACTTGTACACCATTATTGACTGCTGAATTATGATCCCTTCGGTGAGGATTTGTAGTTTTTATCTTAAGCTGGAAATGTAAATGTGTTATCACCAGAACATGCACTGCATGCAGTTATTTCATTTCATTGCATTGCAGGACCTCATGGTTTCAATGGTTTGCTGACAGCGTAACCGCAACTTCTGTTCACTAATGTTTAACTAGTATTTCAATGGGATCACATTAAAAGGGGGAAATTGAATATACTGTCGAATTTCGATAATGATAAACCTGTTTCTTGATAAAAAAATAATGACAGTCTTGAAGTGCAACAATTTCATAACATCCTCTTTTGTCAATGCTTTTACACTATCTGTTCATGCCATGTTATGTGATTCTCTACGACAATGCAACTTAAACAGGAATCGAAATACAGTCATTGTTTTAAAGAACATGCAGTTCGTTAGATGTGAATTCTGTTGTAAAAGTTTCCCATTTCATAATCTGCAATTATTTTCTCATTTCACGTTTAATGCATGGTAATTATTTTGTTTGATGACGTTATTGACTAATTACAATAAAATGTGTGAGTCAGTAAACAAATAAAAAAAAGTTGTGCTTCAAATTATGTGTCATTCTCTGTCTCTCTGTACATCTCTCTATGCAAGATTAAAGATGTTTGTATGCGTATTTTGGTTAGGGGGATTTTTCTTTCCCATTTAATATTTTTCGTCGTGCACTTTATGCACTTTGTGCGTTGTGTCTGTATGTGCGTTGGTTGTATGCATGTTTGCTATCTAGATGTTATTGTGTATGTGTGTTTATTTTTGTTTGTGTGTGTATGTATATGTATATAATATATATATATATATATATATATACACAATATATGAAGAGTTTGCAAAAACCAATAAGTCCATTTTTGAAGATTTTGAAGTACGATCTCTGTCATAAAGTACAAAATGATACCTTTAAAATGATACATTGGTCACTACAAATAAAGGTACATTTTTGAAGTTATGGTCAAAAGAAGCAAAAATTTTGTTATTATTTTCTTTATTTTTCTTGACCTTTAATCGCAAATATTTCCATTTGGCAAAAATGGACTTATTTTTTTTTGCAAAAAAATTCTTCATATGTGTGTGTGTGTGTGTGACTAAGCGTGTGAGGGGTGTGTGTGTGTGTGTATGTGTGAAATTAAGTGTGTGTGCGGTTGTGCCCGCATGTGTGTTTATTTATGATTATCCAAGTTTTTGGTTAAGGGTCGTTAAATTTCTGAAGGTTGGTATTCAGTGAAATTTATTACAGAAAATGCTACAAGCATTGCTTAGTTGACTACTACTCGATAAGGACATTTATTATAAAATATGTTTGAAAGGACAAGTTGAGAAGCCTCCCACCCCTTCCTTCAAGATTCCTTTAATACGGTGAAAGAAACAATCGGCATGAACAGTGTAGTTAACGTAGATGAAAAATCATTGCTAACTACGAATTTTCCCTCCAATAGAGGCCTATCACAAACCGTGAGAACCTGGTTGGTATATTGGCCTATTTGATTATATTTGTATTTAAAAAGTGCGAGTCCATATCCTAAGTTATAATGGTCAAGTGGGGCATCAAGATTACAAATAAAAAATGCATCTCTGGTTCCGCCCCATGCATATTATACGGTCCGTGAACATGGAACAGTTCGTGGTAAAGCATCGACACTCGATTCTCCGGTGATTTCGACATAGGTCACATCGTGGTAAAGTTCGAAGACTCGCTACTGCAGTGCGCGCACGATAGGACAGATCGTGCAAAGAATCTTCGCATAAATACGGCTCAATACTGCTTTTCTACGAAACCGTAAACTAACATGTAAGTTTACAAGTTTCTTGCTAGAAACTTTGTCGGCACTGTGACATGTTCTTTGGCACAAACTACCCCTAGGTACTCTTCTCTCTTATGGCCTGCGTTTTATAGATAAGCAATAAGCCATTTCTGGAAAAATAAGGCATAAAGAGAGATACAATGTTTAGAAGCGATTTTCTCAAAACGTCATTATTTGAGATAGGACAGTTCGTGGTAAACCCGTCGATATATATATATATATATATATATACATTGTCTCAACTATATATATATATATATATATATGTAACAAAACTTTTCCGCTATTTCTAGCGTACAGTCTTAAGAATTACGCAAATATTGAGGAATCCCCATACGAAGTACCTGACGAGCAGCCAGCGAAGATCCCCTCCGTCATTTATCGGCCCATTCTTTTGAGTGACTTGGCGAAATACGTAAAAGAGAAGCAACTTTCAGCGGCCGGTCTCAAGGAAGAGTTTAAGGTAGGAGACAAAAGAACCCTTGTATGCTCATTCGATCATTATTCACTTTTCAGACTGTCTTTATATGGCGATTTGTTTAACTGACATGTTTTCCGTTTAATTCCTGCTGTTTTAATCCCTTTCTTAACGCATGTTGATTTTTGTTTTTCCATTATAGTGTTTAGAAGGGGAAAACACTTTTAAACTGAGCTATTCGGGCACAATCATGTATGATCGTGTTTGAAAATAAAAATGTCATGATTTCTGTTATTGTCATGTATTGGGATAATCTATCGAGGTACAGTGCTTGTGGAATAGTACATGTATATCGGACGATAGTCTCCTCATGCTATGATTATGATAACAAAAACTGACAATTATAAACTTTTTCACATTAGATAAAACTGCGATGTTATTGGTTTACAACTCCCCCGTTGTTGAACGGATGTCATTCTACGAGACCGACACCAATGAGTCAAAGAGCCCACGAGTCCGACACCGGCAAATAAGCTCCTTGAGTCCGACACTAGGCAAACAAAACCACGAGACAGACATTACATCACAGTGTGACAGTGTCGGACTCTTGGTCCTTTTGCCTATACAGGGTGGCCCAAAAAGAACGGAACGCCTAAGATCTTTAATTTCAGTAATATCGTTGCAAATATGTCATCATGTTGCATACTTTTAGAAAGGCAATTCTTTTTCCAATAGAATGACACCAAGCTCTTTAATTTCAGTATATGCGTTGCGATTTTAGGCCCATTTTTGTCAACCCTTGCAATTTTCAAAATGTGATCATTTTGCACTCTCAGAGATACAGAAACCAATGAGAATTCGGCTTACCGTAGAACCAGCAGCGTTCGCAATGTGCGGAATGTGGGGCGGACAGTGTTATTGTCGTCGGGTCGTCTCATTCACAATGGTAACGGACAATGAAAGCCACATTCCACACATTGTGAACGTTACTGCTTCTATGGCAAGCCGAATTCTCGCTGATTCCGGTGTCTCTGAGAGTGCAAAATGATCACACTTTGAAAATTGCAAGGGTTGACAAAAATGGTCCTAAAACCATGATGCATTAACCCAAATTAAAGAACTTGGTGTCATTCTTTTGGAAAAAGAATGGCCTTTCCAATAGTTTACAAAATAATGACATATTATATCAATAAGGGTACAAGGGCTTTAAACTTCATAAGAAGGAATTTCCATAACTGCTCCAAAGCAGTTAAAGAACGACTTTATCACACCTTAGTAAGACCCCATCTTGAGTACGCATCCATAGCATGGCACCCCGGCACCGCCAAGAACACCAAATCACTTGAAATGGTACAGAGGCGTGCAGCCCGTTTCATAACCGGAACCTACTCAAGAGAGTCTAGTGTCACTAACATGATGACCACACTCGGCTGGATCCCCCTGGAGGACAGAAGACAACATCTACGCCTCATCAGCTTTTACAAGCTCATCCATGGTGAACTTGACCTAGATCTCCACAAATACGCCTCAAAGAAAGTAACCAGGCTACGGCAGACACACGACAAGCAGTATGACCCCGTATCGACCTTCATCTCCACAAGCCAGCTAGCACACTCATTCTTCCCAGATGTAATTTCCCTGTGGAACAACCTCCCAAAAGAAATAATATTATCCAAGAGCACAGAAGTCTTCAAAACCAAACTAAAAAAGTCAAAGCTCTCATAAAATAAAAGAAACTTGTGCTACCACTCTCGTCAGCCCTGAGTTACCCTTCCTAGCGGAGGTCTTCGGGGATAACAACTACAAGGTACAAGGTACAGCTACAAGGTACAAGGTACAACTACAAGGTACAAGGAACAATATTGCTAAAATTAAAAATCTTAGGTGTTCCGTTCTTTTTGGGCCACCCTGTATAGTGTCGGACTCATGGGCTGTGTAATTCATGGGTGTTGAACTCGTGACGAACACCTGTTGTACGCCATGCTTAAAATCCTTGCAAGCATAACCCATGCCCCTTAGGGCGGACGTCCACTTGGGCGCGGACAAGCCCCGGAAGGGTTGCGGAAGCAAATTTTATCATTTCGGCATCCTGTCCGCGACAGACGCGGAATAACTTTGTGAATCGGCTTGTCCTGGGACATTCCTAGGACTGTCCGCGGACTGACTGCGGACATTCCTAGGAATCACTCCGGAAGAGCGCGAAATACCTCGGAATATGCTAATCGTAGCCGGGCAGCGCGGAAACATCTAGGATTACACCAGGAATGAACGCGGACAATCAGGATGCCTTCCAGACAACATAAGTTAGGCATGCGGACAAACTGCGGACAATACCAGGAAAATGGAAAGGTATAAATTTGGCGCTGACTTTGACTTTTCCTCATCTGACTGCTGGCCGTCATTGATGCTCCTTGTTGTGCTTCCGCAGTAGCTGCTGATATTATATTGATATTATTGGTAAATATTATTTTACAAATGTGACCACCTAAAGTCGAAGAATAGGATAGTCTGCATGTCGGCTGACGACTCATTTCTTTTTTTTTTTTAATATGTCTCATCTGTGAGAACAATCTTTTCTCTGCCTACACTCACATGGATGATATTCGCAAACTTTTTGAACCATATATATATGTATATATATATATATATAGGCCTACACATATAAATATATATATATATATATATATAGATATAGGCCTACACATATAAATATATATATATATATATATAGGCCTATGCATATAAATATAATATATATACATACCCTTTTTTTAGACCTGTGCTTTATCCATCGTGAAGTATATACATGTTTTGTCTGATACTTCTGCAGAGCATGCCAAAACGATCCTAATCATTGAATTTGTTTTTCTTTCTCTCATTTTTACCCTTGTGCATCTCTAACTCTCTCTTATTTTCATCACTTGTGAACATTTTGCATATGATTCAAGTCCGAGAAGTTTTTTTTTTTTTTTTTTTTTTCATGCTGAGAGCTTACTAGCCTATTGTCAATGAAGTGTAAAAATGGGGAAATATTTTTAACCTACTTTAATTTACCTTTTTTAGGGGGGAAGGGGTTCGGCTGTGCTGTCAAATTGGACAATCGAGTTTATTTGCAACTACAACAAAAAAAGAAGATAAAATTATTAGGTAATAACAACTACAAAAATCATTAGGGTAAAGAATATTTCTGAAATGATTTGTGATGCTTAGAGTGTACTTAATATACACTCAGCAAAAAAAAAAAAAACAAAGAAAGAAAGAAATTAAACACTTTTTCGAGTTCATAATTTATTGCTTTTCTCTCATTTCACTTGAATTTTGATTTGACAGAAAATTCTTCATTTTCCTCCATTATCTTTAGTTTTTATTGTTATTTTGGGCTTCAAAGATATTACATTGTAATGAGACCAAAGGTATATTTTTGTAATTGAATTCATGCTTTTTATTGTGATGAATTTGTCTTTTGTTTTAATATATTGTATCATTAGAGAGCATTTACGTATGAATAACAACTTGTTCATGTTTATATAATACATTAACATTTAGCCAAAAATTTTATGCTTTTTTTTTCTGAGTGTATTTCCACCTACTTTTGTGATTTTTTCAGCTGGGCTGTCACATGGGACAACCTAGTTTGTTTGGAAATAAAATAAGAAAATAACATAAAGGAAAATGTACCATAGTAAGTAATGGGAACCATGAAAGTCACTCAGATGAAAGATAATTTCTGAAAAGATCAAATCAACATAAACTTACTAGGGGGTTAGGGGGCTGATTTCACTTCTTTCTGGTTGCTATTGGCACAGTCTCTACTACCTTCTTCTTTGCCTTCTGGGACCGGGAACACCTTAGATTTACTTGTTCTTCATCACTAGACGAAAGGTGTGCCTGTGATGGGGATATTTGCATGGGGGCCTCGCCTCCCTTCTTGCTCTTTATGCGTTTCATTGGCATGACGCGAAAGTGTCGACACTTTCGTGTCTGGATTACAAAATTTCCGCATCGGTTCCGGACACTTGCATATATAGATCCGCATCGGCTCCGCGTTGTCCTAAAACATTCCTGGTGTCTTCCGCCTTCATTCGCGAAGCTTCCCCACACCGCGGGATTCTTTCCGGAGCGTGTGCGGAAGGAGCGGAATGGTTCCGGACAAGCGGGACATCCTCAGGACATCGTCAGGACAAGTTGCCGAAGGTGTTAGGAAGTTCATTTCCGCGTCCAAATTTTGGTCCCGATCAAAATTTGGACGCGGAAATTTTTCTCTCTCCCGAAGGTGCGGAAACGCCCGGACATGTTCAGGACGGTGAGGGGACACGTTCAGGAACGTGCGGACAGGTTGCCGAAGGAGTGCGGAATACCAAATTTGCATTCCGGGTCTTGTCCGGGTCTTGTCCGCGCCCTAGTGGACGCCTGGTCTTTTAAGATCAACCTGTCCGCACGTTCCTGAACGTGTCCGCTCACTGTCCTAAACGTGTCCGGGCCTTCGGGAGAGAGAAAAAATTTCCGCGTTCAAATTTTGATCGAGACCAAAATTTGGACGCGGAAATGAACTTCCTGACACCTTCTGCGACTTGTCCTGACGATATCCTGAGGATGTCCCGCCTGCCCGGAACCCTTCCGCTCCTTCCGCACACGCTCCGGAAAGAATCCCAGGGAGTGGGGAAGCTTCGCGAATGAAAGCGGAAGACACCAGGAATGTTTAAGGACAGTGCGGAACCGATGCGGATCTATAAATGCAAGTGTCCTGAACCGATGCGGAAATTTTGTGATCCAGACACGAAAATGTCGACACTTTCCGTGAGCGTCATGCCAATGAAACGCAAAATGAGTAAGAAGGGAGGCGAGGCCCCCATGCAAATATCCCCATCACAGGCACACCTTTCGTCTAGTGATTAAGAACAGGTAAATCTGAGGAATTTCCGCTCCCAGAAGGCAAAGAAGAAGGTAGTAGAGACTGTGCCAAAAGCAACCAGAAAGAAGTGAAATCAGCCTCCTAACTTCCTAGTAAGTTTATGTTGATTTGATCTTTTCAGAAATAATTTTTCATCTGAGTGACTTTCCTGGTTCCTATTACTTACTATAGTACATTTTCCTTTATGTTGTTTTCGTATTCTATTTGCAAACAAACTAGGTTGTCCCCTGTGACAGCCCAGCTGAAAAATCACAAAAGTAGGTGTAAGTACACTCAGAAAAAAAAAGTATATAATTTTTGGCTATTAAATGTTAATGTATTATATATAAACATGAATTAGTTGTTACTCATACGTAAATGCTTTCTAATGATACAACATATTAGAACAAAAGACAAATTCATCACACTAAAAAGCATGAATTCAATTGCAAAGATATATCTGTGGTCTCATTATTATTATATCTTTGAAGCCCAAAATAACAATGAAAGCTAAGTATAGTGGAGGAAAACGAAGAATTTTCTGTCAATTCAAAATTCAAGTGAAATGAGAGAACAAGCAATAAATTATGAACTCGAAATAGTGTTGAATTTCTGTCTTTCTTTTGTTTGCTTTTTTTTTTTTGCCGAGTGTATATATTTAAGTACACATTAAGCATCACAAATCATTTCAGAAATATTCTTTACCTCAATGATTTTCGTAGTTGTTATTACCTATAATTTTATCTTCTCTTTTTGTTTTAGTTGCAAATAAACTCGATTGTCAAATTTGACAGCCCAGCTGAACCCCCCCCCCCTCCAAAAAAAAGGAAATAAAAGTAGGTTAAAAATATTTCCCCATTTTTACACTTCATTGACAATAGGCTAGTAAGCTCTAAGCATGGAAAAAAAAAAAAACTTCTCGGACTTTAATCATCGCAAAATGTTCAAAAGTGATCAAAATAAGAGAGAGTTAGAGATGCACAAGGGTAAAAATGAGAGAAAGAAAAACAAATTTAATGACTAGGATCATTTTGGCATGCTCTGCAGAAGTATCAGACAAAACATGTATATACTTCACGATGGATAAAGCACAGGTCTAAAAAAAAAAAGAATAAAGATTATATGTGACACGCTACAACAAAAGGATCCTAAAGTCGCTGACGGGTGAGCCGAGAAAATCGAGTTTGAAATCAGATCACCAAAATCTGTCAAAACGTTCGGATTTCTGTTTTTAGCATAATTTTGTAGTCTAATGTATCTTCCGCGGACAGTCCTAGGAATGTCCCAGGACAAGCCGATTCCCAAAAGTATTCCGCGTCTGTCGCGGACAGGATGCCGAAATGACAAAAGTTGCTTCCGCAACCCTTCCGGGGCTTGTCCGCTCCCAAGTGGACGTCCGCCCTATAACAGAATAAAAAAAAGAACACACACAAAAAAAACTACAATTGCTCTGTTGCAACAAAGGTCTCCAAATCACGAAAACATAATATGCCTGCTTTGCTTTACTTGATCGTTTAACCTGTGTAGAGTCAATAGGGAATGGAATATGATAAACATGTATATTGTATTACAGATACTGTTTTCAAACTATATTTTCTTTGGATTCATTTTAGTTAATGTCATTTGTGTATACAAAATAAATCTTCTACATCATAAAAAGATGAAATAAATTACATCGAAAGCAAACCAATACATAAGAAATGAACAAAATACATCACCGCAAGGACATCATACAAACAATAGAAGCGCACACACAAATATTCTTAATTATGCTATGTTGACCTTAGTGGAGCTTGTTTCAGTTTTTTTTTTTCTTTTTCTTGTCATTCAAGTTTGCTTTGGATCGTTTATGACGGAATCCGCAATAAAAAAGTGTTAAAACATTACATTTGCCTACAAAATGTGCACTTAATAGTGGTATGTATATTCATTAATTACTAATTTGCATAGGTGTATTACATGCACTGAAATTCAAACATGAAATAACACAGTTTGACAATAAACATAATCTTAATCTTACACAATCTTACATAATTATAATAACCTCGAATAGGAATTTCTACACTATAATGGACTCCTTAACATAAAAACATAAAGCTGTTTCAAATTGATCATATTGATAAAACACATTCAAATGTTGAAAAAGTGTTTGTATCTGTCAGTAGTTGTCGAGGTGTTTAGTTTGGTGTCTTTGTTGTCGTTGTCGTTCATGCACGTCAGGGTCTCTACAACGAAATCCCCGAAGAATGCGCAGCCTTTCTTCCACAGAACAAAAAGAAGAATCGCTACAAGAACATAGTCACATGTAAGTCAATTTCATTTTGCCTGTACAATAGAATTATGTTTATTTGACACATGATAAAGAGAATATAAGCCTATGGTGTTGTTATGACCACTTTGTCTACAATAACATAACGACGACGCTCATTGTAATCAACTTCAAATTAAACATTCATTTAAATAATTTGATAATACTGAAAGAACAATGACACGTAGTCCTCTGACAACCAAACTCACCTTCTTGTTTCAACAAGTATTAACAAGTCTACCCATGAAAGAGAACATTTGCGTCAAAGCCAACTTTGAACTTTTTTTTTCTTTTTGATTCAATTTTCTGTTTTTTAAAAGTCGATGAGCACCGCGTAAAACTCAAGACAGAGTCGAACCAATCAGGAGCAGATTACATCAACGCTACGTTCCTCGATGTAAGTATATCGACTTTTAATTTCTCTCTTTAAAAAAATGTACTTCTCCCACAGGAAGCATTAAAAAAAAGGATTTTTCATCTTGCCGTTGAGAGATGAAATATTGAATCCTGTGGCATTACTCACAGATGTACTTCACATATGCGATTAAGCTGATGCCAGACATGTCCCTGTAGGACCAAACCCGGAAAGGCATCATACAGCATTTTGTCTTGTTATGTCTTGTTGATTGCCCAGTAAGATGAGAAGAAAAGTATGTTTTCTTTTTAAATTTTTGTATGTTATTCAAAATATGGTTGGTTATCATTACAATGATGCTAGTCTTCTTATAACGCGTGAAAACGATATCTCGAAGAGTTGTCTGGATTAAACAGTGAAAGTATCCAGCCTAATTCAGACCAAAGGTTTAATTACAGATATCACATCACTATTTTCATTGTATCTTTGTTTTCTTTGCAGGGACACCGGAAAAAGAAGGCCTACATTGCAACACAAGGTCATTTATCCTATTGACAAAATTGTTAATTGACTTTCAGGAGTGCATACATAATAATTATGTTAAACTGAACGAATGATCCTGCTACATAAAATATGTGCTTTTGGAGTGCTAACACGCACTCTTAAAGCATCCGCGAGTCAGAACTGACCCGGAACTGGATCCGTTGGGGTCACACACCGTTCCGGGTCAGAAATGACAAGGAATGGGGTCAGATATGACCCATTCAGAGTCATGAATTGGGTCAGGGTGACCCCATTCGGGGTCTTCATGACCAAATTCCAAGTCATTTCTGACCCGAAACGGTGTATTATACCCCAACGGACCCATGCAGTTCCGGGTCAGTTCTGACTCGGGATTTTTTTAGAGTGTGAACATGCATGAACAGAGAGGGAGAGAGAGAGAGAGAGACACACACACCCACACACTCATGACAATATAAATATAATTGATTGATTGATTGATTTATCGATTGATTAATTTATTGATTGATAGTTTGATTGATTGATTGATTAAATTGAGCGATAAAATCGACGTGAAATACTGAAACTGCACAGGTCTTACATTCGTGGACAGTTCCAGTACATTTATTTTCATATCATCATTCACTTTACATTGATGTAATTAGTCAGGCACAGGCGCAGAAAACTGCGCCTCCCACCAGGCGCAGTTTTCTGCTTTTTTGGGGTTATCCGCCCGAGCGACAAGCAAGTGTGCCCGCTACAATCATTTCTCGTAGTTTCTGCGAACAGTCGGTTCCATTGGTACCGTCTGTGTACCAGGCGCTTGTTACTGCTTTTCTACATCTCTCTCCCTTCCCCCTATGCCTCCCCAACCCTCCCAGCCTGTTCCACTGATGTGCAGTGCACTCCTGTATGCGAGACAGTCAGTGACAAGTGTTAAACGTCCTTAGAACAAACACGATAGTTTGTATACTACATTGTATCACCATGTCTACCGAAATACGGCATGTATCAGGCACATCACAGAGCCACCCGCTCTCACAAACAAACGCCATCGTCATGCACAGAATACAGATGTAGCTCTTCACACACTGACCATATTTAGCTCATTGATACATCAAGAAATAGGCTAGTAAGAATGGTAGGATTAATTGTGATTACCTTGCTGGTTCTGCCTCAATCGCAGAATCATCTGCAAATAACTCTGATAACTCTGGTATATACAATTATGGGCTCTCTGGTATAACTCTGTCTCTCTGGAATCTCATCTAAAACTGCAGTGTATGAGCCTTTCATACCCATCGCATAGTCCCTGCCTCTGTGCTTTGCCCATGGTCAGGGAGGTATATGCCCCACAGAGATGAGGCTGGCACTTTCACAAAACGTTCCTTGTTTTAAACTGCTGCTCTAAGTTTACAGAACAGCGATAAGATCCCAACCTGCCAGGGAGAGTACCAGGCAGAAGAGAGAGAGGAGGAAAGAGATGCTGTGCTGGGGGAGAGAAAGGGAAAGAGTTTCCCTACCAGTTGTTAAAGATAACATTTCTGTTATACACTATTCAACGCCTGTTGCGAGAGGCTAAAAAAGAAAGCAAACCGTTGGTCATTCAAAAAACATTGACCTAATTATGTATTCCGACCAGAATTACGCCAGATGTCATGGTTTTTTCTCCCTAGAAAAGGATTATTATGCAAGATTAGGCATTTGGCTTACTACAGATGAAAAATCAGAAAAGTGTCAGGGTTCAAATTTTCCTACAAAATTAATATCGATTTGGTGTCTTCATCACCAAAATTTTCTCCATGCCTTTTACACTACGAGCATCGCGTTGCATGATGGGTATTGTCATTATAATATTCATGATAGCAGAATTCAGCGCTTTTCGACAGGCGCAGTTTTCTGCGCCTGGGTCTGACTGATTACATGCCTACATACTAAAGGCCGTGTCACACCAGCCTTGCGTGCGACTTGCAAAGAACAATTTTGACTACCCGGAGGTCCCCGTAGATATCCGCACATGACAGTACTTAGCATGTATCTCAAAAGTAGTCGCCTGGAGGTGCGCACGCATATTTTTTTACCCGCAACCGTGTTTAGGCCCTGACACACCTTTCCGGGCAAGCTACTCGGGCTTGTTACGTGTAGGGATTTTCTAGCATACCGGACATTCCTGAGGGCGGAAAAGGATTTGTGCGAGTCAGCGCATGTGTCTTACTTGCTGGACGCGTTATGCTTGCGAGTATACTGTGTGACCTCTGTACCAGTCGCGTGGGGGCTGACAACTTAGTGAAGGAATTCCTCTAATGGAATGGCTGAAATCTCACAGAAGTTCATTATCTTGGCTGCATACGGGACTGCGAAGTACCTGCGTGGGAATTGCCTGGGAAGTACTGCCGCTAAGGGTCTCCTACTGGCGTTCTGCGTGGACCTCTACGGGCATTCCCGCGACTCACCCGGAAAAAGTTTTGGTCATGCTCAAAACTTGGCTGCGGTTAAATCGGACTTGCGTGAGCACCTCCGGGCAACTACGCGCTAGATACTGTCAGGTGCGGAGAGCTCCGAGGAGTAAATTTGTTTCTCCGCAAGTCAAGCCGCAGAAGTTCCCCCGTACGGTATGACAAGGCATGAATGAAAATTGCTGAAAATCTTCTACGTGCTGGAAACTACCTCCTCGCCACAAGCCCGCGTAATGGTGTGACACGGACTTAAACAAAACAAAAGAAAGCACGCAAGCACCCAAAATCTAATATACAATGGGTCATGACTAGAAAGTTTGTCACCATTATTTTTATTATACGTAAACGACTACGCTCAATAGCATGTAAAATACGAAGGAACCGAAACACTTTTACTTTTGGTAATTCTGTTTGGATTACTCTCATTAAGTATGCAAAATAAATTACTCTTATGGTTAATTCACTTAGAACAGATTTGATAATACAAGACATTTTTGGAGTTCATTTTTGGTGTTATATATATATGAAGAGTTTGTTTGCAAAAACCGATAAGTCCATTTTTGAAGATTTGTAAGTACGGTATCTGTCATAAAGTACAAAATAATACCTTCTAAATGATATATTGGTCACTACATATTAAGGTACATTTTTGAAGTTATGGTCAAGAGAAGGAAAAAAAATTCTTATTATTCTCTTTATTTTTCTTGACCTTTAATGGCAAATATCTCCATTTGACAAATATGGACTTATCGGTTTTTGCAAACAAACTCTTCATATATATATATATATGTGACCCTGCGCTTCAAAACAAACAAAAAGTCGCCATATATGAATTTTTAGTTAAAACCATAATCTGAAAGAGCAGACTTTAAGCTTTAAAATGATGTATAATTCAAATCAAATGGACTCTCCTAACCTATCTAAATATTGGAAAGAAAACACAAACTCAGGAAAAGTGTGAACTGAGAAAAGAGACTCTGAAGTACAGTGTCTATTCAAGCGCTTAATCTTTACCAAACCGTGCTGGCTGTGCGATGAATGGGACAAAAAACAGGAAGTAAACTACCAGAGTAACAACACTGAAGGGATTATCAGATTAAACTGAAATTAAGCATGCCTCATTAACACATTCTGTCCATAATTAATGCCAACTTTCAAAGCAGTAGCACTATTCTTTCAAAAGTAATTAGAGTTGAAAGTGAAGAGTGTGGACAAGGTTTTGAGAAATGAAAAAGGGATTCTTAAGACACACCTAATCACACTATTCTACCAAAAATGTTCGAGATAAACTGCTAAAAAACCACAGTTTCCTGCCCGTTTTATGATACCAAATTTTAGCATAATGTAAAAGAAGACCCGCTCTTTCAGAAAGTATGAAAAAGTCAAGTTCGGCTAGGTTGACCCATTTCACTTATTTTCAGTCCTCACGCAAAATCAGTGTGTGCGACTTTTTGTTCGTTTTGAGGTGCACGGTCATATATATATGTATATATATATATATATATATATATATATATATTATTCTTGTTTTGTTTTGTTCATTGTTGACAAGGAAAAATAACTTATGCTATTATTTTTGAGGCAATATTGGTATTTGAGAAGTATGAAATAAATTGAAATTGAATTCAAGTAAAAGTTGTGGGCTGGCGAAAAGGAATAACTTCATCGTAATCCAGAGAAAATAATAATTATTAAAAAACTATACAATTAAAGCATTATCTACATCATCATCGAATTCCATGTTTTGTGAGCTAAAATACAAAAATTTTCGGCTCGCTTGCTGCGCTCGCTCGCCAAAATTTACATATGAAAAAAGATAAGAACAATACGTGATGATAACGGGACATACACAAATTTCAGCTCAGCACTAATTTAGAGTATTTTTTAAAGTGCTCAGTTTTTTGGTATAAATCGTTATCTATAAGGTCATCACTATATCTTGATTAGAATTGTAAGATTTGGTAAGCAAAAAATGACAAGAATTCCATGCTTTGTAAGCTGAAATACAAAGATTTTCGGCTCGCTCGCCAAAATCTATCAAAATTCATTACATTTAAATCAACCTCAAAAGATCCCTTTTAAGTGCTTGAAGAATCATCATGTGGACTTTGTTTAAAGTCCCTACCGGCATGGGGTTGGGGTTGAACACTCTTTCAGAAATTAGGGGCGCAATTTTCGTGCTTGCCCCGGGCGCCGTTTTCCCTAGATACGCCACTGGCTGCACATGATCAGATATTATTGGGTACTAACTCTAACAATAGATAGTACAGACGGAATATTACATGTATAAGAAAACATGATTGTAGTCTATCAACGTGGATGATGTATCAGTACACGGGTAGGTTTTCTTGTTTAACGATTTAAGGTATTTTGATCAGATCAAATCTAAAAAAAAAAAAAAATACTTATCAATGGGGATTGTTGTTGCAGTAAAGCAAATTCAAGTTAAAGTTCCCGAAGATATTCTTTCGATTTAGGAAAGGAGCTAACAATAAAAACGAATCATATCGTTTTGATATCAGGGCCAAACACAACGTCCTTGAACGACTTCTGGCTGATGATCTACGAGCAGAATGTGGGGGCCATCGTCATGCTGACCAATCTTGTCGAAGACGGCAAGGTAGAAAGCCTTCTCACACTGTATTCCCTCATTATTATTTATCAAGGTGTGCAACAATAATGGAGCTAATAACAGCCACAGACTGGCAAACAAATTACCTAAAATGTTTTAGAACAAAACTGAGAAGCGTTTTGTCACCGAAAACCGATTTTGCTCTCGTGCCTACCGAGCAATGGCGTAGGTTAACCGTTAACTTCAGTTTTACACTGGCCAGAGTCGGGAAGAGCTTGATAGAGAGACAAAATAAATGCATAGTATGAACATGTTTTTTTTTTTTTTTTCCCCACCATACTGTACGAATAGTATGAGTCATGAAGTTGAAGTGATTCACAGATGGAATCATTTATGTTTCCTTTTAACTTTTTTTTTGTTTTGTTTTGTTTTGTGTGTGTGTGTGTGTGTGTGTGTGTGTGTGTGCGTATGTGTGTGTGATATGCTGTGTTCTCTATAGGTGAAGTGTCTCCAGTACTGGCCAGAGAAGAACAAAACAGAGCACTACGGCGATTTCTCTGTGAGAAATAAATGGGAAGAGAGGCAAGCAGGTTTCGTCCATCGTCGACTAGAATTGCAATTGGTACGTCATTAACACGTCCGTTCGATTATGAAAAGACCTTTTCTTTCATAATCTGCAGTTTGCAGCATCATTGCCCCACACTCTGTGCATTAGCTAATAATTAATGTTTGACAATTACCTTACTTTGCTTTTCCTTAAAGAGGTATCAGAATTATTATGTTGACAGAATAGACTCGGCAAGAATAATACAAAAACTGAAATACGACTGCGAAAAAAAAAAATCAATAATAGGAGGTGTCTTAAGCCAAAATTGAGTGTTTGAGCCTGGATATTTTTTTTCCTCAGTGTCAACATTTGTGTTCCATCCGTAGTTGTGAAGTACAATTCTTCACAGATTCGCATAGTCTAGTCATGGCTGATTTCAACATAAACTGTGTGAATGTGATGTGGAGTTTCACAGTTGGAATGGCTAAGGCCTGGGCCTAGACATAATGGGAAGGCTTTTGTTTGGCTTCCGAGATTCCTCAACTATCAAATAGTTTGTGATTCTCGATTCAGGTTGATGTCCCTGAATGAACATTAACCTTTGATGAACATTAATATTCATGATGAAGATGAACATTAGGTGTCTTGTCTCAAACACAAAACAAAACAAAACAAAACAAAACAAAAACAAATGAAAGTGTTGCTTATTGATAACTCGACACCACCGGATCAGAGGCATTAGGGTACTTACACATAACATATTTTTTATTATATATGTGACCGTGCACCTCAAAACGAACATAAAGTCGCACACACTGATTTTGCGTGAGGACTGAAAATAAGTGAAATGGGTCAACCTAGCCGAACTTGTCTGTTTCATATTTTCTGAAAGAGCGGGTCTTCTTCTACATTATGCTAAAATTTGGTATCATAAAACGGGCAGGAAAGTGTGTTTTTTTTTTAGCAGTTTATCTCGAACATTTTTGGTAGAATAGTGTGATTAGATGTGTCTTTAGAATCCCTTTTTCATTTCTGAAAAAAAAAACTTGACAACACTCTTCACTTTCAACTCTAATAACTTTTGAAAAGATAATGCTACTGCTTTGAAAGTTGGCATTAATTATGGACAGAATAGGTTAGTGAGGCATGCTTAATTTCAGTTTAATCTGATAATCCCTTCATTGTTGTTACTCTGGTGGTTTACTTCCTGTTTTTTGTCCCATTCATCGCACAGCCAGCATGGTTTGGTAAAGATTAAGCGCTTGAATAGACACTGTACTTCAGAGCCTGTTTTCTCAGTTCACACTTTTCCTGAGTTTTAGCTTTCTTTCCAATATTTAGATAGGTTAGGAGAGTCCATTTGATTTGAGTTATACATCATTTTTAAGCTTAAAGTCTGCTCTTTCAGAATATGGTCTTAATTAAAAATTCATGTCTGGCGACTTTTTGTTTATTTTGAGGTGCAGGGTCACATATACTTACATCTCTAGAAACCCTTACAGTTAATGAATCGGGAAAGTAACGAACGTTTCTCGCCTGTTAAAGTGGTTGTTTCTTTGACAATGTTGAACATGTTGAAGAGAGCCAATATTCACTTTATTTATATTTCATGTCATTTTATTCATCCGTTTTCTTTTTTATTTCCAAACATTATGTGTGAGCATGCCCATAAGTTCTCATGAAAAATCATAAGACTTCGTGTCTTTTCTTGTTTTTTGTGTTGCTGTTGTTATTTCTGTGTTATATCGGTAACCAACTGCGTTCATTTCACTAACCAGGGAGACGACGAAGGAATTCGATGGGTGAGTCAGTACCACTACACGATTTGGCCTGACAAGAGAGAACCCGAGTGTTCTCAGCCTCTGATTGACTTACGAAACGTCGTGAGAAACGCACACCCACCTAGTGCTGGCCCGCTAGTGGTCCATTGCAGGTAAGCTTTTGAAGTACCGGGCACTAAACTACATACACAGTTTGTGTCTTAGCACACTTTTTTCAAAAGTGCTTAATACTGAAGTCGGATATTTAAACGGGACTAGATGTATAAAAGAAAGGAATAGAGGCCCAGAGACCTCTGTGTTGAAAAGGATGTTGTGTGACCCGTTACTACACTACGTTACCAGAGTAGCATGTGTATCGGCGCAGAAACATGTAACAGCCTTTCGTGCATTGACTGGCCATAATATATACATTGTACTATATAATTATATTCAATCAATTAACGAACAGAGCCGATACACAAATGTCGTTCTGTCATTATCGTAAAAGCATACCCTGTCAATGTGGCATTCACGTAATCATGTTTTTGAGGATCCTTCATTTCAGTTTCCTCTGGTAGTTACGTGAGTTGGATTACTTGCTTCCATCTTAGTCCTACCGTGTCTTGTTTTCTGTAGTGCTGGAGTTGGCCGCACGGGAACCTTCGTTGCCATAGACGCAATGATGTCCATGATCGAACACGAGAAGAAGGTTGACATCTTCAACTTTGTGAACAAAATGAGGAAACGGCGTTCATTCATGGTTCAGGTCCAGGTACGATAAACATACCATAGACATTGTCCAGATATGTAAGGTTATTATCAGGATTATTAGGGTAGGTCTACCTGATTCATGTTTTTCACTGTCGATTCGTGGATATCGATATTATGGCAAAGGTGTTCAGTTCAGTTCAAATCTATTTCATATTTCCATTTTCTCAATGATGACATTACAAAATTATTGACAACAAAACAAGAGTACAAAATATATACAATCATGTCTTTTGATTGTAGAAGAAAAAGAAAAAGAAAATATACTTGACACAAACGTACATGGTCACATCGTATGAAAATGTCACTAGTAAGTATAAGAAATATGATGGGGCCTACATAAAAGCTTTAAAGCTTTTAAAACTGTAGGTTCCCGAGTTCATAGGCATATAATTTTACATGGAGAACGGATAATTATGTTTGTCTTGACCAACTAAAATTACACCAGTACAAAAAATCGATGAGTAATAAACTAATGAACCACATAGATATCGCACAAACCAGACTGCATACAAATCTCGCAGTGTTTGAATAACAAAAATGCTATACAGTTAAACTCGCCTAAGTCGACGTCGCATATGTCGAATAATCGCGCAAGTCGAAGATTTTAAGAAGTCCCGATTTTTCCCCATTGACTTACGTGTATCAATTCACTCACAAGTCGAATTTTTTAAGTCGAATACTCGCCTAAGTCGATGAAATTCCAAGAACACTTTCACCGAAAAAACCATTGAATTCACTGTGCCTAGGTCGAATAAGAATTTATTGTGTAATAAATCACTGTCAAAATCACGAGACGCCAGTTTTTGTTTACATACAGTATATACAAAAAGAAACTATGCGTTAATAAACATTAACGTTTCATTAACGCAAGCGGTTTCACCTGAATCGTTATCAACGCAAACTAACAATCGGGAAAATTAACGTTTGTAGTAACCATGAGTAACGATCCCAAGCGCAAATTAACAATGTTTCGTTGACATTAACGATAGGTAACGCAAGAACTCACGCGAGATTTTGGTTTCCGTTACCCAGACCTGGTGAAAGGACGACGTAGCCCCTGCCGAGTGTAGCGATCTATGCCTTATAATCAATACTTAGCGGAGTCTTTTCGCGAATCGAATCACGATTTCGCGAATGGTTAATATGCGACCGAGGTCACCAAAAACGCACGCCGGGCCACCAAAAATGGATGTTTGCCTTCAGCTTTGGAAATGAACAGCGGTAACAATCGGCTCCATAAGATGCTAGAATAAATGTCAGATGTTTGCTCTTAATTTTGGAAATGAATAACGGTAATATTCAATGTGGATAAAGTGTCTTGCTGAAGGGCAAATATCGGGCACACCGCTCCAGCTCTCGGCTCCAGAGTATACATGTACATTATACATGTGTACGCGTGGTGTAACTGTAAGTCGATTTTTTTTCGACTTACGCACAAGTCGAAACTCGCCTAAGTCGATCTGTTTTGCTCTAAGAGCTGGTAGTGTCCATTCACGTTTGCTTATATTCTTAAATATCTTAATGAAACAGGCATGGATTTTTAGTTGAGTTCAGTAATTCAGTCTGATGATACGTCACCATTTGTCATAGTATACAAATGATGCACAGGATAGAGTGTGTTAGTGAAGGTGCGGCGCGCTCGAGAGTATTGACAATGGTGCGACATGCACGAGGCGCAGCCGAGTGCATGTTGCAACCGTTGTCAATACTCGAGAGAGCGCCGCACCTTCACTAACGCCACGAAATAATCCTGTGCATCATTTGTTTTATAAAATGGGTCGAAAACTAACAGCATTATTCACGTACCTTTGTGGGTCAATACCAGTCAGCTACATGTAGCACTCGCTCAATAGTCAAGATGTCCGAAGATGTTCGTCCCAAACATTTACGTACGTCGCACTCGGAAATCCCGCACATAAGTACCTGTACTGTACGTACGTATAAGAGTATACGAACTAGAAGTTGTTTACAGGATTGACAGCGCGTATAGTAGCGCGTGACGCACTTGTAACAACTGATTGAGTGCGCACTGCTAGTGTAAACATTGTGACGTACGTCAGGCCAGGGAGGTGGAAGAGAGACTCTTCTTAGTGCATACCTGAAGAAATTAATGCACGCACACGTGACTCATTTCAGCGCTTCCAATTGGCTACATTCTTGAACCCATTTTATAATATACAAATAACGCGCGGCTCTGAGTGCATCGGTTCAAATTAGCGCATGCGATAACTTTAGTAATTGTCTGAAGCCACGACGCGCAGCGGAGTGGCTTTGGACAATTCTGAAGTAATCAAATGCGCTAATTTGAATCAATGCACGTTGCGTGTTATTTGTTTTATAAAATGAAATATATGGATCCTTGTCATTTGATAAATCAAGTGAAATCTAAATGTCTTAACGTTAGTCTAGATCTAGTAAAAGTTAGGTTTAACATTACATGTAGATCAACAACAAAACCTGCTTCACATTCACAATCATAATTATGAACAGACTCTAGCCTACATTACGGTATGTATTGTAGGTACATGCATAGATCTAATCGTGATTTGGTACTGGCAAAAATGGCAGTCTACTCTCCCAGGGGCGTTGATCATGTCCCTCCTCAGCCTCGAAAGCAAAACGCCGGCAACAGTTAAACAGTTAAACTCTAGGTCTTGTTGTAGATGTTCACATTGCATCCATGGAAATTGAATATTTGTTGTTTGCTCGAGAAATCTTGATGCAGATGTTCTTGCGACAACGAAACTGATGTTGGTGCGCGACGTGTCAGATCTGCCGGTAGATCCAGGTCTAGATCTAACTCTAAGTCTGAGCCTTTACTAGGACCAGGCATTATTGTAGAAACAGCTGCGCTATCCATTGAATCACGACTTTGAACCATTTGCAGAGTCAAAGGTTGTCCTTTACCTTTTTTTGGTTGCGTTTCTTCTGTGCCGGCTTCATTCAATTTCTGGCCGAGCATGGTACTCATTTCTTTCTTTCTTTTGTCGCTTGTTTTACTGTAGTTTTTAATTGACTGCTCACTATGATGACCGCTTACAGGCATGATATCACGCGAATGAAACCCTGCAGTGTCCAGAGTTGTGATACAAGGGGCCCTCAAACAATGATTCGTGTAGATCTTGCTACATCCAGACTTAATAGAAATGTCCTTCATTTTCTTTCCCAGAGTGTTCACACCCAGTGGAGCGTTGCAATTCCACGGGTCATTTCCATTTTCTGGCATCTTTTGCTTGGGTTTTTGCCAGAAACATGAGCACATCGGATTGAGTTTAGACTTGTACTTGAGAAAAGATTTGACGGGACACCTTTCACAGCCAGGCACTTCGTACATCACACCCATGTTGGAGGATTTGTCTTGATCTTCTCTATTGTTCTTCGTCAATTGATCGCGTTTAGTGATATAACGGAGTCCATCTTCATCTGTCTTAAGGGAGAAATCTTTAGCCGTCATGGATCTCAGGTTCTCTCGACCGCGATTGCAAAAATATCATGACGTCCATGAAAACCTTATTCTGAAGGCCGGCTGGGTCATTGGTATCACAAGATGTAGCTATCTTCTCCATATCCTGACTTGAAATGACGCTTTTGTGATTAACAACCCCTTTACCTTCATGTTTAAGCTTTATCATCACAGCTTTAAACATCTTCACGCTCTTTGGAAACTGAACTTTAGAACAAATGTCCATGTCATGCTGATCAAGATAATGCCTCTGCACTCCATACCGTATCGCTTGTAGACTTTTCTTTGTGTATAGAGTCCCATCTGACTTTCAAAGAGATGCATAAAAGGAACACAAAAGGTGATCCAGTTCAGGAATGGTTCTGTCTGCGAGATTGATGTTCTGAATCAGTGCAAATTCCTGCAGTTTAGAAAATCCAAATTTGATGGAGCGTTTGGTACTCGGCGCATCAGTTCCATCCAGCAAATTGTTGTAATTCTTCTTCAGAAAGTAAAATTCGGAGCTGTCGCCATTCTTTGAATCAAAATAAATCAATATAAGATTGGAAAAGTTCTTTGAAGAGATGTTCGATGTAACGCTAGACCTGGATCTACCGGCACAAATTGAGCTAAATTGTGACCCGCTACAACAAAATGGTCCTAAAGTCGGGCGAGGTCGATTATTTGAAAATTGCATGACATAATTCCCTAATCTTTCTGCTTTAAATTGATATATAACAATAATTATAAAAATAATCGGCTGCGGAGATATCGATGTTTAAAAGAGAGCATGTCGAGACGTCTGGGAAATCACTGTTTCGAGAAAAGCGCCCTAAAAGTTTTCCTTTCGACGCAATCGCAATCAAGGGACACGCAAGTCAGTTTTCAGCTCCGGACAATAGAAGGTAAGCCCTAGCAACCCCCGAAAAGTACATTCAAGCACAGCGTCTGCGGTCTCCTCACCGACCAATCAGTGACCAGGATGAGAGAAGCGGCTGAGTATAGAGCAACCCACCTGCACGCACCAGTCGACTGGGCAGTGTGCGAGCTTCACGCTTCGGTTAGCAGCAAGCAGCAAACCGACCAATGAGATCACTCTGGTCGGTGTTAGGGGCGGAGCCTATCTGTGGCGCTCAATCCAAATTTTCAAACCAGTTTCTGCTTCGCTGAAACGCCAAAAAAAAAACATGGTTCAGAAAAACGCTATTTTTTGGTCTTTCCTTTCATCATTTTGCGTCAAAATTTCGACAAATGATAGGAGACATGTCAGACTCCAATAATATGTCAAAATCAGAAAATCGTAAGTTTGACAAATGTTAATGCTCTGACTTCAAACTCGATTTTCACGGCTTCGACCGTGCGCGACTTTAGGACCTTTTTGTTGTAGCGGGTCACAATTAACTAGCTAGCTGCGCGCAGCGGCCAGCGCGTAGGTCCCTAGTGATCCCCAGGGACGAGATACGAACACGTTCGCGCGCTGCTTTAATCGGTACGTGCTGCTCGATTTATTATTAGCGGTCACATTGAAGCACACGCATGTTAGTAAAAAAAATGCACGCTTGCTAGGAAAAAATGCACGCTTGCTAGGAAAAAAAATGCACGGTCGACGTAACAGTGGAAATGATGCATGTCATGTGACCGGCTCTTAGCCAATCATTTGATTAGGATCCATATATCCATTTTATAAATTATGATAATGATATGATGATAGCAATATTAATGTGCTCTATACTGTTGCTCTTATTTTCGCTGCTGGAAAAGATTTGCTAGAGATTGATTGACACTTAGGGCTGATATGATGAGTGCTCGGTATGTTGTGTTTTCCCATCAGCCATGGTAGCCTGTGTGCCCAAAATGCAGTGCGCTGTGGAATTTTGACCACTTTTCCTTTTTTCCGTATTAAAGATTTCTCCTCCATTCTCAAATACACAGACTGGTCTTCTCTCTTCGTATTGTAGTAAAAGTTATGGAAAAAATCTTTCTGGGAATATCAGTTTATCATATATTTTTCACTTAAATCCCCGTCATCAGCTATCTCGTGTTGTTATTCAATATCTCTCTTTTCCCAAACACTCTTGTCATTCGCTCTATACAGTCTCAGTACGAGTTCATCTACGAGACTCTGCTGCAGTGGTCAGTGTGTCCAGTTATGACCTGTCAGTTGCTGGACATCGCAGTGGTCCGGCCTCAGTGGCAGAAAACGTATCCTGCTTCTGGCAAGTCAGAGATTGCAAAGCAGTTTGAGGTTAGTTTTAGGTGGATTCTTTAACTTTTTGATCTCCTACAAGGCCACATGCATTTTTTACAATTCATTTCCAATAAACTTTGACACAAGTTTGAGTGTCGTTTGCAATAAGCACTTTGAATCAAGTTTGAAATCATTACCTTTCTTTATCAATCTCCAAGCTAAAATTATTACTCATTTACATAGGCAATGATACTGATATTGTTACTATGAATATGACTTCAAATCATTTACACAGCTGAGCGGTATTGTGCAAATTGACGCACAAAAGAACTTCGTTAAAATGCCCTTGTTTCGGCCTGATAAGGCGATCTCGTGAGTAATGGCACATTTAATTTTCATAAATAATTTCATTTTTTTCTTGACTTTTATAACATGTTGCCATCTCTAAATACAGCTGCTGGACTACGTTACACCAAGTGGGACGGATTTTTTGTCGAGTCCTGGTGGACTGAGATCAGAGAACATGGAAAAGAACCGTTTTCCAGACAGGGTGCCAGGTGTGTTCACCCAAATCCGTCTCTGCTCGTTACCTGTTGTTTTCCCCTTTGTTTTCTGTTTCTTGTGAATCTTCTGCAAAATAATGATAATAATAATAAAAATAATGATAATAAAATACATATAAGATATACTAACACCTTTATATATATATGTATATATATATACATATATAATTATATATATGTACAAATATATATATATATATATATATATATATATACATATATATATATATATATATACATATATATATATATATATATATATATACATATATATATATATATACATATATATATATATACATTCAAAATAAACGACAGGAATGCAATTATGCAAACTGACTCGCAAATCTATGCACGATATTGAAAAGGGCTTTAATGAGAACTTAGATTCAACCATGCCGAACTTTAAACCTACAACATAATTATACTCTCATTGATCAAGCACATTTTACAAATGGAACACAGTGGTGTGATAGGTTGAGTCCAATTGATACTTGAATGAATCTTTCAAGATTGATTCCTTCGATTATCTCACTATGCCACATGTTTTTGTTTGCTTCACCCACAGTATTTTCCTCGTAACTGGTGTAATATCTGGTATTTGACAATGCATCATTTTCTTAACGTCAGGGTCCTCTGCAATAATAATTTTCCCTAAATAGATGAGTCGAGGCAATAATTATCTGTGACTTGTTAACATAAAGTTGGAATCTACTCTTGAGGACGAAATATTCTTAAAAGTTTTCCCAGCTACTATACCATCTACAATTTCAAACTAGTTGGTTCAAATTTATTAATATTTTCTAGACCGTCTTTTACCCTTGTGTATTTTCTACCTCACTTTTTTATCTTCCATTCAGCGGATAAGTCTCGGCCTTATCTCATGATGGAGGGCGACTATCCAGGCGCGAACCAATACATCAACGCTTCATTCTTCGATGTGAGCTTGATTAGAATTCTAATGATCATGATAAATACATAAATATATGCGCAGATCGCGTCATTCTTTAATGTGAGCAGGATTAGAATTCCAATAATAATAATAATACAAATAATAAAACTAATAAAACATACAAATATACACAGAAATAGCTGTAATTCATTTTGTGCACAATAATTGATTATCAATTTATTTGTTAGCCACTTAATAAAAAAAAAATACAAATTACAAACCAAGCTTTTGAGAACAATAAATTTGGCGTCTTATTGCTCAATCTTCAGGGCCTATAAGATGATGACAATGTGTATTACTTTAATTGTTGAGGCAAACTTTTACCTCACATTTAAACAGTACTATTCGAATCATATGACGTTGTCATTTGTCTGCCTTGTCTGTTATTGATTCTTATATTTTATTTTTCTTTCCATGTCCACATCTTCTCCCATTGTAATCCCTATTACTTTGTTCATTTGACTACCTACCAAATCTAGCTCTCTTTCAAAATCGTTTCAGTTCGAAGGTAAAAGGAACGCCCACATAAGCACTCAGTGCCCTCTGCCGTCCACGATCACTGACTTTTTACGTCTCGTGTGGGACTACGAATGTCGAACTGTGGTGCACCTCAACGACATGGACAAGGTACATATGTATAGACAATGAAATTATCTGATATCAATATATGGGGTATTTTGGTAGCTGGAAAGACTGGGGGGCCTAAAGCCCCCCCCCCCTTGAGATCTCGGCCGTGGATCGTGTGATCACCGTGAAAATTTGCCCAATGGTAGTGTGCGATGTAATCTACAAGATGACATAATTAGATTTTTCAAAATAGTCTTCTTTTATTCTATATCAATTAATTATGCTAATTTATGCAAAAATCAGACTTTTTGCTATAAATCAGAAAATAAAGTTCCAAAAGTGCAAATTTTTGGTCCAAATACTCTTTGTGGCATTCTTAGCAAATGTACTTGAAAAAAAATTTGGTATCAAAATTAATTTCTTATGTATTTTATTGTTTTATGAATTTCTTATGTATTTCTCTGTTTTTTGACCTTTTGTTTTTGTCTTTTTTTAGCAAAATTTTATGTCAGACGTTTTTGAAGAACAATACTGCTAAAACAAATTGAATTCAGCCATTGAGAGTAAAAATAAGCATATTTATATGAACCATGTGTAAAATATCAATTTGCATTCACTTTGTACACAAAATCACATTTTGGAGACATTTTCTGTCCGATGTGCACGTACAAAAAGTTACATAACATCAGAACCATAACCCCGGGCGTCACAAATTTGGTGTCAAAATGTGCGGAAAACTCAAAAGAAAAAAGTCATAGAGCGTCGCGGTGAAAGCAATGCACGTTGCTGAGTAATCGCACAAACCCCCCCCCCCCCCAGTCTTTTTAGGGTTAAGGATATGTATCAAATTGGGCTTCTTCAGACCGCGGAGGGTTGTCTGAGCCGTATAATCCAGATGGAAATACTGTTTTTAATATACTGCTGTCACAACAATGAAGTGCTACTTGAAACTACTGTAAGTTGTACTTATGTCGGGTGTTTAATTATATGCTGAGAACCTCCACTAGTCATTTCACTCTTAGAGTGTTCTTAAAGTTGCTATTTTTTTTTTTGTAATTTCTTAGCTATTCCATCCTTTAATGCTTCATTATTTGTCCCCGCCGAACGAGTTCGAGCAGGGGACTATGAAACGGGCTCCGTACGTGTGTGTGTCCGTGTGTCCGTCCGTCCGTCCGTCCGTCCGTCCGTGTGTCCGTCCGTCCGTCCGTGTGTCCGTGTGTGCGTCCGTGTGTGATCAAAATCTTCAATTTGCTACTTCTCTGTCATTTATGAGCCAATTTTGATTCTGTTTGCTTTATATGATAGCACTACATGGGAGCTTTGAAACTTCTACACAGAATTTCAGTCGTGACCTTTGACCTTGACCTTTGACCTATATTGTACATTTTGCTACAAAATGCTACTCCTTCGCCATTTCTAACCCGATTTCGATTCCGTTTGCTTTATGTGATGGCACTAGGTGAGGGCTTCAAAACTTCTACACAGAATTTTGACCTTTGACTTCTTTGACCTTTGACCTTGATTTTTGACCTGTATTGTACATTTTGCTACAAAATGGTACTCCTTCGCCATTTCTAACCCGATTTCGATTCCGTTTGCTTTATATGATGGCACTAGTTGAGGGCTTCAAAACTTCTACACAGAATTTTGACCTTTGACTTCTTTGACCTTTGACCTTGATTTTTTGACCTATATTGTACATTTTGCTACAAAATGCTACTCCTTCGCCATTTCTAACCCGATTTCGATTCCGTTTGCTTTATGTGATGGCACTAGGTGAGGGCTTCAAAACTTCTACACAGAATTTTGACCTTTGACTTCTTTGACCTTTGACCTTGATTTTTGACCTATATTGTACATTTTGCTACGAAATGCTACTCCTTCGCCATTTCTAACCCGATTTCGATTCCGTTTGCTTTATATGATGGCACTAGTTGAGGGCTTCAAAACTTCTACACAGAATTTTGACCTTTGACTTCTTTGACCTTTGACCTTGATTTTTGACCTATATTGTGCATTTTGCTACAGAATGCTACTCCTTCGCCATTTCTAACCCGATTTCGATTCCGTTTGCTTTATGTGATAGCACTAGGTGAGGGCTTCAAAACTTCTACACAGAATTTTGACCTTTGTCTTCTTTGACCTTTGACCTTGATTTTTGACCTATATTGTACATTGGCTACAAAATGCTACTCCTTCGCCATTTCTAACCCAATTTCGATTCCATTTGCTTTATGTGATGGCACTAGGTGAGGGCTTCAAAACTTCTACACAGAATTTTGACCTTTGACTTCTTTGACCTTTGACCTTGATTTTTTACCTATATTGCACATTTTGTTACAAAATGCTACTTCCGGCGGGGACATATGTTACGCACCGCGTAATTTCTACTTTTCCTTGTCAGCTTAACATTACGACCATGATTGTTTATTCCCTTCTTTCTTTTTTTCGTATTTTTAAGACATGTGGACAATACTGGCCTTCACACGGCAAAGAAAGGTACGGCTCATTTACCGTGGAGCTCCTTAAAGAACACAAAGATACAGACTTCATGACTAAACGGGTTCTTAACATCACTTCCACAAAGAAAAAGGTAAGTCAGCCGTAACAAGCACGGAAGGTTTATAGGAGGAGCTTGGTATACTGCGTGATGAGCAGTACATTATGATAATGTGACCCTGCATCTCAAAACAAACAAAAAGTCGCCAGACATGAATTTTTAGTTAAGACCATATTCTGAAAGAACAGACTTTAAGCTTTAAAACGATGTATAACTCAAATCAAATGGACTCTCCTAACCTATCTAAATATTGGAAAGAAAGCACAAACTCAGGAAAAGTGTGAACTGAGAAAAGAGGCTCTGAAGTACAGTGTCTATTCAAGCGCTTAATCTTTACCAAACCGTGCTGGCTGTGCGATGAATGGGACAAAAAACAGGAAGTAAACCACCAGAGTAACAACAATGAAGGGATTATCAGATTAGACTGAAATTAAGCATGCCTCATTAACACATTCTGTCAATAATTAATGCCAACTTTCAAAGCAGTAGCACTATCCTTTCAAAATGTATTAGAGTTGAAAGTGAAGAGTGTGGACAAGGTTTTTCAGAAATGAAAAAGGGATTCTAAAGACACACCTAATCACACTTTTCTACCAAAAATGTTCGAGATAAACAGCTAAAAAACACACTTTCCTGCCCGTTTTATGATACAAAATTTTAGTATAATGTAAAAGAAGACCCGCTCTTTCAGAAAATATGAAAAAGTCAAGTTCGGCTAGGTTGACCCATTTCACTTATTTTCAGTCCTCACGCAAAATCAGTGTGTGCGACTTTATGTTCGTTTTGAGGTGCACTGTCACGGATAGTACTTTTATCGGAAACTTCACTGAATGAAAAAAAAAAAAGCAAAATGAGGAAGACATGTGAGCATCCCAATTCTTATTGAAAGAAAACTTTGAAAAATAGGAGTATTAGTCTTTTTTAAAGGCAGCTCGCAATGGACTCGCACTCACATACTGATCGGATCGTATCGCTATAGGCTCGCAACTCACTGCTAGCGCGCTGTGTGAACTAGTCCACAGCTCTCCGTGTGCGTGTCCTTAAACTATAGCGAGCTGCCTTTGTCAAAGGCTAGAGATCAGTTGAGGTACGTAGAGATAAAATCATAGTGACAGCTATTGGTGGCAAACTGTTTACTTTACAAGTTTTGATTGCATAGAAATACACGGGGCAATAAGATAGTGAGGCAAATTACACAGGTTATTTTAGATCGTATCCGGGCAATTACCCCCAGAGGGCAATTACCTCCGGTCAAATACTGGTTAGTGGTAAGGTTAATGTAAAGATTAGGCTTAGGGAGAGGTTTAAGGATAGGAGTTTGGGTTTGGGTTAGGATTAGGGTTAGGGGAAGGGGAAGGGTCAGGGGTAAATGCCCAGGGGGTAAATGCCCTAGACCCTTTTAGATAATACAATTTGCTTATAACTTCATGTTGTTCATCCAATTTTCTTTCTTCATTTCATGACAACAACAACCACCACTTTTGCCAAATTAACTGACACGAAATAAGATTAAAGATTCTCCTATTCGAAAGTCGTTTACAATCATTGTTGTCATTTTTTTACTGCATTCGATTGAACGCGGAATGTCATGCCATCATTAAAGTGCATTTTGATTGACTGTACCAAAGCAAATATGTCAACTAATTCTAGTTTTAGATTTGTTGGCATTATTGATCAATTATTGTTCCATCTCTTAATTTGCACAGTTGTTGCAGTAATCGAAACTTAAACCGAATAACATAGGAACAGAAAATGCAACCCTGCGTAACAAAACCACAAAAACATCGCCGTGTATGCATTTTAAGTTGAGGGAAGATTCTGAAAGAACATACTCTAAATACTACTAAAAGTGTTTACTGCGAAAAGAGGCTCTGAAGTAGGTACTTAATCTCACTCCAAGCTATAATATATTGATATGTTCTGTGGAATAAATTGGGGAAAAACAGGAATAAAACCCCATAACAACCACAACGAATGCATTATTTGATTGTATATCAACTGTATCAACACATTCTAGTCATGCGTAATACAGACTTTAAATGCAGCTGCTGTAATGTCATGTTTTCAAAAGTTATTGGAGTTGAAAGTGAAGAGTGTGTTTTTGGAAAATGAAATGGGTCCAAGTTACATAAAATGTGTTCTAATTGAAAAAAAAAACTGCGAAAATCCCATTTGCGTATTAATGCTAAGTTTTAGAGTAACAAAGACGCAGAATTGCTCTTTCAGAAAATTTAAAAGTCTCAAGATCGCCTTGGTTGGAGTCCTCATGTAAAACCGGGTCGTGCGACTTTTTGTTGCTTTTGTAATGTACAGTCACATATTATGATGTACAATTATTATAAACAAATCTATTTCAGTCTTGTACCAAGGCATCATCCACCAACAAAAGCAGATTGCTCAATGTTTGCTTCTTTGTATTGAACACTACGTCCCTGTCTCAGTCTTCGGCCATAATTATTTCTTTTGCAATTATTTACAAAGAGGAAACATCGTTTCTATATCGTTAATATCTGTATTTGAATCAATCTCTTATGTCATCTTTTCACATTATTTCTTAATCTTCCCCTCCAAACTTAAACTTATCGATCCTAGGAGCCAAAAAGCAAAAGAAAAATCTAGCTCAATCTTAAGCCTGATTTGCGACTATTCTGTAAGTAGCTTTATTTGCATTTCTCTTTTGTATTCCTAATACAATTAATGTTAGTTTCCTGTTGATGTTGTTGTCTTTGTTTTCTTACCCTCAGGGCGCACATCGTGTCGATCAGTTTCACTATCACGGCTGGCCGGAAACTCGAAGTGTGCCGAAGTCAAAGGGCAACTTTTGTCAATTCATCCTCAATGTGGAGGAAAAGGACGACAAACAGCGACCTCTACTGATCGTGTGCATGTAGGTTTCTATGCCATCTAACACAACCACATACAGTATGTGGACTGGAAGTTACATCCATGAATGATTCCAAATTCTTGTGGTAACCCGATGATATTATATGTCCAGGGCCGGCGCAGTGTTTTCAAAAGTGTGGGGCCCACTTCCGGGTTTCCTGAGCTAATAAGCAAAAAAAAAAAAAAAAAAAAAAATGGTCCTCAGCTCATCTCTCACCGTCCCCATCCCACTTCCGGGTTTCTTCAGCTGACAAGCAAAAAAAGAAAAAAAAAAAAGGTCCTAAGCTCATTCTCTCCCCTCCCATTTCCGAGTGTTATAAAGAAAAAAAGGTCTTCAGAGAAAACACTTAACCTTACCGCCGCCATACGTCAAGATCTCTATCTATTTCTATTTTTGTCCCACTTACGTACTTTCGGATTGAAAAAAAAAATGTGGGGGCCCAAAGTGATGACACCTTATGTATTCCTTTGTATGGTAAACAAAAAGTGTGGGGGCCCAAAGTGATGACACCTTATGTATTCCTTTGTATGGTAAACAAAAGGTGTGGGGCCCAAAGTGATGACACCTTATGTATTCCTTTGTATGGTACACAAAAAGTGTGGGGGCCCGAGCCCCCACGGCCCCCCACGGCCCCCCACGGCTGCGCCGCCCCTGATGTCTGTAGGGAAAAAAAGAAAGAAAAAAGAAGTATCATATTTTACTGGCAAATTAGTGTATCATATTTGTGATATAATCATTGTACTTTAATCGGAAACTATGGTTCAATAAGATAGGCAAGATAGCGTTGGAAGTGCACACACCTACCCACACAGACATACACAGAGATAATACACACCGTACATATTCGCTTCAAGACTAATACAGCGTAGCAGTGTCTCCAAACATTAGAAAACCATGCCAAACAACTGATAAGATTTGTGACTTTGTGTGTTGGCGTCGAGTATTGCCAGTCACTCTTAACTGCATTTTATATCCCATGCTCTTTCATTAGTAATGCTCTATTTTTCGAATGCATTCTTCAGAGACGGAGTTGGAATGTCTGGTATGTTCCTAGCTGCCATGGCAACCATCAACAAAGTGAAGCAGGACAAGACGGTGGATGTTTTCAGCGCGGTAAAACGTCTACGCAAGAACAGACCGGGCGTCGTGGATAGTTTGGTATGAAATCGTTATAATCACAATGCAAATTTATATTAAGAGAGTGAGGAAGAATAACTTGTGTAAGTCAATACTGTGTCAAAGGGACCCTTTCCAATTCCCTCAACAATTTCTTTTTTTCTGCAGACTACACCCGGAGTTTTCTCCGACTTTCACGCTTGACTTTGTGTGTATTATACATATAAATATAATGTGTGTGTGTGTGTGTGTGTGTGTGTGATATAGTCATTCCAGAAACACTCATAGGGGGACTGTATTTATCTTCCGTCGATTCTCCCTGTTTATGCGCAGTAAACTATGTTGGTTATACTGACGTTATCTTATTTAGAACAAACAACTCAAAAAAGTAAACTGAGGAGTTTACAGATGTATTCCTCCTCTTTTTCTTGCTATCAAAATGAAATAATTGTCAATATAAAACGACTATTTCTATCTAAACAAGTTCCAATTGTAGAACATTAACTGCCTGCAGATTCCGCAAGATACATGCCTTCAGACATAATTGAGACGCATTGTCATTGCGAATGCAAATCTATCTGATGTAATTCTGGACCTACTACACACATGGACTGATCCGACCTGCATCGCCGCAGCTTGATTATGTGTATCTTGATGAGCACATTCATACGTTTGGACAATGACGATTGTGTAATCGTTTATCGTCACTGACAAAAGAACCGTTTACCTCATTTCGGTATTATTTTGCTGAGGTGCCTTTTCAGACCTAACTGACTTTGGACAATCGACAATGGGGAGTATCAAACCTAAAATCACGACAAATTGCGTGTCACAAAATTAGTAATTACTGAAGTGGAAGCTTGTGGAGGCGCATGTAACGCTTAATGGTAAGACATTCACGTCGTCTGCCAATACTGTCCATGATAACTCTGAAACAATGTGCGAAAAATGGGGAAAATAGATTACAAATTACAACCAACCTTCCGAAATACTTGCTTTCTCTCGTAAAGTACGTGCATTTTGCAAATGAAATTAACTAAGCGATGATTTCCTAATGTATACTACAACTGCACATGTACTTTTTTTCTTGACTTAAGAGAGTATTTTTTAAAGTAGTTTTAAATTTTATGTTTTTGTAGTCTTTAAATATCTCGAAGCGCCGTCTTGTTTAACTCCAGGCTGGCTGTCGGTGATGCACGATGAGATCAAAGCAAGAAAATATCTTTAGAATGTTATTGTGACGCTTTTCACAGAAACAGGTGTTTGGTTTAATTAACGGGCGATGTATGTCCATGTGAGTAGTAGGTCCATGATATTATCAAGGCATGTCCAGTGACACCTATTTCAGACATCATTTTGTGTCTTTATGATCAGTGTGTGAGTGCTACGTTTTTGCTTTTTTTTTTCAAAGTGAGAAGGACCCATTTTATTGCAGCAGAGACATCGAATCGTTATAATGATTGTGGAGGGCACGTGGGACATTTTGCTGCCACATTTTCTGATGCCACTTCTGGGGATAATTGGTTGAAAAAAAAAAACGGAAAAAGGGCTTTACATTTTGGAGTAACACTTGTTTACTGACTTTACCTGAAAAACAGCAAAACAAAGCAAAAAGTTTCATCCTATATTTCCTGCAATAATGTGTCTGTGTGTGTGTGTGGGAGGGGGGGGGGGGGACAAAAACTAAAACCCTATGAAATGTACAGTCTCCAGGGCGGTGAGTTGGCTCAGTTGGCTCAGTCGGTAGCGCGTCTGCCTCACGATCACGCGGCCCGGGTTCGAACCCGAGTCTGGACTGAGCAATGTTGTGTGTAAACATACCGTCCCCTCTAGCAAGAGGCAAAACACTCTGTCCCTCGGATAGGACATAAAATGGAGGTCCCGTGTATGAGAGAGTCACAGCTCATGCACGTAAAAGATCCCGCTTCATTCATTCATCGCAAAGAGCAGGGTGTTTAACCCGGTGAAGTGGTCCCACCTCACATCCAAATGGACCCCATGGAAGACCAGCTTAGCATAGCTGAATATGGGCTATCCAGCCATCTTCTCGGATGGAAATGAACAAACAAACAAACAAACAAACAAAGTGGTAGCCCCCCCCCCCCCCGCCCCACCCCCTTCCCGGTTGCGCCGGCCAACTTTCTACGTCTTGTAGTCCTATAAAGGCTACATTAAATTGTGCTTGCTTTTTATTACTGTACCTGCTGATTTTTCAGTTCAGCACCCTTTCCATGCAATGAAGGTATTATATCATACTATAATACCATGGATACCATCGGGCAATCGAGAAAGTTCGATAAATTCCAGTAACTTCATTCTCACTCATAAACACCATCGAACACTAAAGTCAGTGACATATACTATTTGTGACCGTGCACCTCAAAACGAACATAAAGTCGCACACACTGATTTTGCGTGAGGGCTGAAAATAAGTGATATGGGTCAGCCTAGCCGAACTTGACTTTTTCATATTTTTTGAAAGAGCGGGTCTTTTTTTACACTTTGCTGAAATTTGGTATCATAAAACGGGCAGGAAAGTGTGTTTTTTTTAGCAGTTTATCTCGAAAATTTTTGGTAGAATAGTGTGATTAGGTGTGTCTTTAGAATCCCTTTTTCATTTCTGAAAAACCTTGTCCACACTCTTCACTTTCAACTCTAATAACTTTTGAAAGGATAGTGCTAC
This sequence comes from Diadema setosum, assembly GCF_964275005.1. Lineage (NCBI taxonomy): Eukaryota > Metazoa > Echinodermata > Echinoidea > Diadematoida > Diadematidae > Diadema > Diadema setosum. The sequence continues at coordinate 33,629,336 of NC_092697.1, read as the reverse complement.
TGCTTTGAAAGTTGGTATTAATTATGGACAGAATGTGTTAATGAGGCATGCTTAATTTCAGTTTAATCTGATAATCCCTTCCTTGTTGTTACTCTGGTGGTTTACTTTTTGTTTTTGTTTTTTTGTCCCATTCATCGCACAGCCAGCACGGCTTGGTAAAGATTAAGCGCTTGAATAGACACTGTATACTTCAGAGCCTCTTTTCTCAGTTCACACTTTTCCTGAGTTTGTGCTTTCTTTCCAATATTTAGATAGGTTAGGAGAGTCCATTTGATTTGAGTTATACATCATTTTAAAGCTTGAAGTCTGCTCTTTCAGAATATGGTCTTAACTAAAAATTCATGTCTGGCGACTTTTTGTTTGTTTTGAGGTGCAGGGTCACATTTACTTATACATAGTGACGTCACTTGTCCCGTCAACAACGCGAAATTAGTGATGAGTTTAACCACACATCTAAAGCCAGTGCACGATAATACTGCTGACGCACTTGTAGTTGCTGTGTGAAATGGTTATTGAGGTATGCTACGGGGTTTCCTTATGTTTTAAAACATCATGATAAAAATTTAATTATTTCATTTTGACGATCAGAATGGCGATCAGTCTCGGCCATTAACTTTTTTTTTCCTGATGCTCTCTTTATTTCTCTTTCCAGGAACGCTACGAATTCTGTTTCGATGTCGTCGAGGCCTACAGAGATTCTGTGCAAACCTATGCCAACTTCATGTAAACCCTCGTCTTGAAAGTCTATGACACATTCAGGAAAACAAACACGCGCCTGAAAACCCTAGAACATCCATCTCTCCATCAATTTTGTTTTTGTTTTTGTTTTTCACTTTGGTTAATTTGCTCCTCCTGAACAAGGGCTTCTTTATCCTAGCCCGTTCGTCGTTCATTATAAAATAATACAGAATAATTGTGGAGTTATGCACGAAGGAGATTGGGGACATTTTAAAGTGTTGACTTGCAAGAAGAAGCATGAATTTGCGACATCAAGGCAGGTACCAAGACAAAAAACAACAACAACAACAACAACTAGACGCATTCATTAATGTAAAAGAAAACGCAGTACCCACTCTTATACCAATGATAAGAACCATGGTACTGTCTGTCGGGCGAAAACTCGGTAGTCTAGTGGATACGACGCCTGTCTAGTGATCAGGAGATCCTTGGTTTGTGTCCAATTGTATACCCATGATTTTTTTTTCCATGATGGCTCCTACGCAAACACTGAACAATTTGTGCTTATCTACATCGATATAGGGCAATTTTTTAATCAGTTGCAATAAAAACAACTCGACTCGTGAACTCATTAGTTTCAGTCAAGACCTTAATGCCAATGATCAGCAGTTTGTTTGTCGATATTTTTTGTTACTCCCATGCTTGATCGTTTCTGAAAGCGAGCCAAAAATATCGTTAAAAATGTACCATTTCCTAGGCAGCAAACTGCCGATGTTACTTAGCTGTTTCCGTGCAATAAAAAAGTATGACAAGTTGGTACAATATCTTAGTTCGGTGTTTTCTTTGTACCACAAAATGAATAGGAAGTCCTGAAGGAAGATTTGATGACCATTGTCAATATGACATAGTCGAAACATGCGAATCTTTTTGCCAGAATTAATGTGGCTCGACAACTCAAGCTCCTCCATCAGCAGATCATCTCAGATTACCATTCGCGACTCGTCAGGAGATGGCAGCAAACTTCCTCATTTCGATATTGTTCATCTAGAAGGATAACGCAAGGAGCCTTGAAGTGGAAATTCAATGTCCTGTTAAAGCTGGGTATTGAATATCCTGGTATAGAAGTACATCGAAGTACACTGGAAAAGAAATACGAAAATTCTGTCGATTATTTATTTTCAAAGAGCTAGGGCCCTGGTGAACAAGAACAGTACATTATAAAGGATACAATTGTGATTATAAATAAAAAGAATGACAAACAAAGCGTGAGCCGTTTTAATCAACCTCTCTCAGACACCCCCCCCCCCCAAAAAAAAAAAAAAAAAAAAATCAGACCGAAAGCGGAATGAATCGGGGCCACAGGTAATGACGTCATACTGACGACGATCCGTGGCCCCAGCTCTCGGCGAGCAGTGTAGTATTGAATGTGCAATGGACATCTCAACTGAGATACCCTTTCTCAGAGAGGAGATTCTTATTGGTATTATGATCATTTTCTTTTTTCATGACGATGTTAGTGTTTGATGTAATAATTGTATTATTTTGCTAATAATTGTATCATTTATCTATAAAGTGTTGAAGGCTGAAACAACCTGCTGAAAATTAGTCGTGTCATGGGATAGTGCGCACTGCAATAGTAGGTGCTGGTCCTTCCACCATGTCCCTGTAGGATGCAGTCAGGGTTTATGCACAAAAATGCTGATATCCCATCATTTTACCAGTAAGCCTTTTAAAACAGTTCGAAATATATTCTTTGTTAGCCAAGTATAAAATGGTGTGGTTTTCTAGAATGTTTCTACTTAGTATAAACGATATACATAGTACGCAAATACCTGTAAACTTTATATTACATGAAGGGTGTCCTTTTGTTGTAGGATATAATTATGGAAGAATAAACGATTACATAGTCTTAGTGTAACCCTTAAACGTAAATACTGTTTCGAAACCGTAGTTTAAAACTCGCCTTTCTTACAATCTATGAAATTTGTAACCTTCATATTTTATGCAAAGAATTGTTCTAATGTATAGATTGAAAAAAAAAAACCAAACTTCGTCCTGTGTGCTCATTGAAGGTTGCATTTAGGCAAACATGCATTGGATTAAGTTTTCTTGCAGTGGCAATACATGCGTTATTCTGATTCTGTTTTGTGTTCAGAATATGGAGATTGTCCGACGCCGACGAAACATGAAGGATAATGTAATGAAAAAATGCTTGCACTGAGAAAATTCATTAAACAGAACAAGAAAATTTAATATACTTACTGTGCAAGAGAGAGTTTTTAACTACAGCCTCACCTCTTGGGCTGCATGTTCTTTTATGTATGTATGTTTATTATGAATGAACGTTAACGCTAGTCTAGTTTGCAGCGGACCTGTTTAGTCATGTAGACACTGCTGTCTGGCTCCAAGCTTAGCGCCCTGGAGCTTTTTGAGCGAGGTCAATGTAATTTGCGTGTTAGCAGAATTGATAGCATGTATTTCTCACAGATTCCTCGCACTATTGGATGAGTACGTGCTGATCCACCTCTCAAAGGTCAATGCTAGATATTCGCAAACTTACTTTAGGCTTCCTTTTCATAACATCTTTATGAAATAATTGTATGCATACGTGTATTTGATTGTATTGCGGTGGCCCGGTGATCCGGCTCCATAAAACTGATTTTTAGCCACCAAATTAATATCCAAAAACTCCATTTACGGTGACTTTTGTGAGTCGATCGGGCAGCAAAATTCGAAACGAAATTCCATATATCCTCTTATTTCGGGTCACTACATTTTCTTTTTTCTGGCCACCAAAAATTTCAAGTTCAAAGATTCAAGTGGCAGAGGAAATGTTTATATCGAGCCCTGACACGTGCATTAAAGATCGATAAAGCAAGTCATCGTATGATACATCACGATTACAACACTTGAATTCATTCAAGTATGTCTGGTTTTTACAAATAATAATTATTTACATATTTCATTGCCAGTGAAGTTCGTATTATGCCCTATAAAATGTAATATTGTAACAATATTGTCGTGAAAGAACGACTGAAAAAAAAAATACTTCAGCAAAGATCTCTTCAGTGTCAATACTTTAAATGACGAAACGGTCACAGGTTTGGGTCACAGTTTCTTTATCCTGATGTGTACATGTAATGTGTTATGCACCTTAAAGTTTGAGGAGTATTTCATCTGGTTCTTTAAGACGGTTTGCTTGTATTGATGTCCATTGTTTTAATAATTAACTCTCGTGAAGAGACGCGGAGTTCTGTTTACGCCAAGGGTACTGACATTACTAGGTATATTAATAATTTGTCGTACAGAGGTTTGACACGATCGTTAACTTTATATTTATACAGGTGGTTCACAAGGCAATCTTTTTAGAAAATTATCTTAGATTAGCCAGTGTGATTAGTTTTAGGGCAAAAAAAATGGTCTTGATTGCTAATGTATATCAATAATACTCTTGAAGGGATCGAATAGTTTTGGTCGAGACCAGAATTATAACATTTTTTGGTGAAATTATGAGAAACCTCATTATGAAAAATAGAAGAGCATGTAATTTCAAGGATTCAACGTTAAGTTGATGAAAATTGGTCTTGAAATGGCTGGAATATCAACAAAAAAAAAACCGATTCTGTTAAAATTGACAGGCCACGCCTTTTTTTTTAGGATCTCTTTGTTTACCTTGTTTCTGGATATCTCGGTCATTTCAAAACCGATTTTCATCAAATAAACTTTATAATAATTTTCCTTGGAATTGTATGCTCTAAAACATTTCATAGAGTGATTTCTGAATATCTCGCAAAATGTTGCAAGCTAAATCCTCACCTCAACCAGTACTGTACAGTCCCTTTAAGAGTTTAAAGGGATAACTTAATCCAGTACAGAAGTAGATTAAGATATGATGAAAATGGTGGAAGTTAATAGACATGTTTTTGATAATACAATACAGGTATAAAAATGCTATCAGGGCCATAACCTCTGGTAGGATTAATTGCGCACATTGTAATCCTAGAAATATTTTTCGGCTGAAACTGTTTCCGTCATTGTCTCCACACCGAGACGTGTGTAAATAAGTACGCAATGCTTAAAGCTGAATCAAATGAAGTATCAAAAGTTTGTTTAGTAAATATTTGTGGCTGAATCTGTTTGCTGAATTGTCTCCACACCGAGCCCTGTGAGCAGTTAGTGTACAATGCCTTAATAGCTGAATAAATATGAAATGTGTTTGTTTTCCCGTACGTTGTCTTTGTAATCGTGATCAGTCGAATTCATTGAAAGTAACGAAGAGGATAAATAGAGAGACCGAGTGTTGCTGATGACACGAGACTTAAACCACCAATATCGCAGAGCGGTCAAGGTATATTAGTGGTCGACTCATCCAGCAGCCTTTGCGAGCATTTCCATTTGGGCTTGCTGCAACGAGGGACCTCAAGTAGGCAGCAATAAGTGGTCATTACAACTGTCTCTCTGGATGGACCAGCCCTCTTTTTTATTTTATACGGAAAATCAAATTAACGATAACATTGCTAACGATTTAATTTTTTTTTTTAACATGTGTCATTCTAATGTAAGAAGCATTTCGACAAAAAATTGACCCATTATCATCTCTTTCTCTTTTTTTTTTTTTTTTTTTTGAAAACTGCAGATTTCATTCCTCAGCAGTCGGTTTAACTAAAACATGACGTACTCTCGTTTCCAATCTTTAAAAAATACCAAAGTTTGATGTCATTACAAACCAGTAACATCATCCTTTCAAAAGTTATCAGGACTAAAAGTTAAGAGCGTGAAAGGATTTTCAAGAAATGAAAAGGGGCCTCTAAGACGTACCAGATCTCACTACTCTGAAAAAAGGCTGCAGAAAAAAACTTCTAAAAACACACTTTCCCAAGTTTTGTGATATATAATTATGTTTATACAGGTGTATAACCCTGCATCACAAAACCAACAGAAAGTCGTCAGATATGGATTTTTTTTATTAAAGGGCAGATTCTGAAAGAGCAGACTGTAAGCTTTAAAATGATGTATAAATCAATTAAAATTGGCATCACTAACCTATCTTAATACTGAAAAGAAAGCACACACTTTGGGAAAGTATGAACTGAGAAAAGAGGCACTGAAGTACTGGGTCTTTTCAAGCGCTTAATCTTTACCAAGCCGTGCTAGCTGTGTGATGAAAGGGACAAAACACAGGATGTAAACCACTTTTAAAGAAACAGCAATGAAGGGATTATCAGATTTAGCTGAAATTGAGCATGCTCTATCAACACATTCTGTCCATGATAAATGCCAACTTTCAAAACAATAGCAGTATCCTTCAAAAAGTTATTAGACTTGAAATGAAAAGTGTGCAAAGGATTGCAAAAAAGGAAAAGGGGCCTCCAAGACATACCTGGGGGCATTTCATAAATTTGTCCAACAATTTTGTCGGACGTATTTGCTTCCAGCCAATCAGATGCAAGGATTTTGGTAGTTTGTAACAGTTTGTCAGAAGAAATACTTGACAAAATGCTACATGAAATGCCCCCTAATCTCCCCCCCCCAAAAAAAAAAAGAAAGGTTGTAGAAAAACTGCTGAAAACACACTTTCCCATTCATTTTATGTTCCAAAACTTTGGAACAATGTAGAATGAGAATACCTCTTTCCGAAAATATGAAAAACTCAAGATTGACTTTATAGTTGACCTGTTTTACCTCTTTTGAGTCCTCACGTAAAATGAATGGGTTCCATTTTTTGTTCGTTTTGTGATACACGGTCACAAATGATACAAATGATTCTTAAGGCTGACTCTATGACGGAAGTGGATGGTGTTTTGTTTCTACTTTGTTTTCTCTTTGTTGTGTGTGTGTGTGTGTGTGTGTGTGTGTGTTTGCTTGTGCACGCATGCTTGTTCAGGTGCACTTGCGTGCGAGTGCTGTGTGCATGTGTAAGTGACTGATTGGGTTTGATTTTTTTTTCTAAGTACCTACTCCTCAAGCATCTGCTTATCTGTTGGTTACCCCGCACATAATTTTAAATATCAAGTGTGAATATGACGTACTGTAGATTGATTCAAACCCTTTCTGTGTCATGAAATATCATTTAAAGTCTGTATACACTGAACTTTTAATCTTTGTTTCTATTCATTGACTTCTAGATGTATGCTACGAATGTGATGTGTGTGGAAATTCATAAATGAAATGAAATGAAAAATGGAAAAGTAAGACAAGGTATCAGATTGTGATTTTCCCAAAGGCTTACAAAAGCTAATATATGAGCTAGTTGCACACTAATACTATACAATGTATGAATACGAAAAATCTTAAATTTGTCTTTAGATTCCTCAATTTTATTTCGATAGATCATTTTATACATATATCACTTACTATGCAAATGTTCATTGGTGACATTTTGTTTTTAAGCAGTACCAAAATGATCAAATTGCTAAGAATGTATTTCACGTTGAAGATTTACTCAAAATAGCCTCTACATAGTCATCTTTCTTGTGTCACCTGTATAAACTCCCCTTGAAAATTCATATTGTGGACCATGACGATTATGTTTCCATCTTGATAGGATGATTGATAATTGTCAAACAATGACTTTATCGTCCTTTCGTGTCAATCAAAAGGTCCAATATGTCTACCCATGACTATACCGTCTATTATATATATATGTATATATATGTATATATATATATATATATATATATATATATATATTTATATACATATATTCCGTCGATATAAAAGTTAAATGAGAAGGGAAGAAAACATTAAAGGAAGATCGCTGGACTGTCAGTAATTGCACGTATCCTCCCAATGCCATCTCGGCATGCAGTACTGGTAAGTTAGAGGGGAATTCCGAACCAGTCAAAAACTGATCTGTAAAGATATAAAGATAAAAGTAAAATTTTACAAGAACAACATGATGAAAATTTGATCGGGGATTTTTTTTTTTTTTTTTTTTTTTTTTTTTTTTTTTAGCCAAACACTTCTAGGGTAGCTGAAATGAATAGATTATAAAAAATAAGTGAACAGATCATGGTATAATCTCGAAATTTCCAATTAATTGTGAAAAAAAAAGATACTGAGGCAAATTTAATTTTCCGGCAATGAAAGTATTAAATTTTTTCTGGCTGAATAACTTCAAATAATGATCAGTCAGATGAATAAGGATTTGAGGCAGGGTTTAACTGTTTTTGAGCAAACACACTGGAAGGTATTCCCGCTAATAGCAGCTTGTGCATGGAACACAAATACGCGAAATATCTTTCGCTATTCTAGTGATGAAGTTTCATTTAACAATATGTGAAATGTCAAGTGAACTCCTCTATATTGTGACTGATAAGCTGATTGAAAAGGACTTGTATACACAAGTGTATACACAAACAAACAAAGAAACCGACAAACCTTTGTACCTGCCAAGAGATGATGGTAAATAGAAAAAAACGTGCGCATTACAATTCCATGCAATGAACCGTGTTTCATTAATACTTCAGATTAATGTGCCTTTGCTGTATACATGGCACTGTATAATCATTATCAGTAATATTGTGAAAGGATTGATAAATGTTCTCTGCCCCAATGATTCCAGGAGTAGGCCTGTTTGTGTTTATTTATTTTTGTTATATACTTCTTTGATGATAGATCAATGTAAGTGTATGGGTTCTATGACATTCGCCCCTGCGAGAATTGCTCCCATGTTTTATCTGCACGCTCAGCCAAACATTCTACCCCACAAACGTAAGTCTAACTTTATTCCTGAACCTAACGGCTGGGTTCACATAGAAGTATACTATTTTGATATACGGCGCACGTTTTCGAGGGCACGCGATTAGCTTGAATCGAACAAAAGGATTTCCTAATACCGGGTCACATAAGAGGGCACTATTCGAAAATGCCGTATAGTTGCGTATAGTATAGTATAGTATAGAGGGAATCGTGCTTGTTCGATTTTCGTGCAGCGTATACCATCCCGTTCGGGTGCGGCAGCTGGTGTTCTGAATGTATGTCTTAGTATAAATAAGGTAAGTTACAAATTAAAGTATTTCTTGGTACTCATTTTAATTATTATTAAAATAATTTGAAAATAATGTGGAAATAATTATTTAATTGAATAAAATATTGTTTATAATACACATTATTTCTTTATTATTTCACCTTTGCCATAAATTCACAGAGCTGGGATGGGGGAGTAGAATTAAGCTACCCCCCCCCCCCACCATGAAAAAATTACGTCATCTAGAGGGGTCCGGGAGGCCGTCTACGTAAACTCCGAAAACCCCTCCCTTTAAGGATGGGGCACTCATCACAACCTCTCAAGGGTGTACAGCTCTGTCATCCTGAGATTTCCTCGACGACCGAATCCGAACGATAACGTCAGTAATGCGTCTGTGTCGTTGTATGGCAACGACATCTCGCCATTTGAAAAAGACAAATTTCAGATATTTTATAGTCTATAATATGACAAGCATAAAAACGAAATGCAACATCCATTATGGTGAATGGTATGTTATTGAAACAAAAAGAAAGTATCAAATTTCTCATAATATATCTAAATAAAAATAAGAAATGGAACACGCATATGCAATATATGTATCTGATAAACGTGTATTGTAATGTTGGTATACTCCATCAGCAATGATTAATCCACAGGGGAGTGGGGGTTCTACACTGGCCCACGGACTACATAAGCTTAAGTGTATTGTCCCTAAGGACATGCTATATATTCCCTTGATATTATCGTACTGTTCATATTGCACATTCATGAGCAACTTCAAAAAGTCATGATAGTATATCACTTCTGCAAAAAACAACAACAAAACAGTACGATATGCACCAACTCAAATTATCGATACCATTCAGATCCTTTATTCGCAGAAATAAAAAGACTCAAGGTAAATGAGACAATTTTGTGTGTGTGTGTGTGTGTGCAAGACTCACTCTTTATGTTTCGGTTTAAATGGTCAGTTGCCATCCTCTTTTTTCTCATTATTACAAATAAAGAAGGATATACATTCTTATCTCGCAAGACAAATTTCATTCATATAATCCTAAAACGGTGATGGCTCTCAAGTCTATCAAACACACTAGACCGATATTTGGAACTTTCTTCCTTGTGAAAGTCGAAGTTTAAAGTCCATGTACTCTTTTAGGAAAACCTTTACAAAAATGTTGTTCTCCAATGGATATCAGTTATTTCATTGTCATTGTTAGTGTTTTATACATAAAATTCTTTCGTGGCATAGCGCCGCGTATTTAATCTATTAAGTAATCATGTAACCGTCCATGAATTTATTTACTGTTCACATGTACCTCGGTGAGAAAATTATTTTGTCATGCCTTGCTGATCAGCGATCCAGGTGAATATACTTTGTGCAAACCTTAAGTGAAAGCAGACAAACCTCTTATTTCCCTTTCTCCTTTCAACTAACCTATCTCTATCGTATGCAAGTTATCCCTCCCTCCTGATTTCTATACATTATGTGCATATACCATATACGGGGACTGCTTGCAATCAAGCCACGCTTATGCTGCAGCCCCACTGCATTTTTGTATTGCTGATACGGTTTGCTGTACATTGTGTAAAAGCAATGACAAAAAAAAAAGGTATGCAACAAATATACACGTATATGTGCATGGACAATGTTAATACAAGAACCAGTAAATCAAATCATATCAATTCAAATTTCATAAAGAACAACGTTTGCAATTTTTAAGTGTAGTTCCACTTGTTCATTTCGGCTCCAATAAAGCAAGTAAATTCGAAAAAAAAACAACATAGCGGCAGAAATTCCACTTGATAAACACAATTTCATGTTCTTAAAAAAGCGGTTTCTTACAAATCTACTCAGAATATTTTTGGTACACCATGAAGATAAATATTATGCACAATTTTTGTACACAGGTATGCTGCAATATCCAATAGTAATCTCATGCCCATTAGCAAGTGATTATCGTTATTACAAAGAAAAAATGACATCCACACCATCCTCGTCACTGAATCACTGAATCAAAAGTCACAAAATGTAACAAAATGAGCCTTACAAGTTTAACGCAAAAATCAGTGTAACAGGACGAAAAAAGCAGTCACAAACATCAATTTTCAATAATGTGTATGTCCTTCTCGTGCCTGGACACGTTATCTCTTACGCAGTATATGCTCCGGACAAGCTGTCTGGCGTAGTGAGTCCATTCCTCCTGCAGAGCTTGGATCAACGTTGGTTGTTTAAAAATGTTGTCCATTCAGTGGCTATTTTGCATGGTGGAAAGTGCTTTTATGTGGGACTTTTGATTCAGTGACCAAGATGCTGTGCATGTCAAGTTCTTCTTTGTTATGAAGACATTCACTTGTCTATGTGCATGTGATTAGTAAGGGGCATTGTAGCACACCTGTGTACAAAAGTTGTTTATTTCTAGGGGGTGAATTTTTGTGTGCGGCCTTTGACAGAAGTGGGTACTTTCTTTTGCTGTCCAGTATATATTTGTTCATATACTGTGCGTAGTATAAAAACCATGATGATGTAGTCTTGACTTTGTAGAAAAATTTATTAGGTCAATGCCGCTTTTATTTGGCGGGATATTATCCAGACCAAATATATGTATATATATATATATATATATATATATATATATATATATATATATATAAGATACAGTTATGCCGTCTTACGTCATTATGTTAGGTTCAGGCAATCTTATCGAACAGTGAGGAAGTTCAACCTAACATGAAACTTCTACTCTTTTGTTCGTGTGGTTTTAATCTATTGTTTTTATCTATCTATAGCTATTGGATATTGCTGAAGTAATGATGCTAGTTTTTTTTTTTCTTTTACCATGCATCAAAATGGAACTGCAGCTGAACTTACTGACCTTGGCTTATTATGTAGGCGTGTAGGTAAACAAATACGGGGCTACTACGAAGAAAAGACAAATCGGTGATATTTTTCGATGTCAGTCTATACACGACTGTAATGACATGATGGTTACTAGCAGGAGGAAGTGGTAAAGAAAAATCTACAAATGAATTTGTTTTCTCCCATAAGAGATAGCAAGCAGAGAATAATCGAGTTCAATAGTATTGAGTAAACACTGTCTTAAGATGTTTGCAGTTTAGACCCTATGTGTAGAATAGACTAATTCCAGCTTCCAACGGAGGCAAGTTAATTTACCATCATAACGGTGTGCCCTTTGAACGGGCGTCTTGGGATTAAAACATCATTGGTTGCTTGCTCTTATCACCGTAAAACACACTGATAAGCTACCACAGAGTGTTATACTGACCGATGAACCAGGAAATTAAAGTACAAAATTATCCACCTGGCCAGGAGTTACATGAGACAGCACAAGAAATGCAGGAATGACAGAGAAGACTAACATTTTCATATGTGCGTGATCCTTTTCTTTCGGTCACATGAGGTAATTCTTACTGTGGAGAAAGTACAGTATTCCGGGCAGAACGTAGAGTCATTGGATGGGTCACGAGAATGGAGCTACGATCCCGAATACTAGCACTTCGATGTGCAATCATCATCGCCATGAACATGGCAGTCTGTGGTAAGTTTTGTGGCGTTAAGTTGGCACTGTGCGCTAGGGATAGCGTAATATCAAATTGTCATGTTGACTCGTTTTGTGAGGATGGATTAGAGCTGAAGGCAACGAGTGTCAAAATCACAGGAAAAATCAAAACGGAAGCAATGGTAAATGAAATACAACATGGTTATGTTTAATGTTTGTGCGTATAGGCATTTTAAATGTATGTCATTTTTTGATAGTATGTAAATTATGAGTAACATGATAAATATAAATTAAATGTACGTCATTCTTTGATAGTATGTTAGATTATGAGTAACATGATAAATTATATGAATTAAGCATCTAAGAACCAATGAAGTATTGTCTACGATCTGCACAAAAGGTAGTGTTTAGCCAGCCATGCACTTGTCTCCGACATTTGTGTTATCTATAGATTGACAAAGATGTTGAATGGCTTATCACATACATTGTGATTTAGCACATCTGCAAAATACTTTATCTAATCCTCCCTTTAATACAGATTTAGACATTAGACAAATGAAGTCCAAACTGTCGAAATTCGCTGCGTACAACAAGCTATGTGAGAAGGGCTGTAAAATGAATAGATTCTTGTCTCGACAAAATCCTTACTGTCCTAACATCCTGATTGTGCACGGGATTGTTGTTAATATTGAATTTCATGAGGATGACGTCGTCATTGAGCCTGACATATTCGATTTCTGATTTTAAAGATAAATCAATAATCAATATGACTCTCAACATTTTTTTACAAGTTCTTATCTTAATCAGCTTGTTGATACCACAGGAATGAAAGGAATTTTGATCATCGGAAAAAAAAACACAATGACGTGTGTATTCAAAACGAAAGGGAAAATGGTATACCTGAAGAAATCAGCTGTCGCTCAGATTTATGTTTTGTTCATAATATATGAGTGGATATACCCTTTGTTACTTTTGTTTTCAGATGAAGGGTGCTTATTATCAATGTGCAATATAAACTCAATCTAATCTAACAAATTGATTCCATTCTAACCTTGGGCTTTATCCTTTATAAGAGGACAAGAAAAAAAAACATAATTGTTTCTCAGAAATAAATTGACACTTTAATCAAATTTCAGTATATTGCAATCACGGCAATTTATTCTGTGACCCTTTGTGCAGTGTATGTCATAATACATTACCTGTGTTAATAATTTAGTTCACGTGAGGCGTAATAGGATGGGAAAATCATATCCTAAATCAGAGCTCGTCGGTTTGCTTATTTTTGTGTTGTTGTTTGTTTATTTTTTGTTAACCTATGCAAGTGTTCAAGGACAGACGTTATCTAATACAGATAATGAAGAATTGTATCATGCGGAACAATCGAATGGAAGATATAGGATTCAGCGTCGCGTCCGTAATATTTATTCTTGATGATATCAGTGTAAACTAGAATGACTATTATTTATCGCTATGCAAAGGTAGGACAAACTTTGATAAATACCCCACGGAGCTTTTACTGCAAATACTATTCACATTTACATTACAACATTAATCCGGTTGGGCATAGCTAATGGTGGATATTATATCATATATTTTTTCCAAGATACGAGGGATACTTTTGGATATATTTATGGCTATATAGGGCGGCTATTGCACAAGGTCAGTAAATATGGCAGGGATAATTTTGTGCAGGGCACATTTAGTAGACGTTCCAGTCAAACTTTTCATAACTTATGACGATCCAAAGTGTGTATGACATAATTCCAAGTACAAACAAAACAAGGCCCACGAGACCGACACATAGGCCTCGAGCTGTAATGTCGAACTCATGTACAATGTAAATACAATGTAAATGCACTTCCCAGTATCTTCAATTCAATGTTCCCACGGAACCAGTCTTTTCAGATTATCCCACTAGACAATCTAATGAGTTTCATTTACCCCTCCTGAGAACTTTATTGGCTCAGAATACATTTATGTACACCGGTCCTAGATTTTGGAACTCACTGAGCTGTGAAATAAAAAATTCCCCATCTTTGTATTCTTTTAAGCGTAAGTTGAAATTTTTTTTTATTAAATCCTCCCTGATATGTTTTTTTTCCCCTTAGCTATAGGTTTCGTTAACCTCAGGGTTCATCATCCACCCACCAATCATTCAATCACTGAATTCATTATTACGTAAAGAAGTAACCATCTCAATCCTTGCTCAGCTGCATGCAGCACCAACTCTATGAAGCACATTATCTACCATCCCCTGTCCCATTTCCCTTGTTAAGCGTGTAGGCATTCTCTCATTCTCTCTTTTTTTTCTTTCGTTCCTTCCATACTTTTCATCTGTTCTGGCAAGTTGTGTCATGTTGTTGTGTTTCTTCTGTTTTGTCCCGTCCTGTCGTTTATCATATTTGTCACAAGTGTTTGTAAATAAGTAATTTATAAGTTTTATGAGTGGTTCACAATCTACAAGCTTTGCTTTTTTTAGTGGCCCTCTCTATTCTTTCTTTCTTTTTTTTCAACTGAAGCATGACTTTGTATCATTATCTTCTTCTTCTTTTGCCAGAATGCGCTCTTATGTTTATTGATACCATTTATTAATTGCAAAGGCAAATGTTCTTTGTTTATGATGTAAAACCTGATTTATCTTGTGTTATGTTTTTGTTGAAAAAGAAAAAAAAAGAAGAATGAAAATAAATGAATTGAATTGAATCGAATTGAATGTGCTGTTTTCACCCAATGTCGAACTCATGGGCGGAATGACTCGTAGGCTGTAAGACTCATGGACCTTTTTTTCAATGTCGAACTCGTGAGTTGTATGACTCATGGGTGTCTGTCTCGTCGGATTACCCCGTTTTTGCGAGTTGTAAATGACAAAATAGGACTTCAAAGTCTATCAAGAGACGTGAAAGAGAAACTACTCTGAATACACATGCGAATTCAGTGAATGCAGACAGTTTACTAGAACGCAGCCTTCGATTTTGAACACATTTGTACTGATCGTTCAAAAAAAAATAATATTGACAGTGCTGGTGTTCAAAGACGTACTTCATTATATCAGGGGATATTCTGGAACCAGAACCTGTTCTTGTATGAATTCATGTCTTTCATTAACTATTGTTACATATGACAGGGAACAACATGTATGCAGGTGTATCCTAGGGGACATTCTGGCACTAGAACCTTATTTCGTACAAACATTTCGTTTTTCATGAACTTTTGTTTCTCCTAGCAGGGAACATACTGGACATGACATGTGTCAGTTTCAACGCAACCTACGATCCCCATCAACCAGCATCATTTGCCGCTATTCTGAGCGGTGCTGACACGACAAGTACATTGACCTTTCAGAGGTCAATAAACTTGACCACGGGGTCAGATGTGACAAGCTGGTGTTCTTACAGTGATGATGTCTCCTCGTGTCAGTTACCATCGGATTCATATATCGAAAGCTACCTCACCTCTTCGGCAAAGGTCACCTTACCTGTTGATAATGGAGACAACTTCGGGGCTTACTCATGTCGAGCTGAACGGTATAATTGGACAACATCCGCTACGACTCTGTTAATACGTTCGGACGGTAAACTATTCTATCCCTTTGTATTTACGATGGTCAGTTTTCCCTCCTATCATCGGTAGGCAACAAAAAGGACAAAATGTCCTGTAGCAACTAAAGATCTCTAGCTTGCAAAGTCATATTGAGTCTTTAAGCCCTTGAAGTCCGTGAGTTCTTAAAGTCATCAAAGTCGCCGTAATTTTCGAGAAATTGATAAAAAAAAAATGTTAAAAGAGCAAAATCATCGTAGATGCTGCCGTTGGGATAAAGCATGGAAATATCTGTTTTCTTTTTCTTCTTCTTCTTCTTCTTCTTCTTCTTCTTCTTCTTCGTGTGTGGCTATAAGCCGATATGGACAACAGAAAGGACAGTTTCAAAAGCGTCTTCTGTACTCAGTTGTGAAATAATTATTTCCATACTTAACTTTGCAACCACGCAATCTTGCACTTTATCCATTATATTCCCATCTATCGAAGTTCCTGTGTTCACAGATGTAACTTGAACGTCATTGTGTTTGTCACTGCTTAAGGGTGCCTACATATCATGATTCCTTCAGTTAATGGTATATTTTGCTTTGGATGCCACGTACATAGAGACCGTGACGTTTTTACTCTTTTTGATTCACATGCTTAATAGGCATTTAAGTACTAGATGAATGGCGTGCCTTTAACCAGGGATGTGAAAAAAAACGAAACAACACGGGAAGTTTAATTTAATTGAGATCTTTCACCCTAAGTATACTGTTGAGTCCAATGATCCTCTCCTCCCAAGGGTGTCCTATTCCTCATGATGGAGCAGATCATAAACAAATGTCTCGTTGAAGCGTACACTTGACCGGGGGAGGGGGGTAATTTTGCTTTTGACTTTTCATTAGTAAAGTGTAATGACCGGCCTTGTGGCACTTCAGTTTTGCAACCAAGTTCGAGTAAAATCAACGCATTTCAAGTTCAAGTTGCTTTATTCCATCTCCAACAAATTGATGATACAATGCATTTCTTGTGTCATTCTTCTCTTTTTGTGTGTGTGTGTGTGTGTAGTTGGAAGGCATGTCGATGTCATAATTTGCCCGTAAAATGAAATTGAGAGATTTTTTTTGTATTTCATCCAGTCTTGAATGATAAACTTATTGGGTACCTTCTTGTCCACATCTTATTAATGCACAGCCAATTTCACCCCCGATAAATTGACGGTAACTGCCAGTATTGACGAAGAAGTACGTCTCGTCATGAACGCTGGGACAGGAGCTGGTGCAGGCTCACCAGTCTGGATGCTCAACGGTCAAACAGACCTTTCCGCTTCCGTGTCATCTGACGAACTGTACATCAGCAGGGCAAGCGAGTCCATGGCTGGAGTACATCACTACTACTACAGCAACATGCCTCATAGAGGTGGAATCATTAGACTGATAGTTCGAGGTAAATAGGCATACAATCATACTTTAAAAAGAGAGAAAACGCTGCAGAAGTCACAAAAACCATGATTCCGGTCACAACCCCCAAAATCAGCCTGCTCCGTGACCGGTCGGATTCTAATTTTTGGTCGGGCATCAACCAGTGACTGACTAGGCACAACTGATTTCTAGGTTATCGGTTAGTCTCTACGCCAACGTGTCCGCGGCGACCGACCAGTTTTCACCCCCAGGTGAAAAAAAGCAAAAGAAAAAAAAAAACACTCTTGGTGTCCGAGGGGCAACCTCCAGGCACCGACCTAATCCAGCGGTCGCTGGCGAGCGATATTGGGGACAAGTAAAAATAAAATGATAGAAGAAAACGGAGGGACCAGATGAGGAAGAGGAGCCAGGGCACTATGGAAGAGGTAGGGGAGGGATACAGAGAGGCATGGAAACTTAATCAACATCTCTCCTTGAAAGAAGAAACATGTAGCTGCAAGTTTCTCTTCCCACCTCCCTGATCTGACATTTTCAGGTAGCCCACACAGAATAGGACTCGGCTATCAACATGGGGGACAGGGAAGACACTGACAACTACTTTGGAGCTGATGAGATGAAAGCTAAAAATTTAGGGTTGTTATGTAGACATAGTAACGTATTGTTATTCAAAATTTAGTTTGGCCTATTGAATGAAATTGTAATTTATGAAAAAAGTCGCTGAGAAAAATAACATAAACTTAGGAATAAAAATACAGTAAAAATAAAGTAACAAGCACCGATATTTTGGAATATTCTAAAATAGGAATGATTACATTCTTTTCAACTTGGATTTCCTCCTTTCATTTAATTTCCTAATTTCTACCTGTTAGTTATCCTTGGTTTCAAATAGCTGAGGTGTAATTAAATCATTTTCTTTTAGTTTTAATTTCATTAATCAATCAATAATTAAGCTTCTACACTCAGCAAAAAAAAAAATAAATAAACATATTTCAAGTTCACATTCCTCATAGAATGTATGGCTTAAAGGTAATGTTTTGTATTAGTAGAGCAGATAAGCCCTCAAAATCACGTGAATTGTGCAAAATTTGACTAAAGCATGAAACTTTCACCAGTGTTAGTTCATACCATAAGATTTATTTTAAGATCGGGAGGTAAGTCTGATTTGACCTCTGATGACCTCCAGAGGTCAATGTACTTTAGATATCAGAAAATCGATGTTTCTAGACACTTGCGAGTGATACATGTGGTTATGTTGCACTAAACATGCATTTATACCACAGAGAAATCATTTCCAGATTCAACAGAGCACTGACAGGTTTTTACCCTTGACCTCTGATGACCTCCAGAGGTCAATGAACTTTAAATATCAAAACATCGATGTTTTTAGACATTTGTGAATGATATATGTGGTTATGATTCACTAAACATGCATCTATACTTCACGGAAACCATTTTCTGATTCCACAGAGCATTGACAGGTTTTAACCTTTGACCTCTGATGACCTTTGGAGGTCAATGACCTCAAAATATTATATTGATCTGTGATGTCATTGGTTAATGGTAACCATTGTTAAGATGTACAAAACAAGCATAACTGTCTTACAATGAAATTGTCTTCATATTCTAAAGAGCAGACAGGTTTCTACCTTTGACCTCTGATGACCTTGAGAGGTCAACGACTTCAGAATATCAGAATATTGAAGTATGACATCATTGGTGAAAGGTCAAACATGGTAAAGATGTACAAAACAAGCATACCTGTGTACAATGACATCGTCTTCATATTCCAAGGCACACAGACGAGTTTCTGCCTTTGACCTCTGATGATCTCGAGAGGTCAATGACCTCAAAGTATCAGAATAGTTTGGCATCATCAATGGTAAACATGATGATGTTCTAGAGAGCACTCGTAGGCCCTGCTTATTAACGAGCCATTACCGTTCACCTATGAAAATCACATAAGGTCAAATACCTCGAATGAAATGTGAAGATGTTAATATTAATATTGCGATAGTTAATAGTTAATAATTGTTTATAATGTAGGGCTTACAAACCATGCATTTCTGTTACCAAAAAAGTGGCTACTCATTCCGCAGAACTTTTCAGGTAATTATCTAAGTGGGGTATGTGCACAGAACAAGGGGTGTCGATCTGTTTTCACGTGGGGGGGGGGGACTTGGAAAATATGTAAAAGCATAAGTTCATGGTGCAAAGGAATGAAGCGGAGGTGGAGGGGGAGGATGTGGGTGGGGGATTGGATTTTTGCAGGTTTAGACCTGAAATCAGTATTTCAGTGTAGCTCTTGTTTAATGTGTGCGTCAGCACTTATACGGAAGTTGATGGGGTGTGGGCGCATCTCACCTACCCTCCTCCCAAAGACGATTTGTTTTTTTGTTTTGTTTTGTTTTTTTTTTAAGAATCTGATGAATACGTTTTGGGGAATATTTGGAAAATTATGGATCACCAAGGTGTACCAAGTCTATATGGATGGGAACCCAGCAAGCGCAGCGTTGGCGAGGGTAGGGTATTCCACTCCCATTCGAGAGAGCTCTTGTATTTTGAGAAATGAGATTCAACGGCCTGGCACACAGGCACTTTTGAAGAAATACCTCGAAATTTGTATCAAAAAGGTGTAGTAAGTCAGCTATCTATGGAGGGAGACCAATCGACAGAAGGATGTGGGTGGAGGTATCCCCCTCCCACATTATGGAGCTTTTGCATTCTTTTGTTTGCAATTCAATGATCTCGTGCCACTCTTGGTTGAACTACCATTTTGAAAAAAGTCCATACCCAAATGTGTAGCCATAATCAATGCATGGAGGAGAGGTTATTACAGCGAGAGGAGGGTATTAAAAAGGGGCTGTCCCCCAATCCTTCCCATGCGAGGGAGCCTTTGCAGTAAGAATAGAAATGAAAAAAAAATCTAGTTTACAAATTTATGATGGAATATTTGGGAAATTATCAGTAAAAGGAGTGTACCAAATCTAAGGGTAGAAACCGAGGAGGGATTGTTAATTGAAAGATAAACTACCCCCTCCAACAAGAGGGATTTTCTTTAATATGTCGGAACAGAAATTAAAGATCTAGTACATACTTTGTGATGATATAGAACAACAAGGAAAAGTAGAAATTACGCGGTGCGTAATATATGTCCCCGCCGGAAGTAGCATTTAGTAGCAAAATGTACAATATAGGTAAAAAGATCAAGGTCAAAGGTCAAAGAAGTCAAAGGTCAAAATTCTATGTAGAAGTTTTGAAGCCCTCACCTAGTGCCATCACATAAAGCAAACGGAATCGAAATCGGGTTAGAAATGGCGAAGGAGTAGCATTTTGTAGCCAATGTACAATATAGGTAAAAAATCAAGGTCAAAGGTCAAAGAAGTCAAAGGACAAAATTCTGTGTAGAAGTTTTGAAGCCCTCACCTAGTGCCATCACATAAAGCAAACGGAATCGAAATCGGGTTAGAAATGGCGAAGGAGTAGCATTTAATAGCAAAATGTACAATACAGGTCAAAAATCAAGGTCAGAGGTCAAAGAAGTCAAAGGTCAAAATTCTGTGTAGAAGTTTTGAAGCCCTCACCAAGTGCCATCACTTAAAGCAAACGGAATTGAAATCGGGTTACAAATGGCGAAGGAGTAGCATTTTGTAGCAAAATGTACAATTTAGGTCAAAAATCAAGGTCAAAGGTCAAAGAAGTCAAAGGTCAAAATTCTGTGTAGAAGTTTTGAAGCCCTCACCTAGTGCCATCATATAAAGCAAACGGAATCGAAATCGGGTTAGAAATGGCGAAGGAGTAGCATTTTGTAGCCAATGTACAATATAGGCAAAAAATCAAGGTCAAAGGTCAAAGAAGTCAAAGGTCAAAATTCTGTGTAGAAGTTTGAAGCCCTCACCTAGTGCCCTCATATAAAGCAAACGGAATCAAAATCGGGTTAGAAATGGCGAAGGAGTAGCATTTTGAAGCAAAATGTACAATATAGGTCAAAGGTCAAGGTCAAAGGTCACAACTGAAATTCTTTATAGAAGTTTCAAAGCTCCCATGTAGTGCTATCATATAAAGCAAACAGAATCAAAATCGGGTTAGAAATGGCGAAGGAGTAGCATTTTGAACATTTTGATCACACACGGACGCACGGACGGACGCACGGACGGACACACGGACGCACGGACGCACGGACGGACACACGGACACACGGACACACACACGTACGGAGCCCGTTTCATAGTCCCCTGCTCGAACTCGTTCGGCGGGGACAAAAATGGGACAAAAGCACTGAGCGTATATGGAAGGGGACATAACGAATGACAGTGTGGGGGAGGGGGTATGCAAAGGAGATTCTGCCTTTTAATCTGGTGCATATAGCTGAAATATTCAGTGACAATTCATTTTCTGTCAAAAAAGTGAAGAAAAAAAAAATCTCCACCTCAGGAAATACTTGGAGGCAAAGTTCTATGTCCCCACCATTCCCCCTCCCATATTTTCTCGGGAGGCGGGGCAAATGCCTCTTGCCCTCCAAAATGAACAATCGTGCATATATAGGAAAGCCTTTTCATCTTTGAAATTCAAATAAAAATATCTCTTAAAAACATTTTTCATAGAATAAGGGAAATTATCATTCCCCAAAGTATGTTATATCTGTGGAAGGAACCAAGCAGGGGGAAGGAGTCTATTGAAAGGAGATATCCCCTCTCACAGAAGGGAGATTTTGCATTTCAGAATCAAATTTTAACAATCCGATGCACACCTAAAGTGAAAAACTTGGGCAGTTTTCTGTCTATAAAGCAAAAAGCAAAAAACAACAACAAAAACTAACAACAACAAAACATAGTCCACATCTCAGAATTTAATGGGGTGGGGGTCAACTATCCCTGCCACCACCCCTCCTCCAAACTGATGCCCTGGTATGTGCATGTGTTTTATTCCACTTGTTGAAAAGAAGAGAGAGTTTTACGAAACAATATTGTTCAGTGGTCGCTATCCCAGTCAAGTAAATTGTTTATCAATAAGGTGATTTCCTTCACCTGTATACCTTAAGATGATGTAGGACTGGTATTTGCCTTGCACGTTATTACATCTATTTCTTTTTTAGTATTCTCGCTTATATTTTGATGTGAAAGTTGTTTACTTTGCCACGATTGTATTTGTACATAGAAAAAATAACCCCAAGACTGAAAATGAAACTGATACAATATTTAATGATTGACATGATGCACATATGTGAGCAATTCAAAAGGCGTGTACTCATTTGACATGAACATTAGCGATGATCCTCTGACCTCTGGAGGATATTGAAAGATATGCATCAAAATGTAAGAAAATTGATGTCTGGGGCCTGTCTTATAAAGACTTGTCATAGAAATCAATCACAAGTTTTGTGTGTGCTGCAATGCAAGTTGCGATTGATTTGGGAACTTGTGATCGATTTGAAGGCTTTATAAGACGGGGCCCTGGTCTCATTTGTTTGTAAGGCCAGCTGCTTATGAAATAATAATAATATTAAAAAATGCATTTTGTGTGTGTGTGTGTGTGTGTCCAAAATTGTATGCAGAGTATTCCACACACAGTTCAATTTTGACTTCCATCTAGGACAATGAGCGGTTACTTTTTTCTCAACTACACTGTAATATCAAAATCTATTGAAAAAACACGGTGGTGGCTGGGTCTAACACATTATCATTCCATTTCGTTGGAGATCCATGCGGGATGGTCAAAACAAACATAAAAAACAGATATCTCAGACCTAATTGTTATAACAAAGCATCATATCCTCATATACCCAACCCAACCCTCTATGCCCAGACAATGTAAACCACCCCATGGACTTACTTGGAGCTTTAGAATATCCTTTG
Organism: Diadema setosum; assembly: GCF_964275005.1. Classification (NCBI taxonomy): domain Eukaryota; kingdom Metazoa; phylum Echinodermata; class Echinoidea; order Diadematoida; family Diadematidae; genus Diadema; species Diadema setosum. The sequence goes on along the minus strand of NC_092697.1, from coordinate 33,606,382 downwards.
TCAACAGAGAGAGACATCCAAACCTTTGCAGTGCCGACTAAGATCTGCCATGGAACTGATTGGTATTGGCTCTGCATCATTGACAGCAGATCTCGTTTCCTATTCTCCTTCTTCTTCTTCTTCTTCTTCTTCATTGTACTGTGTAATCTTGTAATCTGCCATGGAGCCTTTTCTTAATTGGTTAAAGAAGGTATCCAAAGAGCTATATGAAGCAAAAAACAACAAACAAATGCAAAAAAAAAAAAGAGAGACATATGTATCTTTAATAACAGAGCTGAATATTGCGTATCTCTCTCCTGAAGTGTTTCAAAGAGATACAAGAGACAGTGGCCTAGAGTAGCGGCCACCTTTTTTGGGAGTAGGCCTACTTTGTGTTCTTGCAAGTGATGCCTGACATTTTGGTCATTGGCCCTTTTTGAAGAATGCAGCAATAGAGCCACAACTTCCTGCGGAGTGGATATTGTGGGGTTCTTGCTGCAGAACATCATCGCTGAATTTGCCTGTGCTGTACTTTCTTACAGGGATTGCCATTGTAGTTTTGTTTTGTTTTGTTTTGTTTTGTTTTTCAAGTGTGGCTGTAACACTGCTTGTTTTGCATATGATGGTCATTGCAGCTAAAGAGTGCATATCTTCTCTGGATCATTCCAAACTTCATGATGTTTCACCTGGGTGAATGGATCCCAGATGATGCATGCATATTCCAGGACAGTCCTGAGCGGCATGGAGTAGCAACACACCTGAACTTTATGATACTCGTATCTTCGTCTGGAGAGAGTCTTTGGTTGAAGTATAACCTTTTTAAGCTGCTGTGGCGATTTGATTCCAGCTGAGCCTCCTATTGGAACTCCAAAATATTTTGCACAATCCGCTTTCTCCATGGTTTGCCATGAATGCTTATCTATTCCCTGGGTGGGTCTCGAATGGCAATAGCTAGTTGCAATACACAGGATTGCTTCATGTGGAATGCATGTTGGGCCTCACAGTATGTCGAAGTTTTCAAGATGGTTCATGATGTCGCAGCTGTGGACTGTATACTCCAGGACCATGAGTCATTCATCGCAGTCATACTCTAACAACCCACCAGCTTTACACTGGCCAATACAAGCCCACCAGCTGGAAACTATGCAAATATTGCCCATGAGCTTGACACTTAGGCAAACCAGTCCCATAATGAGTCCGACAAATGGGGGAAAAGATCTATGAGACTTACACTGGATAGATTAAACACTCTGTATATCAGTCTCGTGGGCCTTGTTTTCCTCGAGTGTCGAAATAATGGCCATATTTGCCTATATTTGCTAGTCTACATAACTAACCCAAACATAACAGTTATATTTGAGGTCACTGCCATCACTCAAGAAACTTAAGCTTTATTTCTGAAGTAATTGACCTCACATTTCAGAGACCTGTTACTATAAACCAATGCTCCTGTGGAATATGCATACATACTTTGATCAAAACGTCAATGCGTGATTTGTACATGATTAAGCATTTACGATTACACCAATGAAGCCAAACATCAATACAGGTAAGCCTACACATGTGACCTCAGTGACCTCTCATTGTCCTGAGAGGTCAAAGTTGGATGTAATGCACAGGCTAATGACCAATGTTCCATGGAATGACAAGATTCTTCTATTATAGCATAAATGATTGTACATCTGGTATTACAAAGTTGACCATTGACTAAGCATAGAATATCAATATTCTGATATTTTGAAGTCATTGACCTGTCACCTTCCTTAGAGGTCAAAGGTAGAGACACGTAATTTCTCTTGCTCTGTGGAATAGGAAAACAATTCAATCGTAATACAAAGGAATATAACATCTAAATCATGTTTGTCATCAACCAATTGCACCAAATATCAATGTTCTGACGTTTTGACGTCATTGGCCTCATCATAGGTCATCTGAGGTCATCAGAGGTCAAAGGTAGAAATCTCACTCGAAAGGCTCAGTGGAACATTGAGGCAATTCCTCTTACAAAAATTAGTTTTTAGTACATAATTATCGTGTTTCAGTTATGAGTGACACATTAAAATATCAATTTTCTGACATTTTGAGGTCATTGACCTCTGGAGGTCATCAGAGGTCAAAGACAGAAACCTGTCAGGGCTCTGTGGAATATAAAGACAATTTCACTGTGACAAAAATTAAGTTTTAGTACATCATTACTGTGTTTTATCATTAACCAATAATGCAAAATATCAATTTTCTGACATTTTGAGGTCATTGACCTCTGGAGGTCATCAGAGGTCAAAGGTAGAAACCTGTCAGGGCTCTGTGGAACATAAAGACAATTTCACTGTGACAAAAATTAAGTTTTAGTACATCATTACTGTGTTTGTCATTAACCAATGACGCAAAATATCAATTTTCTTAGATTTTGAGGTCATTGACCTCTAGAGGTCATCAGAGGTCAATTCAGACTTACCTCCCGATCTTAAAATTAATCTTATAGCATGTACTAGCAATGGTGAAAGTTTCATGCTTTAGTCAAATTTTGCACAATTCTTCGGCTTATCTGCTCTACTATATATAATCTTAAAGGTTATTTGATTGGCAATCATTAATAAGGGAAATTGTATGCATGAGTGAACAAATTAGACTCTTTCTTCTACAAAACAGGCAAAAATTCACCTAAGAAACACAAATAACATCCCCCAAATAAAAACAGCAACAAAAACTATGATCTCGTCAATGTCATTGTAACCATCAAACGTAAATAAAGGATAAAAGATGATTTAGAAAAAGTGAAGAATCCTCCGTCAAATTTCATTTCAAATAAAATTAAAGACGAAGCAACATCAACAAAAATGGTGGAAATTTCAAATGTTACTGCAAACAAAGATAATTGAAAATTTGGTCCTTGAAGTTCTCTTCTGAATTCTTAGATCCTAAATTAAAAGAATGGAATGAAAAACAAAAGAATCTGTCTATCATTTGAGTTTGTGTTGACAGAAAATTCCTATTTCCTCCATTTAGTCTCCCCCTTAGTTTTTGTTTGAGGTCATAAAGAGGTACAATGGAATGAAAAATTATTTTTGCCATGTCATTTATGTCTGTAATTCTTTTAAATTAGCCTTTTGTCATCATTGCTGTCTTGAATGTTATTTTCAAAGAAATGAAAAATGTCGATTTTCTGCAAATTTTACTTGTGTACCTGGGAGGACAAAAACGAATAGGTACACTCATGTGCAAAGTCTGCCTTTGTACCCTACCAGGGTGACAGCCAATTAAATTATCTTTAGAATGGCATAATATGCTACAATGATTTTTATCAAAGTCTAATATGGGAAATATGAACTTGAAAAGGTCTTTACTTTTTTGTTGGATGAATATAGCACATACAACAAACCAATGTTCCATATTATGCGCTTTACAATGTCTCTTACCATTTTACAATATTACCACAAAAGCATATTTGGCAAATGACACTAAACAAAAGAAAACAAAAATTAATGCAACCTTACAACACAAAACATAATCTGTACGCATTAACATACCTACCCTAACTTACAAAAAAAAAAAGAAAACCTTTTTTTTTTCAAATTATAAAGCTTTATGGCAAATTGAATTCCATTTTGAGAATAGTGAGGTTAAAGGAAATTAATTTGCATAGAGGCTTTCATGTATTCCTGTTTTCACAAAAATACTGGGCTTGAGAACCTCGCTGTCGTGGTCGTTGAGGTAGAATCAAGAGTATCGTATACCTCGTTGTGCTGTCAGATAGAAAGCAAAAGCGTTGTTGTTTATGGTCCAGTCACATAGATATATACCCAGGTAGCTCGTAAGAAATTTCCGGCACAGAGCTGCCGCCGTGCCGCCGCGGCGCGACCGTTATCCTATGAGACATCGGCAGATGACCCATCTATCGCCGGTCGGTCGCCGAGTGATTTCGCAAAAAAAAAAAAAAAAGCCGGTGGACGGTGGGAAATCGTCCAGTTTCCGGTGGGAAATTGCTCGATGACTGCTGGAACTCGCAAAATGCCTAAAATTGACCGGTAGCCGACGGAAAATCGACAGGACATCGCTCGGCAGTCGCTGGGGTTTTGCAGCCTGCTTGACGGTGCCAAAATATTAGCGGCGACCGAGCAAGCAACAAATCGGTCTTTCGCTGCTCTGAGTTGTGACCGTCCGTAGCCTTACCGTCTTCTAGTGATTCCTGCCTCTTCTAATATGCATGTCATTATGACACTGAAGAAAGTGACGTAATGAACACTCTTCTTCTTGCGTATGAGATCTGCTGCTATGCTACGTCTTGAAGGTGCCGCAGCCATTCCACAGTTGCTGGACATGGGTTGGTCAGGTTAGTGTGGGATCCTCGAGGTGGTCCGAGCTTGGTACATTCCAGCAGGATGTGGTCCGCTGTCTGCTCAGGTGCACCACACAGACAAGCTGCTGAGGAACTAAGGCCCCAGCGATGCATGTTGGCCCCGAAGCGACCTACTCCAGTGCGGAGGCGGTTCAGGGTGACCCACTCTCTACGAGGGAGATCAGCTCCTGGTGGGATGGTTATGCCAGGGGGGATGGTGAACTGTGTGGGCTTTGTCGTCACTTGCCAATCATGTTGCCATTTCTCCATAAGGTTGAAGTTGGAGGTTGCTAGTGATTTTGCATGACGGCTGAAGGGTCGACGAGAGCGTAGGCGTTGGCGGGTGAGGTTTTGGGCTCTGGTGACGCGAGCATGTAGGAGGTGTGAGGTGTCTGGAAGAGCCTTCTTCACCAGAATGGCCATGTGGTGTTCTCTACGGAGTGCTGGTGGGGCAATTCCAGAAAGGACAGGGAGGTATTTCACTGGGGTTGGTCGCAGGCAACCGTTGACTATTCTCATGGTGTCGTTGAGAGTAGCATCCAGTTTGTTGACATGGGAGCTCCTACACCATGCTGGGGCAGCATATTCTGCAGCACTATAGACGAGTGCGAGGGCACCTGTTCGGAGAGTGCTTGTGTGGGCTCCCCAGGAAGAACCAGCAAGGCGGCGTAGAAGGTTGTTCCTTGATGTCACTTTGCCACGTAGTGCCTCGATGTGCTGTTTGAAGGTGAGTTGCCTATCCAGTTTCACCCCGAGGTAAGTCGGGATGGGGTTGTTCGGGAGTGTTGAGCCATCCAGCTTGACTGTAAGCTGTCTGTGAGCTTCCTTTGTGTTCAAGGTAAAGGGTGTCGCAGTGGTTTTTGCGTAGCTCAGTCTTAGTCTCCATGTCCTCAGGTACTTGGCGAGAGCATCCATGTCATTTGACAGTGTGTTCTCAACCGTCTTCCAGTTTCTGCCAGAGTACAGGAGTGCAAGGTCATCTGCATAGGCGTACTTGGACGATGAGGTTGAGGGGAGATCACTGAGGTAGATGTTAAAGAGTGTTGGAGCCAGAACTGAGCCCTGGGGGACCCCATTTTTGAGACGGCGCAATCGGCTGACCTGCCCATCGCTTGTCTTCAGTATAAAGCTGCGGTTAGAGATGACAGTGCAGATGAACCGCACGAGATGACGGTCAGGAATAGTGCGAAGTAGCTTCAGGGTGAGACCCTGGTGCCATACCGTGTCATAAGCAGCTGTGAGGTCCACCAAGATCACGCCTGCCTTGTAGCCCTTTTCGAAGGCTTCCTCAATGTCATCGGTAAGGTTGACAATCTGATGGACAGTACTCCTGCCTCGGCGGAAGCCAGCTTGCTCGTGCGGCAGCTGTGGGTCGATGATAGGTTCCAAACGAGCTAGAAGGAGTCTTTCCAGGAGCTTGAACGGGACACAAAGGAGCGATATCGGGCGATAGTTCTTTGGGTCGTCGGTTGCCTTGTTGGGTTTGGGTATGGCAATGACTGTTGCCTTACGCCAAATCTTGGGTATGGTCGTATTTGAGAGACAGTTGGAATAAAAGCCTCTCAGCCATTTAAGACATCTTGAGCCGCAGTGGATGAAAAACTCTGGAGGGATGTTGTCTGGGCCCTGGGCCTTTCCACTCTTGAGTTGGCGGACGGCTAGCATAAGCTCCTCAATGGTGAAAGGAGTGGACAGAAATCCGTCGACTCCAGGGGCTTGCCACAGGGCAGATGTTTCTTGTTTGACATGGAGTGCCTGCTCCTTGCTGGTATCTTTGAACTTCCCGTTCTCCAGGAGTTGTTTAGCAATGGCATTTGCAGACACAGGGCATCGTGTGGGTTTTGAGCTTCTTCCTGTGAGGCGATTGAGAGTTCTCCAGGCTCGCCTGCTGGAATGGGAGAAGTCAATACCTTGTACGGTCTCCTCCCAACGCTCTCGCCGTTTCCTGTCTAAACAGTCAGTTAGTGCTGATGCCTTGTTAGCCGCATCTTCGTCTCCAGGTTGGGTGTGTAGGAAGTCTTGATAGTGGGTGGAGCACTCATCATCCCATAGTGGGATATAGCGCTTGCGGAAGCCGCGGGGGATGGTAGCTTTTGCTGAGCTAATAAGGAGATTGCAGAGAGAGGAGTATGCTTGGTCCAAATTGGCGGTTGAGAAGGGGGGAAGATTGTCAATGCCTGACTCCACACGGCTTTCGAACTTGGTCCAGTCAGCCTTCCGGAAGTTCCACCTTTTCACCGGCTTGGAAGGCATTGGTGAAATTGGACTTACCGAGATGATCAGTGAGGGCCTGTGTTGTGATTTGGGGAAATGGTCCAGGATGATGCGGGAGGGAGCTGGGCCATCTAAGTTGGTGAATGCTAGGTCTGGGTTGGATGTGGTATTCCAGCGGCCAGAGTGGAAGCTGTCTGGCTGCTTTGGATCGTACAGAAGGTGCATGCTAGATGCTGATGCCTAGTTTTCTAGAGTATCTCCATTTGGGCTCGATGACGAATAGCCCCAGGTTGTGCTGCGGCAGTTGAAGTCTCCGGCGTAAATGCACGGACTGGCAAACACTGGGATTGAGTCGGATTGGAGCTGAAAGGGAGGTGGTTTGTAGATGTTAACAATGGTGACGCCTTCGACCTCAGTGGCTGCCCATTCCAGACTCAATTCGGGAGCAGATATACCAAGCTCTCGCCATTGGGTAGAGTGTCTCACGAAGGATGCAATACCATGGATATCACTCTTTGTGTGAGCTGCAAGGACATAGCCGGGGATCTTTAGATTGGAGGTTTCTTTGGAGTGGGTCTCTTGAAGAAGGATGACAGTGACTTGATATGATTGAAGGAGGTGTTCAATGACTGAGATCTTGGACTTGGTGATACCTTCTACATTTAGTTGCAGGACTGATATCCCATCCGGCTTGACACCAACTGGTGCCTGCCCTGGAAAGGGCACGTGTTCCGGGGAAGGGGTAAGGCCAGACTGCAGCTGTCCAGAAGGCATCTTTTGCTTGGGTGTTGAAGCAGTAGTAGTAGCAGTAGTAGTAGTCTCTGGTGTCGTCATTCGCCTGTGTCAAAAGCTGGCTGTTGGCACAGTTACCAGGGCTCACCACGGGGAGGTTAGACGACTTGAGCCCCTAATGAACACTATTACCAGTGTTTGTCTATTCCGAACAAAGGTTCACTCATACCTGGTTCTACATCGTAACTGATACCATGAAAGAATGAATTAAATTTCCATAGATTAACTTCCCTGTTACACAAAAAGAGATTTACATGGGATCACATTGGTTATCTTTAATTTCCTTTTCATACTCTGAAAGCTATAATACCAATAGGTCCTACATTTTCCATAGCTTTTCTATTGGGCTTTATAAGAAAAACGCTATCATAGAAAATAGAATTCCCAGCAATCATGTAACTTTATGAGAGAAAATGTAACTGCAAATTATTATCGTCATGAAGAAAATGGATACGGGATGTTACTTTTGACTTTATGGCGTCCTCTTATCATATTCTTATTCATACTGTTATCATATTTATTTTCTAAAACCAGGATGTCTTGATAATCTTTGGGGGCCCATTTGTCAATATACCTGCCCGACGTGCTACAATGGAGGCATCTGTGACGACACTAGCGGGCGCTGTGTTTGTCCTCCAGGATTTATGGGCGATCATTGTGAAACGGGTAAGTTCATTATGTCTTTGAACACATATATGCATCCATCTTTTATCTTTATTTTATCTTTTATTTGCTTGCTTGAGTGCACCAGAGCCATCTAATTTCTTACACTGTACTTTAACAAGAAACTGATTTAGTTGCTGACGAGGCTTCGGCCGAATCAGACTGTCCAGCTATCAAAGTCACTAATAAAGCAACGCCTTCCATCCTACTAAATAATTCAACTACATAGGCTCCTATATAGTTGAGCACTGTCAGACATATTGCAGTTCACACTCTACTTACGTATATATATATATATATATATATATATATATATATATATATAATATATATATATATATAAGCCCTATGGGCGAAAATTCGTCGAATATACGTCTCTAACGTAGTTTATTTTGACCTACTGTTTTGAATCTATACTTTCTTAGGACTCCGAGCAGAAACTAATTATTGCTGTTATATTATATATATATATATATATATATATATATATATACGCAGAACACAATGCACACACACACACACACATATGTGTGTATATATAATTACACATCTACAGTATATGTATGTATATATATATATATGTGTGTGTATATATAATATATATACATACATATAACGTCTATACACATAACGTCTATACACATAACGTCTATCCAGCTGTAGAAAACACGTAAAACGCTCCCTTTGTAGAGATTAATAATTATGCATTCGACGGATGTCTTGAGTCCAGAGACATAGACGAATGTGGGCGCAATAATGACAATGTCACAGATGTAGGGCTATGTGTAATGAAAATTGTTGAAATTGTAGAAATTAGCTTTAATGCGTATCATATTTATATATATTTTATTTGATTATAATAATTGATTAAAAAATGTAAATTTGACCGTGCATCACAAAACAAATACAAAGTCGCACGCACTGATTGTGTGTCAGAGCTGAAAATAGGTGAAATGGTCAACCTAACCAATCTTGACCTTTTCATATTTTCTGAAAGAGAAAGTCTTCTTCTACATTATACTAAAGTTTGGGATCATAAAACGAAAAGGAAATTGATTTTAGCAGTTTTTCTGGAACCCGTTTTGGTATAATAGTGTGATTAGGTGTTTTTCGAAGAGTCCTCTTTTTTATTTTTTTTTTAAACCCTGTCCATGCTCATCACTTTCATCTCCAATAACTTTTAAAGAGATGACGCTACTGCTTTGAAAGTTGGCAATGATCACCAACAGAATGTGTTGATATAGCATGCACAAATTCAGCTTAATCTGATAATTCATGCATTGTTGTTGCTCTGGTGGTTATCATCCTGTGATTTGTTGCATTCATCGCACTGCTAGCGCGGCTCAGTAAAGATTAAGCGCTTGAATAGACCCTGTTCTTCAGAGCCTCTTTTCTCAGTTCACACTAAATCCAGAGTGTAGCCTTTCTTTCCAATGCAGAGTCCATTTGGATTGAGTTATATACTATTTCAAAGCTTAGAGTCTGCTCTTTCAGAATCTGACCTTCACTAAAAATTTATGTATGGCGACTTTTCGTTGGTTTTGTGGTGCAGGGTCACAACAAAGAATAAATAAATCAATTTAGTCATTTAGATAAGATCGAACCTCTCCCGAAATAGCATTTCGTTCCAAAGACAGAGAATTAGAACAACAGATTTATCAACTTGTATGTCATTTGAGTTTCACTGAAGTTCTCAACGACTATGTACATACATCAATCTTCAGTTCCCGTGAATCTGTTTTCGTAGCAGCATCTGCGAGCCTGCACCATGCAAGGCAGCTCATGTGGCAATGCGTACTTTAATAATGGTTGTCTGGCGTGCTGCTTCCAAATTAATGCAACATTTTGTACATAATTATCGCAAAGTATTCAAATTCATGAAATTCTTCCGTCGAAATGTTAACGTCGATGTAGGACAACTTGTCAATTTGTTACATCGCAAATTGCTTTTTTTTTTTTACTTTTGTACAGATTAAAAAAACAAAAACAACAACAAAAATAAAGCATGTGTTCTACCAATTGCGATTATGGCTATCATCTATCTTACGGTTCATATCATATGCTTACAAGTAATGGGCCTTTGTTTTCATGAATTCAAGTTTTCTCAACTATGGGAGAACATTTTAAGGGAGGACGCTTGTAAAACTAAATATAAAGCTAATTATGTGCTCTCAAACTTCATGACATCAAACACATCGTTGCAAGATATCAAGTCAATAACAAGTGTAACGATGTGTTTTCTTATTCGAATTGTTACAAAATAATACATTTTATTGGTAGAAAGGAACATGTAATTTTCTTTTCTCTATGTGTGCGACATTAAGTACAGCCAGTTCTTTCTTTCCATCATGTCAGGAGTTTATTCTGCCAAGCAGCCATGCAACTTTGGTCATACTGTAACAATTTAAGTCTATGTGAATGATACATGTAGTTTGAATTCACATGCTCATGACCATATGTGATCATTTCACTTACGACAGCTTGCTTGTCCGGTTATGCTGGAAAGAATTGCTCCGTTTCATGCGTGGATATGAACTCCCCTCGCACCGACTGTCAGAGGGCGCTATTCTGCCTTCCAGACCCATACGGGTGCTCTTGTGCTGCTGGCTGGTCGGGATTGGACTGCAGCTCAGGTATGAGTCATATCTGTTATGGCATTCCGCGTTTTTCGGTGCATTTCACTTGGCTTTTTGCGTCATGATTATGGATGAAAGAAATTAGTGCATTTTGCGAAGTAGTCTGATTGGTGACATAAAATCTGCTCCTTCGACAATTGCTGTTATACTTTCCCCAAGGACTTTGGATTAAGGTTAGAATTGTGATAGGGTTTTCGGTTTAGTTGTATGTGAGGATTAGGATTTGGGTCAGGGTCATGTTGTGGGTAAAATTTATGTTTGGTTCAGCGTGTAAGTAGTTCATGGGGGCAATTGTCGCAGGAGCAAACAATAATGTCATGAAACTATCTACTTTATATGCCTACTGCCCTGTGGGAACACGTTGTTTGACTCTCAGCCTAACAACGATGCAGAAAGACCTACTTTTCCGTGCTTTATTTTGAAGTAATGAATAAGCATGCTTTTAGAGGGTATTAAAGCAACTCTCTGTTTTTAATAATTATAATACTTTGTTTTGCTACTGTCCAATACTTCAGGGAGAGGGATTCGCAGTGCTTGTTATTTGGACTATAATAATGATTACATATAGTTTCTGACCTTGGCAACTCTTGTAATAGTGTATCGTTGCACTCCTGCCCTCTCTATAGGATTATTTTTTATTGAACACGTACATTGCTTCGCTGCATTTGCTGAGCTTCAGAAGATGCTTCGTAGTCATATGAGATTAATGAAACTTATCAAACAATTTTGAATTGGTTTGAAAAAAAAAAGGATGTGCTGCCGGGACGTATGGTGCGGGCTGCACCCAGACTTGCCACTGCAGTGCGTCATCCAACCAGTGTGACCCAGTGACTGGTTCCTGTGGCGGTCAAGGAGGCTGTGATACAGGCTGGTATGGTCCCCAATGTCAAGGTATGATTTTAGCTACTTTTTTTTTCCTACAGGCTTTTCCAGATGCTTGCACAAACAAACAGATCTGCAAACGATATTTCAATGCCTGAATTTTATGACAGCAATCATTTCAAAGAAATTTGTTGAGAACGATTGTCCATCTTTTTTTTTCCTTTTGTAAAAGAAAAATTAATATCATACGCAATAGATTTATGTATAGGAAACAAGCTAATTCATGACAGCTTCGTCCAGCTTCTTATCGCAACCTATATTACTGTGCACACACACACACACACACACACACACACACATACACGCATACACACACTTACCCACACACACATACACACACACAGACACACACAAACACACACACACACAAATATGTATGATATTATTTACTGTTTTGTAATGACAATGAAACAGTGATAAGTGCAGTCCGTTAGTAAATTAACGTAAGGAGAAAATTGACTCATGACAGATTTATGACACATCATTTTCGTATAGAGTTTAAAATACGAAACAGACTACTGCCATGCATGTCACGGCTAAAATTTCGCAAGAGGTTCAAAACATATGTATCTATCTACAACTGTATGTAGCATAATATTATTTAAGCAGAGTATCAACTTAATGTACCTGCAAATGCACTCGTAGAGGGCAGACCTCCACCAAGTCCATCCATTACAGTATTTGCAGGCTGGTTGCTATTCTGTTTGTGTCACTCTCAACCTTTCCTGTAAGTTTCCCCCAAATCCGTTAACAACATTTTGAGTTATCTTGCAAACAGACAAACCAACGCCCATGATCACTTAACCTCCTCCTTCCTTGACGGAAGTGGTGAATGATGAAATGCCACATGTGATGACATTCGCAAGTGGTAGTAGTTTATAAAATCTCAATTGCTTTTGACAATGACACTCTACGTGTTAAATAATTATGTGAGAATAATACTGCGTGTGGAATTCAAGGAGAATATCTGCATTTTTGTTCGCATGTGTGTGGGTGTGTGGGTGCGGGAGTGTGATTGTGTACTTTGTAAGTTTAAATCGTGCATGTCTTCTTAAGATGTTCATCGCAGATACGATCACAATTTCTCGGAGATCAACACAACGTTTACTTTATAATCTCATAAAATTAATGTGTACATAGCAGATTATTACGCATATTCAAATATTACATGCTATCATTTATTTTCTAATCACCTGTTTGTTCACGGACATTTTGCCTGTCAATTTTAGTGCACATTGTCGATATGGCGACATACAAACACTATGCTGGAGTTGAAGATACCGCAAATAATTTCTTTGGCCCATACATGATGGAAGACAAGAGCCATTTCTCAATCCAGTTTTACATTGGACGAGAGGTGGACACCGGACCGGGAGAAACTGGCAATGGAGTGACTGAAGACGCTCAAGAATGGCAGGATTCAGGTTTACCAGAAGGCACAGATGTCGTAGAATATACCGGGAGTCCATTCACCTTACGCGCGACTTTCAACAGGTTGATTGGAGGGGCTGCTAGAGCTGGGGCGTTCAAGACAGCGGTGAGCTACAAGGGAAGAACGGAAAAGGTGGTTATGATCAACGAGTACCGAGGAGGTAAGAATTAGTATTCTGTCCTTCTCTGCAGGTATTTTGTCTGTTTCCTGCGCTGACACATCAACATTGTTCGCTTGGCAGAAGAAACATTCAGTCCGAATGTTAGGTTAAAAATAAAGCTGAATACGATGGTGTGACACATGGCCATCGCAGTCACGTTTAATTACGCCTTCTTTAAGATTACGCGATCAAAAAGTATGCCCCTCTTCAAAGGATGGGTGTGCTGCTACAAAAGCGTGATTCTTTTTTTGTAACGCTTGATTTCGTTTTATTTGTTTGTTTCTTTGTTTGTTTGTTCAATTCAATTCAATTCAACTTTATTTTCACCTCCATCAAAATGAACAAAGAAATTTATGTACATTGCATATACACGGGATATTTGTGATACAGAACAGAATTTGAAAAGGTACATAAGAAAATTATGAAAATGAAAAGTAGATGTGATCACATCTTTGTTAAATACATAAAGCGTATAATACAAGTCAACTAAGGATGAGGATGGAAGTGGAGGGTCCCACTAAGAAGCAAAGCTTGTACGATTTGGTGTGGTTTTTTTTTTCGCTTTTGTTTTTGGGTGTTGTTTTTTTTACAGCAAGTGTTTCTCAGAGATGAATGCTACTGCCAAGAAATTTCTTACATAAAGTCATGGAATGAGGCTGCTTTTATCTCTTCTAAGGTTAATGTTGCTTTGGAAAAGACCAGTGTATCCCTCATTTGGACATCCAGGTGGGAGTGAACATGAAAGATTACAGCAAACTGTAAGGGTTTGCCACGATGTAAAAGTGGCATTTGTGGTAATAAAATGAAGCAAAGACAGGAAAAAGTTAATAATAGTTTCAATTAAATTACCCGAGGAATCCATTTCGGCAAGAAAATGTCAAACATTCTGTTCTTTCCTGTATTTTCTTTCCTCATAATGTGTGTATCATAGTCTGGTGTACATTGTACTGTAAAGTTAGATAGATTGATGGATTGATAGAAGGAATATTGGTTTGCTCTAGTCAAACATGAATTTAATAAAAGCAGCCCCGAAGAAATACAAATTTGAATTAAAGATTCTTTGCGTACAAACGATAGAGATGTAATTTGAATGAATTGATATAAAATTATTTAAAAAATGTAAACAAGTAGTATAATCAGTTCTAATGAAAAAAGGATCTTAGCTACGTATTGTGGTTATTGTGTGATTTTGCTATAATATTATCGGCTTGCCACACAAACTACACTGTAGGCACCTATTATTTTTTTTAAAATGGGAGGCGAGGAAAAAACAAAACGGAGTATAGTCAGATTACAAGACGACTTATGATAACAGTAAACATTTGATTTTATGAGCGGACCTATAATTCAACTAAACAAATCAATGCAATCATTATACGTAATATAACGATAATAAGATAAATACACACTGTTTGTTGTTGTTGCTGAGGAGACGAACTGAAATGATTGAAACTTAAATTCGATGTTATCAAACTGTTTGCTCAATAAGAATATGATACTGAAAAGCCCTATCATAACCAATCTTTCGTGAAGTACCTGGGGAAAATAAACTGTGTTCATTAATTTCAGTTGGAAAGTTGTTTATTATGGCAGAGCACTATTTCGGTATCTTCCCGTCCTGCATCACTTTCAACTAAATACAAAATATTTCCTCCGTAATATACGTCTATGTGATGCCATTATGGTCGTTGGGAGCTGATCAGCAAATCGTGACTGTGAGTGGTTCAAGTTTGATGCACAAATTTCACACAATTTTAGGCGGCGTAGACCATAATATAGACATTGCCGGGGTAGATCCTTCTAATTTCCTTCTTTGCACTAAACAATGTGTCCGACGGTGTCCGAGCCCATTACGTTTCATACACGCACGTCACGTGCTATGTCATTTTCAGTGCTAGTCGGTACTAGCACTGAAACACAATGGGGGTATTACGAAACTGCATGTATATGAGTAGGGTGGAGTGAACTATATTTTGTTGCTATTGGGGAGAATTAAATGCTAGCTCAATTAAGCTGGACTGGCTCATTTCATTCTAAGGTCGGCAATGTCTTGTAGAGCTTGTTCCGACCTTGACTCTTCTCATCAACCAATCCTTTCATTCAGGATACTTTCCAGGAGGATTGAAGCATTCTAATATCTCTCCTATCATTATAAACCCCAAACTAGATAAAGGTGAGCTCAAGAATTATCGTCCGATTGCCAATTCCCAAATTTGTTGCCAAGAAGGTCGAGAGAGCGGCTGTATCACAAGTCCAGAAGTATGTGTCTGAGCATCATCTGCAAGCAAAAACACAGTCTGCATATCGTCCTTTCCACAGCTGTGAGACAACACTCCTGCGTGTGTCAAACGATGTTCTTATGTCTGTAGATAAGGGCCAGGGGGTAATAGTGATTCTTCTCGACTATTCATCCGCATTTGACACTATTAGTCACGACGCCATCCTGCAGAGACTGCCTCAGTGGTTTGGAATCCGAGGTTGTGTACTTGAATGGTTTCGGTCATATCTTACATCTCGCACTATAGTATGTCGTCATCGTATTAGTATACAAATGATGCACAGGATAGAGTGCGTTAGTGGAGATGTAGCGCACTCGAGGGTATTTACAATTGTGAAACATGCACGAGGCGAAGCCGAGTGCATGTTGCACTACATTGTAAATACCCTCGAGTGCATCTCCACTAACGCCACGAAATAATTCTGTGCATCATTTGTTTTATAAAATGGGTCGAAAACTAACAGCATTTTTCACGTACCTTTGTAAGATGTCCGAAGATGTTCGTCCCAAACATTTATGCACGTCGCACTCGGAAATCCCGCACATATAAGTACTGTACGTAAGAGTATACGTACGCCACACATGTTATGCACACAAGAAAGGCCGCCCGGCAGCCCAAACTAAAAGTTGTTTACAGGATTGACGCAGGATTGACGCGACGCACTTGTAACAACTGATTGAGTGCGCACTGCTACTGTAAACATTGTGACGTCAGGCCGTGGATGTTAGTGAGAAATTAATTGAGGCACACGTGACTCATTTCAGCGCTTCCAATTGGCTACATTCTTGAACCCATTTTATAAAGTACAATGTAGTTAAAGAGTGATCACGGTTGAATGATCTCATGTTGAATAGTAAGAAAACAGAAGTTCTTCATATCACGTCCAGATTTCGTTCTCACACGTGTATAGTTCTCTTCCACCCATTGATATTGATGGCTCACAGGTTTTCCCTGTAAAAATGGCAAAAACAATCTTGGGATCGTATTTGATAATCATTTCTCTTAGCATGAGTGTATCATTGCACCGGCGTAGCCGGGGGGGGGGGGGGGGGGCGATGGGGGCAGTCGCCCCCCCCCCCCCTAAGATTTGGACCGGGGATTGGGGAGGCGGAAAAAAAAAATGCGTGTATACTGTATGCATGCACATGAAGCGGGTCTCCTTTGCAACCTTTCATCAAATAAGATATTTTTTTGAATATTTCACTCAAAATGTGCACCAGATCGTTGAATTTCAATTCAAAATATGCAAAATCTCTCGCGCTTGGGAGGGGGTATCCCCCTCCCAAACCCTCCCCCTCTGTGCCTCTTTCCCTAGCTTAGTACACTTTTTAGATTTACAAAAAAAAAAAAAATATGAATAATTCTGAGTGCACATGCAAGACCTATCACTTATATTCCGAAAACTCAAGGTTCCCTCATTTATAAGGGGAATTTCCCCTTTTAATCGACCCTTTCCTCCCTCAGCCACCCCCCCCCCCCATCAGTTTTTTTTTTTATATTATTTTATTTTTGTGATTTCCCAAATGTTGATTCCATCAAATATGCGTATACGAGATATCTCAATTTCAACCTTGAAAAGGCAAAAGCTCCATCGGAACGGAAGGGTGGAGATAACATTCGCCCACGCCTTCTCCCCGCTCGCCCGCCCCTCCCCCCCCCCTTTCCGCCATGTATAGAAGTAGACTGGCTATACCCAGATCGCTTTATTTCAATTCTAAAAACGCAAAAGCTCCGCGAGCGGGAGTGGGAATCCCCCTTCCCCTAAGCTCTACCTCACTAGTCTTTATACATACACACAGATGGTGCTGCACATTCGGAATAAGAGCTAAATTCCGTGATTTTAACACTTCGATGAAAAAGTATTGCACAAAAAAATTGCACCAGATCGCTGAATTTCAGGTCTGAAAACGCAAAATCACCTTCGTGTGGGAGGGGATATGCCCCTATCTACACCCTCGTGTGCTGCTTTTTCTGTTTGATTGCTGAACTGCAGACAGCGTTCATGATATTCAGTGTAAGAATTAATACAAGAAGATTATTTAAATGATATACCATTTTATGGGCAAATTGTTCAATAATAATCTACACTAAAATATACTGCAACCTTAAACAAGTGGAACTGTTTCAACTCATTAAAACACGCAAAAACATGCACCAAATTGCACCATTTGCAACATCAAAATGCAAAAAGTTCTCATCGTGGGAGGGGGTGTCGAGGGACACCCCCTCCCACACCCTCCCCCTTCGCTCGCTCCGCTCGCTCGGGTTCAGTCGCGTTCATGATATTCAGTGAAAAGAATTAACACAAGAAGTGTATTTAAATTGTACCATTTTATAGGCAAATTGTTCAATGATAATCTACATCAAAATAATATTATACTACTGCTACCTTAAACAAGTGGGACTGTTTCTCGTCGATAAAACGCGCAAAAACATGCATCAAATTGCACCATTTACAACATCAAAATGCAAAAAGTTCTTACCGTGGGAGGGGGGACACCCCCTCCCACACCCTCCCCTCCCCTCTTGCTCGCTCCGCTCGCTCGAGTTCAGTCGCGTTCATGATATTCAGTGAAAAGAATTAACACAAGAAGTGTATCTAAATTCTACCATTTTATAGGCAAATAGCAAATTGTTCAATGATAATCTACATCAAAATATACTGCTACCTTAAAGGGGAAGGCTAGTAATTGATCAGTGGGAATCAGTGGAAATGCTGGGAGATGATTGTTCCAATCCTTATGGGATTCATTCAAGAGTTCATTGTATATCTATTGTGTGAAAATTATTTGCTTCAGAACGGTCTCATATTCAAGTAATGTGCAGATTAATGCTCCGTCACTGACCAGGGACGCTAACCTGGAAGCATTAAACTGCACATTACTTGAATATGAGACCATTCTGAAGCAAATAATTTTCACACAACAATAGATATACAATGAACTCTTGAATGAATCCCATAAGGATTGGAACAATCATCTCCCAGCATTTCCACTGATTCCCACTGATCAGTTACTAGCCTTCCCCTTTAAACAAGTGGGACTGTTTCTCGTCGATAAAACGCGCAAAAACATGCATCAAATTGCACCATTTACAACATCAAAATGCAAAAAGTTCTTACCGTGGGAGGGGGGACACCCCCTCCCACACCCTCCCCTCCCCCCTTGCTCGCTCCGCTCGCTCGAGTTCAGTCGCGTTCATGATATTCAGTGAAAAGAATTAACACAAGAAGTGTATTTAAATTCTACCATTTTATAGGCAAATTGCAAATTGTTCAATGATAATCTACATACTGCTACCTTAAACAAGTGGGACTGTTTCTCGTCGATAAAACGAGCAAAAACATGCATCAAATTGCACCATTTGCAACATCAAAATGCAAAAAGTTCTTACCGTGGGAGGGGGGACACCCCCTCCCACACCCTCCCCTCCCCCGTCGCTCGCTCCGCTCGCTCGGGTTCAGTCGCGATCATGATATTCAGTGAAAAGAATTAACACAAGAAGTGTATTTAAATTATACCATTTTATAGGCAAATTGTTCAATAACAATCTACACTAAAATAAACTGCTACCTTAAACAAGTGGGACTGTTTCACGTCGATAAAACGCGCAAAAACATGCATCAAATTGCACCATTTACAACATCAAAATGCAAAAAGTTCTTACCGTGGGAGGGGCGACACCCCCCTCCAACACCCTCCCCCCCCCCCCCTCGCTCGCTCCGCTCGCTCGGGCTCGGTCGCTTCGCTCCCTCGCAGACTAGCCGCCCCCCAAGATCAAATCCTGGCTACGCCGTTGTATCATTGTATATATATTTTTTCATCCTACATACACCAGTTTTACGCACCTTATTTCCTGTTACCAAAAAAGAAGAAGTGATGTTCATAATGTTCTGATCAAAAAATGAAATAAAACATTGAACTGAATTGAATTGAGTATGTTACCTCTAGATGCAGGTCAGCCTCATTTGCTTTGTATAAGATCAACAAAATTCGACCTTATATTTACAAAGTAACCACTGAAAGATTAGTTCATGCATTTTCAATGTGCTACATTGACCATTACAACAGTCTTTTGTATGGCTTACCAGACAACCAACTCAAGAAACTACAAGTTATTCAGAACGCTGCTGCAAGGCTAGTGACCAAGGCTAGTGACCAAGAATATGCGTCAATATCATCAATCTTACGTGCCTTGCATTGGCTTCCTGTCAGATCACGTATTGAATTTAATATCTTACTGCTTGTTTATCAATGTTCCCACAAAATTGCTCCTTCTTACCTCTCAGAGCTCCTTGTAAAATACGAGCCTATGAGAGTTCTTGGGTCATCATGGGAAGATCTATACGTGATAGCCTCCATTTCAACAAACTACTACATAGGCCTAATATGGCAAACGTAGTTTCAGGCATGCCGCCCTAGAACTGTGGAACAGCAACCCAAGTGATATAAAACATGCGAGTTCCATCAATAATTTCAAAACACTTTTAAAAACGTATCTGTTCAGAAAGTAACATAGTAATTGTAGATGATGAATTATGCAGTATTTTATCGTTTCTGTAATTACCTTTTCCTGTTTATCTTTTTGTTTCCCCTCTAAAGCTCATAGGAACCTTGCCAAAGGTATTAACGAGCTATATATGAAGGGTGATGATAATAATAATAATGATAGAATTTAAAAATAATAATAATAATAATAATAAGGTACTTAAAGCTGTGTTTCGTTTCTGTTTGTATTTCTTCTTCTTAAATGCTGAATAAATTGTATCATTCAGAAAAAAAAAAGAAGATTGCTACACAACAATTTAAGTGTCACGATTATTTTTTTTTTATTCCAGATTCTAATTCTGAGGTATGGGCAGAAAAGCTGTCATACACAGTTGGAGTGGGTGAAACCATCAATCTCACAGTGGGAATAAGGAACGGGTTGAATCAAGGAGACCTAGTGTGGAGGCACAACGGAGGTGACGTCATAACTGCTTGGCGTGGCTTGTTATCAGTTACAATAAATGACGTCAGGAAGTCCGATGAAGGCATCTATGAATGCTACATTGACGGCAACAGAGAAACTGGAACACATGGGATAATGCGACTGTTTGTCAGAGGTTAGACTAAAATTGTTGATTAGAATTATTTTAGTTTCATGATGTTTTCCTCAAACTTTTCTACTTAGCCAAGTTGGAAAGCAAAGGAATCCATTGATACAAATGTACACTATGGACCATATTATTTTTATTAGTGGATTATGGTGGATTATCCAGACACTCGTATAAGATTTGATACCGTGAAAAGTTAGTTTCGTCATTATCCGTGAGGTATGTGTATTTAGCATTTACGTGTATGAAACGTGTTTGTGCTTGGGTGTGGGGGTTTTCAACATATTTTTCCATATTATTTTTAACGTTTTTTTTTTTCCTCTTATTTTTTCTTCAGATTACTTAGGAACGCCACAAACAAAATTCCCTCCAAACCAGTATTCCTCAGATGACCTCATCTGTCAATCATTGCTAAAGTACTGATATGTTTAACAAAAGACATTGGAATGCACCTTCCCATCGACTCAGCATAACTTGCATGTTTCTGTGATATTAATGTGACTTACAAAATACATAGCGAGGGAACGTGCAAGTCGTTAAAAAATATGTGGAATGTTTCTAGATATTCGTTTCACCGCAAAAGTGATGGTGAGGGTACCATAAATCAACACAAATCAACATTCATTTTGTTTCAGGGGCCCTTTAAACTCTTTGTTGATATCAGTCATAGACAGAATGTGCTAAAAGAGTAGGCTGAATCTCAGCTTAATCTGATAATTCCTTCATTGTTGTTGCTATGGTTCATCACATCCTGCCATTTTGTCCCATTCATTGCACAACTAGAGCACAACTTGGTAAGATTAAGCCCTTGATTAGATAAGACTATACTTCGAAGAATCTTTCCTCGGCTCACGCTTATCCAGAGTGTGTGCTTTCTTTCAAATATTAAGATTATGAATATTTAGGTTATGGGAGGCAATTAACTTTTGAGTTCTACACCATTTAAAGCATAACATCTGCTCTATCGGAATATGCTATTAACTAAAAATCCTTAGCTGTCTAGCAGCTTTAGTTGCTTTCGTGAAGCACGGTCACACTGTTTTATACAGTGCATCACATACTGTGCATGTCGTGACAAACACCATACTTACTTTGCTAGATGTAAAAATACCTAAATATGGGTTTAATGGCTTTTTAAATGTGCTCAATCTTATTAAGTATCATTTCCAGCTTGATGTCGCTATGGTCATGATGGTCACACATAATTACAATTATTTTTTTTTTTCTCCCAAACAGATTGTTCCTCTACGAAGTATGGGCTGGATTGTTCGAATGACTGTCCAGACTGTTACGCTGGAGGCGTTTGTCACCATGTGACAGGAGAATGCGTCTGTAGACCAGGATTCAAAGGGGATAACTGTGAGACAGGTAAATGTTAATTGAGCTGTGTTTTTGTTTTCTACAAGATCCTGAAATTGACAGAAAAATATCCATGCATATACTATAGTACTTTTTTTTTTTTTTGGGGGGGGGGCATTCTACTATTCAAAATCATTTTTATAATAGTGCTTAAATCTTACAACACGTTACCCTCATGTGCATGGACGATAGTACAACAATAGCGTGAAATCAATACTACAAACAATACCAAATACACGCTTTCAGTAAGACATATATTTTTCTTCGCTACAATGCAATATTTAGTAATTACAGATGAATCAATACAATTCTTTTTGCCCTGCATCTCTCTGATCATTTTTACAAGAGATTTTATCCACATAATAATAAATATTCAGGTACAAAGATGAGTTATTCTTGTACATAATACATTGGGGATAATACACGATTTGACAGACAGCTACCAAAAGTATATATGATATGAATTAGAGCCAAGCTAATATGGGATTCAAAACCATTTTTCCTTTCATTCGTTATACAGTGTATATATAATAATATTGTTTATTTGCTTTTAAAAAACGATTTGCAGACAAGAAATAATTTCTTTTTGTTTCTTGTAAAAAGTATGCAATAATGTTAATACTAGGTGTTTCAAAAAACATTTCCCACTTCTGATTATCAATAGTTCAAAAACTATTCATGCAATAAAACTGTTATTGATATGGGTAATAGCTGAATAGTGTACAATTTTGTTGAAGGTGATTTGGATGTGAAAGCATAAATCAGTTTCATCAAATCTAATATTGATTTTGAAGTAAGGTTTCAGATTTTGGTCAAATTTTAACCCTCTATACAAAAATGAACTTTGCACAGAACCAATGATGTGTATGTGAGTGTGTGCTGACAATGGCCCTGAACAGTGGACATGCCTGAACCACCTGTTGACTAGGCGTCAGTCTCGCGCTCCCAGGCACATGAATGCTTAATCAATAATTCATGCGGATTGCCCTGGGCAGTGCTAGTCTGAATTCATACACGGTCATAAAGGGCCATGCACATGGAAAAGTAAGCACATGTTTCCATGTGCTTGCAAACACCACATTTCATTCCAGCTGGCAATCATTTTCAAATTTGGCTTCACATATCACTAAATCTGGGATTTAAATAAGCATAAATGATCTAAAGTTCTTCAACTGTCTACAATAGTCTGACAAATTTGTCGCTTTTTCGATAAAAACAGATCATTTTTGGTAAGGAGTTCAGCGGCATTTTTCATTGGGGCGATTTGTTTCACATACACAAATGTATACTCTAATTGATTTTCTTTGCTTCATGTCACCATGTTTACGACAGAACAAAAGGTATTCATTGTAATTTCGTTTTTAGAAGTAGGGAGAGCACTGTCACCACTCAACGACAGTATCGGCAGGCGTTTGACTTTACACAGATACTGCCAGAGGCTGAATAAAGACTAGTTGTGATAGTGGAATTTCTCATGAATGAATAATGAAGCATTCAAACCCTGGCCATTGTTCAGAACCATTGTCAGGGTGTTAACCACACACTCCCATACACACCCATTGACCCCTGTGCAAAGTGAAAGTTTTGTACAGAGGGTTGAAAATAGAGCAAAATCTGGAACCTACCTGTGAAATTAATCATGGATTTCATGAAACTGATTTATGCTTTCATATTTAATCCACCTTCAACAAAATTATACAATATTCAGCTATCACTCATATCAATGACAGTGTTATGTGATATATACTTTTTGAATTATTAAGAATCAAAAGTGGGAAATGTTTTTTGAAACACCTAGTACTAACAGACGACATTGGTAAAGGCCCTGTAACACCTTTCCCGGTAAGCTATGCGAGTTTGTTGCGAGCAGAGATTTTCTTGCACGCAGGAACATTTTCTGCGGGCGGACAAGAATATTGGCGAGTTCCGTACTTGCGTCTTACCTGCTAGACGCGTGCTACTTACCTGCTGCATGGGTGTATTCCGTGTGATCTTCGTGAGAGCTTAAAAACCGATCCGTTGTCAGCTTCGAGCGACATACGGGGGCTGCGAAGTACCTGCGTTACAGGTGCGAGGTACGCTCGTATGAGTTTCCTGCGAGGTGCACTCAAGGGCAGTATCGGTAGGCAATGGCCACCACCCCTCACGAAATTTACTGTGCATCAGAAACATGCATAGTTTAAAATTTAGAAGTTTTAAACTGTTTTCTTTTTATCTTAATATTCTAGTGCATATGCACTAAGATCATGTTCCGTCTTAATCCAGGATTTGTTTGTCTGTTGTTGTTGTTGTTTTTGCAAGATTTCTTCACTTTCTAGGAAACGATCAGCACATTTAAGCTTCACAGAAGAGAACCATGACTCTCGCGATCACAAATCAGTAAATGTAGAAGTAATCAGTGAAGTTTTAAACTGTTTTCTTTTAGCTTAATATTCCAACCGAAGATAAGAAGCAACCAAAGAAAAGACAAACATTGCATTGAATTGCGAAGGAAACTGAGAACGCGCAAGACAGCCGTAAGTGACAATACTCCCAAGGAATCCTACAGCATTCTGTGACAGGGCTCTGCGCGTTCACAGAAGCTTTTTGCGCTTTAGCAATACCGAGAAATGTTGATGTTTGTGATGGACAAGACGGTGTCCTGACTTCATGCAGAAGTCTTCTTCTGCTTTTAGGGCATTTTGGCACAGACTTCAAAGATGTATTGATATTTGGTGAAGAAAATTCAGTGAAGAGTGGGGGTTTTCAGGTCTCATCTGTTTGATTAAGTTCAGAATAGAGGTGTGTTTTTTTTTTTCATTTTCAATTTTGCTTCAGTTGCACAGTAAAATAAATAGAGCCACTTTATTCCAGCCTATATAAGGATAGAGTGCACTGTTGATTCTTTGCTGTAATTCCAAAATAGAAAAATGTAAATGCAGTCGACGGTCAATTCTCTAATCTAATTCCAACATAGGAAAATGTAGATACAATAAAGTTTATCAACTCTCAAATCTCTAATATAAAAAAGAATTAAAAAAATAGGTAACGAAAAAAATAATTTTCACTTTGTTTTCAATATCTAACTTCGAAGGCATCAAATATCGTGAGAATATTTTGATCATCTAATAAAATCCAGTGAATTTTATTTTTAAATGCCCCTTTTTTCCACTGCAATATACTGAGGCAACATCATCATCCTCAATAACATCATAGCCATCACTATCAACGTCATCATTGTCGTCATTATTATTTTCACAATCATCACTGTCGTTATTGCGATCTTCATCATTAGCAGCATTATCATCTTAATCATGACCATCCTTGTCATCATTGTTATCATCATCATAACCATCACAATCATTATTATCATCATTATCACTATCATTGTCATCACCATTATCATTATCACTATCACCTTCGTCATTATCATCAAAGACAACATTAGTAATCTGATGTATTCAAATAACAATCTTAGTGAAATGATTTTACACAGTTTATGCCAGAGTATGAATAAAGACTAGTTGTGATAGTGGAATCCCTCTTGAACAAATGTAAAAAATAAAATCAAATCCTGCCATCGTCCAGTTTTCTACATAGGGTTGAAAAATAGAGCGAAATCTTAACATAACCTAAAAAAACTAGAATCCAATTAAACTGATTTACGCTTTTTCTTTACCTCCAACAAAATTGTACGCTATCAGCTTTTATGCATACCAAAGTCAGTGTTATCTGAAAGTTTTGAAGTATAGGTCTTCCCGGCCAATTTCGCACCTCTTTCAATGCAATTCCTTATTGCTGCATATAATTGAGCAAAATTTGGCCTAGATGACATGTTCGGTATTTCAATTTTATGATCTCTTCATACAAATTCATTTTGGAGCATTCAACTCATCTTTAACCTCATTTTAATCAACTCCTTTTCCAACTACAGTATCACTATTCGATCATCCAGTTTAGATTGATAAAGTCACGTGATCACGTATATGCTGCGCTCGTTCATTCAAATTAATTTTGGGGTATCTAGAGTCAATTTAGCAGACATTTGTGCTTTGGTTCCTTTCTTTATTGTCGATCATCGTAGCTATTGTTTGTAAGCACCATAACATTTCACATTTTCGTATTCATTTAAGAGATTTCGGCAGTAGGTTGGGTTTTTTATAATGTGTTTATTGAGTCTCCAAGTCTGAAGTGTATATGTGGACGACTTATCTGGCCTTTGAGCGCTTTTATTCCGAGTGTGTCGGCCAGTTCTAGGAAGTAAAGGTTATGATCCTAATGCTTCCATAATTATTTCTCTGTTTTCTTGAGATACACGTCTGTATCTATCTTGTGATGTCATGGTTGTAACAATATGAAGTCACAGAGAGACACACGTTTAAATGAGGAAATAACATGACATAAATTTGAAAAAAATATGTTCCGATTTTGACTGCCCATTCGCGAAATTGAATGACTCAAATACCCTTTTTTGCGAGTGATGGTGAATTTGAATGAACGTAGAGTACCAGCTAATTCAATTACCCTTTTTTACGAATTCGGAAGACACATGTTTAAAATTCATTGATCGAGATGCTAAATTGAACGCACAAGTTGCATTTTTGAGAGACAGACTGTGCGATAACGAGGTTCTGCTTGTTTCTTGATTATTGGACCGAAGATTGGCAATAAGAAACAAACAGGCAATAGTTACGTTCAGACGGCAGGCCCTAACCTCGAGGTTAGGAAACCTCGAGGTTTAGCTCTTGCCCCCTAACTACAACGTGTGCCCACACGACGAATCTTAAAGGGACTGTACAGTACTGGTTGAGGTGGGGATTCATGTTTTGAACATTCCTAAGTGAGATAATGAAGAGCCTCTTATGAAATATGAAAGAGCATGTAATTTTAAGAAGGATTCAACGTTTATTTGATGAAAATTGGTTTTCAAATGGCTGAGATATCCAAAAAAGTGCTAATAATAAAAGGCGACATGCCACAACTTTATTAGGATCTCTTTGTTTCACCTTGTTTTTTGATATCTCAGCCATTTCAAAACCGATTTTCATCGAATAAACTTTTGATACCCCTTAGAACTGCATGCTCTTTGACATCTCATAGAGTGGTTTCTGAATATCTCGCAAAACGTTAGAAGCTAAATCCTCACCTCGATCAGAACTGTACACACCCTTTAACCTCGAGGTTACGAAACCTCGAGGTAAAGCTTCTGCCCCCCCCCCCGTAACTACGAGTGGGTCCCACTCGATGTTAAAACCACAAAACCGGAAGTTTCAGCCCACACTGCTAACAAGACGTCTATTTATTCTTTAGTCCAACCCTGTCAGACTCGCTTACAGGTACTCTTGTTCTCTGTCATGGTATGCAGAGATAGCACTGCACTGATGACTTTATGCCTTTATGCCTTTATGAAGATATTCGTCGTAAACATTTTTTTTTTGCGTCGGAGAAGAATATAGAATACAGTAGCGAGTTCGACGTGTTCAGTTTCAGAGATCAAGCGCATGGGAAGAAAAGATGATGATGTTGTTGTGTCGTGCGTCATAGGTTTTTCACGTGTAGTGTATTTGTGGTGTACGTTTGGGAGGTTGACCCGGAAGTAGAGGGAAATTGTGGGGGCTGGAGTTTACGGCGAGGTCACTCTTAACTTCGAGTTCGTTGTTTGTTTGTTTTTTTTTTTTGTCCACACGGTGCTTAACTACGAGTGGGGACCCCCCCCCCCCCCGCGGCTCGTGGTTAGAGCGCTAACCATAAGATTTCTCGTGGCTCGAAACATCGAGCTAACCTCGAGGTTTGCTAACTACGAGTGCGTCTTCACGGTCCCTAACTACAAGCTCTAACCTCGAAGTTTCCTAACTTCGAGGTTAAGGGCTCCCGTCTGAACGTAACTAATGTTAGAGAAACGGTGCAATTAACTTGGCCTGAAGAGGTCCACAGGAGTGGAAGAAAGCTAGCCCGCAAGTCACTAGAGGTTGGTAGAAGTCTAAATCTCCTATTGTACAATCTCCCCAACTGATGAAAGTTTTCTACAACCAAATTGTTTGCTCATTTGCATCTCCTGGTTAGTAAGACAGCTGTACAGCCTTTCATGTACGAAGAAATAGGTCGGTAGTTACTTAGAGTATTGACATCACTTTATATGATAGCAGGTAGGCCTATTACTCAACTGAGTTTCATCGATTTAGGAAAAAAACAGTTATCATGATACGAAAAATTGCCAACATGTCTGAAGGGGTCAAAATGAATGAGATGGAGTATTTAAAGAGACATGAGGTAGGCTTAGTACCATCAGTACCTGTGGACATTTCCCGTGTATTTTTAGTTGACGTTCAAAAATTTATTTTCATCAAGTGGATTCATTAATAACGATATGAAAGAGATCTGTAAAAAAAACCCGTGAAGTGTTCTTCTCTGGCTCAAAAATTTGAGAAGACATTTATACCTTTATCAGTTTATGAATGACGAAGTCGTTTAAACTTTTCATAATCATCATCTTCAATGGAAACTTTTTTATTGTGTTTAAAGACGAAAGGCAAAGTCAACTTTGTTGTGCTCTATAACAAAGCAACTCTTTTAGAACATTTCACGTGTTTTCGAAATTGATTAATTGACAAGAGACATTAGGTATATAGGCTTAGTACCATCAGTACCTGTGGACATTTCCCGTGTATTTTTAGTTGACGTTCAAAAATTCATTTTCATCAATTGGATTCATTAATAACGACATAAAAGAGATCTTTTAAAAAAACAAAAACGTGAAGTGTTCTTCTCTGGCTCCAAAATTTGAGAAGACATTTTTACCTTAATGAATGATGAAGTCGTTAAATCTTTTCGTAATTATCACCTTCACTGAAAACTTTTTTATTGTGTTTAAAGACGAAAGAAAGGCAAAGTCAACTTTTTGTGTTATAATTATAACAAAACAACTCTTTTAGAACATTCCACGCGTTTTCGAAATTGATTAACTTCCAGAAGATAAGCAAAATACCAATTTCTTGAAATTTCATGACTTCACTTACCTTGCTTACGAAAGTGCACCCAGTGGTTGTGGTCATACAACTGCTTTGCATTGAAATACCTCCTATACACATTCTATCTTTACTTTGTTTTAACAGCTGTAAAATCATCTTACTGAAGATAATCAATGAGGAATGGAATTTAAAAATCGGTTGGAAGCATCTTGCGAAATTACAAAGTGTCCATTGACCCCATCATGAACGTATTGGAAGACTGAAAAATAAAATTTTTTGAAAAAATAATTGGCAATATTGGTAAAGACAAATTATACCCCAAGAAGAACTGATTCATCAGTTACTTTCTTAAAGATGTTATCAACATAAGATTGTACAGGAATGACTTTGAAAAGAATGGATTCGGTTATGATTGGTCTTAAACAAAATAAATTGAATACATTCAAAAATTTACCAGTATACTACCACGACATGAGTGTTTAAGAAGACCACAATTCAAGTTTCCCATTGATTACATGGTTTATTCTCACGTCTTGTGTGACTTTAAAAAGCCACAAATCGCAGTAAGCCAAAGAAATGATCCTTTTGATTATTGGGGAATTCAAATTCAAATTCAAACTTTATTTTCACTCTTTTTCCAACAGAATGTACAAAAAACAATGATACATTTGGCATGCGAGTCTTTGATAATATACATAGTCAGACAGGGATAACAACATGTTCATGTCTTTATGTTTAGTACAAAAAGAAACATACACTCTATTTATACACTCTGTGAAAAAAAAGTGGAGGTACCCACTCAAAAGACTATGCTTGTAACATGTGGGTACCTCTGAGGGAAAAGGGGGAAAGAGGGGAAGTAATAAAAGGGGGTGAAAAACTTACAACTACAAAGAGTGCGGGAAACTGGGAAAGTCGTGAATTGAAAAAAAAAAGAAAGAAAGAAGAAAAAGAAAGCAAAATTGTGAAAATAGGGAACAGAAAATGGGGAAAAGAGGAAGAGAGAGAGAAATCACGCATCCCCACCCGCTACGTCTGCTCATGATATAGCATATATTACTCTATACGATTATGTTCACGTCATTTTCAACAAAGAGTACAGGCATTATGGTTGGTGTTGCTGTGTATAGATAGTCCAGCAGAGTGCTCACTACAGGTAGATACTGTTGCATGTGTCTCTGGGTTTCCAGGTTGCGGTAACAATCACTGGGGAAAAGATTGCACAGTGAGATGCACGAGTGGAAGTAACAAGTGCCGAAATCGCCTTTTGGCCGTTCCTGACCCCGTGGGTTCGTCGTGCCAAGCTGGATTCGGAGGAAGCAAATGCGAAACAGGTTGGTGTTTGAAAGAAAGATACATGTATTTATTCGGAGGGGTGAAGGTTCAGGTGTGAGTTTTAATGAAACGTGTCGGAAAAAAGGAACCAGTGGGACTCAAACGTGACATCTACTGCTTTCCGGGCAGCGAGACTACCAGCAGGCTGTCTCTGGTTCCCGGCAGTGACACAATAAACATGGAACAAATACCCAAGCTCCGAAATTCTGACATTTTTATGTTAAGTAGTCCAAGGCGGACAAGGCATAGTAAAACAAAGAAAGGTTGTTTTCCTGTTTTTGTTTTGTTTTGGGTTTGTTTGTTTGTTTATTTGTTTGTTTTCTGAGGGGGGCATGATTCCCTTAACTGTTGCTTGCATTGCAGCAAACTCATTTGGGTCTACGAACAAAATCCGCTCATTTGAGTGAAGTAATGGTGTCCATATGTGCACACTATTGCGTGTGCTTGATGTTATATGAGGGAGGGGTAGATGTGTATTCTGTTTTGCTTAAGAGACTTTCAAAATTGATTGTGATGAAATTTTGCCCACGGTAGTATATAGAAAGATAGGATAATGAACAAAACTTTTTTTTTTTTAATTAAAAAAGTAAAAAATAGAAAAGAAAGATATGGACAGTTAACGATGCAAGATACAATTTTATATCAGTTTTGTTATTTTCATTTAAATCACATGATTCTGAAATTATATGGATATTTTGCTAGGCTCCTGTTAAGAGACGCGGAACAGCCATGGCATAGCTGCATCTCAGTCAGTTTACTAACATCATACTTATGGCTCTGGCACTCACCGTTGCTAAGTGCCGACTGTCAACCAATTTACCCAACTCCGACTTTGCAAGGCAATCGGCACACCTCAGTAAAATAGCTGAAGAAGCCTTACAATTATATAGCTAATCACTATTAACACTTTGTTTGAGTGTTGGTCAAGTCCAGTTGAGAAACAGGCTTAAAGTCTACGGAGCGAAAACGTGCTAGCATTAAGTTTGTTCTCTCACCTTCAGTTTCTTCCACGACTTTGAAGGTGCAGTTGCAGTGTTTCTGTCTTGCAGGATTATCACACCAATTTTAGAATATCGAATTTCACTTTACACTAGATGTGATGAAAGTACCTTATCCAATCGTCTATTTTCCTGGTATATAATGACATTCCCTCGTAATTTTTGATGGTGATATGAATATTTGTTTCAAATAATACACACAGCACGGATGTAATGTGGTAGGAACTAAACGCAGTGTTGATGGCTTGATACACTCATCGAGGTGTGATATCATACCGGTAGTGAAAGAAGCAAATCATTTTTTTTAATGATTGCGCCCTATACAAAACATATGTTTACAGGCTATTTCGATTTTCTCTGATAGTGTATTTCTTGTGCAACATCTATTCGTGAGTTTCAAGATATACATTTTCCTTTGGCCTTCCCTCCCCATTCAGCATGTTCTGGAGGAAAATTTGGGGCAAACTGTGAGCTGAACTGTAACTGCGCGTCTGGTGTGACTTGTAACTCGGCCACAGGATGTCAAGGGACCTGTGAATCTGGGTACTCGGGAGTTCTGTGTCAGGGTAAGGACACAAGATGATAATAACTCAGTACTGGCATTTTTATCATCAGATTACTTTTGGCTTTAAATTATTCGGTTTTATAGATGACTAACATAAACAATTGCAGTGTCGTTGCTTCCCTTGATACGAAATTTGAGTCACTTATAGATCATTATTATGTTTATAATGTAAACTGCACAACAGATGCCAGTGATGAGTGCAACGAAGGCTATTTTGGTACCCTGTGTAACTATCCCTGCCACTGTAAGAGCAGCGGGACCTGTGATCGGACTAGCGGCCAGTGCCCTGCTGATGATTCCTGCGCCGATGGTTGGGCTGGATTGGACTGTCAGCAAGGTATAGCAGAAGTTCAGAAATAGCAAATAAGGAGAAAATAATAGAGCTACTGTTTCCATGTGGGAATGATGTAAAGCTCATAATTTTGATAGGTTTAGTCTTTTTTGGGGGTGTGATTGTGTGTGTGTGTGTTGTTTTTTGTTTTGGGTTTTGTTTTGTTTTTTTGGTTTTTTGGTTTTTGGTTTGTTTGTTTGTTTGTTTGTTTGTTTTTTTTTTTGTTTTTGTTTTTTTTTTTTTTTGGGGGGGGGGGATATGGCCTGTAAGGTGCTAGGTACCGGTATTTCCATGGTCCAGTGTATGAGGAATTATATTTCGACTACATGTTAGCGTCACGAAAATTCTAGAATCATTTCGATAGCTCAGGAAATGGACACTCGATATTGTATCTCACAACAGTCAGACAATCACAATAGTAAAAATCAATAAAGATTTTCATGTTTTTTTCACCAGAAAGTAATTTTGATATCAAAGTCACCTGCTAATCAGATGAGTTAATAATATCATCTCATCTCTTTATACGATATCATTCCGCATAACACAGAAAATCACGAGAATCTTGCCTTTGGTGGACAATTTTGCTCTACAATGCCTCCTCTTAATGTCGCAAAAGAAAATCTGATTTTGATTTGTCAGATTTTTTTTTCTTTACAAGTCATTCATTTTATGTTTGGTGACTATTTTTTTTTTACTCAAGAGACGGTGAAATAGTTTCATCTAATTTTCTAGACATGCTGCGAACAGAAAATGAGTAAATATAAAGTGATACTAAGATGACATAGCAAAATATACCGGTAATCAAACGATTGTCTTGGCTTGCATTTGGCAGCAAGTCGAAGGTAACAATAAGGCTGAGGAGTATATTCCAAAAAAAAAAAAAAAGAACTGACTTTCCCCTCTTGGTAAGACATGCATATGAAGCTTTGATATTGCTCTTTTCGATGCAATTAATTTTACCTGTAGCATTGCCAAGACTGGTGGATTCTCCGTGGATATTGGATGTCACAAGTGACTCAGTTTTGATTGCATGGAACGCCTGGAAGGACGGCTACGATTATGGCACAGGACCGGTGCACTCGTACCTGATAACTTACAGTTGGAGAGATGACGTGGGTAACACAGGCAGCTCTGATGAACCCATTGTCATCTCTGAGGATAGCACTGCTAACATCTCTGATCTTCATGCATTTAGGGATTATGAGTTTGTTTTGTCAGTCAGGCGAGAGGTTGGCGGTTCACCGACGGGTGGGATCAGCAGTTCACCAATCACAGCTAAGACGCCATGCGGTAGTAAGTAAACGGTCTGTCTGTTGTTGTTTTTTTCTCAATGTTAACACATTGTTCACATTGAGGTCACATTGGGTTAGCACTCAATTTGCGAGTGCGAAATGTCGGGACGATCCTTAATATGTATCAATCTCTGTGTACCAAAATAATGATACAAACGCCCTATATAAACTTTTCCTTAAGTTTTAATTTTGTCATCCCGAGTTGACTATTGTTCGTTTCAGACAAGTCATACCGACAAAATGATGTAACTTTTCTATCTTTTTGAAACACTGCATAACTGGGAATATAAATAAGGGTGTTTATTACATAACACAGGGGATGAAATGTATAAAAACGTGCCAAGCCACAGCGCAACATTCAGGTGTAAAAAGCCCGGATTCACGATGGCCTTCCCTATCTTATCTTCTCTTATACCGTATGTCCCCTGCCCCCCCCCCCACCCAAAAAAAAAGAAGAAAAGAAAATACAACCGAACTTTCTGCATTGATAACCTTAAAGGTAGTAAATCAATCAAAGTGTAATTTCAGGGTTTAAAATTATAACATATTACCCACATCCTGCAGGAAATATCATTTGATTTGATTCAGTGGTCACAGAGAAACGGGATCTTTGTAAAACATGTCAGAAGTCCCTTCCCTCCAAGTTTCGCACTGTCAATTGTGATCACGCCTTACAAATACCAAGTTGTTCATTGTGTTACTCACAACAATTTTTTTTTTGAAAAAGTGATGTTTGGTTTCTTTTCATTTGTCAACTAGAGAAGTGAAAAATGAATGACATTGAAAAGGGTGCAAATTTCTGAGTTTTGCAAAATTAGTAAGGAGTGAAATTGAGTGATTAGAAAAAGATATGAAATTTTAACTCATTGAAGACGGGATTGATTTTGTTTTTTTTTTTGGCTTTCTGTTTTCTGTTTTCTTTTGTTTTATTTCTCTCTCTCTCTCTCTCTCTCTCTTAATCAAGATGATCATAACAATAAATATACATTATATGTATATGTACAAATTTGTATACTGTCATATCTTGATGTAATGCTGTGCACAGAATTTTAATTCATTTGTTGTTTGCCCTGTCAGCAGTCAAGTTGCATGGCCGGCGCCATGTTTTCAAAAGAGGGGGAC
Organism: Diadema setosum; assembly: GCF_964275005.1. Taxonomy (NCBI): domain Eukaryota; kingdom Metazoa; phylum Echinodermata; class Echinoidea; order Diadematoida; family Diadematidae; genus Diadema; species Diadema setosum. The sequence continues at coordinate 33,571,965 of NC_092697.1, read as the reverse complement.
CACTTCGGACTTCTGGTGCCACTTCAGGGTTTCATCAGCTAAAAAGCAAAAAGAAAAAATGGCGGGGGGGGGGGGGGGGGGTCTTCAGCGCAACTTCTGTAGTTCTGTAGGGTGCCACTTCCGGGTTTCTTCAGCTAAAACCTTACCGCGAGCACACTTCAAGGTTTCTATCTACAAGTATTTCTTTCTAGTGCCACTTCCAGGGCTAAAGAAAATAAATAAATAAATAAATAAATGGGGGCCCAAAGTGGTGACACCTTACGTATTCTTTGTGTGGTGCAAAAAAAAAGGGGGGGGGCAAGCCCGTCCTCCCCCCCCCCCCCCCCCCGTTCCGCCGGCCCTGAGTTGTGAGCAAAATATTTTCATTCATATGGATGCCGAGAGCATCAGCCTTATAAAAATTATGTTCTCAAAGAACAAAATAATAAATGAGATTAGTATAATAATTACTTGATTTTTTTTTCCTGGCTTTGGCTGTTATTCAGCACACGCAATCAAAAGGTAACATATCTCAAATAAAGTTTGTTTACATCAAAATTATCATTCGGCTGTGGAACACATGTCTTGTTGGGATTTGATTGTAGAAGGAATGTATTAGGAGGGCACGACCTCAACAGGTTCTTTCATGTTCTTGCAGAATATTAAATTTTTTGATGATTTTAAAAGATCAAAAATCATAGTGTAATTTCCCTTCAGCAAACCATTTTTGTTTTTAGTCTAAATAACAAATATGTGTAAACTTATTACGTTTTCCCACTATGTAAATAGCACCACTCTATGCGCCGTCGGAACTAAATGTGAATGTCACTGGTACAGACAGTATCTTGGTATCATGGCAGGTGAGACATAGTGACTCATGTACTTCAAATCTTGTGAATGTGACACAGTAGAACTGGGCTAGACATGCGAATGAACGCATGCTTACTGTTCATGTAATACTGCCGTGTGGGTATACTGTTGAATTTGTATTTGACTTGAAATTTGGCAAAACGTACGCACGCTGTTGATTATTACGTAATTTATCACGCATTCAGGAGTGACTGTTATACAGTACAATACAATACAATCAGATCATTTATATAGCACCCTTGCACAGTCAATGACTGGTTTCACTGCACTTTACAACAAAATTCAGTCACAGATTGGCATAAATATGAACTGTTCCTTCGGATATTATTCTTACAAACTGGAGTTCATTAATGCCATAGTTCGTAATGTCATAGTAATGGAGGTGACGTGGCTAAGTGGATAAAGACACTCGTCTCTGAATGACAAGAGCGTGGTATGGTTTGTGGGTTCGGGTCCATGCCAAGCCCGACACGTTTGCCCGTCAGTGTCAAAGGCACTCTGCAATCATTGCTTTGTTGTTTATTAATAATGTCGTAAAGTGAATACAATTGCAAAGTCTTGTAAATTTCTTAGCAAAATGATGCTTGAGATAAAGTGTTCAAACAAGACTTTCATCACCTGGGAAGATATCAAGTCAATGCAATCATTGCAAGAACAACAAATGTGACGGATAAATACCATAATATCCATGCTTGCGATAACTGTAGAAATGAAGCATGTCGTGTATCTTAATCTGCGTACTATACATGAAAATAGTAAAGTCTTTTATCACGGAAAATGATACTTTTTTTTTTCAATTCAATTCAATAGTTTATTTATTTCCATCATCACAAAGAAAGAAAAGAAAAAGTTGACATAATCCAAAGTGATACAATTTTTTTTTTCATTTCTCTTACACTCGTCCGATAAAGGATTTTTTTTTCAATACAATATAAAGTATATTATACACGAATGGTGTCGTAAAAAGAAACAATGCACTTTGTCATGGCAACAAAAATAGTAAATAATCACAATGATGGAAAACAGTGTTCCACTAAAAAAGCCACGCTTGTAAAACGTGGAACACTGGAACAAAGCAACAACAGCACCAATTTGTTATACCAAATAGACATATTCATTTCAATTCTTTTATATACTATTGTACATTTTACTAATTGATATAATGATGTTGATACTATAAATAATACTTACTAGGATTTTAGGATGCAATCGTATAAACTATATAACATATCACATTTGTGGCACAGACACTATGGGGCCAGGTGTGCCAGGAAAATTGAATGGAAAAAGATATGCAATCGGCCACAAAAAACATAACGACGACAACAACAATAACACAATACACAGAAATAACAAAATTTGAGGAAATGCACTCAGACAGATACTGGACAACGAAGAACGAGGAAAAAGTAGCAGGGAAGAATAGAGAAGGAAAAGGAGAGGGATGGAAAAGGTCTGTAGACACACTACAAAATCTCAAGGAAAAGTGAAACATGACGGGTTTTTCCATTAAACAGAATTAACTGGTATATTTAGAAAACAAATATTTTTTGAGTTTATACTTAAATGTAATTAACTTCACAGATTCTTTTAGATCATTATCTAAGCTATTCCAAAATTTGGGTCCGGTATAAACAAATGTATTTTGAGTGTGTACAGTTCTAACTAAGGGAAGATGAAATTCTTTAAAAGTACATGTAGTATTAAGGGGATACAATATGATCTGGACAAGACCCGAACCAAAGAATGTCGTACGAATGGACTCTCAGAATATCCTCTGAATCAAAATTACACAAAACTGTTCTCTACCTTTCCTTATCACCTACTTGATCCAATAATTTCGGGATTATTCCTCGTTTACTCCTCTTAAACATTAAACTGCATAAATCTTTGTCTGGAAGTGATATATCAGAGGTTGAATGATAGACTGGAGTGAAAACATGATGAGGCGTTCTCTGCCGAAAGTCTTCTTTGCTCACTTTTAAAGGTGCCCGAGAACCCGACGTCAACGTGGCTGCAGTGCGAATCTGCTGCTTACTATAGCTACAACTTGACGTACTGGCCTAGCGAAAACCAAGCTGAGAATACAGTCATCAAATTTGAAGGTGCCGATTCCATCACGCACCATGTCACGGGCTTGAGTCCATGTACGGATTATGTTTTCTCGGTGGTGATTATCAACTCAAGAGAGTTGCTCGGACCTGAGAGCCTAATGAGTGGAACAACCGATGCGATACGTAAGTCATGAAACGGGCGTAGACAGCAGAACTTTTTTTTTTTTTTTTAGTGTGTGCACTTGACCAACGTTCATTCACCATGAGCACATTTCCTGCCGCAAAGAAAAACGTATTCTTTCATGGACGGATAACAATGATATGTAATTTAAGATGTGTGTACATTTCTCCATTGCCACGGACGTCAGCCAATACGGATATCCAAACAGCATAATCTCCATTTTCGTATGTTTTTTTGGTGTGTGTGTGTGTTTTTTTTTTTAATTAATGTAATTTAAATGTTACTTATATCCAAGAAAAAAAAAACTTCGTCATGTATAAAAACTCATTATAGAGTGATGAAACATCACCGAATTTAACTCTTATCTAGACCTAAAATGTTTGTTTGTTTTCATTTAAAACAGTTAGTGACTTCCTAAAGACCACAGAAGTAACATGAATGGTTTTGTGGTGATTTGAGACAGTTTGATGATGAAGTGCATATATCCTAATAATAATTTGTATTTTATTCACCACATGTTAGATTTTTTTTTTAATGAAATGAAACACATCTACCCCTAACCAGCGCCTGATCCAGTGGACGACCTTTCAACTTCCACGGAGTCGTATGATATAGTCGACTTGTTCTGGACAGAACCAGCAACAAACTGCTCTCCAGTGATCTACAAAGTCACACGCACCCTCTTGCTTCGGGACCAGTGCGACGACTCAGAATCAAACTATTTGGAAGTCTCTACAACAAATGTCACGTCCTACACCTATGATGACATGTATGCATACTCAACATACAACTTAACGGTCATTCCATATTATGAGGATCATAAATACCAGGCTATTAAGGCATCGTGGACAGTATTTAATTCCAGTGATTCAGGTAATTAACGAATGGTGAAAAGAACATGGTCATTTGTGCTGTATTTTTTCAATCAGGCTGTCGAAAAATCGCACGAAAGATGTTACCCGTCTCGCTTTTATCCGTTTTTTATCCGTCTCTTTTGTCATGTTTTGTTCTCGTGGAAGAAAAAAACAACGATCTTTTTTTAACATCTTGTCAATTCTAACATTTAAAGTGTATCGAGTATACATGTATACAATAATTCAAGCATGCGAGAGAATTAGCTTTTAATGTACCTCAGAGAGAGTAGGAAATGAGGTATAACGGGGTATTATTACTGTGAAATGAAAAAAAAATATATATATATATATTAAGAACAGTCATATTTGCCAGTAAAGATGACTTGCAACTGAAACAAATGACACATGGGTGCTAGTGTCAGCGGTTGATCGAAAACCAAAGAGGACTAAACAAACATCTGAGATATCTGCTAATCAACGACAAACCTCTCTTATGTCTACTTTTCGAGTTGATAAAGTACAAAATACCTTACACTCTGGTTTTGTCCTGTGGGTTTCAGAATTTACAGATGAATCATATGAAACAGTTAAAGAAAATGAGAAAGATCGTATTTGAGGTAAATTAATAACTTCATCCTCTAAATGGTCCCTACAAATTGAACAACGCTATGAAAATTCTTCTATTGTTTTATCACGCTGTTAGTCCCCACAGAGAAACCTGGTAACCTCGCTGTAAACAATGACACAAAACAAACGTTGACCTACGAGTGGGTCACACCGCCGTGTAAAACCAGGAATGGAGATGTTTTCTACATCTGTACCTTCATGAAGCTACAGGATGATGATGATATATCTACTCCCCCGGAGGAAAACATCACAACTGCTACAACTTTAACGTACCAATCTTTACCACATTACACATCCTATAACTTTACCGTCTGTGCATACACATCTGCTGGAGGGGGTCCGTGTGACAGCATCCACGCCAGAACCCTGCCAAGTGGTACGTATACATTGTCCACAATTTATATGCATCTTGTGTCTGGTATAATCTCAGAATGCGCGCACAATCATGACGTCGAAAATACCAATTAATGGTCTGATGGAATATTTCGACTACATGCGTCTTTGCTGTAGCGCCCTATTCAATTCAATTCAAACGATTTCATTTCCATATAAAGTAATACAAAGTATAATGATATACATAACGCATACATGAGTACATAACATCAGAAGGAACTTACAATCACGTAATTTTCCCAAAAAAAAAAAAACACACACACAAAACATGAATACAATTATCATAATGATATCAACTCTGATTTGGATAAATAAACAAGTAAGCAATACAATCTTAATTTATAACTTTACATGGAAAAGACGAATTCACAAGAAAAGCAATAATGCCGAATAGAATTGCCTTCATGAAGAATATACTACACCCGTCAAAGTCGCTTTCTTTTATCTATCATCACTATTTCCTTTTTTAATGCCGTTACTTCCTATTGTATAGGCCTATGTATTATGAACAACCCATGTTACACATTGCAGGGGCCTTGTTCCTCACACTGCAACAATAGCCTGTGCTATAAAAAAAAAAAATGCATTCGTTCATAAAGAAAATCCTTCAATGAATAAATATTGTTTGTCTGTTTTTGTTTTTGTTTTTTTCATTCTCTATACACAGCTCCTACTATTCCAAGAGATGTGGGGATTTTGTCTGACTCTGTAAATCAAACATCCGCAACCATAATGTGGCAAGAACCTGAGCTCATCAATGGGATTCTGATGAAATATACGATACAAGTGAACCCTGGAGAACCAGTGGAGATCACAGATAACCTCCAAGAAAGCATGTCATACCAGTTAGTCGACCTCAATCCTGACACCAGCTATTCCTTCACGGTAACGTGCCAACTTCACTTGGGGCGAATTGAAATTAACTACTATTTTAACTTTTAACTCGAAACATGATCATGCTGTCGTTACTTTATTTGGATGGTGCACCGCATTGTACGTATTGTGTATCGGGGTTTTTTTTATGTTGTTACGACCAACTGATTGCACGAATGAAAACAGAATTAATGTTCATGCGCTTTATCATTGAAAATGTTCTTGACATTGATCTATAAGTACAATTAAGAACCCAATCAATGGGTGATCACTTATTGTGTTACAATAAGTAGTGGTAATGTAGTAATCACAAATTCCATGTAATCCCTTGGAAATCTCGATTGATGGACAGATGCATGATTCTCCATGCACACAGACTTTTAATGATCCACTCAGACGTAAATCAGTGCACGGACTCGCAGATTAATGTACAGCATGTGCGATAATCAAAAGCGATACATGTTTAATCCAGACGCTGTAACAACAGTGTCCATCAGTCAATGTGCAGGTGATAATCTAGCAAGAAATTATCGAAGTAGTTATCCAGCCTGTAACTACTTCGTTGTAGCAATATCCACATAAAATGAAATGGAACTGGCCACGAATATAGGTGAATCAACTTTCCCCGAGCAATACATGTGTATGCCTCTTAGGCATTTCTCCACAAAATATAGTAGGTCAGTAGGTCTTTCCCTTCACGTGCATGCACTGAGAGCTTTACAAGCAGAAACTTCTTCAATTCTGCTGAATCTAATGTGTTCAATTATGACAATATTCAACCCCCCAAAAAAAAGAAAAATAAAAGAATAAGAGAATATCATGTCCAATGAAGTAAATCAATTTTCATTAAATTTCATTTCATTTCATCTATATGAGCATGGCAACATACTTCAGTCTGGAGACCGTGCGGATAAATACAACATAAATATACATTTATATGTATAATACAACATGCTCAAATAGATTTTAGATAATGAATAGTGATTCCATTTGACTGTCATATTGATTTCGAAGAATTATAGGAACATAAAACAGATGCGTAACAGTGAGGAGATCATAATTTATACCATATTTTATTTGTTGTGTTAAAGGTGACAGCAGTAAGCAACGGAGGGGAAAGCGAACCAGGTGATGGAGAAGTGACGACATTGCCCATTCCAAGTACGTGATAGCACGCTACACTCCATCTTCTTGTTCACCAGTATTCCACTAGGATATAACATACACGTTCTATTCATAAGTGATATTATAACACAATCAAAATGCATGTTCTGAAATGGCGCAAAAAATACTACATTTTCTAACACGCTCTTTGTTGTTGTTGTTATTTTGTGTGTGTGTGTGTGTTTTTTTTTTGGGGGGGGGGGTGTTTGTTCTTAACCAAGCTACTTTTATCAGTCCGTGTCATTCACAAGTTTAAGCTATGCAAAAAATATTTGTTAAGAGAGTACCTCGTTTACATACATTCAAAAGCTAGTCAGCTATGCAAAAGATTTGTTTTTTTTAAAAGGGCGTCTCGTTTACGTACATCCGCATGGACATGATTTTGCACCACCTCAATTTATCCAGTTCGTAAATGTACTCTGCAAGTATAGCAGCACCTTTACATGCATATTAATTTTGTTTCTGAATGTCGCATGTTTGTCAAACCTCCTGATTCCATATCTTATTCCAATGTATCTATGTTATCATGAACATGCACAATGGAAACGATTCTGCAATATGCGTTCTGTGTGATGTTAGCTCTGTGTAAGCATTGTGGGTGTTTTGGGTGCACGAAACAAAACATTTATTTTGTACATGTTAAATCGGAAACCCAAAGAGACTTCCAATAATATGATAATGGCGTCACTTCTTCATCACATCAGTACCTGGAGCACCCTCTCAGCCGGACGCTTTCAACATCTCGCAGACCTATATTGCTGTTACGTGGACAGCTCCAAGTGAACCTGATCTCGGCATTTATGAGATCAGTGCCTACGAGTTAGAACTGTCGTCAGGAGATAAGGATCCCATAATAATCCAAATATTTGATGGGATCCAATATGAGATGATGTACAATATCACTGACCTGCAGCCAAATGTCGAACACACAGTGAAGGTAACAATTTTTTGACTTTGAGTTTTATCTTTTCTTTTCTTTTTATATGAATTGCCTCTAACTTATGTGTACTGGCTCTTGATATGGTAAGTTATGTTATTTAAAATCTTTGATCTACATGTATTGATGATAACTATCATAATTTTTACATGAAAAAAGTGACCTTTAATGGCAGTGGGGAACGGAGGTTACATGCAGTGATGTATGAAATGGTAATTTTGAGGATAAACGGTCAAACCTGCATTTAAGTAGCAGCTATGTACAGCGATCTCGTGCCGTATACGGTCTCTAACACCCCCCCCCCCACACACACACCACACACTTTCCATGTATCTTTACCTTGTGCATGTATCCATCCCCATCGTCGGGTGAGGGGATTCAGTGCACTCCCTTTATATCGAACACTTTTATGGGCAATTCCATTTTAGTAGTTTCACCAAGGAGGTGGGAAGACGTTTCCACCTCACTGGTTTAACCATGGACCTAAGTTTAACCATGCCATTTCTTACATATTACAAGCCCTACAGTTATTTTACTCTTGAGTGCGGTTATTCAGGTCAGTATTTTGTTTTAAGGCAATCAAAATTCACTACTGCTAAGTACCGGACACATTTTGACCCCCCCCCCCGAAAAAAAAAAGCAAAACCATAACGTTTTGGTTCAAAATTGCATGACAGTCTTACTGTAATACATATCGTGTACCAGCTTGATAGATATACAGCTTATTGGTGGATAAGAATGTAAGTTAGTGGCTCAAAAATGATAGAAGACGAGCAGATTTTTAATGCTATAAACAAAAGTCATGAATCACATAATGAATGGATTTCTTTGCATGAGCGAATCTTAAGAATTAAGTTCCTCGTGTAAGATATGGTGTCCCGAAAATTGGTTACAAAAGGAACCTTGAGGATGGAATCCATAGAATTGCTGTTTGTTGTTATTTTTGTGGCACTTACATATAGTTTTAAAGATTTTGAGGGAAAATTGAGTGAATAATCAACAGACATGAAAAATATGACCAATTGTAATTTTCGCAGATGGCTTTGATGTCTCGGGAAATATTCAATTCAATTCAATGTTTTATTTCATTTTTGGACAAAAATATAAAGATCACTTTTTTGGTAACAGAAAATAAGGTGCGCAAAATACATGTATGTAACATGAAAAGAATGTACAATGATTGTACCACCGTACAATAATTATACACTATCATAGAACTCAAGTGATTAGAAGTAACTAAACAGTATGCAAAATTCGAAAAATGGAGGGACCCACTAAAAAGACAATGCTTGTAGAATGTGGGCCCCTCGGAGAAAAAAACAACAACACATCAGTTGAGAACAAAGTAAAAGTATGGAAGCCCACCAGACAGAGAGATCAACAAAGACAGACCGATATACATACAAATAAACATGAAACTAGAGTGGAGTAGGAGTAACAGTACAACGGAGAGTTGACTATGAGACGATACAAAATGAGGCAAAGCTAACATAATAGAAAAGAACAGAACAGACAAAAACGTTCTACAGAGACAGCGATCTCGTAAGAAGTATGTCGAGAGAGTGGGGAAAAAAGTGAAGCGAGAAAGAAAAGGGTAATAGATTTACATGTATTACTAGTAATCGGAGAAATATTGTAGCGTTATATGAGTATAATATACAGGAACTAAAGTATACTTGCCAATCAATACGTGAAAACGTGGGTTCTTAGAAAAGGAGTTATAACAGCTGGTTAATTCTATTCAGTAGAATTATAAGATTGCAATATGAAGACTTTCAATTTCCTCTTGAATGAATGTTATAGAGGTGGCATTTTTAATAATCGGGATGCATGGAATTCCAATAACTCGGGCCAGTATAAACAAATGTGTTCTTGGCTAAAATCGTAAGAAAAAGAGGTAAATGATATTCATTAGAGCGTCGAGTTGGATATTCATGAAATGGGTTTTTTTAGGAACATGGAATGGAAAACATTTGGAAGAGAGTTATTGTTATACATTATACATAGATTGTTCTAAATTAAATAAAAACAAATCTCTAAATTTTAACAACTTATATAGAGGCAAACAGGTCAGTGCACATCGATATTTCATAGTTTTTGTCTTATTACAGTGGTAAACGAACCTCATGCGCGTATCTTATAATGTAGCTGTAGTTTCTCTTTGATAGTCTTTGATAGGTCTCAAACACTTACCACTGTCAGTGTTAATTGCGGAAACAAGTAGAATGAATATTTGGGGTCTCGCTCACACGAGGAACCTTTGATTGTGTAGTTTATTTTATATTTCAAAATGACCACTTATATTGAAGCAATATGAAACTAGTAAGAAATAGGTGTTGATATGCCAAAATAGAAGGCTCCCTGCGTAAGCGAACAAAAAATTCCGATTTTCTGATTTTATTGTTAAAATGAGCATAAGTTGGGTACCTTATCTTTGGAATTACCCATATAACGAGATTCCGTTACAACGAAGTAAATATTCAGGTTCTCACAGTATGATCGTTGTAGTCCATGGTGCATAATTCGCTTACAACAAATTTTCGTGATAACGAGGCCATTTCCGAGTTCAAATGACAAAGACAAACAAAAGTAATATGGACCGTTATAACGACATGCCAATCCCTTACGAAATTACATAACATAACAAACATATTGGCTGCGGTCACACCCCCCCCCCCAAAAAAAAAAAAAAAAAAAGATCGAGCTGTAAACTGTATTTTTTCGCTATTAACAAATTTTGATATAACGAAAGAAAATTGCCAGTCCCGAGGACGGGGTTCTCACTATCGTGCGATCCATTGCGAATGCCACGATTGGACATTCGTAACTGATCGTGGAAAATTTGTTGAACTCGTCTGAAATTTCACGTTTGGATACGAGGTTATGCGAGTCAATACGTGTTGGTACGCTTGGATGCGATATGGTCACGATTGGTCTCGCTATATTTCAAGCGATACGATCTGTCACGATCTGGTCTGCCGTTCAAATACGATCCGACAGGATTGTACTGATTGAGTTCACGATTGGTACCGATCTAACATGACCATTACGATCAGGATCCCCGATCCGGTACGTGCAGCAACGTACTGATACGTTCCAATACGAATACCGCGAACCAATACGGGCTGCTGAGATAAGATACGATATCTTTTACGATCGGGATCAGAAGCGACCCCCATTTAAGGCGCGATTGGACCCGAATAGGAATATTATAGTCCGGCTGACGATGGATTTCATTGTTTCCCTTAAATTATGCAGAGTGATTAGGCCTATTAATTTTATCCACAACGATTGATGATGGCAAGGCTTGACAGGTTGACGATGATGACAACGTAACCTTTGCAGTATTGCTAATGACGATTATGTTATCAGAGAGAAAGCAGCACCCAGGCCAGCCATAAGCTCAGATATTCCCTCGTCTAATATTAAACGTAAAGAAATTGATAGATTATTAAATAGACATGCTCACCCTCCCCCCTCACAAAAAAAAAAGAATGAAATAACGAACCCAAATACATAAGATCACATGATTGCCCCTCTTCCCCAGAAAAAAAGAAACCAGCAAGACAAAATGACCTTTCTCTCCAATACATGAAGAAAATAATTATATGATGAAATGGAAGCTAAGAAAGAGGATGGGATCATTTTGAATGTTATGTAACATAGTATTATGTGTTATATACGCTCGCTATAAGAAAGTTGGCCGAATGGATAGTATTGCTTATGTGTTCGATTTCATATTCGCAAAGTGTATGTATCATATGCCTTTTTATTTCAAAATGTCGTTATCTCATGGGTTACTAAAAGTTTGGTTTATTCGGCTTGATTTAGTGATTTACTTAACAATGTTTAACATAACTGATACACACTCATAACAGAAAAGTGACTCCCTAATCAAAATGATGTCACTTTTTAACAAAAAAGGAGGTTTTACGCAAAATTATTTCGCAGGGGTATATTGCTACACTTATTAAATAAATAACTGTGAAAAATAATAAGAGTGATCTTCATTGTCATAATCATACGAGTGATCTCACATCCACGACAATGGTCACTTTTACATTTGCAGTAATAATGAGAGTTGAAAATAACCATTTTCCTCTAAAATTATGCTCTACCAAACATACAAAAAAAAATACATTGAAAAGTGTCAAAATAGATGTAAAGGGGTCAAACGATGGCTTATGAAACAACAACTCTTAATTACTATGCACAATACACTAAAAGAAGGATACTGCACCCCAAAAAAATACTCTGTAATATACTTTTAAAAATTAAGCATTTGCCTTTGATATGTACCCATTCAAGCACGATTCATTAGATTATTCTCATCTTTGCACTGACGTTAGTCAATACGTGCAGACATACAATTGCCATTTTATTTTTGCTCATTTTTTGTTTTCGTTACCAAAGTTATCCCATATCCTGTTTTGCGTGTCTGTATAATGGTAATGGCAACTCATTAATGAGAACATCATTAACATAATGCATGAAAACATCTAAAAATCTGTAATACAACTTTCATTTTATGAAATCATTACAAAAATGATTTTGATAATGTACCTTAAAAATTACGACAATTAAACCCCACACCGTCATACAATTTACCGTTTGGAAATAATAATCTAAAGATGCAGGCTACCACCTATCAGAATACAAAATAAATCAATAAGTAAAATAAGCGCAAATGGACAAAAAATAATAATAATGATAAGCGGAAGTAAAGTGAAAAAGTCGATCCCGATCAACACGATTAAGAAGCACGATTAGAAGAGATTTGCTGCGTTTGGATACGATCCTAGACGATCTGATGCGATGATCACGATCAAAAACTTATCGTGATAATCGTAGAAAATTTTTGAACCGTCCAAAATTTTCCTACGATTAACGCGATTGCCACGATTGACCTTAAGATCTGATACAATCTGATAAGACCACCACGCTTGCTGCACGATTAAGACCACGATTTCAATCGTGGCGCCAATCGTGATAGTGGGAACCCCGCTTTACCGTTGTGCACTATTAGTGACAGTAGTTTAGCAGAAATGTTTTGGGGGCTTGTTTGCTTTTGTTTGATGTTGTTGCTGTTGTTGTTGTTGTTGTTGTTGTTGTTGTTTTACTGGAGCGCACTATCAGTAACTAGTTAAGCAGAAATATGGTGGGTTTGGGGTTTGTTGTTGTTGTTGTTTTACCAGTGTGCACTATCAGTAAACCCCCAAACATTTCAGAAATGAGTGTTTTTTAGTCATGAATATCAGTCTTCCATATAGGTTGTAGAACTACATTTTTAATAGCTCTGACCTAAATTCGACAGGTCCTGGTCACAGCGAACGGCAAGAAGAAACAAGAAGAAGCCTTTTGATGAGTGTATAGTTTATCCACTCCGTGCGGATATTGTTTTTGATTGTTCGTCGACACTTTTAACGCTGAGTTTACTACGCGAGTAAATTTTCAGCTGAAACGTCATAACTCTTTTCTTTCACTGTCATCTTACGCACATTTTGAGACCATTTTAAGCAAAAATTTCGGGTACGCTTGCCGATATATAGCACATTGTCAGTGGCAGTTTCGAATGACTTTTGTGTGCACAATGTATGGGTTTCACAAGTCTGTTAGGCGAATGTTTTTCCCTACTTTTTCCCAGGTAGCATTCTTTTCTAGGTAAAAGGAATCACTGAAAAAACAAAACTGGAAAAAAAATAAGGAATTACAAAACAAATAAAAGCAAAGAGGTACATAAGTAATAAAAGAAAATAAAATTCCAACGAAATTTGCATTGATGCCGCAACTTTTTTTCATTTGAAGTCGGTAACAATACTACAAAGAATACTAGATAAATGTTACCCCATTTGAAGTTTATTTAGGAATCTAGTGCTTAAACCTGAAGCAAACAATGCATAAACTAACATAACTTGCATGGTTTAGAGCAAATAAGCCCATCCACCCACCCCCCCCCCTGCTATACAATTTAAAAATATAATCATAATCATAACACCCGTCATCCGTCCTCTCCATAGGTTGCAGCCGTGAATGAAGGTGGAACTGGACCCTGGTCAGATGACAAAACAGAAAAAACACTGGCCTATCAAAAGTCTAACGGTATTTACATCGTCACTGCATGGGCCCGTGGCGTATACGGCTAGTTTTTTTTTTTTTTTTTTTTCTGAAGTCTATTGTTCGCATTCGATATGAGCCACGCAAGAATTGATTGATTGATTGATTGATTGATCGATTGATTGATTGATTGATTGATTGATTGATTGATTGAGGTCAATTTAGGTCATTTATTTAGAAAATAAAACACAAACACATCTAATAGTTGAGTTTACAATGAGAGCCAAGCAGCCTTGAAAGCATCTTTTGCTTGTGTTAGGTTGCCTACACCTGCAAATAATACTTTACAATAGCAATATATGAAGAGTATATGGACTTATCGCAAAAACCGGTAAGTCCATATTTGCCAAATGGAGATATTTGCGATTAGAGGTCAAGAAAAATAAAGAGAATGATAAGAAAATTTTTGCTTCTTTTGACCATAACTTCAAAAATGTACCTTTATATGTATTGACCAATATATCATTTAAAAGGTATTATTTTTTGCTTTATGACAAAGGCCGTATTTCAAAATCTTCAAAAATGGACATACGTTTTTTGCAAACAAACTCTTCATATATTACAAATGATTCTGTGTGTCATCAAGTAGATAAACAAAACATCATCACATCAATACGTACATGTTATGTACACTTAACACACACACAACTTGTTTCTACCTTCTCCGAGATATACATCGGCAATGTCTCATGCAATCATATGTATAACAGAATATCATTATAAATGACAGGTGTATGATGTGTTGTATTACATGAGGGGTTTAATGCACCCTACAAGCATTGCTTTTTCTCCCCACTTTCAGCATTTCCTTAAACTTACAATATTCCTTAAAATTATCTTTTGTAATGCATTTTTGATGTAACTTATGGCCTATGTCTTTAATTTCTGTAAAATAGTTACACATTGTATATGTTTCTGATGGAAATAACACAAAAAAAAATAGATGAATGAATGGATGAAAATGAAAAAAAAAATGAGATTTCGTATGCAACTGACAGAATTTGTCATCGTTGTTAACAGATAAAACGCTGTAGATATGCCCATCAGTACATAGAGATAAATGTCTGATTTTTTTTTACGTTATTCATATTTTCAAAATAGAACATCTTGTAACGAAATTTAGAAACGGCTAGTGGTTCCCCATGTTTTTTTAATCCAATAGAAGTGACAATTCATAGTAAAAAAGAAACATAAACCGATCAATTACAACACAGAATAACGATTGTCAGCTTGTTGGAACTGATAGACAAATAGCATTACATCGACATAACGCTGGAATTTAATCTATTCTTTTGTGGTTGTTGTTGTTGTTGTTCGCATGTACATTGTACACATGAAATATGTTTTGTTTTTGTTTTTTAAATCACAATAATAAAAAATAACTGGTACTGGCTACCAAGAGTACTATCATGAGCTTAAGTCGGATAGCTCAGTGTGAGACAGTGGTGAATAATAGGCTGCAACCATCTTTATGAAAGCTCATTGAAATGGAACAACCAACATCAACCTTCACAACTTCTAAAACTATTTACAAAGGGTCATGCGCTCTCATATAAACTGACAGTAAGCTTTGGAATTATCCTAGACCTTGGGTCCTTCAACCATTCTTATTGAGATTGCGTTTCTATTCAACATTAAGACACTGATTATTACCTGAGTTTGATTCATGAAGTTCAGAAAATGGTGTCCTGACTGGAAATGAGAGAAAAAAAGAGGGGGGAAATAAATCAAAGACCCACACAGAGATTGAGATACTTAATCATCACACTTCTAGGCTTTTTTATCATAAAAATGGCAACAACCAAAAGAAAACGATAAATAAGTCTTATATACTGTCTTCCTGTTCATGCTCGATGTAACAACATTCCATAGCATATAACTGTATTGTCTTCATGTCCATGTTGTTCTCAAAGGTTTGCCCATTGGGCTTGGTGTCGGTATCCCAGTACTCTTGATTATTCTGGTCTCTGGTGGCTTTCTGTTCTATCGAAAGCGACGGTGAGTGTAACATTAAACGAAAACGTAAGAACGTGTACACTTTGTCGGAACATGAAGCCATCGAACTAACGTCATAAACCGTTGACATGCTCTCTCTCTCTCTCTCTCTCTCTCTCTCTATATATATATATATATATATATATATATATATATATATTGTTACGGGAGGTTAACTTGGCCTAACGAACCATCATAACCACCAAAAATACCCAGACTCTCAAACAAGGTGTTTGGTCGATCTCGGTCATCTTGTCGAACTCTTTATTTACATATTCCTCCGCGGAACAATCAAGTGCCCAGAAATGATAGTACAATGCACATGTATCCATAACACTTCCCCCCTAAAAGAGTACATTTAACGTTTTTAACACAAATGGACTCTATGTACCTTGGCACAATATTTTGGAACAGCATTGTACATTCCTCTTCCAATTCACACTTATAACTCCATGAATTTACCATGGTTGCATCACTATAAGAACACATAAACGAAGTATGCTATGGCTATATCATTATCAAAACCTGTGATAAAACATGTATGACTTTAGTACCATTCAACATGTTCCAATCTTACACTCTCGTGAGTTACTGCTGCTTGTTAGTTACAGCATACTGGAATTGCATGTAGTTGTGCAACACTGAATACTACAATATTAACTTTCTCAACACCTTAACCTTTATGCAATCATGTCATGCATACAAACGATACACGTTGTACCAAAATCAGATGGTTTCCTCATTAGAACATACATATAAGTCAATTTTACACGGTCATAATGATTAACCTGTGTACGAAGATCATAAACACGTCATCTCTTCCACAAACAACTGCATATAATCCAACTGATGTAATCATATACAATGTACATCATATTACCTATAACCGCATCATATTCCATGATATGTGACTTACATATACCTGTACACGTTGTGTCAGCATCTATTGAAACGTTAAAACATCAACAAATGTCATATATCCTACTTATGTTTCTGAAAACTTTCCTGTCAACATACAAAACACCATAAGTATGACCTGCCTGACAAAACATCAAATGAACCTGAATGAGATATACTTGATGACAACCTGTGTGTACACCTAAACTTAATAAGTGAGTGTATACCTGCCTGTATACATCCTGGTATAACACAGTTCGCTTAAATACATGCCTGTTGGTATGTTGGATCAACTGTGAAATACTGAATACCTTCGCCAAGGCAATGATTGAGGTATAATAATGAGCAAAAGCTTTGTACATGCATAACTATTTAATTTCTGTACCCAATAAAGTATACATGCTAATTAGATCCAAAAGGCAACATCCACTCAACTTAGGGTATGTGCCACAACAAATTTAACCAATACCTGTACATGTACAAGTATGAAACTTCAAGTACCTGAACTGTACCTACATTACTCGATACACCACATTCTCTATACAAACAGCGACACTACCTGTTTGAAATCAATTTACCAACAACTCACATTCTTGACAACTGTTGATGGCTAGCATAACTTAAAACAGCCTTCATAGTGTCTTCTTTTGGAGAGTGACTCAAAGCACAAATATAATTTGCTGTGTTTCCTTATTAACACAAACATGTCTGAAGATACTTCCATGTTGTTATTTACACATTCAAAGTGCCATTCATGCTGTTGGCATCACAATTATAGTGTATGCAAGATGCATACATGTACCACTTGTACATATACATGATGTACACACACTGTCCTGTGTACTTGCAAAACAAATTACACCTGTTTAAAGTGTTGCAAACATAAAATACATTTGCACAAATGTTGCATCTGGCAACAAGACAAAATATTGAGATGTCTCAATTAAGCACGAGAAAGGGCGTCTGCGACAATGTTTTCCTTTCCGCGAATGTGCTTAATGTCAAGGTTATACTCCTGTAGGATTAAACTCCATCGCATCAGTCTTTGGTTTTTGTTTCTCATTCTGTTGACGAATGTCAGTGGGTTGTGATCAGTCCACACAACAATCGGTTGAGTTGTGCTGCCCACGTAGACATCAAAATGGCTGAGCGAAAGAATTAACGCTAGGGTCTCCTTCTCAACGGTAGAATACTTCCGCTGGTGCGCGTTGAACTTCTTTGAGAAGTAGCAGACCGGTCTGTCCACTCCATCGTCATCAGCTTGCATCAGCACGGCGCCTGCTCCGACATCGCTGGCATCGACAGCTAGGCTGAAGCCTTTCTTGAAGTCCGGCGCTGCCAATACAGGACCACTCGACAGGATTGCCTTCACTTGGTCAAACGCAGACTGGCATGCGGCTGACCACTGGAACTTCACGTTCTTCCGCAGGAGATCAGTCAAGGGTGCCACAACATCCGAGAAGTTATGGCAGAAGCGACGGTAGTATCCGGCCATGCCGATGAATCTCATCAGCTCCTTCCTCGTCTTGGGAACAGGGACATCTTGGACTGCTTGGACTTTAGCCGCTGCGGGACGAACTCGACCATGACCAACGACGTGACCAAGAAACTGCACTTCACTATGCCCAAACTCACTTTTCACCAAGTTAACTGTGAGACTGGCTGCTGACAACCGCTTGAACAACTCCCTCACCGTTCTCACATGGTCATCCCAAGAATCGCTGTAAACCACCACATCATCGATGTATACCTCACAGCCATCCAATCCACAAATCAACTCATTCATCATGCGTTGGAATGTAGCCGGGGCGTTTTTCATCCCAAACGGCATCACGGTATACTGGAAAAGGCCCTTTGAAGTTACAAACGCAGAAATCTCCTTTGCTCTCTGTGTTAAAGGTATCTGCCAATACCCTTTCAGTAGGTCAAACTTGCTTACATAGCTCGCTTTTCCAATACGATCGATGCAGTCATCAACTCTTGGAATAGGGAAGCAGTCCGATTTGGTACATGAATTCACCTTCCTATAATCCGTGCAAAAGCGATATGAGCCATCCGGCTTGGGAACTAATACACATGGTGAACTCCATGCACTAGTGCTTGGTTCTACAATGTTATGTTCTAACATGTACTCCACCTCCCTCTGCAAATGTTGCATCTTCTCTGGGTTAGCACGATAAGGGTGCTGCTTGATGGGATCTGTCTCCCCAACATCCACATCATGTTGCACCACACTTGTGCGACCAGGAACATCTGAAAACAACTCAGGAAAATCTGCAATGATCTGTTTCACATCATCTCTCTCACCATGGGACAAATGACCCAATTTCCTGTCAAGATCACGAAGTGCATCCGAGTTCTTAAGCTTCACACTTGAACACTTCCTTTCTAGTTCAGCACATTGATCATCTGTTGTGTGATTCAACTCTTCTCCAACCACACACATGAATGGCTTCACACTCTCACCTGCACTTCTCTCAACATCAGTTTCATCTACAGGCTGAGACTCATCTCCTATCTGATGTGATTTTGACGCTGCGTTTCTACTTACTTCTACATCATCCATCTGACAGAAGAAACTCCCTTCTAGACCGATATCCCCTGGACTAGCCTTCATTTCAGACTCCTCTGATTTTCTACACATGGAACGTGTGACTACACAACCTGGGAAAACTTCAGGGAATTCCTGAACCAATGCAGCTGTCTCATTTCCTTCTTTATCCAAAGGGACTGCACTGACCACTGGAATAGTCACTTTGTCTCCTGCAAGATCATTGCCTAATATCAATGCTACACCATACATAGGAAGTGACTTCCTAACACCAAGGCTCACCCTTCCTGAAACTAGGCCTGACTGCAAATCGACTGTGTGAAGAGGGGCCTCAACGTAACCTCCTTCTACTCCTTGTAACAGTACACTTGTGCCTGTGGACGACGTTTGCCCAAAAGGTAAAACACTGTCAAGAATCAATGACTGGGATGCACCAGTATCTCGCAGGATGGTAACCTTTCTAGCTTCATCACACCCTACCAATGACACATAGCCTACAGAAGTGAATGGTTCATACTGAGACTTAATCTTGTCTTGATCAGCTGACTTAATCACACTCTGAACTTGTTCACACCCATCACCTGTCGATTCAACCGAACGACTCACCAATCCATTGGGATGAGACTTCTTTTCTTTGTCTTTTTCCTGTTTTTTCTTGTTCAGAATGGGACAATTAGACTTCACATGCCCTGGTTGCCTACAATGGAAACACACAATAGGCTTCTCAGTGTTCCTACCTTTCTTGTCAGTCTCATTTTCTACCACTAGACCAGCTTTCACCTCTGTCTTACTGCTAGAATTTGTCTTGCCAACACTTAGACGATTAGGAGCTGCATATTTGCTTCCTACATACCTGTTTCCATGACTACGGGACAAAGTATACTCATCAGCCATTGTACTAGCTACCAACAAAGTTTTCACCTTTTGTTCCTCAATATGCGAACGCACCTCTTGAGGTAGCGACCTCTTAAACTCCTCTAGTAGCACAAGTTCCCGCAAATCTTCAACAGTAGCCACGCCTACTGATTGCAGCCAACGAGTGAAGGCAATTTCCTTCACTTTTGCAAACTCTCTGAATGACTGTGACTCTAGTTTTCTACTATTCCTGAATTTCTGTCTGTACGCTTCAGGAACTAAGGCGTACGCGTTCATGATTGCCTTTTTTACTATTGCGTAATGCTGAGCCTCTTCGCGCGACAGTGAAGCATAAGCATCACATGCCTTTCCCTTTAACTTAGTCTGCAAGAGATGAGGCCATTTTTCTTTCGGCCACTCCATGCTATCCGCCACCTGTTCGAAATGCAGGAAATATCTATCCACATCTCCTTCATCGAACTCGGGGACCATTCTGACATTTTTGGCGATATCAAAATGCCCACCACTGACGCTTACACCATACTCTCTCTCACCAACTTGACGAGCCCTTTCTAGAGAAACCCTCTCTCTCTCTAACTCAATTCTCGCTTTCTCAAGTTCAAGCTCTTTCAGACGTACTTCTACACTCCCTTGCACATCACCAGGGGGACTACCTGATATGCTACGCAATGCCTGGAGGGGAAATACTTCTTCATCTACAAGAAATTTGATTGTGTGCTGTGTAATCTCTGACTTTTTCATTGTACTCTTCACAGCAGGAACCTTGTAGTTTTCTGCAACATGCAACAAATCAACCTTTTTCAAGGTTAGCAACTCCTCAACTGTGGGTGAATCCACAAACTTCTCAATGGAAAACTCTTGATCTTTCTCCATTATGCACCAATAATGTACAGTTAATAGTGCAACAAGAAAACCTGACTATCACCAGCCAGCCAGCTGAAAAACTCTTTTCAACTGAAGAAAACCAGTCGCACTATAAACAATAACCCGTATGCTATACCACACACGACCCGACTGGGAATAACCCGTATGCTACACCACATACGAACCGACTTAAAATAACCCGTGTGCTCAACCACACACGAACAACAATGGCATTACCTGTGTGCTAAACCACACACAAACCACCGTGGAATAACCCGTGTGCTATACCACACACGAACCACCGTGAAATCACCTGTATGCTAAACCACATACAAACCACCGTGGAATAACCCGTGTGCTAAACCACACACGAACCACCGTGAAATCACCTGTATGCTAAACCACATACAAACCACCGTGGAATAACCCGTATGCTTAACCACATACGAACCGCCGTAGAATAACCCGTATGCTGAACCACACACGAACCACCACGTACGGGACCAACGACCAACGTTTGACCAACGTTTCCACGCAAACACTACACACGCGCAGCGTGTAACTGGACTAAACCATCCTCAACACTACGCACGTGCCAAATTAACCCTTTCGATCCCGAAAGAAATACGAACGTGTATTTCCCTTACGCAGACACAGAAAGACGACCGATTTACATCAAACTGTATAACATATCACTCCGCTCCATCTGCATGCACACACACACACACACTACCCCATAAACGCATCATGCTTTCTCAAATCGTAACACCTGCACATACAGTAAACTGTAACAATCACGATGCAAACTACATACAGTACTGTACGTAGTTGCGCGACGCGACGTAAACTGTATCGCGATCGCCATTGTCCACGCCATAGCATAGAGTGCTACACCACGCTACTCACCGAAATTCATCGGCCAAGCGAGAACGAAAAAACACTCCTGGGATCATATCAAGCCCGACCAAATCACCTAAGTCCGCAGAAACCCTGCCAAACTCCCGGACGTGCCCCCAATTTGTTACGGGAGGTTAACTTGGCCTAACGAACCATCATAACCACCAAAAATACCCAGACTCTCAAAAAAGGTGTTTGGTCGATCTCGGTCATCTTGTCGAACTCTTTATTTACATATTCCTCCGCGGAACAATCAAGTGCCCAGAAATGATAGTACAATGCACATGTATCCATAACAATATATATATATATATATATATATATATATATATATATCCCTCTCCCGCTCTCTCTCTCTCTCTCTCTCTCTGATTCCGTAGGCATATAGTAAGTACGACCACTCTTCGATACGAATATCAAGCACGCATCACTGATAGCCTAGCTAATACATGTAGGAAACTTGGCATCGAGGCTTTTTCCTTGATCTAATTCTATTCTCTGCAGCGGTCTAAGCTTCCCACTGATATTCGGGTGTTCCACTGTTATTTCCCAAAAACCTAACATTGCAACACCGGAGAAACTGAGTTAAAAGGGCCTTACAGCTAAGATACAATAAAACATGTACTAGTTTAGGTCATATCAACCCATACTGGCATTATTATATCGTACCATACATGCCATACATGAACAAGTATCAAACAAGTGGGAAGCAGGAGGAAGCATTAAATTAAGACACGAGACTTTAGATTTTCGTCAAACTATAGCATTCCTTCGTTGACAGCAGCTGTTGTCGCGAAGTTGATTCACGTTTCTTTGGTAACGTACGTAATGCATTGACAGGTCACAATATCGTCAACACGAGAGTCTCCTAGAATGAATAATGTCCTTGTGGTAATTGCTATGTTTCAGTTGGTAACATAAATTTTGTAACAAAGTGAGTCAATTCGACAGCCCCCCCCCCCCAAAAAAAAAAAAAAAAAACTCCTACATCTTCTCACTTGTCTCACTTTTATATCAACACGCACTACTGTGACATCACATGGGAATAAGTTCCCTGATTCCCTGTCTGTGACCAAAGTGCACGCTTGTATATTCCAAATAACTCTTGCTACAGTAACATTGATCTTCCTAATTGTACGCCTTGAAATTCAAAATATAGAAGTATAGCAATAACGATGAATAAGAGTTATTCCCTGCGCAATTAGAGTGTATCGCTAGTTCTAATGAACCGCGCTTTTGTTTTGTTGGTTGGTTTCGGGTTTGTCTTTTTCTTTCTGTTTTGTTTTGTAAGCGCAGTCAAATTCTCTTTATGAATTCAAAATGAATTAGGAGGTGTTTTACTTTCAATTTAATGTATAATTGGCATACCGCCAGGAGTTTCTTAGAATGATTTATTCGACTTTGATTGTTGTCGCGTTTCTGCTATTCACAGGTCCCCTCCAATACCGCTACCGAAAGCTGACATGACCAACCCTATACCTGTAACTGACAATTGTAAGTGATTAGGAAGTTTGTTATATGCTCCTTAACTTGAAAGTTATTATGCCATAGGCAGGGACTGATATTTCTGCAGCAAAATGTAGTTATCTCTTTGAATGAAAGGGATTGCGTTTTGGTTGAGACCTAACTTCAGGTTTCTAACATTTTAGGGTGAGATAATGAGTCAATGAGAAACCTCTTATGAAATATGAAATAGCGTGTAATTTCAAGAGAAAATCAATGTTTATCTGATGAAAATTGGTTTTGAAATGGCTGAGATACTAAAAACATGGTGGGACCCATCTTTTATCAAGATTGCTTTGTTTTACTTGTTTTTGTTTGTCTCAGCCATTCCAAAATCGATTTTCATCAAATAAGCTTTGAATTCCTCTTAGAATGGTGTGCTCTGTACTATATTTCATCAGTGCTTTTTTGGTATATCGCAAAAAGTTAAAACCCTAATCCTCATCTCCACCAAAATATCCCTTCAATCGCAGATTAAAATCATTAACGTACCGTCATATGAATACATTGTAGATAAAACTGGATGATGATGGATGCATTTCGTATATACTCCGGCAGGGGTCTATGGGAAATGCGTGTTGTAGCAAAATCAGCCCGTCCTCATCTGGTTAAGGTCTTAATAGATTAAAAGGTCAGATACAGTGCAATATCATAAAATTTATGAAAGTATGCGATGACATAATATTTTCCAATATTAGCTCTGCACAAATCAATGATATACTTCCACACGGAAGCCCATTCAACATTGTTCTCGACAGCAGCTGCATATTAATATACAAAAATATAATCATTTCCTGTATCATACTTCTAAGGTATAGTTTTCTAAGATTTTTAACATGAAATATAGGCCCCATATGATTACGTCAGTCATGTATGCGGCCAAATTGATGTTATTTAAGTCAGCATGATGTATTTTGATATTAAAGATAAAAAATAATGTAATAAAGAGTCTTCTAAATTATGTCTACCTTCCAATATGTATATTAGTATGAATATACCATATCTCTATATTTTGCCAAACTTTAACAAAATTAAATACACACAATTCTTTGCTTTCTAGCGTACAGTATGGGCAATTATGCAAGTGTTGTGGAATCCCCACCCGAAGAACCTGTCAAGCCACCAGTGAAGGTGACCCCCGCCATTTATCGGCCCATTCTTTTGAGTAACTTGGCGAAATACGTGAAGAAGAAGCGACTTTCAGCGGAAGGCCTCGGGAAAGAGTTCAAGGTATGAAGACAAAAGAAGCCTTGCATGCTCATTCAAACAGCCTTCATTTTCATATTTTGTTCATTTGGCGCTTTGTTTCACTGTCATCAGCGATGTTTTCCATATCATTCTTGATGTGTTTAAAGGGATGGTATACAATAGTTCTGATTGAGATCATGATTGAGAGGGATTCTATGTTTTAGCTTTTTGCGAGATAATTAAAAACCACTTTAGACACGTTAAAAACGGACAATTCTGAAAGGATTCAAAGTTTAGTTGATTAAAATCGGTTTTAACATGGCTGAGATGTATATTCAAAAAGCAGAGGGTTCTAATAAGAGGTGGATCCCACCTTGTATTAGGACCTCTTTGTTTTGCTTTTGCTTTGATATCCCGGCCATTTCAAAACCGATTTTCATTAAATTAACATTTTATTCTTCATAAAATTGTATGCTCCTAAATATGTCATATAAATGCTTTCTCATTTTTTCGCAAAAAGATAAAATATAAATCCCGACCTCCGTCAAACTATGTCCATCCCTTTATAATCCGTTCTTTTAAATTTCATTTTTCTTTTGTCCGATATAATTTGAAGAAAACTGACAAACTGTAAACTGGACTATTTGAAAACGATTGTGTATGAGAAAAAGACCACTGTGTGGCATACAGTGGATACGACTCCTGACTCCGAATCGGAGGACCCGAGTTAGAATCCAGTCCAGTGCTAACGGCCTTGGACAAGATGTTTTTACCTAAGATGTTCCTCTCGACCAGGGGGTGTATAAATGGGTACCTGGAAACGCTAGGGTAACGATAATGACAGGCCCTCTTGTAAAGTAGTGTCAAGATTGAAGAGGCTACTCTTGATAAAGAAGATGACCACAAACAAAAAATATGGTACAATGCTTGTAGAGAATTATATGCCAGACGACTCTTACTTCGATTACATAATACATAATCGTGAGAAAAAAAGGAGTAACGATTATACACCTGTACAGTAGATGACATTGTGGTTATTTTATTGGTCTCGTTGATCGCTCCCCCGTTGTTACAGGCCTTACTTTGTGGCAAGCATATAAACCCATGCCCTTTTAAAAATAAATTAGCGCTGCAGCCCATGACACTGTCAAGCTCTGCAGTAAAGGCGGAAACGTAGATCACACGCAACACAATAATAATGATGTGAAGATGTCACGGCCTCATAAGTCATATTATTTTGTACAGAAACCATTAAAAAGTAGTAACACATCTAAGTAAAAATCAATTATGATCGTTTTTTTAAGCATCAACAACTCGCGTAACCGCATAGGTAAATTCAACTGAGAAAGCAGCAGATGTAAATTTTCATTACAATAGCACAGCAGAAAAAAAAAAACTGCTTCATATTGATTATACTGGTAAAATACACTCAACTGAGGGTAAAAGTGTTTGTATTATACATGTATATCAATAATTGTCGAAGTGTAAACTCGTTGTTTTTGTTTTGGTTCATGCACGACAGGATATCTACAACGAAATCCCCGAAGAATGCGTAGCTTTCCTTCCACAGAATAAAAAGAAGAATCGCTACAAGAACATAGTCACATGTAAGTCAATTTCATTTTGCTTGTGATATAAAGTAAAGTTTATTA
This sequence comes from Diadema setosum, assembly GCF_964275005.1. Lineage (NCBI taxonomy): Eukaryota > Metazoa > Echinodermata > Echinoidea > Diadematoida > Diadematidae > Diadema > Diadema setosum. The sequence goes on along the minus strand of NC_092697.1, from coordinate 33,545,496 downwards.
GCACATTAGCCCATGAAGTTGCTTGCTGATGATGAACGTGTAAATTATCAAGGTTATAATCACGTACTGACCTCTTAGTAAACAATAACATAACGCTATTTATAATCATGTTAATCATGTAAAAAAGGCATTATCAACGTCGATATAAGTTAGACTAATGACTCCTCTGACAACTAGACGTATATTTCCATGCATCAGAAAGTCTATATACGAACGAGAAAATCAGCATCGTAACGTGCTTTATAAGTTAACTTTTAACTGTGTTTTTCATTTCGATTTTTCACAAGTCGATGAGCACCGCGTAAAACTCAAGACAGAGTCAAACCAACCAGGAGCAGATTACATCAACGCTACGTTCTTCGATGTAAGTATATGGAGACTTGCTTTCTATCTATAATAAAAAAAAAAGGAAATTGTCTTTCTCTCATTCACGCTATCAAAGGGAAATTTCACCTTGCCGTTTAAAGAGACTACTCACAGATGTGCATCACAATATCAGCTGTTGCCAAAGGTGTCGCTAAACCTTAAAACCAAAATCTAGAAGACATCGTAGATCATTTTGTATATATATGCCTTGTTTATTGGCCATAAGTAGCAAGATTTCTTGTTTTTCTTTTTTTTACACCCTTGCATACTAAGCATCATTCAGATATTTAGATAAATAATTGTTTACGTGATTATTTACCCGATTCCTTCCCTAAGTGAATGTACTGATTGTAACCCGATTATTGTATATGTTTATTTACTAGTACACACTGATGCATGTCATATTATTATTACTTGTATTTTGATTTGTCTGTTATAATAATAATGATAACAATAAAAATAGAAATAATAATAATAATAATAATAATAATAATAATAATAATAATACATAACATTTATAAAGCCCTTAATATCATATTTCTAAGCGCTGGGGAAACACAAAGATATAGAACAAGTGAAGAAGAAAACAATGAATAAGGACATCCACATATAACTACAGTAAACAATCATATATAACGACAATTAGAAATACTACTACTACTACTAACACAGATAACACTGCCTAAAGAGATTATGTTTTTATGAGTGACTTAAATGAATTTAGTGTATTGGCTTGTCGGATGCTGATGGGGAGATTGTTCCATAATTTAGGGGCAAGAGATATCTGTTATCTGTTGATTTTCCTTTTTCCTTTTGTCTTTTCCCTTTGCGCTTAGAAACATTGCGTCAAGCGCATTACAAACATAATGTATTATTATTATTATTATTATTATTATTATTATTATTATTATTATTATTATTATTATTATCATTACCATCATAATCATCACCATCTAATGATATAATGCGTGATTAGAATACCTTGATTAATTGTCGAGATTAAATGGTGAAGTCATCCAGCCTTATACATAAATTACAGATATCACAGCACCATTTGTTGTGTCTGTTTTGTTGTTTGCAGGGACACCGGAAAAAGAAGGCCTACATAGCAACACAAGGTGATTTGTACTTTCAACGGACGGATGTGACTTTCATGCGTGAAAAGAAATTATGATTATTGAAACAGAACGAACGATCCTGCTGCATGAAATGCTCTTTTGAAGTGCTTAAAGAATGTGTGTCGTGATGTACAATGTACCAGAAAAATTCAAAGAAATTACATATTATATTTGCACCTAGCACTAACAGACAGACAGACAAACACACACACACACACACACACGCGCACATATATATATATATATATATGATATCTCCTGATGATTAAAAGAAAAATCATGTCGTTTTGATTATAGGGCCGAACACAGCGTCCTTGAATGACTTCTGGCAGATGATCTATCAGCAGAATGTAGCGGCAATCGTCATGCTGACCAATCTTGTCGAAGACGGCAAGGTCGGAAGCCCCCTCACTGTGTATTCTCTCATTATTAATTACTTTAAGGTGTTCAATCACAGTGGAGTTATTTACAGACAGAGACATGTGAGCAAATTGTAGAGAGGCGTGTCTCACCGAAAAACTATAACGCAGCCGAATTTCCTCTTAAGTTATCTCATAATGACAGAAATAGTTTACTTTAAATGTCACATGAGCAGTGACGTCATTAAGATGAGTAAGATGTCAGTGTCATTCTCTTTAAAAAAAAAAAAAAGAAGAAGAATAAGTAGTAGTAGTAGTTTCCGCTGTTAGTTTAAGCGGAGGAACTTGCGTAATGGAGAGAAATCACCTTATGCTAAAATTTAGACCAAGTAATGTCTTCGAAAGATAAATGCCATATGCATTTTCTTTTATATATCTTACATAGTTTTACACTGGATCTGAAAGCTATATATATTTACAAACTTGTTGTGAATTGTAGGTTTATTACTCGTTGGCCTTATGCCAAAAGGCCCTTAACACATATACTTTGTACAGTGTTAAGGGCATTTTGGCATTGGGCCAACGTACTGTCCTACAATAATAATTTTGCAATGGCCATATGGTGAGGTTGATATACTGGAAAATAGTAGTATTTGTGTTATTAGTATTTATATCATTTTCTTCCCGCATGCTTCATGAAACGTGTGCTGCATGTGACACTGATGGCGGTGATCATATCCTCCTTGCTATTACATGTTCTGTAGGTTAAATGCCTGCAGTACTGGCCGGAGGCTGACAGCAGCGAGCGGTACGGCAATATGTACGTGACAAATAAAGAGGAAGAAAAGCACGCAGGTTTCGTCCATCGTCGACTGGAGTTGCGATTCGTATGTCATTTGCATGTTTCTTTCCATACAAAGTACATGATCGGTTTCGTCGTCAATCTACAGTATACAACGTCATTGGACGTGTTGTGAATTGTAAATAATAATTGTAAATCAAAAATGTGAGCTATATTACAGGAAATTAGAATAAATAAAATTAGAAACCAGTGAAAAACTTTACATGGAGATTACCGAGAGACCATAATAGACATGAAAGAGCACTGAGAAACTGTTGAGAGATCGCTGGGCGACTACTTTTATCATACCTCCAGGGAAATGCAATACAAATCAGTGAATTGACACTTATCAGCAGTCAATTAAGCATTGAAGTGACAAGCGTTTCACACCATTCAAACAGTCTGTTTCATTTCCTTTCTTGAACGAAAGTCCTTTATGTATTCAATTTATTTACATTCTGGGTGAGCCTAGATTTTTTTATGAACATAACAACAAACTCTTTTTCTTGTTGTTGTTGTTGTTGTTGTTGTTGTTGTCGGTTTTGTTTTGCATCTGTTGTTGTTTTGTGTGTAATTTATCACACATCACCATCACTAACCAGGGAGACAACGAAAACTCTCGATGGGTGAGTCAGTACCACTACACGATTTGGCCTGACAAGAGAGAACCCGAGTGTTCACAGCCTCTGATTGACTTGCGAAACGTCGTGAGAAACGCACACCCATCCGACGCTGCCCCGCTAGTGGTCCATTGCAGGTAAGTTTCAGATTCAGATTCAGATTCAGATCGTTTATTGTCATGCACTACGGCATAAAAATCTTTGCAACAGTCTCCATTAAAAATTTCACATGTAAAGGAAAATAAATATGTATACATAACTGAAGGACGAGTAACATAACACTAAACAAAGTACAGCAAGTACACGTATTGTAATAATCAAAATATTGCACTTGGTCCCTGCACATGTACATGACTTATCATTATTACACGCAAAAACTACCATGCATGGCTCGTGACCCTACCCATCCAACACTCAAAAACAATACACGCAAACCCACACCCACCCACCCCCACACACACACGCACAAGCACACACAAACGCACACACACACACACACACACACACAGACACACCCGCACCTACGCACGCCTCATACACGCCCACATCACAAATGTACAGCTGAACCAAAGGGCTACTGTAGTAGCTCCGCGGCTCTACATACCCCTACACAATATAATCCACACCCACAGCGTCAGTGTGCGGCTGCGCACCCAAAACACTGATGACAGATATCCACCCACTGCAGAAACATACCACATACACATACCCAAACAGACGACATAGACACACACTTACACACCCTATCAAATTCCTGTTTCCATGTACCGAAACATGTGCGCACATGTCTGCATCAATTGGAAGAAAATGCACAGTACACGTGCATGTGCAGGGATGTTATACAAACAATGTGTACATGTCCATACATTGATAAATGAAATAAAGAAAAGACACGTACCGTTTACACAAACATGTACAGTATGTTAAAATCCATAACTATTGCCAGAATTGAATATACAGTACATTATAAACATACAAATCAGTACTTTTACATAAAAAAAAAATCAGATTATTATACCCCTATATTCCAATATGTAAATGTCATCCACTGAAAAACTAAATACATCGTACATGTATGTGTGTGTTTTGTTTTGTGCCCGTGTGTGTGTGTATGTGTGTGTGTATATGTGTGTGTGTATGTGAGCGTGTGTATAAAATGTGCACGGGGTAGAAATACATAACACATATACTTTCCTATATACTGATATACAATCAAATATCCTGAGAAATCAATCCTGTCATGTTGCAACACACAAACCAAACTTATACATCACCGGAAAATGCCAAATTATCACACCCCTGTATCCGAATACAAAAAATATCCACCTAGGAAACCACACAGTGTACATATGTGTGTGTGTGTGTGTGTGTGCTGCTTTTATATAAACGTCAATTTATCTCCAAATGATTGCCATATATTGCCAGAATAAAACAACACATGGGCGCATTACCCTTCAAATGTACAATTTAAGAGTCAGACATTGTTTGCATGACAAACATTATCCACCTTCCTCTGCTAAATTTGCTATTATAAAACATCATTGCACTTAGTAAAAATAATCGTTTTGGAAGTACCATTACCATACTTCGTCCACACGTCACAGCCGGTTTTCTCGAAAGTGCGTGCAACTGAAACCTGATATTTAAATGATTGTAGATGGATTAACCTAAAGATATCAATGCCTTAAGACCTCTGAGGAAAGATATTTGTGATTCGCCATCACATTACCCTAACAAAGAAGCAGGTATCAGAGGGGAAAAATCCAGTCAAAAAAAAAGTTAGTCTGATAAGAAAGGGTAGCATATTATGAGTTCAATGGTAAAATTTTGATAGAAATCGGATGAAAAATAAGGAAGTTATGAAATTTTGAAGTTTCGCTAATTTTTCAGGAAACAGTTCTTGAACGGTTGATATGAGTATACAAATGGCACAGTAAGCATGTTATTCCCTCACAGTTTAAGGTTGCCGTAAAGTTTGTCTATAAAATTGTGAAATTTCCAGTTTTCCATTCAAACGCAATTATGCCCGAGGCTTAAATCCTGGTATATCTAACTGATCATTATTCTGTAGTTATTCAACCAGGAAAAACATCATATTTCAGACTTCAATGACAGAAACACTGAATTTCATCTTGTTTTTGTTTGTACATGACCAGTGGAAAATTGTGAGGTTATGACATGGTGAGCTCACGCATTTGCATATTCATATCCACTGTACCAGAACTGTTTTGCAGAAATGTCAAAACTTCAGAACTTCAGAATCTTTCAGCCGATTTCAGTCAAATTTTGTAAGATTTTACTCTTTTTAATCACACCAACTTATATTTGGACTGGATTTCCCCTTTAAGCGTGAACGCAGCTAGTATATTACAGGCATTTCGTCATTACCGTGAAAAGTTACTCTATCCATGTGATATTCGCGTACTCACATCTCTAAGGTTCCTTCATTCAGTTTCCTCTGGTAGTTACATGACTAGGATTACCAGCCTTAATTTCAATCCCAACGTGTTGTTTTTTTTCCCCCATTTTTTTTTTCACGCAGTGCTGGAGTTGGCCGCACGGGAACCTTCGTTACCATTGACGCAATGATGTCCATGATCAAACACGAGAAGAAGGTTGACATATTCAACTTTGTGAACAACATGAGGAAACGACGTTCATTCATGGTTCAGGTCGAGGTACGATAAGGATATCCTTAAAGAATTTTTTTTTCAGATATGTAGAGCCATTCTACTGTCGATAAGTAGAAATCGATATTATGGCAAAGGTCTTGTCTGCTGTCGCACTCCCGTGACTAAGACCTGATAGTTTCCATTTTTACATTTGTTTCTCTTTTTTATTCACTTAACTTTTTAATGATACGCATCAATTTTACATGACTTCAGCCATTCAGAAGATTTAAGAGTCTCAGGAGACGTCACGGTTTGTCTCGGATTGTGATATAATAATGATAACACTAATATCGATATTTTCTTTTCTGTTGCTCTTATTTGCTCAGCTGGAACAGATTCCCAGAGATTTATTGACAAGAAAGCCGAAATAATGAATATTAGGTTTACGTTGTTCATGTTGTTTCCCCATGCGTGGGTCACCATGGTCCGCTTGCCCGAAATACATTACGTCGTGAAATTTGGCCATATTTTCGTTATTCCTTATTGTCATTGGTTCTTCACAGCTTTGTCTTCTCTCCTCCGTATTGCAGTAAAAGATGGTGAAATACTCTTTCTTGGAGTATTTTTTTATCACTTTACTGTTAAATTCATTGCAGATAATGTCTGTAAACAATAAACTCATCGTCAACAGCTATCGCATGTTGTCCTTCAATCTTTCTCTCTTTTCCCAAACACTCGTGTTCATCACTCTGCAGTCTCAATACGAGTTCATCTACGAGACTCTGCTGCAGTGGTCAGTGTGTCCAGTTATGACCTGTCAGTTGCTGGACATCGCAGTGGTCCGGCCTCAGTGGCAGAAAACTGACCCTGCTTCTGGCAAGTCAGAGATTGCAAAGCAGTTTGAGGTTAGTTTGAGGTCGATTTATTTGTACAAATACAGCATGACACTCTCCAACAAGCAACAAACACATTTCGTTTAATTCATTTCCAATAACAACATCGAGACAAGTTTGAATTTCATTCGCAATAAGCACTTTGAATCAAGTTTGAAATGAAGTTACCCTTCTGTTTACGTTCAGTGTCAATGCTGAAATTAATATTTGTTAACATAAGCAATGATATTAATATTGGTACTTCAAATATGTCTCTAAATCATTTTACTTAGCTGAGCGAAATCGCGTAAATTGACGCACCGTTAATATCGCGCATATAATTTCGATGACACATGGAATATAAGAGAATAAAATGATATATTTTTTCTTTATTTCTATGACATCTTGTCGTCATCACTGAATATAGCTGCTGGACTACATTACACCAGATGGGACGAATTTGTCGAGTTCTGCTGGACTGAGATCAGAGAACATGAAAAAGAACCGTTTTGCAGACAGGGTGCCAGGTGTGTTTCAACTAATTAAATCCATTTCTACCTGTTAGCTTCTGGGTTTGTTTGTTTTTTTGTTGTTTTTTTTTTTCTTCTTATTGAGTTGCCAAGTTATGTACGATATCAAACAAAGCTGTTATGATAATTGGGACTCGATTGTGCCGAAACTTAATCAACAAAACTTTACCTACTTCAGCACCATCATATAATCTCACTGAACACACACACACACACGCACACACATACACACACACACACACGCACACACACACACACACACACACAAAGTTGTCACAGCCCTAAGCACAGTGATGGGATATAGGATTCAATGGATTATTCAAATTAATTTTGTCTCTGCGATTACTCAGTATCTTGTTACGCCACATGTTGCTGTGTGATTTACTCATAATGCCCTCCTCATACCAGGTGCAAAAAAAAAAAAAAAAAAAATGGGGCCTGGCAATGGTGGTATTTGTTTTTAGTCATCTTTTTAATGACGGTGTACAGAGACGATAGGGTCCTATAAAGAAACAATTTAAGTGCACTTATAAGCACATAATTATTACTTACAGTCTTATTACTACACCTCACAACTAAAGACGATTGATGCATAATGCATGAGCGTTGGGCCATATGTTTCTTTCACAAAGAAATTTTATTCCCTTAAAACACTCAGGTACAAACTAAATGTCACATACGATACATAAAGACCATAGACCATAATATTGCTTCAAAGAAAAGTAAAATTCTAACCAATTGCGAAGAATATCTGCAGCTTCAAACCAGTTAATTCAGGTTTATTCGTCATGCTTGTCCCTCTGTAACTCTTGTTTTTCTTTCAACCTCGCGTTTATCTTTTTTCTTCCATTCAGCGGATAAGTCACGGCCATATCTCATGATGGAAGGCGACTATCCAGGCGCGAACCAATACATCAATGCCTCGTTCTTCGATGTGAGCTTGATCAGAATTCTAAGTAGAAATGAAATAAATACAAACAAATGTGCAGACTTAGTATCCCATGTTATTTAGTTTAACTCTAATTTTAATTTTGCCACATAATCCATTGTTAATTCACTTGTTGACCACTTACTTGATAAACAAATTATAGACCAAGCTTTTAAGAAGAATCAATATGATCTCTTTTTGCTCCGTCTTCAAGGGAAATAAGGCTGTGATGGCTATGTGTGTGTGTGTGTGTGTGTGTGTGTGTTTTGTGTTTTGGTTTGTTTTGTTTTGTTTTGCTTTTTGTATTGACGCAAACTTTTACCTCACGTTCGGACTACTAGTACCAGTTTTCGAAGTCCTGTGAGGTTGTATATGTGACCGTGCACCTCAAAACGAACATAAAGTCGCACACACTGATATTGCGTGAGGACTGAAAATAAGTGAAATGGGTCAACCTAGCTGAACTTGATTTTTTCATATTTTCTGAAAAAGCGGGTCTTCTTTTACATTATGCTAAAATTTGGTATCATAAAACGGGCAGGAAAGTGTGTTTTTTTAGCAGTTTATCTCGAACATTTTTGGTAGAATAGTGTGATTAGGTGTGTCTTTATAGAATCCCTTTTTCATTTCTAAAAAAAAAAAACCTTGTCCACACTCTCCACTTTCAACTCTAATAACTTTTGAAAGGATAGTGCTACTGCTTTGAAAGTTGGCATTAATTATGAACAGAATGTGTTAATGAGGCATGCTTAATTTCAGTGTAATCTGATAATTCCGTCATTGTTGTTACTCTGGTGGTTTACTTCCTGTTTTTTGTCCCATTCATCGCACAGCCAGCACGGTTTGGTAAAGTTTAAGCGCTTGAATAGACACTCTACTTCAGAGCCTCTTTTCTCAGTTCACACTTTTCCTGAGTCTGTGATTTCTTTCTCATATTTAGATAGGTTAGGAGAGTCCATTTGATTTGAGTTATACATCATTTTAAAGCTTAAAGTCTGCTCTTTCAGAATATGGTCTTAACTAAAAATTCATGTCTGGCGACTTTTTGTTTGTTTTGAGGTGCAGGGTCACATGTATAGTTTGTCTCACCTACATCTGTTTTTATGCCTCCGCCACGAAGTGTCGCCGGAGGCATTATGTTTTCGGGTTGTCCGTCCGTCCTTCTGTCCGTAATTAATTTTGTGGACAGCGTATCTAAAAAACTGTTAGAGATATCTTAATGAAACTTGGCATGTATATCGTCTGCCGTTGCACGAACCGACGTATGTGGTAAATTTCGAGCTAATTTTCACTTTTGAGGTTTTCATATATTCTTAATGTACATACTAAGATCTACATACGAATTAAATTTGGTAGCATAAAAACACCGGGAAATATGAAAAATCGCTCACGTCTCTTTGAAAAAGAGGCCCTAATAGTCGAGGTGATTTTTTCACGAACTGACGCAAAGCAATGCGTCTATGGGAAATAAGCGTGCGGCGTAACTTCGCGCACAGCGAAACGACGTGGACAATGTTTAGCACAGGACCCTCAAACCCTGACACGTCAAGGTGGCAAAATAATATGACTCTACGGCTGACAGTGTGTACAGTTGCTATACAATCACTGAATAAAAAAATTCCGTCCGCCAATGCATGATACATGTCCGCATTATATTGCACAAAATGTGTTTCGCGCTGTGCAACTCGAGTTCCACTTAATATTCAAAACATATAATCAAAATTGCTTCATGCATTTGAAGAAAAGTGGAACTGAAGAACTCTTTTTCGTAACATCCGTAAACAGGAATAGGTCTACGTTGAGATAAATCCACTGTACAATCATGTTTCTGTTTGTAAGATCTTATTGGGTTAACGTTGCTAAAGCTTGTTCTTGTGAATCTAGTTTTAAACACAACGCACAGGAAGAAGGTAAACACTTTTTTGTTTTCACTTTCAGGTTTATATTTTAATGTAATCAGTACCAAACAATAATATAGCTTAATCATATCAAATTTTAGCAAACGTTGTACTCTTTTTTGTAGACCGAGGCATTAAGATAAAATTCGATTTTTTTTTTTATGTATTATTAAGCAAAGAGTGGGAAAATGGACAATCTGTCATTGCTGTTTATACCATTTGTAACAATGGAACCAAAGGATCAGGGTGGAACAATGGCTCGATCTTTGAGTGAGATGCAGACTTGACTGAACTTTTTAAGTTTTGGCGCAGCAAAAAGACTATCTCTATTGTTGTGTCACCGAAGAATAGTGACGAAAAAAGAAAATACAAAGAGAAAGAGATTATCAATTTTTTTAGCATAAAGACAGAGCACTTACATTACTTCTTCAAGAGAGTAAGGCGAGTACGATTACATGTGTACTATGAATCAATGTCGGTCGAGTATATGATTATGAACATTTCATACTATTTCAAATCTTTAGAAATGCTACGTTTAAAAAAAAAAAAAACATAATTCACGACTTTTGAACGGATTGACTGATTCTTCACAAACTTCAACGAAGATTTTTTCCAGTCTTGTTGCATTCACTCAATTAACATGTACTGAGTAGTTCCCAAGAAAACCAATGGGCAGGACCTCCCAAGGGGATAATCATCTGCTTTCAAAGATCTGCTTCTCTAATTCTTCTCTAGAATTGCTTACTTCAAGATTTATTATTATTTATTATTTTTTATTTTTTTTTGTGATGCGAGCCGAGTCCCGATTAATAATTATATTTGGTGTATTATATTCTGTTGTGACTCCATTTAGTGCTTGTCAAGGACATTTTATTTATCGTATATCAGTAAAAGTGTCTCAATGATTTTATTTATTCCTTTCTTATTAGCTGCTTACATGAGTAAAAAATGGAGTTCAATCATATTCAATAAAATACACTGATTGATTTAAATCAAAATTGTCCTCAGACGGGAATTACAGGGTTCTCAAAATAATTAATTTATGAATTAAAATTATTTATGACAATGATGAGAAATATTCTTAAAGAGGAAATCCACCCCCTCACAAAAAATGAACTTCAAAAGAGAGAAACATTCCATGCAGAACAATGAAAAAAAAAGAACAGAAGAAATTCGGATAAGAAATGAGGAAGATAATTATGACAGTTTGAAATGTCAATTTTTTTCAAAAAACATTAGCGGATTATTTTCCTGACCAGTCCTTATGAATATTCAAATAAACGAGTTGATGATATCATAGCCTAACAATTTCTCAAGTATGTTATGCATGAAATTTTGAAAAAAAAAAGATATTATTTATAGCCAGTACAAGTAAAAACATGTTCCCATACCAAGATATATCAGTGTTAGCATCTGTTCTTTTTTTTTCCTTTTTTTTTGGGTGTTTCAAGGCAAGTTTCGTATTTGTACTGCTTAAAAATTAGATTTTTTTTTCATTTCTGTATGTGAAATAAATAAGAAATTGTGAGGGCATGACCTCGTCAATTTTCTGTTTTGAATTCATAACGACTGGTCAAGAAGTGTTTTCCGGGGGAAAAAAAGGTGAAATTTCAAAATGTCATATCTTCCTTATTTCTTATCCGATTTCTGCCATTTTGTATTGATCTGTAGGGAAAATATTTTCCTTTTACTTCTATAAAACTGGGTCTGAGGGCAGATGTCTCAAAATAGGATGCTGAACAATTTCGCATGAATATGTCTATATACCTAATTCTATTTACAAGAATTTTACATTTTCTTGTGAAGATATCGGATTTCATGATGACGATTGATGGCTTACCTTTTTCACTTTATTCAAATTATACTCTTAGAGATATAAATTGTGATTAATGGAAAGTGACATTAATGATAAAACAAAATGAATCTGATACGTTGTAAATATATCTATCTAGATCGTGTAACTATATTAAGAAGCATTACTTCATTGTAATCAAGAAAACAAGATGCTAGAATTAGTTCACCGACATGGTTTTAACGCCATTGGTGCCAGTGTCTAGCAATTATTAGAACTTCACAGAATGAAACAAAATTAGCAATGACAACAAAGCCATGATACAGCACTTTTTTTTCCGAGTTCAAACACATTCAAGAACTATAATCTCTCCATCACAAGTCATTGCACGATTTATTGCCCATAAGTGGAGATTCGCCATAAATGGGCCTACAAAATCTCAGAATGCGCGCTACCAATATAGTCGTAAGCGCTGTTACGATGATTCTGTACAAATGCTGAAACGCACATGCAGCGTCCCATCTGCGTCAGTTCGTGAAACGTATTGGCGGCAGTTGTAACGAAAAACACGGGAGGCGTAGAGGGATGCGTCAGTTCGTGAAACGCGCAAACGCGTAAAACGCAACATTTTCATTTTCACGAACTGACTTACATGTTTGCTTGAAGATATTTAATAGATTAATGACCAGATAAACTTCAATCTACATGTAATATAAGAACTTGCTCTCTCTTCCTATCAGCCAAATTAATTAATTTCATTCTGTAATGACCAAGAAAAAGCAAGCCAAACTTTTGAAAGCGTTTATCTCAGAATCAACTTTTGATCGTCAGGTGTCACTTGCGTCGGTTCGTGAAACGACCGACGATAATATGTATGAGTGGGCGAAGTTGTGCCTATCAACTTTTGGGCGCACATGCTCAAGGTCAAAGGTGAAAATGTCAAAGTCAAATGCTCGAAATTTCACTATTTCCCCTATATCTATGCGATGCCTGGAGGTATTTTCTTAAAACTTGTTGTATACATGAAGTACCTAATAAAGATTCCCCAGAGAGAGCTTTGGGTCATAAGGTCAAAGATCAAGGGTCAATGGTCAAGTGAAAATGTTAAAATTTCACTATTTTCTCCAAATCTCACAAATATTTCAAGGTATCTTCATGGAACTTAGTATCATACGCATGTATTGACTGGCAGTGATCATGTAGGGAATTTAGGGGTCATGGGTCAAAGGTCATGGGTTAAAGGTCAAGGTCAACTCATCAAGATGTCATTATTTCTCTCTTATCTATGTATATGCAATGCCTGCAGGATTTTTTGTTGAAACTTAGTGTATGCATGTATTACTCAATACAGATTCTCTTGGAAGTTTCTTGCCCAAAGGTCAAAAGGTCAAAGGTCAATTGAAAGTGCTAAATTTCGCTTCTTCTTTAAACTTATAAAAGGGTCAAAAGTTGGATACAAATCCTCAAATCCCCAAATACCTGCACTCTTAGACAGTGCAGCCATTCATCCAAATAAACCTACTTCAAGGAAAGTGAACACATTTGTGACAAACCTGTCATTTGAATAATTATTTTGCCAGTTACGTGAAACTGCCATCACACATTGTCAAGACATTGTGCTACAGACCTATTCGGAGAACCATGCATTATGGCGGAGGCATTCAAGTCGTCATAGCGACATTTCTATTTTTTTTCTTTATTGTATTTTTCTCTCTGCCCCACTTTTCCCTCCTGTTAATCTCAATTACTTTCTTCATTTGACTGCCTATCAACGTTAGCTCTTTTTCAAAATCTTTTCAGTTCGAAGGTAAAAAGAACGCCCACATAACTACCCAGTGCCCACTGCCGTCCACGATCACTGATTTCTTACGTCTAGTGTGGGACTACGGATGTCAAACTGTGGTGCACCTCAACGAAATGGATAAGGTATAAAAAAAAAACCTCTGATATCAATGTATGACATTTATAATTCATATGCATCGAACTTATCTTTTTAAGGCCACAGAAGATTGCCTCCATCATACCAAGGGAAATGGAACAATTTCTTTGACTACTGCTGCCACTGCAGTAAATGCTACTTACACTACTGTAGTAGGCCTTATAACTTATGCCGAGTGTAATTAATGCTGTGATGAAATGCTCATTGGTTCTTTGACAGTTAGAGTGTTCGCAGAGTAGCCATTTATTTTTTTTTCTTTGCTGTTCCCTTGATTTTCCTCTTCATTGTTAAGATCATGATTGTCATTACCTACCCCATTTTATTTTGGTTTTCAGACATGTGGACAATACTGGCCTTCACACGGTAAAGAAACCTACGATTCATTCACCGTGGAGCTGCTCAAAGAAGTCAAAGATACAGACTTCATGACAAAACGAGTTCTGAACATCACTTCTACTAAGAAAAAGGTGAGTCTGCCTTCCGACACGAAAGGTTTATAGGAGGAGCTACTGCATGATGAGCAGTAAATTACAATTATATTTTCATCAGAAGAAAAGAAGTAAAATACTTCTTGATACTGAAAGATAACTTTCTAACTATGAGACTCGCTAGATGTTCATAGAAATAAGATCTAAGTGACGGTTATTGATAGCAGAGTTTACATTACAAGTTGTTAATTACGTAGAAATGCTCGTAACGAGACAAACCACGAAGAGGATTTACGTTTACAATGATCGGTCATTAACTCAGTATGGTCTATCCACTTCTCTCTCCTCATTTCATGTAATAACTACCACATTCTTTTTTTTATTAAATGGCATGAAATCAGATCTATTTCTGTCCCGTCCTTCTTTTTACCATATCCAATGGTACGCGATATGCCATACCTTTTGACATTCCCTACTGGCCAAAGGGAATAAATGTGAACTACAGTGTATTGGCAGATTGCTTGACATTATTGATCGATAAATATTCCTCTTGTTATCTCTTGAATAATTGTCATGATATCTCTAGCGACAAGCCGTAACGGAAATATTTAAACCAAATTGCATAGCAGCAGATGAAAATTGATTTAACGTTCTCGATTTTGTACCAATTCTGTACATCATTCACAAAAGAAGATTGTTTCATATTTTCATCTTAGTTTTGAACACCCAGCCTAAGTATTCAACCACATTTTTTTTTTTTTTTTTTTTTGGGGGGGGGGGTTAAAATTAAAACAAAAAGGAAACATTATCTTGAGCTTGAATCTATATCTGAATAGATCTTTAATGTGTGTGGTGTTTGGGGGGGGGTTGCGTGTTTTCGTGACCTTCCATCCCAACTTAAAATTATCAGATCTAGGAACCATAAAAAAGAACAAAAGAAAAAGCACGTTCAGCTTAATCTCTAAGCCCGAGTTGCATTTAGTTTCTAAGTAGCTCTATATTATGTATTCCTGTAGTGTATTCTTTTTCATTCTATAAGTTGGTTCCCTCTTTTCTTGTTTTGGGGTTTCGTTTATATGTTTGTTTGTTTGTTTGGTACCATCAGGGAGCACATCGAGTCGATCAATTTTACTATCACGGCTGGCCAGAAGACCAACCTGTGCCGAAGTCAAAGGGAAACTTTTGTCAATTCATCCTCAACGTTGACGAGAAGAACGACACAGGGAGACCTTTATTGATTGTGTGCATGTAGGTTTTTTTGTTGTTGTTATTGTTTTTGTTTTTTTGATCTTTTTTTTTTTTGTGCTGTGCCATCGTTAAACGGACATCCAGAGAATTAAGATAATTCTACGTCATGTAGTAAATCAATTGATAGAGCCATTATGTGGAATTTGTTATGGTCGTCCTTGAGCAGATTAACAAATTCTTTGATAAACCCCAAAACATAAGTTACACTGAACAAGAATGATGACATGGGAGGCTCACATTTTCCATTAGTATGTAGCAATGAACTTCATTACAATACTACATATTGTACTTGATTAAGAAGTTCACCTGTGCAGAATTTATGCATGCTTTCCTCTGGTGTTCTTCTTTGGGGAGCACCAATCATGCATTCTTATGTTAAGCAGTTATGTCATCATCCTTGTTGACTGTGATTTGTTATGGATTTTGAAAACATTCTTATTCCTTACCCCGATTACTATAAATTATGTTACTCTGTACCCTACTATGACCAATTTATAGATGTTCGAACAAAAGTCTGACAAATCATCCGGACGTCCCCCGTAATGGCCAACGCAGACGACGTATACTGTTGACCGGAAATTATCTCTATAAATTGCTATGAAAATCTTATGATAGCCCGTTGTTATCACATGTCTGTAGAAAAAAAAAAAAAAAGTATTTTACTGTCGTGTGTGCGCGTTTGTGTGTTGCCTGTGTGAATTGGCAATCACTTTCAAATGAGTATCATGTACGCTTCTTTTTGTGTCATTTGCTGTGCTATTTGATTGCGTTCTTCAGTGATGGAGTGGGCATGTCTGGCACCTTCTTGGCTTCCATGGCAACCATCAACAAAGTGAAGCAGGACAAGACGGTGGATGTTTTCAGCGCGGTGAAACGTCTACGCAAGAACAGACCGGGCGTCGTGGATAGTTTGGTATGAAGTCGTTACAATCACAACACTAGTTACCTCCGCCAAGGGAGGAGGTTATGTTTTCGTTACCGTTGGTTTGTGTGTTCGTTTGTTCGTTTGTTTGTTTGTTTGTCCGTGTGCAAAATAACTCAAAAAGTAGTTAACGGATTTGGATGAAACTTGCAGGAAAGGTTTGGAATGATACAAGTAACAGATGATTCAATTTTAATTGGTAGTGATAACAAGGATTTTTGATATTTTGGCAGGTAGGGTTAATGAACTTGGGAGTTCAGGCTACGCGTATTTGAGGTTTGCATGCGTGCACTAAAGTGCGTGCTCTAGTTTGTGCTAGGGCGAGGCGCGCCGTGCAGCTGAGGGTTTATGACGTAACAAAGGCTTCTATACTGGGAAATCAGGCGACTTTCAGCACAAGTACGTAGAGTGGAAATCACTGATATCTCTAAGGAAGAACAAGATCCGTGGTGGAAATGAGCTGCATGCTTGGAGGAGGTCTGCGCTCCAAGAGTGCTTCTCTAGTTTATAAAGCGTCAAGGAGGATAACGTTGAATATTGTGCAAGGGTACCCTTCTCGATTCAGCCAAAACTTCTTCCTTTTTTTTTTTGTTTTTTTTTTTTTGGGGGGGGGGCAGATTGCATGTTGGCCCTATACCTGCAACTGTGCAATCCTCATTATCTTGCTTATTAGGCAAAAAAAGTTTTTGATTATGCATAGTGACGTCACTTGTTCCTGCAACAACTCGAAATTGATGTCGGATTTTATATATCAACTTGGGTGTTACGTTTGAAAGCACTATTACATCAATTTGACGATTAGAATAAGTAATCCGTCTCAACCACTGACTTTTCTCTCTTGCGATCTTTTTGTTCCCCTTTCTAGGATCGCTACGAATTCTGTTTCGACGTTGTCGAGGCCTACAGAGATTCTGTGCAAACCTATGCCAACTTCATGTAAAGCCTCGTCTTTGAAAGCCTATGACCTATGACCATGAAAACCTCTGAGCAGCGTTAGTGTTTTCTCTTACCATTTTTGTTTTAATTCGCTCCGCCTGAATACGGCGTGGTCCGACAGTGAATGGCTTCACGAATGCTAGCCAAGTTGTTTTTCTTCTCATGAAAAATAATATGTACTGTATATAATAATTGTACAGTAATGCACGGTGTGTCATCCGATTGAAGCGAGTTTAATTGGTGATAAGTGGTGACTTGCAACACCTAGAATTTGAGATAACAAGTTCATAAAACAACTCGAGGCAAGACCTCATCAATTTAATTGAATCGGCGGTACCCGCTACTGAACAGGCAGTTTCCTAGATACGACGCCTATCTAGTAATCAGAAGATTTTTGATCTAATTGTATGCCTATGATTTTTTTTTTTTTATCATGGCTGCTAGCAAAGCACCGATTAGTCGGTGCGTATTAACGTCGATGTGGGGCACTTTGTCAATCAACGGCAATAAAAACAACTCAACGTATGAATTCATTAATATCAGTCAAGACCGCAATGTCAATGGCCAGCAGTATGTTTGTTGCTGTTGTGGTTGTTAATACTTTGATATGCTGTGATCATCTCGACTTTGGTTTCTGAAAAAGAGCCAGAAATATTTTGTTAAAAAAAAAAAAAAAAATGTCTTTTCCTCAGCAGCAATATATCACTGTTTCTACGTGCAATCAGATCAAAATGGCAATTCGGTACAGCATTTAAGTTTGATGTTGTAGTTGTATCTAGACAAACCCAGAGAAAAAACCTAGAGGAAGATACGATGACGATTGTAAACTTGACTTTGTCGAAACATGCAAGCCTTTCGCCAGAATTACTGTGACTTGTCCATACTCTCCTCTAACAGTAGATCATCTCGGCTAACCAGTCGCTGGACAGGCAGCAAGCTTTCTCACTCTCAATATTGTTCCTCTTGGAGAAATGTGCAAAGAGTCTTGTATGTGGTAGAGTATTCATGTCTTTCTAAAGCCTGGTATTGAATATCCTATCCGTGCCTGTTGTTGAAGTACCTTAAGATGAGATAAGCTATATACGTATATCAGACACGTAATCATATCTATATTTAGGTACTCTTGTTTATATTTTGATGTGATTTCTTATTTGTCATGATTTCATTTGTAGAAGTGGAAAAAACAAGCAAGCTGAAACTGAAAGTTGAATTGAAATCGGAAATCATATACCCCTGTATATGGAAGAATCTTACCTTACGACTGGAAGGTCCTGACGACATCCAATCTGTGCATGCCTAGAATATTACTGAATTCTTTATCTGACTGTAGTTTGATGTTTGTAGATAGAATGCATTTTGCTGATCTTTCCTATTCTTTAACATGTCGTTTCGCCTGTACGTTCCTTACTTCTCCTATGTCTGCAAATGATTTATCAGACTATGGGACTGTATTAACAGGAGACTCTCGTTACAACGAAGTCCTCGGGACCGGCAGTTTTCTTTCGTCACGTTGAAATTTCGTTATCGCCGATCTGATAAAGTGTGTAAAGACATAAACATAACATGATTTCGTTATTACCGTGTTAGTTACAACAGAAGTGTATTGTAGCGGATTAAACGTTTTAGAATTTGTATTATATTTTGATCTTTGTTCTGACTACGCTGAAGCCTAAGGATTTGTTACATTTGTTTTTATTGAGTTAGATAATTGTGAGTGTATACTTAAAATCACACGTCAAATACTGCACACTACAAGAAGGTGTTAGTCCTTCTTAAATGCCTCTATGTTGCAGTTGGGGTTTATGCACAATAAATTTGATATTTCATAATTTTAGCAATATACGTTTAATGGCTAAAAATGATTTATTATATTCTTCGCTATGAAAGTAATATGTTAGAGGTTTTATGAAAATTACAGATGTTTATACTCAGTTTAAATGATATGTGATACTCTAAAGTTTGTGTAAACTGTACTTTATCTAGGATATCATTTGTTTTCATTCATTCAAGAATAAATGCAGTCTTATTTTAACCCTTAAACTTTCATTATGTAAAGAATATTGTTAATGTATAGATTGCCAGAAACCTCACTCGGCGTGGCCAATGAAGAGTGTAGTTTATAAGCAAGATTGCATTGTGTATATCTTTTCTTGCAGTTGTTATTTTTTGTGTAATTCTAACTCTATTTTGAGTTCAGAATATGGAGACTTTTTGATGCTGATGAATGATAAAGTTAAAAAAAATCAGAAAAATACCGTGCATTGTAGTATTAAGAAGAATGAAGTGTGAACGTGAATGTTTCCCATTACAGCCTTGCGGTTGCACATTGTACTTTTCGAACAGTTGGTTAAGTTATGTTTGCATGTACTGCATATCAACTCTAATGTATGTTCGCAATACAACTTCGAGAAAATCTTGCATGTCAACTCATGTATGCCACATTGACATAGCGCCCAGATTCCATCAAGGTCACCTTTCTGTGTTTCAGCAGAATCTCGTGTATTTCACACAGAATCATCGCACTCCGGGATGGATATCAGTTTTTGTTCAGTTGAAATTACAGAATGATTGACAGTAAGACAACAAGTGATCATACAAAAATTTTTACAACCATGTCTTTTGATTGAAGAAAAAGAAAAAGAAATATTGAACACAAATGTATAATGGTCACATCATGAAATGAGGATGTCACAAGGAAAATAACAGAAATATGATGGGACCTAAAGCTATAACGCTTGTAAAATTGTAGCTTCCAAATTTCTGATCTTATCTCAAAGGTTGATGCAGATTTTCGAAAATCTGTCGATCTACTACTATAGGCTTCCTTTCATATTTTTACGCAGTGATTGCATGCACTTTTAATGGTTGAATATACAATAATACTTAAACATAACTAAAGTCAACATACATCACGACTGCTTGATCCTTGAAACTCATAATTATCCGTATAAACTGTACATGCATGTAAAAATAGATTTATTAATTAATGATCAACTTCGGTCTGACTCGACATTTTAACAAAAACTGTTTCTATATCATATCATTTTAGTTAAAACAGAATTCAAATATTGCTTAAAAAAACACGAGGAGAGTCGAAATGCTCAAATAGCTCAAACAACGATGGAAACGTGTTTTAGTTTGAGATTCGGAACTATCTGAACTTATATAGTCACGAAGGTCACTGTGAAGTAGAAAGATATTGAAACTAGTTGTATATAAAAAAGGAGAATTTCTCAAATATATCACTATATAAAGGCACTTGTCATGATAATCCAATGTTGTTGAAGACCTCGAATAGATCCATTAAATCGTACATGTACCTCAAGATCTTTGCATCTGCCACCTTGTGAATAACTGAGAAGAGCGTTATCATGATGTATTGTATATAAGTCATTTTAAACTCACAGGTGAATGCTAGAGATTTAGAATAATAACAAACGTTCATGAAATTCGGGAGGTTTATTTAAATAATCGTAATTATTTTTTGTTCACAGCGCTTTTTGCTTTGTAAGCAATAAACTATTCCACTCGATTTTACGCAAAATAGCTTTTACACATCTAACGTATCTTCTTTTCTTTTGTCACCTATATTCCCCTTGCAAATTTGTGTCGTTTCCATCATGATTTGATGACTGGTATGGCTGTAAAACTAAGAGAAAAGTTCTATTGAACTTTATTTGGCTCATCATAACTGCAAAAAGTGTATAAATCTGAAACAATCAGAACACTGAGAGTGAGAATGTAATGTATAACAGCCAAGGCTCTGAAAAAAAAGATCTTGTAAATTCACTAGACTTGATAATTTTAAGTCAAGTAATTAATTTATGTTAAATGTTATACGTATAATTTTATCATGTAAAATGTTATACGCTTATCATTCTCCCAGTGGCTCCGTCGTTCTTACGTATCAATCTAAAGGTTTAGTACTTTTACCCATATTATGTATAGCAGTTACAATTCGCCGATAGTCAAATAAGAAATGTTAAAGACACTTCGGGGAATCGTTGTCAGTATGTACTCAAAGATTCGTACTTATGTAGCTCTTTCATAGTTCTTACGTTACTCCTTATTATGTTGGAAAACCCGTTTGGGTGAGCTATCTCGCCACACAAGATTTTAAAGGGGAATTTCAAACCAGGCAAAACTTACTCTGAATAGAAAAAGTAAATACAATTTTATTTTTATAAGCACATCAGAAAAATTTGATCGAAATCGGGTAAAAGTTATGAAATTATGAATTTTTAGTGAGTTTTGCAAAATAGTTCTTAGATTTCTGAAATGAATATAAAAATAAGTGAGTGTATCATGTCATCGCTTTGCAATTTGTAGTAGATCGATGTGTAAAATACTGATGAAAATTGAATTTTCATGCCATGAAAATGTGAAGCATGATGCTCTTTCTTCCTGAAAAACTTCAAAATAATTATCGGTCAGATACATTAAGGATTTTCGAAGGAGCATAACTAGATATGAATAAACACACTGGAAGGAATTCCCCATAAAACCGGCTTTTGCATGGGAATCAATACCCAAAATATCTATCGTTATCTACATGAAAAGTTGAAGGATCAAAGTATATTATGATGAAGTGTCATTTAATAACAAATATAATTGATGATGTATATGAACTCATTTTGTGTGTAGTATTACTGTCAAGCTGATTGACAAGGACTTGTGTATTGAAGTAAGCGAACAAATCAATTTTTGTACTTGTCCGAGATTAAACGGGCGGTGAGATATGATTGGTAATATAAGCATGCATATCATGCAATACATCGTGAATTTGTCAGACTTTTATGTCTTTGCTGTTGTCAGAGAATTGATATATTTGATTTACCCTAATGACTTCAGGGGTAGGCCCTACTTGTGTACACAATTTTTTATTTTCTTTCATAGATCAAAGTAAATGCATGTGACTTTGATAGGCAAACACGACGTTACCGTAGTAACGTAGCAGAAAATAGAGCCAAGAAAAATAAACCCAAAAGTCGAAATTTAAAACTTTTGAATTGAAGATAAGAAAAACTACCTCTAGACCAAACTTTAAAGACTAACATTATTCTCCCCATCGACACACATAGGTTTCTACGTAACGTTTACATGTGGACATGACGTAAAATGACATAATATCTAGAAAGGATAGTAGATGGGAGTGGTTATTTAATATCTCTTGATTATTTTTGATTTTCCATCTATTGAGTGGGAATACCATTGCAAGAAACAAGTGACATTTCGGGTTTTACTTATTCGTTGTAAATGATTATTTCTGAATATCCTAGACTACTTTAGGTGTGGTATTTTAGAAGGCTTACACTGACTGGACACAAGGAAGTGAAATCTACACCATTTGTTTAATGTGACCTTGAATAAAATCAAGATATCACGAGGAACATCAGCCCGAAAAGAAACAAAGCTGAAAAAACGAACCTATACGAACTGGTTGTTGTTGGTCTTAAGTTCGCGACACATCAGACGTATCGTGTTTGTCACTAGAATAGGGAAGATAATTTGAACAATGTAAATACTATACTATCCTTGAACAAGTAGAGGTTGATTTAGTTAAAAAGTAAAGTATCTATGATGCAAATTTTTTCGTGCGGACTTCAGTTACCTGCAATCAACTAAAGGTAGGGTTAGAAAGTACCCAATGTTTCATAAAACGTGTCATTTTTTTCTGTCCTCTTACTGTAGTTCTGCATCCCCCCCCCCCTCCTTATTCGACACGTTTCGAAGTATATGCCAAACACCGACAATTTGAGCATCCGGTATGTGATGGGGGAAAGAGGCGATATGAAGGAAGTATCATCCGCCATTTGTGGCCAAAAATTACTTTCGGACAAAGCTGGCAGACATTACGATACTTGAAGTGTTTCCTATACGTATCATGTTATTCATCGACGTAAGAGGTATCTACGTACACCCAAACAAGAAAACAATTTGTTGTACACTATTCTGGGGAAAAAAAAATCACTAAAGCACCTCAGTCTGTTAGAATTCTAAAGCAACTTCGTGTGCACGTGTTGTTGTTTTTTTTCAATGAAAAATTCTGTGGTGCTTATAAGAATTTTAAGCCATCAAGTCCTTGGGACATTTTGCTCGAAAAAAAAGAATTAATAATCATCTTGATTGTCTTTATTACGCTGGCAACATTGAATTTAATTCTGCATACAATCAAAAATGTTAGCTTCATGGGATGATGTAACTGTGGTGGAGATGGGGGATTCAAATTTTAACTTTCTGCGAGATAATTAGAAACCACTTACGGAACATTAGAGAAGATACAATTCTAATTGAAATTCAAAGTTTGTTTGATGAAAATCGGTTTTAAAATGGCTGACATGCTAAAAAAACAAAGTAAAACAAAGTGGTTCAAATAAAAGGTAGGTCCCCGTTAAAAAAAAAGACCTCTTTGTTTTGGGGCATTTCAAAATCAATTTTTATCAAATAAACTGTGAATTCCTCTTTATATTGTGTGTTCTTTCATATTTTATAAAGGTTTCTCATTATTTCACAAAAAGTTAGAAACCTGAGACCCCATTTCAACTTAAACTATACAATCGCTTTAAAATCTTCTGAGATGTGTAGCCAAAGGATAAGTTACAGTCTTCTTGATTGAAGTACTCCATGGTTCGAAATTAATACAAGGCTCATGAAGAACTTGCATTCAAAAGGTGCTAAATCCATCATTTTCAACGGATTTAGCGCCGTTTGGTAGCAAGCTCTTCATATTAACATTTATTATGATAACTTATCAAGAAACTGCAGATACTCAAATAGACTAGCACTACATCTTAACCATACGTACTGAAATAAATGCAAAAATACACGCATGAATAGCTTTTAGAAGTACATGTACATGTATATCAATGTGTAGTAAGATTGTGTCTATCCATCTTTTTCTTTCATTTGTTATTCACCAAGAAATCAGTCATATCGCTGATTTGTCATTATTGTACGGGCAACATTGGAAGTAATTATGATTTCTCACAAGTACATTAACTTTGAAGAAGAGTGAGTCAATGTTACACATGTTCCTAATGGGGTTGATGATACGTGAGATTTGAACAGTATCTCTTTCATTTTGATAGAATTAAGAATTGTGCTTCCATGCTGCCACACAAGGTCAGCGTATGTGTAGTATCGTGTAGTTGGGGTGGAGAACAGCTTCATTTCCCGTTGACGGTGACTTCCATCCCTAGTCCTTACTGTTTATACCGAAACGCAAGGAGCTGCCGATATTATCTGCAATGTGAACAAAAGAACCTACAGCTCGGCGTGCTCTTACCACATCTCCGGACTATCGTTGTCAAAGTTAATGGTCCGCGTTTAGTTTCTTCTTCGTGTTGCTATTTCCACACCCTGTCCATGACACCATCGTATGGCGATTAGTCACGTGGTATCGGTGGTAGATAGGCACCAAAAGGAAGAGAACACCAGTAAGGGCGTAGACACCGATGCACACATAGAGAGCGATTCCGTACGACCCTGTCCTATCCATGCTTTCCCCTATAAAACAAAATCAAACAAACAAGCGTACATAAAAATATCAGTGAGTGTGTAACTGTGGAAGAATTTTTTTTAAGTGCTGAATCCACATAAACAGAATCGCAGAAGTTCTATTTAAGTAGGTCCTAAAAGAAGAAAGTAATTCCGACTTTCGTTTTTTGTTTTTGCTTTTTTTTTCTTCTTTTTTCGAAAAAGCCATATCAATAGCAACTACAAATGCGACATAGAGATTAGAATAAAATCTCACTTGCCGGTCACAGAATTACACACACATCTTTTCTAGTATGTATCCGTTATATCAAATATGTTGTTTTTGCTCGAACACTGCAAATGTAACTTTATGGGAAGGTTTGTCGCTGCTGAAATTGGGACAAAAAAAGAACACGCAGACATGGGTTATGCCATATCTTAGTGCACGAACCATTTTGACGTGTTGTGACTTGAGGATGTCACTGATCAAATCTCTATCATTCTCTGTTTGTTTGAACTTGAATTATTTGAATTTATTTGAACATGAAGTGAAATTGTTCTTTAAATGCAAATATGAAGTCAGAGTTCAGCACTATAAGTTACAATCACATAGATAATAGATAAAAAGACAAAACCAGAAGACAAAAAACAGGACAAGCAAACGGGTTTTTTCCTATGCTTTACTACAAATCTTCTTGCCATTTTCAGGTCGGACGTAGTTGATTTAAAAACTGTACGGACACAGTCTTAACCCGTTCCATACGGGAACCTGGTGGCATGTGTATTAAGTCTATGGGGATTTCAGAATTCAGTATTGAACGGGTTAACTGTAACTAATAGTACATCGTGTGCACATCTTTAGAGCACCCTTGCATGAATGGAATCAAGGAATTGCTATCAAAAATTGGAAAGAGGTCAAACAGCAGACCACATTACTAAACTGATTTTTGTTTTAGTATCTACTACGAAATATGAATCATAGCGCAGAATTCAAGAATTCTGTTAACGCAAGATTTACATTCAAGACATTCTTATGGAGAGTTTAAAGTCTTCAAATAAATTGTATCACAAGATCTGGTATACATCTATCAGTGTTTGTAAAATATTACACGCAGTGGTTTGGTTCTCCGATCAAATCTACCTATTTGGTAAAAAAATACTATTCAGTGTCACTGACTATTTGATTATTTAGATTGTGACAATAATACCTAATACGGAAGCAAGAATCACTCCAACGCCATAACTCATGGCCATCAGACTAGATGTTTCCCGGCCCCTGCTCACTCCGAAGACATGATTGGCGATGGAGAACGGGAGGCTGCTTCCAACACTCATGACAACAGATCCTTGTGCTGAAAATACAAATGCAAGCAGTGGGAGAGAAATAAGTGACTGATTCGCGAGGAACATTCATTATGTTGAAACTAATTTCGCGCGTACACTTCACAGGTTTTGTTTCAGATGGGTGAAATTCATTTCTTCTGCATTACTGCGTGCCCGATATAACTGGTTTTTATCTATTGATGAAAACATGCAGACAAACCGCAACCTTGATTGTTCATTCACTGAAGAAGACAGTGAGACTAACAGATATTAATTTCATTTTTTTTTAGGGGACTTCTTTTTTTTTGGAAAGGTAGTTATATAAATGAGATGTAGGGCCCTCGAAAAAAAAAAAATCTTTGTCAAATATGAACTGCTTAAAGAATGTTAAAAGTTAAGTCAATGACGGTGAAATATCCACTTGGTGATAACAATGGCAACACGTCACTCCAAGCCTAGAACTTCTGGCCAGTTATTACCTTCTTTAAAGAGGTTATGAATGAAGGCGTAGCATATTACAGACTGTATAAATTGCATGCTTGTGAAATTTGAACGCAACTGAAGAGATTGTCTGAACATCTGCAGAAATAATGCAAATGATGTTCGAGTGGAAACTGACAATCTCTTTATAGCTGCGCTCACCGACCAGTAGCGTCATAATTCCTGCGAGGCTTTCGGACACCAGTAGGCAGGCCATGACGGTCATTCCTGTCGTACTGGCGATCGTCGAGAGATATAGCTTGTGGAAAGGTAGGCTGTCGGAGACCAGGGCGACGATGACTTTACCGACCATGAGTGCG
Organism: Diadema setosum; assembly: GCF_964275005.1. Lineage (NCBI taxonomy): Eukaryota > Metazoa > Echinodermata > Echinoidea > Diadematoida > Diadematidae > Diadema > Diadema setosum. The sequence continues at coordinate 33,518,488 of NC_092697.1, read as the reverse complement.
ATACCGACGACGACGACGGCCTGGGCACCATTTGCCTCAGTGAAACCAAGCGACAGCATGTAGCTGACCTGGCAAGACAGAAAAAAAAAATGAGGTGTCCTGACTGTGACATTAACGATGACAGTAAAGCGCCTATGTATAGAACTATACAACAACAAGTTTTCCGTAGACAAGAAACAACGGAATTTGCACGATAGATATGTAGGACCCTACGTATGTATATGCATGTATGTAGCCTGGGCATTCCCAAGATGTGCAGTAACTTACCATTTAGATTCATATATCAAAAATATCTCTCTATTGAACTGTTCACTGTTATTTAAGCTTATCCGGAGCTTATGCAGCGCATAATGATTGTACATAAGATTCTACGCTTTTAATATTGTTTTATAAGCAATCAATGAAGTTTGAAGAAAATCGGACAAGCTGCTTAAAAAAAAAAAGTTTTGGTGATTTTAAAACTTTTTGTTAATTCATGACTGATTAAGAATACTGCAACTTTTTTGTATTCTATTCGTGTCACGGCTGCAGTAAAACATGATAAGGAAAATATGATGAGAATACACTAAACGAAAGAACACTTGGCTTTACCGCTTTGGTTAGGCAGAAAGAGTAATATTAATCTAAACCTATGTCAGTAACAAGTGGACAGTACTTTCCATTAAAAGAATGACGTTTTGTGGAATTTCATATTCATATTTTCCCTTTTTCTTTCAGTATATCATTGTTGCACTAGACATCACGAATTGTGTAGTCTTCTTATCTGTAACCGTTATCCCATTTTATAACATTTTCTCAAACTTCATCCATTTGTATTAGTAATATTCCTGCATTCACTAAATATCCAAAATATGTGTTTCGGTTTAATTGCTCTTTTATATTTCAGATTTCGCCTGTGTGCGCCGTATCAAAGATAGTGGCCTTGATGGAATCCCCATGGAATAGCATGAGAGCAATGGAGTATACGGGTTTGATTGTGAAAGTGTATTATCATATTTCAGGCTTTATAACTCTCTCAGAGACTTTGGACATTGATATGTACGATGCTATCATGGGAAACTTTTTGCCAAACGGTACGTTCAACGAAGTGTTTGGCTCTTTGGCACTGGGAAAAGGCGTATTTTAAGAGTTACCACCAGTAGGCCCTCATTAGTTTTGAATCCTCATCATTGAATCAGTGGATGAGTACCGGCAATACAACATGAAACACGCACTTAGATATTCATAATGTGCTACAGGTCTATATAGGCGTATCACTTCATGTCACTGATGTCATTATTGATATCATAATCCTTACAAGACAACTTTCTTCATTAACCAACTAATGCAATTTTATAGATTACTAAGTTTGTGGATCTGAATATAACTTCTTAAGAAATGGTTTACAATAATGTCGCGGTATTCCCTATTGGAAACTTTGGCTAAACTCGAAAGATTTCTTCCTTAAATGAAAATGTTTGTTAAGAAATTTTGTGTCAAGTTCACATACACAAGAGTAAGCAGGAATAAAACGAGAAAGATGTATTGCGTATTTCCAACTAACCATCTGAATCAGGAAGAATGAGTTTACGAGCCCAAACCCAAAACAGCCGATCGCTAGGCACCAGACATCAGGATATGTCATCGCAACAAGGATACCCACTCCAAGCGATCGCTGGAAGATGTGGCTGTCGATTCCAGAGGTTTCATCTAAACTTTGACATGATGTTTTGCTCACACAAGAGCTCATTCCGTCTTCTGAACTGTCGATGAAAACTGTCGCATTTTCCTCCTCTGACGTCTTCGAAGCACAAAACACAGGACTTTTGGCATCATCTCCTTCGGTGTCCCTAGCAACGGTCGCCCTTCTTGTAGGATCATTTTGCAAGTGTACTTTTTCCGAGACATCAACTTTGGTAGCAGTAGACTCCTCCGCTGGAAGGGGTTTCCGGTGCGTCCAGGCACAAACAGGAAGGACGAGTACAGCAATAATGCCTGCTATAGTTCGTAAGGTGTTTCTCCAGCCAAAACGATTGTTGAAGAAGTAGATGAACGGTCCAAGGGACAACATACCTGACAACAAAGTCATATAATTATGTACAAGGCTCAACACTTAAATTTAATGTTTGGTATATAGCCCCCCCCCCCCCCTGGAAAAAAAAATGTAGAGACCATAGAAAGGAAGTCAATAATAATGAAACATCAATACGATTCAATAAAGCATGATGATTATCAGTTATTGCGGGGGAAATTAGCAGGTATTAGAAAGTGCTTCGAACACCACTTACGATTAACAAGAAGTTAGGAAAGGAATAGGTGAAAAATCAAATAATGTACTACGATATTTACATAACTTTAAGCCACGATATCAAGCGAGAACAGGCAGGAAAAAGGGCTGTGAATAAGCTCGCTAAGTTTAATATTTTCAAAGTTAAATGCAGGCATAAACATGATTTCCATGGCACCAGAAATCAATGAAATTAATGTGTCCACCATAAAGGCAGTGGAAAGAAAAAAAGGCCAAAATAGACTAGGCTTGGCTATGAAGACTAGTGTCAATCTGGTGATGGCATATCTGTAAGATACCAGATGTTGATTAGATTTACTGACAACTAAGAAGATGGAATGACAATGATCGAAAGTTTTCATAGCTAGTCGGTGAAAGTCATCGCAGTGTTCCGTTTGGAAAAAAAAAAAAAACTTTGACGTGCTTTAAAGCGCCTGCATTGGTAGCAAATAGGTATGTGTAATAAAGATACGTTTAGATAGGTAGGCCCTACTCGGTGTAATATACCATAGTAAATGAACAGACATGGGAAATCATTGTGCCTGGACCCAAGAAATCAAAAACAACCTGATCTATGTATAAACCAGTTTCTGTCTGACGACCAGGCCAAGGTAATCATGTGTGATTTGTTGTCAGTATCATACAAACACGCACACAGACTGAGTGGTGGTAAAGGGCACTATAGATAGAATGATCAATAGCAAACAACCAATCAAATGACAAGGATCTATCTAGGTGTTATATGATATCGAATATCACAACACGCATTGGCGTGTGAGAAATTTGCACCTTCTTTGTGAGTTGTCCATTTTATGATAGATAATAATGAAGATTGTGTGATGTCAGAACAAGAAAGTGAACCTATCAGAAATCTCCACTGAGAGTCCATTGTATAGGTTATCATTCTTACCTAGATTGGATGAGGCCATCGGCAGAGTAACGGCAGCCATGAGATGACGCAGTGGAAAGTACTCATGAAGGAGTGCGAAAGAACCGAACATGATGCAACCGGCGCCCGTCCCATAGAGCAGGCTGTAGGTGAAGAATATCGGTGTGATGCTCGGCATGAGTGAGGTCAGTAATAGCCCGATGGCAAGAGCGACGACTCCGCACGTCACTACACAGTGGTAGCCGAACCGCTCGACGAGCAGGTTGACGGGTATGGAGATTATTGCCGAGATTCCAAATGGCGCCGATCCGATCCAGGCTGTGTTAAAAGGGAGCGCTTAACGATTTTATAAGCACTCCGGACCGGTTTCAGCTTTGGAGATGGGTTTTATAATACGGTGGCCCCCTGTCTATAGTGGCCACCTGTCGACCACTAAGCACAATTATATAATATATATGTGACCGTGCACCTCAAAACGAACATAAAGTCGCACACACTGATTTTGCGTGAGGACTGAAAATAAGTGAAGTGGGTGAACCTAGCCGAACTTGATTTTTTCATATTTTCTGAAAGTGAGGGTCTTCTTTTACGGTATGCTAAAATTTGGTATCACAAAACGGGCAGGAAAGTGTGTTTTTTAGCAGTTTATTTCGAACATTTTTGGTAGAATAGTGTGATAAGGTGTGTCTTTAGAATCCCTTTTTCATTTCTGAAAAACCTTGTCCACACTCTTCACTTTCAACTCTAATAACTTTTGAAAGTATAGTGCTACTGCTTTGAAAGTTGGCATTAATTATGGACCAAATGTGTTAATGAGGCACGCTTAATTTCAGTTTAATCTGATAATTCCTTCATTGTTGCTACTCTGGCGGTTTACTTCCTGTTTTTTTGTCCCATTCATCGCACTGCCAGCACGGTTTGGTAAAGATTAAGCGCTTGAATAGACACTGTACTTCAGAGCCTCTTTTCTAAGTTCCCACTTTTCCTGAGTTTGTGCTTTCTTTCCAATATCTAGATAGGTTAGGAGAGTCCATTTGATTTGAGTTATACATCATTCTAAAGCTTAAAGTCTGCTCTTTCAGATTATGGTCTTAGCTAAAAATTCATGTCTGGCGACTTTTTGTTTGTTTTGAGGTGCAGGGTCACATATGTAGACAGTGCGAGAAGATTCACGGACATTACATGGCATTCACGGACTAGCTAGTTCTGTACACCGACGGGAACCCTTCTCGCTCTCCCTCTCTCTCCCTCTCTCTCCCTCTCTCTCTCTATCTCTCTCTCTATATATATTTATATATATTTTTTTTGGTAAGATTTTGTAAGATTTTATTGACTCTATCGACCCCCTCTCGGGGTATGAGAGAACAAACATTTACAATATATGAATACAAAAATATAAGTGATAATGTACATGTACATGTGAAAATAGCAGATATGAATAAATATGTTTACAAAACAAGGCGTAAAGGACGTTTAACTACTCTACCACTACGTGTACAAACATTCACATCTACTTTACTTTCTACAAAAATACTGTCTTTCTTCTTATATATAAGTAAGTAGAGTGTAGACTGTAATATGGCTGACAGTGCTCAACTATAATAGGAGCCAATGTAGTACAATATATAGTAGGATGGAAGGCGTTGCTTTATTAGTGGCTTAGCTGGACAGTCTGTTTCGGCCGAAGCCTCGTCAGCAACTAAATCAGTTTATTGTTAAAGTACAGTGTAAGATATACGGCTGTGGTGCACTCAAGCAAGCAAACAAAAGATACAAAAGATACATGCACGAAGGTCAACCAATGGAAAAACACCACCGCAGTCATCAGCTGGTTCAAGGGTATCCCGACAAGGCAAAACTCAACATTCCTTTCGTTCGACGTAGTCAACTTCCATCCATCCATTGACAGGAAACTGCTTAACAAGGCCATCAAATACGCAAAAATATACACCACGATAACGCCGGCTGAAGAAGAGATCATCTTTCACGCCAAGAACACCCTCCTTTTCCATGACAACGAGCCTTGGCAAAAAGCAAACGCAGACGACCTCTTCGATATCACGATGGGCTCATACGATGAAGCTGAGACATGCGAACTTGTGAGTGCATACATACTAGGAGAAATCGGCACCGTAATCCCACAAGAAAACATCGGGCTCCACCGAGACGATGGTCTTGCCATCATCCACAAACCCCGCAGAGCAGCCGAGAACACCAAAAAGATGCTCTGCGAAAAATTCAAAGAGTTCGGGCTACAGATAACGGCCAGTGCAAATGACTTCCTCGATGTCACATTCGACCTCACCAAGAAGGAGTTCAAACCGTACTCGAAGCCAGGGGACTCACACCTATACGTACATACAGAGTCCAATCATCCACCCACCATCACCAAGAGAATACCACAGTCCATCCAGACCCGATCCAACATCTCCAGCAACGAGGATATCTTCAACAGCACCACACCAGACTACGAGAAAGCACTCCACGAGGCCGGAAACAGCTGCAGAGAAGAAAGACAACACCAAAGGAAACGAAACATAACGTGGTTCAACCCCCCGTTCAGCAGACATGTTAAAACAAACTTCGGGAGGAAGTTCCTAGCCCTCGTCGAACATCACTTCCATAAAGGGCATCAGCTTTGCAAGATATGCAACAAGAACACCCTGAAAGTAAGCTACAGTTGCATGAACAATATGCATACCACAACAAAGGCACACAACAACAAAATAATCAACAACAGCCAAGAGCAAGCCAGGGACTCCTGCAACTGCAGAAAGAAGGAGGATTGCCGATCCCTGGAAAATGCACAGCCAGGAACCGAAGCGAAGGTAGCGACCCCAGACGACGAAAGGTATACATCGGCCTCACCTCAACCTCTTTCAAATCAAGATATGCCACACACAAGGCAAGCTTCACAAACAGGGAAAAACGACACCAGACAGAAGTGAGCAAATACATCTGGGGACTGAAGGATGAAGGCACTCCCTACTCACTCACTTGAAGGATCGTCAGGCACGCCCAACCGTACTCGCCCAAAACAAACCGGTGCAACCTGTGTCTATGGGAGAAACACTACATCATCACGGCCAAGAAACCAGCAATCCTGAACTCAAGAACAGAACTCATTTCAACATGACTAAACATAAGAAAAAGTTTTCCCTTGCAGAGCTTCGGCTACCGTTGTGTAGTGACGTGCGGAGTCGCCACTCTTGCCATAGGGCTATTACTGACCTCACTCATGCCGAGCATCACACCGATATTCTTCACCTACAGCCTGCTTGCACAACTTTATAGTGCTGTTAAGTAGCCACGTGCATGTATCTTTTGTATCTTTTATTTGCTTGCTTGAGTGCACCACAACCGTATATCTTACATTGTACTTTAACAATAAACTGATTCAGTTGCTGACGAGGCTTCGGCCGAAATAGACTGTCCAGCTAAGTCACTAATAAAGCAACGCCTTCCATCCTACTATATATTGTACTACATATAATATATATATATATATATATATATATATAGAGAGAGAGAGAGAGAGAGAGAGAGAGAGAGAGGGAGGGAGAGTGAGACGTGTATCTTCAGCTGCTAAACCCCTCGGCCGTCGCATCTTATAGTAGTGTTGTATAACGAGAGTAAAGAAGAGGCGGTAGACGTTGCTTTTGTATCTATAGATCTATATAGATCTATAGACGTATCTATAGATTTTGTCCTTCCCTTCCTGTACACTTATTTCTGGTTAAGAACGCTACTTATGTGCCCCGTTCTTCTTTTTCTTGTGCCTATGTTCCGCTTATTTACACATACACTCCTTGACTTAAATACTATTATGATTTTATTAATCGCCCTTATTGTCTATTGGTTGCCTGTCTTGAAGTGTGTTTGTGCGTACTTAAATCTATTCGTATATTATGTACATGTGTGTGCACAGATGTTTAGTCATACGCATTTGTAAGTGCTTATGCTTGTTTGTGATTGTATGTATGTATGTTATATTATGTAAGATTGACGTTATATGCACTCCCATTAGTGTATTTATTTTCTGCCGTGTCTGCCTCTACCATCGTTGTTATTATTTTCACTATTTCCTTGATCATCATTATTTTGTGTATATGATATCCATGTTTTGTATTTTGTCCGATTTGTCCTCAGTCTTGATAAAGGGTAGAGCCCGAAAGCTTGAAGTAAAATCAAATTGTGAGGATTCAAAAGCATCGTCTACCGCCTCTTCTTTACTCTCGTGTTATATATATATATATATATATATATATATATATATATATATATATATTTTATTTTTATTTTTTGGTAATTGCAACTGGAATTGAGTCCCACTGGATACGAGACCTCCCATTTATGTCTGATAAATGGAATAGTATTAGGCCTAGTGATTTCATTCCAGATATTTCTGGGTTTCTTATTGTTGTTGTTGAGAACTATTTATATAAACTATCTTGACAAGAGATTATTGAAACAAAGAAAAGACACCCACCGACTGTCGTAACGCTAGAGTTGAACTCTTCCTGCAAGCTGACGAGGAGAATGCTGAAAGACAATATGACCCCGAAGCTGAAGTAGAAGGCAAGGCAAGTCGAAGCCGTCACTACCCAGCCCCATGCCGCCCTGATCCGCTTGGCGAGGCCTGGTTTACCCGCCATGACAGATCCCTGTCCTGAGGTTGGCACAACCTGTTTGACAGAGTTTGAACAAATGGTGTTTGAGGTGCAATTCCATCTCATTAAAAGTCGGCGGGGATAAAGAGTAATTTCGAACACGCAGTGTGGCTGAGGTTAAATCATTATCGTATATTATATATACGAATGTGAAATCTGAACGTGCCACACGTTCTCAGCAAACAGCATTATTCGTACACTTTGTACCTATAACAATGCGAATGAGATTAGGCGATTCACCTATAACCTCAGAAATCTTCTATCGTTGTGTATAAACGCTAATTCTTAATATATGTAGATGTCTTCTTTTTACATTAATAAAAAAGAAGACAAATGTACCCGTCGCATGATTTTTGTTTTGTAGGCACTAATGACATATTGGAAAACGAATTGTAGCTATTGAGGAGGTTAAAAAAACACAGAACCTGTTAATAACACATGGCAAATTGTAAATAAACGTTGCGTTATTGTCCAAGTGTTATAGTTCTGGCGGTTTTTTTTTTCATAGTATTTAATGGGGAGGTAATCGCCTTCCTCCCCCTCCCGTGATCGACGCCCCTACTCGGTACTCTTTTATAGTAGTGATCTGGTGATAAACACTGTAACCGGTGCAGCCATAGAAATAAATGCCTCTTTCAAAGGTATTCGAAATTACAAAAACAAAGACGTAACGATATTTGTACAACATAAATCAGTTACAGTCCTATAAAAAGTAGATATCTCAGTCGCACTCTGAACTTTGTAAGGCATCTTAGACAATTACCATTGTCAGGGTCTTTTTTGGGGGAGTGGGTGGGCTTTTAATTTTGATATTTTGATGTTCACTCCTCAAAGCAGATAGACGTTACTTTGATCGCCGTCCACCCCTAATGAAAATATTTCAGCAGTTGAAAGATGTTCTGTATGTATACATAATAACTTGTGCGTGTTGTGTAAGAAATCTGTTCAAAGGAAAATAAACAACTTGTGCAATTCCCGGAAGAAACGTAAAATAGAGAATAATGGAGAACTGAAAATCAAAATACACAGAATTCGACCACACATATTCGCAAACAAGAATGAACAAGAATCGTTAAAAATATGCCATCGCTTCTATTCATCTGTAAAACCATGATTGTGTTTTAACGTATGTACAATCATTACACAAAAATAGTTCAGTTTTTTTTTTAACCACACATCATTACTTTCTTGCACCGAGAACTATGACTAAGTGAATAACATCCCCAAAATGGCACTATCTTTCTTGCCAGTGTACCATAGCAACAGCGTGCGTTGAGTTAAAAGCCACATTCAAAAGCAAAATATTACTGAGAACTTTCGAGGCACATTTTCATCACTGAAATATACCATGGTTCGAGAAATTCTGCAAACCTAACGCGCGAAGTATGGAGAAGAATTTCAAACAATACCATTGCTCATACGTATAGCTTTAAGTCCCCTCCCCTCCCCCTCCCCCCCCCCCTCCCTTTACTGCCGATGAAGTTCACAAAGTTGTTGTGAGAACAGTCGACCACATTAATAACGATCAAGTTAACACTACACGTACATAATATGAGATAAAACTTTGTGTAGCATTCGCATTGTCAGGGGGGATCGAGGAATTCCGTAAAGGGGGGGGGGCGTACGCGCCTTTTTTTTTAATCATTTTTTCGTTTTACTTTCTTTGTTTTAACGTAAACTACAGGGGACGCCCTCCCCCCCCCCCCATCCACCACTGATTGTGTCTAGTATACTCCTCTCCACTTAAAGACCCACTAAAATGATTCTGAAGTTTTTTTTCAAGTAATTTGATCATGTGAAGTGTTTCATCATGGCCGGCGCCACGTTTTCAAAGGTGGAGGGGGGGCACTATATACGGGGTTTTATGAGCAAATAAGCAACAAAAAAAAAGTCTTTTGCAAGCTCTGCTTTCAGGCTTCCCCTATATTTCCAACATTACGCTGTAAATAACTTGTATGCGTTTATTTATTTCTTCCTCAATTCATGGTGTTTATATGATATTTCGGCGTATTGAGAATATGTATTTTAATTTCCATAATTATTATTGCTCTTTTCTCGTTATATGTTTGTACATTGCCAGTCTTTAATGAAAATGAAATAAACGAAACGAACGTAAAACAAAAGTTTCATTTTATCTTTTTTTCTAGTGCCACTTCCAAGATAAAAAAGTGGGAGACCCACAGTGGTGACACCCTATGTAGTCCTATGTACGGGTTCCACCGGCCCTATTCATTACTGAGCAATGTTCATTTTGTGCGAACTTCTTAGCCTTTTTGACTTTTGTACAATATTTTTACCTACTCAGCAAGCAGCAAAAGCGTGAGGTTCTCTTTCGCATTAACGATGTAACTCTACTTGTCATTGTCATCATGGCACCAATTTCAAAATCCAAGAGGGGCATACTTCTAAATCCTGTGATAACTGAGGTTTGGACAATTTCATCCGCATCTGTTCTGTCAAAGTCAGACAGCATTGAAATAACATACACGAAGTGGCTAGAAACACATTTTTTGATTCACAATCATGGGTTGTTGTTTGAGCTGTTTCTACGATATTGATGTCAGGATAATTGGATATGGCCATCAAGCCTCAAAATGCGTGTATAATTAGAAGCATTATACCACCTCAAAATTACTTGCCAGAGTGTGCAGTATATTAGTGTCTCATTTATGAAACTTGAGCATTGGACCCATAAGTACGGTGTCTTGTTTCACTAAAAAAAAAAAGCTTAAATAGCATATCGCCCTTCTCGTCATCCCATCATTGGGATGTTTAAATGAGAACGCATGCGCACGAAACAAAACCGATCAAAAGATACGCCCATCAAGCTGGGAGATAATCAACCAATATCGTGAAATCATATCAGTCCTACTATAATCTGTCGGGAGAGCACAGATACCGTCTACTGCTGGGGAGTATTGTCCAGTAAAACCTATACTTTACTCGTGGCCTTTTGACTCGCCTACCTACAGCCACCATGGCTTACCAAGAAGATCTTCTCCAAAGGATTGGGAAGTTTCGCATCTTCTTACTTTTCATTTTCACGTCGCTCCCCTTTGTACATTCAGGTAAGCGATAACCACACATTTGCAAATTAACAGCACAAAACTTTTCCATGAAAATGCGATTTCATGTCATTCCGAGGCTGACTTTTATAAAGAGTAAAATTGGCGAAAAAAAATGATAGACGTTTGTTTCATCAAATTTAAAGTAAAAAAAAAAAGGAAGTTATGGAATGTTCACATGCTTTCACGTGTGGTGATAATGGTTACCAACTGCGTGTAATACAAATAAACTGAAGTTATGTGGTCAGCTGATTTGATTTGTGCAGAAAAAAAAAAGAAAATAACCGCTATACCAATGATGCTTCCGGAAGTACACCTACAACCCGTCTCCCGTTAATCTTCATCACTGCTGAATTACTGCAACATTATTTTTTCTCTCTTTTTATCAAAATCATATGTGACCCTGCACCTCAAAACAAACAAAAAGTCGCCAGACATGAATTTTTAGTTAAGACCATATTCTGAAAGAGCAGACTTTAAGCTTTAAAATGATGTATAACTCAAATCAAATGGACTCTCCTAACCTATCTAAATATTGGAAAGAAAGCACAAACTCAGGAAAAGTGTGAACTGAGAAAAGAGGCTCTGAAGTACAGTGTCTATTCAAGCGCTTAATCTTTACCAAACCGTGCTGGCTGTGCAATGAATGGGACAAAAAAAAAAAAAACAGGAAGTAAACCACCAGAGTAACAACAATGAAAGGATTATCAGATTAAACTGAAATTAAGCATGCCTCATTAACACATTCTGTCCATAATCAATGCCAACTTTCAAAGCAGTAGCACTATTCTTTCAAAAGTTATTAGAGTTGAAAGTGAAGAATGTGGACAAGGTTTTTCAGAAATGAAAAAGGGATTGTAAAGACACACCTGATTACACTATTCTACCAAAAATGTTCGAGATAAACTGCTAAATAAACGCACTTTCCTGCCCGTTTTATGATACCAAATTTTAGCATAATGTAAAAGAAGACCGCTCTTTCAAAAAATATGAAAAAGTCAAGTTCGGCTAGGTTGACCCATTTCACTTATTTTCAGTCCTCACGCAAAATCAGTGTGTGCGACTTTATGTTCGTTTTGAGGTGCACGGTCACACAATAATTATTATCTACACATAATTGGCAACGATTTGAAAAATGACAAGAGAAACATTCAGAGAAAAATCATACACACAACAACTTTTTACCTATGGAAACACCAGGGGAAAAAAAGATAAGTAAAAAAAAAAAATATCCATGGTGACTCAATATGACATAGATTTGTTTAAGATCATGTGAATTTAGTATGAAGATGACATACACTGTATTCAATTTTGAGTGCACTGATAGAGAAATAGTACATGTATCAAAGTACTGTCACTAACAATAAGAAGCTGGATAAGAATACTGATCACTAAAGAAGTTTTGAATATTAGAAATCGAACCTCCATTTTCTAAAGCAAATAGGAAACTTATTCCTTTTCTTATCTAAATGATATTCTATTTTTTTTTTGTCTTAGAGCAAATAATCTTAATGAGGCAGTGTTTGATGTTATTTCAAATTCACAAAATAAAATTAGTGTAGAACATTTTACCACTAAGATTAAATATGTTACAAAATGTCAGATGTTACACCAAACTACTTATTGAAATTTAAAAAAGAAATTAAAATCAGAATCATAATTTTAAAAAATATGCCTCCTAAAAATTCTCAAATCCGAGTGGCCTTCTCACAATCATTAAAGAAATGGATTGTTTTCTCTTCAAATTAGTCACAAAAAGAACGATTTGGGTGAACTTTTCTTTAAATCTTATACAAAAATTCGTTTTTAGCCATTGCTTTATAAAATATTTTGAAATAAAACGAGCGTAGTTTAGTATCAATAGTGCATGTAAAACTTCTAACATGTACTTTTTTCCAATCAAGATTGACCGGTACTAAAATGTTGTTATCCCAATATTCACAATGTTTTGGGGGAACTTGTTTAGAGTTCAGTAAATTGTATGCAAGGCTGAGTTTTTTCTTCGTACTTTTCAACTTGATAAAGAGACCTTCATGTTCGTCTAAATCTTGCATATTCTAGTTTTTTTCTAACCAGTCATTTGGAATATTCTTCGTTGAAAAAAAAAAAAAAAAACTTCTATGTAACTGAGGGAAATCAAAACCAAAGTCTAATTCTTCAAAACTTATGACGAGAAAAGGGTGGGCTTAGCAAATCAAAATACAGGTCTATTTTTGGTTTTACATTCCGTTACTCATAGCATATACGTCTTAGATTTTGAATGTATCAATCGATTAATCCATTCTTTGGAATTGAGTCAAATGTGCACACATTTCACACACAACCCAATGGACGGTCAATTAATAAACCACACAGAGGGTTAAACCACAATGATTGACATGGACTTTACTCTGAGATTAGGTATTGACATTGCTGTACAGTTGCATACTCCATGTAAATGTACCAAGTACGCAAGGAATCTGCTAACTGCGTATTACCTAAAGAGTTTAAGTTTTTTTTTTTTTGTTTTTTTTTTGGGGGGGGGGGTCAGGCTTGTATGATTTCCAAATAATATTTGGGTCTCAGGTTTGAGTTTCTTCAGTTTGTCTCCCTCGACAAATGAAAATTTGTTAAGATCGCAACTGCTGATCTGTAAATTAACAAACATGTTAATATATTTCTTTCAAATATTTGGGTCTGTTTGATATTTTTCCAAGATTCAAAGGTATCATCGAGTAAACATTTCAACCAAGCCATTTCTTGAGCAAGATTAAAAGTTAAAGGGTCAGTGATCTTGAGACTATATTCAGCATAATCATTATGCATAAATTTCCTTTGACCCTAATCAGGCCACCACTCCTAATAAACCAAAGTATATAAATGTTACAAATCAAAAACAATTATGGTACCTAATACTTATAACAGAAAATAGATATATTTAAGGGGAAAACAATTGACAAAAAAAAACTACAGATTTTTTTTTTTCAAATGAATGAGAAGGATCTCTTTCTCCAGCAGTTGAGAGTCTGAGTAATGACTTTTAATTTTCCATTTAACCTAAATCATATACCAAACCCAAATTGAGTAAAAATTTGATCCCGAGATTTTTGAAGTAGAATTCTACCACGTGATGCCCTGATTTATGGACAGAAGTTTTGGTAACCTCTTTTAGGTACAATGCGAACTACTTCTGTTTTGGTTAATTAATTTTACAGCCAGAGTATTTACCAAATATGTTCAAAATATCAAATAAATGTTTAAAGGAATTTATTGACCAATCTATAAGACAAACTAAATCGACTGCATATGCTCTTGCGGTCTCTTGGTTCCTAATCAAGACCATATCAGAACCATAAACTCGATTACCAGAAAAAATAGTAAGGTGAAATCAAACATTCCTGAAAGATTCCCCTTTGAAAAGAAATACGCTTAGTTTAAAAATGAAATCATTATATACATCTGACGTGCTGAACACAAGGTTTTGTTTTTTTCAAATTATTAGATTTGTGACTAAAATCAAATTCTTGTAAATTGTCAAAAAAAAAAATATATATATATGACTGACACAATCGACTGCCTTTTCAATATCAGGTAAAAGAATATCTCTAGGAATTTCATGTGTTTCGGAGTATCCACTCAAACCCAAAATTACGCGTTTATAATCACCAATACTCTTACGTGTTGAAAATCCAAATTGATCGGGGAGGATAAGACCATTATGTAACACGTTTTATACGGTTAAAACTCAGCACTTTGCCAAGATCTTATATAATCCACAATCAATAATGTAATGCAATAATGATTTTGTTAATAGAAGTGTAATAACACCAATTCCCTGTGACTTAGATATTTTTGCAAGGAAGAGTTTAGAGAACTAATCAATAAGTCCCAAATATCTTGCAAAAAGACTAAATGTGACCGTGCACCTCAAAACAAACATAAAGTCGCACACACTGATTTTGCGTGAGGACTGAAAATAAGTGAAATGGGTCAACCTAGCCGAACTGGACTTTTTCATATTTTCTGAAAGAGCGGGTCTTCGTTTACTTTATGCTAAAATTTGGTGTCATGAAACGGGCAGGAAAGTGTGTTTTTTTAGCAGTTTATCTCGAACATTTTTGGTAGAATAGCATGATTAGGTGTGTCTGTAGAATCCCTTTTTCATTTCTGAAAAACCTTGTCCACACTCTTCACTTCCAACTCTAATAACTTTTGAAAGGATAATGCTACTATTTTGAAAGTTGGCATTAATTATGAACAGAATGTGTTAATGAGGCATCCTTAATTTCAGTTTAATCTGATAATCCTTTCATTGTTCTTACTCTAGTGGTTTACTTCCTGTTTTTTGTCCCATTCATCCCACAGCCAGCACGGTTTGGTAAAGATTAAGCGCTTGAATAGACACTATACTTCAGAGCCTCTTTTTCAGTTCACACTTTTCCTGAGTTTGTGCTTTCTTTCCAATATTTAGATAGGTTAAGAGAGTCCATTTGATTTGAGTTATACATCATTTTAAAGCTTAAAGTCTGTTCTTTCAGAATATGGTCTTAACTCAAATTTCATGTCTGGCGACTTTTTGTTTGTTTTGGGGTGCAGGGTCACAAATAGAAGTCAATAGGAAGTCTATCATATTCAGGAGTCTTTTTTATTTTCATAGATTTGATAACATCAAATATTTTCTGTTTTCAATATCGATATTATCGAACATTTTTTTTAATTATTTCCATTTGAAGTGAGTTGAATGTCAATTCAATTCAATTCAATTCAAATTCAATTCAATATAATTTTATTGACAATAAAAAAACCATGCAGCTCAATAGCTGAAATTGTTCATTTTACAACTAAAACACCCACCTTGTAATATATATATATATATATATATATATATATATATATATATGGAATACTAGATGAAATTGGCTATCGATATGAATATGAATATGACGGAAACACTGTACAAACAGATAAAACCTTAATGTTTCAACCCGGTCTTCAATCCTTGAAATTTGACCCCAGACCCAAAAGTTCCTAAGAAAATCATGGACAAAAAGCATATGGATAAATATATTTTTTTCCACTAGTTACCACAGTTGACCTCTTAACGCTCAATAAAAATGCATGCATTAAAATTATCAATAGTGCTTTACAAAGTGTAATCATGAATATTCATGTGGTTTGGAAAGTCCGGGGCTAAGAAATACGAGTGTAAAAAGGTCGGTTTTCTCCTTAGCACCGGACAAGAGATAGTACGGGACTAATTGGTCAGTGTAAAAAGCTGAAAAAAAATTGGAACGGGACTAACGATAGTGACCTGGGTCAGAGAAAGTCCGGGGTTAAGAAACACAAGTGTAAAAAGGGCTGTAGTTTTCCATTGATAAAATCGCAATTCTTTTCATGTCATTTTATAATTCATTTCAAATGTAAATGTCTTTTTTCTGTTAGGCCTCAGATACCCATTGTCATCAAAGCGATTATCATGACCGGCGCTTTGTTACACGATTTAAGTCATGCACTCAGCCGACTGTTATGAACATTGAGTAAAATGGCAAGAAAATTTTAACGTTTGTTACAAATGGAAATTTTGGTATCTTATCACAACCAAACAATTACACCTTGAAACGTAAAAGTAGTAGTTGCTGTTGTTTTTTTTTCATAAAACGGTGTTTAAAATGGCCCACTTTGTAGGTGATGCTTGAAACGCCATTCAAAATGTTTTCTGGGAAATGCATACACTACTTTGATATTCCCTTGGTTTTGTGTCAACATAAATCTTCTAGAGTCTGGAAGACTCAATACTATACAATATAGTATACGTAAATAGATGTTTTGTGACTTTGTCGAGCATGATGACATGTCAAATTTTTATGGCTGCTCCGAGCATAGACCTACATTTTTGATCGTTCATAGATAAGGGACACTGCCTGTGGGATAATAATAAGCATAAAAGATGCGGGAGCACTAAGTTTTTGTTTTTTTTTAATTCCTATTCTGTCATGGGAAGTACTTCTTACCTTTGAGTAACAATTATCTTCAATTGATTTATCCGATAGTACTCATGACTAAACCTATACAGAGAATAGATACTTATTAGCAGTTCTGTGACGATTTTGCAAGTCATCATCTTCAAAGTGGCATGTGCACAATAGGTAATTCTCTTTGATATTTAAGAACATTGAACAAGTAAATTAAACTTCGAGGAGTTTATGAGTCTTTGGTGGCGAGAGTTTAGCGATGTCATGTAACCCAAAGCATGAGCCCTGCATTGTAAACAATGCATGATAAATTGAGAATTTGAAGATGATGACGTATTTGCTGATGGAATATTTGGCAAACAATAAAGAGACGAATGGACGTTTTGAGAGAAGATGGAGAGAAAACAGAATATGTTTGACACTAGCTGCGATCTTTCGACAGAATCATCTACGTTAATGATATTACAAGAGTGTTTTTTTAAGTTCCGATGACCATACGCCAACAATGTTACGTCAACAGCATTCAACGTTGATATCTTAGATTGTTGCTTTTCAACAACACTTTTAACATTTTACTCTGTGCTATGCCTATATAATCAAGTATTTCCTTGTTTAAAGCGGATGTGTTTATATCGTAAACATCCTTCACATTATATAGCTACATGTCTTGCTGATAGAGATAATAACACTTCCAGTTTTAGCTGAGACAAAATATTAAATATCGAAGAAATATTTCCTTTTTCCAAGTTTTTTTTTTATGATGGTACACGTGCAGAGAATCACATAAATTGCATATATATATTGCTTGATTTTAGACGACCGTGGTCTCCATAAGGGATTTATTTAGTTGATACCTTCGCAATTTCAATTCCTACTCAGTTTTATACAGCGTCCTTAATTTGAGCAGCACACCCAGACAAAACACGTAATACTATAAAATCATGATAGACTGGTTTCTTTTATCAGACAAAAAAAAAAATGAAACTAATCATAAAAGTGTTTTAATATTGAAATTAAAAGGTATAGAGAGGATAATTATTATTGTCCATGTAGATTTGCGTGTGTTCGTTTTGTTTTCCTTCTCTTTATTGATTTCATTGAAATCATATGAATTAACCGGGTCATCCCACTAGACTGACACCCACGAGTCATACAGCCCACGAGTTCGACATTGAAAACAGGTCCATGATTTATACAGTTCACTAGTCATACAGCCCACGAGTTCGTCACGAGGTAAATACAGCCCACGAATTCGACAGATACAACAAGGGCACCGTGACGGGACTAAAGTGTCAGTCTTGTGGGCCTTGTTAGCTTAGTGTCGAACTAATGGGCTGTAAGACGCGTTCGCGAGCTGTATAATTCTTGGGCTGTATGATTGTGAGCTGCATGACTCGTGGGCTGTATGACTCTTGAGTGTCGGTCTCGTGACGTGCACCCGAATTAACACATTATGAGTGCATGAAAAGAAAATGCAATGCAAATACAATTAAAAAGAAAAATGATTTGATTTTCAGTATACACTACAATAGCTCACTGCAACATTGAAAATAACAGCAGATTAGTTATATCAAATTAGTTATACTATGTGCTGTCGCCTTCATAACAGAAACTAACATTAGTCACGGGATATGATTTTTTAAAGGACTGCTTTGTATACAAATTGCTGAGTCGCTTAACAGATATGACCGATTGGTCCTGTAATTCAAAGTAGCTCTCATAATGCGAGGAATCCTTATAACTTTATCAAAACGTATGCATAACTTTCAGTTACGATTTAAATGAAATTACCATTCTATTTGCGCATCTTTACTCTTTGTTTCAGAGTCAACTTACATGTTATATGACATGCTACAAAGAATTGTTCTAATTTCTAGTGAAGTCTTACGGTGCTATTTGTTTGTCTGGTGATGTGTGTTGTCCATTACTGCAGGGCTATCAAAATTAAGATAAATTATCGTTTTTACATTGTTATAAACATTGTGGTGATTTCTTCCCAGCACCATTTCCAGTTACAAATTTGACGGCTACTGGAAATGTCTTAACATGGAACAAACCCCCGAATGCCGGCCAGGTAGTGTACCGAGTGCAGTACAGTCTATACCAGAGGAAGGCCTGCCCCGAACCAGAGAGAAACTCTAGCCATCGAGTAGTGACCACCAATCAGACGAGATACCACCTGACCGACCTTCTACCATTCTCGATATATAATGTATCGGTTGTTGCAGTCAACGCTCTGAATGGAAGCAGCCATCCCACCAACGTTTCTCTGGAAAACAATGCCACTGGGAGTGAGTGCATTTTTTCAGGTTTATTGTCAATTACCATCCTTCAAAAGAAGAATTCTTGAAGTAAAGACGATATTTTCTCTTGTCCAGTTTTTTTGTTCTTACATCTCATAAGTGATTGTCATATTTAGGTCTCCCTGTTGCTTTTTCACATTTATCACGAAGGTTGGGGCTCTACAAAAAGAAGTTATTATTGACTGTTTTCATTTTTGGAACGGGCAGAATAGGATCTTTGCATCTAATTTTGTATTCATGTCAGTTATTAACTTTCTTTAATAGTATTGGAAGTGGAAGTACCGGACCAGGTGCCATTGAATAATCAATTAGAAAATAAATACACGCACCGTGGCACATGCACCTTGGCAAAGAAAAAAATAATGATAATAATGATAATGATGATACATGTAATGAATAAAATATATAAATAGATAAGTTCTCAGGGTCAATGTATGATAAACAATTATAATTCGGTTAATTCTGATTTGGCTTTTAATGAATGTCAATCCGTCTTTCTTCTAGGACCTGGGCTAGTCGCTGGGTTTAAAGCGACTTATTCCAACACGTCGCCGCCTACACTATTGTTTGTCTGGAACAGAGTACAGTGTCAAGACATCAATGGCATCTTCAGATATTATTATTTGCGCGCATATGATATCACGCACTACATGAAAAGACATCATGGTATGCCTTTGGCCACAAATAGATCTCGAACAATTGACACAACCTCATTGATGTTGTCCCAGCTGAGGCCTTGCACGGATTATTTTGTGAGCTTTAATGTCGCCGGCAATGCAAGTGGACGGGCTTTGGAAATAACGGCAAAAACCCCGGATATCGGTGAGTGGGTGAGATTGGCGAAACAAAAATGACATTCATATCATGATTTCCTCACTAACGATGTTGCAATGACACACTCTTGGAAATTGGAACTGGCGTAAGCTACGGTTTACATAATGATCTGGTCGGTGATTAGTCGAAATTCGAACACGTGACTAACATAACGAAGTTTGCTTTGCAAGCAGAGACATCACGTCAGGTAATACAACTTCAAAATTTGACTAGCCGACGGGGATTGATTGAAATGGTGTGTATTTGTGTAGACCATAAAACAGCAAAAGTTGTTGTTTTATTGTCTACACAAATACACATCATTTCCATATTGCCTTGTCCATGATTGAATACTTGACAGTCCCCTAAAATTCGAATTTTCCCCTCTGGACATTTTTTTTTCTATCTTAAAGCACTGCGGGCTTAGGGGAAATAACTCCCGTGGGGATGTCAAGTACATGTATTATAATAATTACACAGCTGAATCACATTGCAAAAAGCGGTTTCTATATTATGTCACAGATTTCCACACAATATCCAACTACACTCATTGTACAGGAAAAACTTCCAATGGCTTTATTGGTCTGGATAAATATTTCGCTTATATTGTTTAGAGAATATGTAATTTAACATATATATATATATATATATATGTGCGTATATTTTACCAATTTGCAATTTAGATATATATTCTGGATTTTTTCCCCACACTGGTATGTCTAACAATGGTCAGAAACTAAAAAGTGCTGAGTGAGCCTTATCATTTTTTTTAATTCTATTTTGTACGCGAGACCATCGATACATAGTGCAATTCGATGGCAAGATGACGTTTATTCATAATTGACAGCCCCTGGTAAACCAGTGATAGATATAAGGAATCTTCATGAACGCTCTACGGAAGTATTGGTGACGTGGGAATACCCAATGTCGAATGTTTGCGAACCAACGTTCCACGAGATCTCCTACCAGCTGCTTCAACGAGGCACCTGTGACGTAGAACAAAACCCATCTTGGACAGTGGCTGGGATTGTCAACGGATCAACGACTGAGTTCACCCTCACAGGTCTGCTACACAACGCGTACTACAACATTTCTGTCAGGGGAAGCAATTCCGGGGGAATTGGTCCCTCTGCGACCGATGACATATTTACCGTAATCAAAGGTATGCTCATTTAATTCTTTTTACACCAGTCATCAATTACGTCAAAGGGTTTGGACGTCAAGTTTATGTTGATGATATCCATAATGATTCTGGCAATAATGATGTCATTTTATATTTGTTTGTTTACAACCTGGGTCAGCATTGCAGTCAGGTCTAAGAACTGTAAAAAGTGTGAATACGTCTTGCAACTGTATTTAACTTGTTCGATTGTTCGCGAAAAGTCCAGATGAGGAGGGAGTAAGAATGTATTTATGTCATAGGTTCGGAGCAGTAGACAAAAAGCCGCATTGCCAGCTGGTGAACACTCGGTTGGGCTAAAAAATAAACTAGAATATTACACTCTCATGGAATGAAAAAACGGGGAAAACAATAACGATGAAGCGATCTGGACAAGAAGGACCTGGTATGATGAGGATGGAATACCGGTACTCAGAATCACATTTCTTTATTCGTTGAACTTTGATGTAACTTTTCGGTCATTTGCGTATAATAGGGGTAATGTATGAATTGGCTCCGGCTCCTAACCCCAGGGGCGGATCTAGCTTTTTATAAAGGGGGGAGGGTGTGGGAGGGGGGTGTCCGCCCTCGCACAGAATTTTTGAAAATCTGTGTGGGAAAATGGCGTTTTCTTGCATCTAAAACACCACTATTTTTGGTATAGAGGTCATTGCCAAATTAACCCCCCCCCCCCCATGAAAATTAAAAAAAGATAAGATTAAAAAAAAAAAGGTCCCCGGTTTAAAATTCCTTTGTGTAAAGGCGGAAATCTCGAACCTTGCCCATCAGGCCAATGATCAGAGCCGATAAATTATGAAAATGTACTTATGGTATGGTTTATACAATAATTGCATGAGAATGCGGGGCATCCCAGTCGATTTCGTGCTGAAGTTGTTTTGCTAGTTTTTAAATCACGGGATCACGATACGTTGCAAAAAGACGCAAAGGTTAGCATAGTTCCAACACAATAGGACACCAAAGTGGCATTCACTCTTTCGGGATTCCTTTCTCGTTGATACAATGCCATGGAACTTGGTCTATATCACATGCTTGCTTGAACATCATTTACCAAGCCGGGACTGATTGGAAACAAAGATAAAGTAGGTCAGTTGAATTCCGTCATAAAATCACATGTCATGGTGCATTTCTGTCAGTTTTCGGAGAAATTGTCTACGGAGCATACAAATGTCATGGTAACCTTTCAACACACAGGCTCCCCAATGGTGGAAAACATCTCTTACAAATCTAACAGCAACTCTTTGGAATTCAAGTGGAAGAAACCTGCCTGTGAACATTTGATAGAGGATACGGTTAATTACACGTTTCAACTGAATGGGACGGAGATACACGTTGCAAGTAATAGTTCTTGGAATAGTTATAACTTTACGGACCTTCTACCCTGCACTACGTACGAGTTTAGAATGGCAACTTCGTGGAATGAAAGTATGTCTGAGTGGACGGGTGTTTCAGCAAGGACTGCCCAAGAAAGTGAGTTGCCCTTTCGTAAGTAAATATTCTGTTTTGTTTCTTGTACTTCATTTCTCATCGTATCGCAATATCATGCCTTTAGAAAAAAAAAATAGCTAGAATTGAATTCCTGTTATTATTGCTTAATTATAAGGATTTCTTGCCCTGTAACAACCAGACAGGTATCCAGTGTCATTCGTACAAGGCTGTCTCTGATCAGAAAATATCAGTCTTGTTTTTGTTTTAATTTTTTATGTGTTTTATGTTTTGAATATAATATCATTTATGCATAAGGTTGTTTGCCTGTTTGATGTTTCTCTCCTTGTCAGCTTTGTCTGAAATCAACCAATCCCTGGCTTGATATTACGTATATATACGTACACATCGTGTTGCCAGCAAACTCAATTTCTTCTTCTCAGGTTTCAGAATGAGAACTTATCATCAATCATGAGTCAATGCGCAATTCCGAGAATTGACATCAACGATAACTGTGTTTTATTAGGGGTTGTTGATGTTGTTGTTGTTGTTGTTGTTTTTGTTTCGTTTTGTTCAGACGTTGCACATAGAGTCTGGCGAGACCATTACTATGGCGACCTGAACGAAAGCAACATTTATATGTCTTATTCAATCTGACGGAGAATTTATAACAATCAATTGTAGTGGGTCAAAACCTGCAACTGCAAATAAACTTAATGAAAGTACCCCTATTTGGAAAGAATTTTAGAGGATTTTTTTTTAATATCCGACTTATGTTATATAAACTTTTCCATTACAAAAAGTCACCGCAGTAATTGCTGCAGTAGCCACCACCACTATCTTGGCAACTGCAATATTAACACTTGAAACAAACCTCTTTTGATATTCATTGTAATGTTAGGATTATCCAATTTTGCTTGTGAAACATTAGAAGTTAGGAAAATCGAACAAGCGTACATCAAAAATTAATGGTCGGAGGCCGAGTGTCCTCTTGTACTTAAATGTTGTGTGAAAATTATGGCAATGCATACGGCTCGAGTCAAGATGTACGTACTAACTGCGCATTAGTAAATCATGTGATCTTTCCTGTGGATAAAAACATCGTTTTTGAGAGACCTTATCAGAAATTGCCCTGTGTTATTTGCTTCAGGGAATGAAACTTATCATGAAGGTATGGCAAGTCTCAACTTCCGTGATGAACAGGAAGCAATTAAGATGTTACATCCGCTAATTCTCTACTGTCAGGACTGAAAATGAGTGCATAGTGAGAAAATGTGCAGTCATAATGTGTCCAAAAAGCTGGTGTTGATGTAAAATCGATCAAAAAAGCAATCTACTCGACTTGAACGTTGTAGTTCGTGCTATATTCATAATAACAATTAACAATATATTGACAAATTTCCAGTCCCAGGAAAACCAGGGATCATCTCGCCACTTCACAGCAAGAGTCCGTCGATGATACGTGTTACTTGGTCTCCCCCAAGCTCTCTCTGTAAACCGGAATACTACGAAGTACACTA
The DNA here is from genome assembly GCF_964275005.1 of Diadema setosum. Taxonomy (NCBI): domain Eukaryota; kingdom Metazoa; phylum Echinodermata; class Echinoidea; order Diadematoida; family Diadematidae; genus Diadema; species Diadema setosum. The sequence goes on along the minus strand of NC_092697.1, from coordinate 33,494,409 downwards.
CCGTTTGTTGGAGAGGGGAATGTGCCGTGCGACCACGGGCAGGAAGCCGAGGCTCGCGGGATCAGTGCCTAACACGACTAAGAGCTTTAAAGTCAAAGGTCTCCATCCCTACTCATTGTACGAGGTCTTCGTGAGGGGAAACACTTCGGCGGGATATGGTGCCTTTGCGGTCCGAAATATTACAACAAATTATACCGGTATATTGCTAAGATTATTGTTCTTCTATAATAGTTTTATTATATATATATATATATATATATATATATATATATATATAATAAATTATACATAATGTTGTTCATATAGCTGCATCTTGCTTCACAGCCAATTTTATCATTATAACTCGTATAAAATGTATCTCATAAATCTTAGATTCATTTTGGCCTTGCCTGCTTCTGAACCAGCTCTGTTAAGAAATACAATTTATGCTATAATTACACATCACAAGAAAGCTTGGTGTCAAAAATATGGGGAAATCAGTTATATGATTATGTTCACGTAAGTGTAAAACTTTGTGTTCACAGAGAAATTGCTTTCCTTCTCTCTTCTGAAATCGATGTTTGGATCTCCCTATTAGCTCCGACTTTACCGCCTTCCAACGTGCGTGCAACCATCATACATCCACGGAGTCTCGTATTTTCATGGAGTGAGCCGACTTGCAGAGGGAGAAATGGCGAAATCACGGGCTATCGATACAAGCTGTTTGACCAGAAAGGTATTGCACATATCAATTCAAAGGTGGTACGAAATATAATGTGACGCTGTAATGCATGCCATGTTCGTAACCCTATAATTCATTAAAGTGATGTCGTATATGACCCTTTAAAGGCATGGTACAGGTTTGGTTGAGATGGGGATTCAGATTTTTTTTTCAAGATAATTCGAAACCACTAATGAAGTATGAAAGGGAATAAAATTCTAAAGGAATTGAAAGCTTGTTTGATGAAAATCGGTTTGAAATGTGCGATATATCCCAAAACAAAGTAAGATAAAGCGATCCTTGTGAAAGCTGGGTTCCACCTTTAATGAGAATCACTTTTTGGGATGATATTTGGTGTAGCATTCTCAGTGTTGCTATTCCACTATTAATTGTTTTCAACAAATAATGTTAAGATTCTTATCGATTATCGTATTTGAAGAAGATTTCATTGTTTCCCTTTAGATTATGCGGATTTGTTTGTTTGGTTTTTTTTCTTTTTTTGTTCGTCTTATATTGTTATAATGTTTGTTATTTTTATGGTTATTATTCTGTTGTGTGATAATTCTCAATGCTACATGTTTGTGCTGGAATGCCTCCGAGAAACTATAATCAGTGGTAATCCGTTATTGCTTTTGTCAGCCCAGACCAGTTTGTGGCATCCTCCTTTCTTTAGTTGTGTCAATGTTCTGCGTGATACATATGTCTTGTACTTCTACTGATGTGTTGTGTTGTTTCTGTGCCAATAAAATAGCGGTAATAATAATCATTGCCTAGTCTTCAAATGGAGTGTTTAAGCTCTTAGTTGCTGTTTGATTGCAAGCAATACTTCCTGGCCACACCAGGGGAGCATTTCATAATTATATTAATTATCTTTTATTTTCTGACAAACTGTTTTAAGCTACTAAAGTCCTTGCATCTCATTGGCTGAGAGCATTTTTTTTTCCGACAAAATGCCTCATGAAATGCCCCCCCCCCCCCAACAGTCAAATCTGTAGCCTAATTTCACTCTGGTGGTATGTTTATCTACTCACATTTGGATGCTGACCAACCCAAACGATTACCATCTGTGTATTCGTAAGGAGGGAAAACAACCGTTATACCTTTATGGTACACATGTATATGTTACATATTTATGTATTTTTGTGAAAATGTGTGGTGATGTTTTTGTGCAATATGTTCATACCTAAATATGATTACTGATGTGGATGTTATGTACGACAGCTCAATGATGTTCTGTTTAATTTAGAGGTATTTATATGTCATTGCAATGTATTTTAGACTTCGGGGTACGAGTTTGCATTTTTTTACCATTAATAAACCATTCATTCATTCTTTCATTTTCATGCAGCCAAAATTCAACGTGCAGCAAGAATTCATAAGTGTATCCATGAATGTCTGCTAAGCTAAGGATTTTGTGCCCAGACATCTTTCATCCCTTTCTTCTTTCTTTCTTTCTTTCTTGTGTATGCAGGATCAACATTCTTCAAAAGTGTGAACAGCACTGTGACGTCGGTTGTCGCTGAAAATCTAATGCCTTATTCAAACTACAGCTTCTCTGTCAGGGCTAAAAACTACGGGAAAGGAAGAGCTTGGGCAAAAGCGATCGTAGTGCAAACTGCAGAGGACAGTACGTTTTTTTTTTTTTTTCTGGTTATCTATTCTGTTGCAGACATACACTGATTACGCAGAAAGAAAATACAATAAATTGTAGATCTGTCACAAGTCAGGCACCCTATTAACGTATATATATATATATTGTATATATATACATATATATAATATATATATATATATTATATATATATATTATATATATATATATATATATATATATATATATATATATATATATGTTATATATATTAAAATCAGGTACTAATAACTTGTGCATCGCTTCTTCACTACCGTACGCGATGAACTTTCTACAATGGATCAAAATTACATTTTCTGCTTTGCTCTTTGTAATGGTAAGAAGGAAATACAGTGGTTAACTGAAAGTAACAGCAAGGATGTAGCGCCAACGTACATCTTCTTACATGGCAAACGTACCAACACTCTGCGTACAACAACCTTTCCTGAGGGTCCTGCCATTAGACATTCCCAATAACCGTAGTGCTTGAAAGCCAGAACACTTAGGACAAAAGAGCGAAGAGACATCGTGGATACCTCACCATTTTTCAAAGTGATTATATCTTGAAAGAATCGAAGTAAGGAACAATTCTTGTAAAAAAAAAAATAAAAAAATTAAAAAAAATGCGCCCTCCGCGGCGACGAACATTTGCCGAAGGCAAGGCGTGAATATTCTGTACAGCGAAATAGTACAAACAGAGGGTTTGGAAAGCAGACTAAATTTGAAGTTGATTGGTATAATCCATATAACCTTGGTACAATTATTGGGATACTTACATTAGCCAACAAACGTGAAGAACGTTAATACAAGATGTATTGTCGAAAAACGGAATAAACTTGAATTTGAATATTGTTAGAGGTGTTTGTTGTATTTTTTGTCTGATGTCGTCTCCTGACGACTGGCAGTTCCAGGTCCTCCTCTGGATGTCACGGTTACTCTCGTTGACCTTGAGACCCTGGAAGTTGAGTGGCAGAAACCAGAACCACCAATGGGAAAGGTCGTCGCCTATTACATCATAATCTCGGAGAAGGGCGGAAGCACTACTCGAAACATCAGCTACGACTGCGCGAGAACTTGTCAAAATACCCATCAAGTGCATAGGATTGTTAGCCTCATGGCAAACACAACTTACTCAGTCAAGGTACTTATTCGGAATACAGGTCTTTTTTATTTAATAGGTAGACAATTTCTTTATTGACTGGGGTCTGAAGAGAAGCTTCTCGCTTCTAATGACGGCCAACATTTTGTGTTTATATTGATCTGATAGTTCTTTTTGTAAAGTTGCAGATTAAAAGATATAGGCCTACAGTCGAATAACTTTGTGACCAAGTGTTTGTCTGAAATTTGCAAAGTTTCAAAGAGTTCTCTTACGTAGGATATAATCTTTACATGGCTGTCATTTGTCATTTCCAAACCAGGTGTCTTATCATTGCAATGGAGATATTGTGAAAGAAACAGGAACAGGAATACTGATTTCATCTTACATGTATCATATGCAAATGTGTCACCCGTACTAAAAAGGCAAAAGAAAATAAGCAAGTTCTTTCATGATTGTTACATTTTTCGTTGTACTTTTTTCTTCCCCCTTGTCACTTGAGCTCAGAAATTAAACAAGGACATTCATATATTACCAATTGCAGCATTTTTAATGCTTTTTCAGGTTTCTGCCAGAACTAAAGTCGGCATTGGAGAGGGAAGTCCAAATCCTCCTTGCACAATAAGGACAGTGGAGGGATGTGAGTAAAATCATACTTTAAAGCCGATATATTTTGACCAATGTTTTGCAGTCCCTTGCTTAGTGAATATCCAGCAGAGAATCTACTTTTGTAGAAGGATTTCCTTTTAAAAAGCTGATAGCGTTGGATTCATGGGTGACTCCATTCACTCGCTGCCCAACGGCATGCATTCGAAAACCACGAATAGCACCGGTCAGAGTGCGTCGAAGGGTAACTGTCGTTGGTAACAGACAACTCCAGTCGAGATTTTTCTTCTGTGTGAATACTTACACAAAGATCAGTGATAAAGCTGTATACGATTTGTTACTGGGATTCTCGAATACATCCTAAGAATCCCCACTCCATGGTTTCGTCACGTTCCCTTGTCTGTAAGTTATTGATGCTGGTAAGAATTTATATAAACCAATTGATGAGAGTTACGCACGATATGACAAAAAGGATACCTCAAGACAAGCATTATTCTTTCACAGACATTTTTTTTTTGTATGTCATTTGTAAGCTTCCTATCTGGCGTCAAGCCTTCGTTAGCATGGTGGATTAAAATTTGTGAAATCGTTCGTACATCCAACATTTCTTTGGTTTTATTATCTTCCTTGAAACATCAAGATCCGAGCGCTCCTGGTAGTATCACTCTGACGAATCCTTTGGTGTCATCTATATCAATCCAGTGGCAGACTCCGACCTACCCAAAAGGCACTATCAGACAGTATGCTGTGAGCATATTATACAACTACTGGTATAATTTCATTATTGTAAAATTATAGAAGCTGTTGTCTGGTGTGGACAATCACATGAGAGCTGCCTTCCAGTTATCTTTTCTCCGCTGTAGGAGTTGGGGTGGGGCCACTGGGACGTTGAGGGCAAAATGTTGGAGCGATCCTTCGTGGAAATGCCCAATACGTTTGTGGATCTTTCATGATGTAGAAATTCTTCTAAAGAATAAGAAATGAATACCAGAAATGGTTGGTCGTGCGTCATGTTTAAACATATTGATGAAAGACGTAGTGCTGGTGAGAATTAAATGCAATTTAGGCCTGTAATGCTGTTCGAGGTTCGTCGCCCTCTGCCATCAAGATTCAATTTCCCGTCTGTGGAGTCAAATTGCTTTTACTCAGGCATTTATCGATTCACTTGTTCCATCCTATGATTCCACACGACGGATTTGTAATTTTGTGTAATTTTGGAGAATACCGTATACAAATATGTGATAGACGCATATTTCTAAAATAGTATTTTATTTTACGAATAGTTCAAAAGAATGAAGCGTTCTAACACCCCCCCCCCCCCCATGTACTTCCATCAGATTCTTTACAGGGTTGTATCTAGACCGTACGACGACGAGTTCAAACCAAGCACTGATTTCTCAAATACAAGCATAACAGGTGACTCGACTTCTTATACAATGACAAACCTGGATCCGGCAACAAAATACCATGTATGCGTCGCCGCAGCCACGGGTGTCGGATGGGGTGTCAAGAGTGACTGTAAAGAGTTTTATACGGAGCCTCAACCAGGTAATTCTAGTTGCAGGATTACTGAGAATGAACATGACTTCTGCAGATGGAAAGAGTCTAGACATATTCAATTCAATTAAATTCAGTTCAATTAAATAGTTTATTTATTTCCTTTGAAAAAAAATGTTTCAATGCGGTACATGTGCCAATTTGACCCTCATTCAACTGATAAGAATAGTTCATTGAACACAATCTAAAATATGTGCACAAATGATATCATAACAAACATTTGATCAAAACTATGGAAAAGAATGATCCACTATAAAGTCAGCTTGTAGGACGTGGAACACTGGAACGAAAACAACAGTAACACCAATATACCAATAAATTATGTTCATATTGAATTCATATATATCTAACATTGTACATGTAATCATTGATATATACACAGCTACCCATTTCTAGATTATACTTCTGAAATTTTACGCTGTGGGTTAACACAACGTGCCCATTTACATTACAGATCACTTAATCAGATTTTTCCAAAATACGTAACAAACAATTTTATTTGTCAAACATTTATCACGATGTGTTTAGGAATGTGTGTAGAAACACTTTACCTGGTTTTGAGGCGCGTAGCCGTAATTAGTCTTCAATAAAATGTCAGGTACAGTAGTTACTATAAGCCACGGCAGTCGAGCGAGTTCGATCAAACACTCGTGTAACCTCGATGAGAGAACAGGGGCTTCCTTTTCCAATTTCATTTTCTTCTGTTCAGGTGAGACATTAACATCGTCTAGTCACTCGTTGTAGGAGGGCAAATTTTCATTACAGGAGTGCACCAATGAATCCAAATGGGATCGCAATAAAGTGTGCCGATCTTATCACTTTGGACAATTTTTGGATCAAATTTACAAACCTTATAAGCATTACCTCTTTCATGCATCCTAGAAATAGTTTCATTGCAAAAGCGATAGCGGCATTGCCGAGAGTGTAGAGTAGTCACCTTCCTTTCTCAAAAATGTTGACTTCCATGTTATATCATAAACTCGTAGTGTCAGAGCTTCCGGAACTGGACCCGCCAAAGGTGAAAGTAGCGAATAAGACGGCGGTTGTGATGTTTGATGTGCTTGATGGCGCTTTGGGACTCTACATCACGTGAGTACACATCAGTCGTCGAAAATTATGATAATAATGATGACAGGAGAAAGAAATTGAAATTAAGATTGCGATCAATCAATGTGTGCAGTGCATCGAATGACAGACCCAGAATGGTTAAAGGGGATTTTACGCCAAGTTACTATTACATTGATTTTGTATCTTGATTCAGTGAATGCAGCTCAGTGTAGTTTGATCAAACTCGGACAATCTGTTCAAAAGTTACACATCTGTAAAGTTTTGGTGAAATATATGTGCCGTTGTCACTTGATAAGAAGAGTACAACAATTTACAAACCACGATAAAAGAAAATACAAAGATAATTATTATATATATATATATATATATATATATATATATATAATTTTCCTAGCATTATGAAAGAGCACTTGACTTTCCTCTTTTGGAAGGCGGGGGGGGGGGGGTAAAAGTACCATATTACAGTAACAAGTTGAGGGAATTTCTGCTTTTCTTATTAAAAAAGGAATTTTGTGAAAGTTGTCTTCTGTTACGAATAATAATAAGATTATGTAATCTTGTATGTTGTTTGGTGGTTTTTTTTTCATCTGTCATCTACAGAAACATCAGTTTAGCCGTTATGAAAACCAACGCCCCTACAAATCGCAAACAATGGAGTCGCAGAATACCTACATGTACCTCCTGCATTGTAGGAAGATGGAAAAAGTCGGACGTCCCCACGAACTTTACCCTTGGTGACAATACCACTCATGGACGCTACCATAATGCCCCTTTGGAAGAAAATATGACGTACTGTGTATGGCTGGGTGTCGTTAGTATGACAGATGTAAAGGTAGGGGTTACTTTATGGTCAAGATTTTTGTACGGCAATCCTTGCTTTTTGCATGAATCGGTTTAAGGCCAAAAGCTGTTCCAAGCTTTACCTACTGAAAATAATGTAATAATGTAGTCAACAAATCGAAACTGTGAAAGTCTCATCCGCTTGTAATTACTGCAGGTAAATCCATGTTCCAGTAATGGCTGATGTGTTTGTGTGTGTTTTTTTTTTCTTTGTTTTTCTTTCATTTTCCATCTAAGAAGATAGCCCATATTCAGCTGCAATAGCTGGTCTTCCATTGGGTCCAGTTCATGGTCCAACAGGATAATTGGATAGTTGCGCGATTTAATGTGTGTAGAAATGATTCATCAGTCGTAGGGAAACTGGTGAGTATCCCTCGAAACATCGTTTCAGTTTAAATGCAAACTTAACTAAAGCCAGCTTGCAGACGTCCTTTGCATCAAATGTGGGATGGGGATATGCAAAGGTATGACGGACTTCCTTGTCCGTCTGGTTCGGTTTATTCATGACCAGACAAAGATTATGCATGGTTACTGGCTAGTGATTCTATAAAGGTCTATTGCTCAGTCTATACATACAATTATTCTCATAAAAGATTTCAGGAACCTTGATAGTAAGCGTGTGTTGGAAAGAGAGCAGCATCGCATTCAAGATAATTGTCATCACTTCGCCACGACGGTAATGTTCCTTCGTTCCATTTTTTTTTTTTTTCAGGAGACTGTTAGATACGGACTACCCTCATTATTTGTCGGTGAGTACAAAGTACCTTTAAAGGGATATTTTTGTTTCAGTTGGGAGGGCGCGTCAGATTTTTATTTTTGTTTTTGTTTTTGTGAGACAATGAGAAACCACTTATGAAATTTGAAAGCATAATTTATGTGGGATTCAAATTAGTTTATGAAATTTGGTCTTGCAATGGCTGAGATATCCACAAACAAAGTAGTCCTAATATTAAAAAGGTTATCGATACCATCCACCCTACACATTACATCATTCACTATTCAGCAAATTCCTGACAAGTACAGTTCCTTTTCATAACGATCAACCCTCTTTACACAACTAAGTATTCGTCAGTGAATTCCAAATACAACGTCAAGTTCAATATTTTGTATTTATTTTCGCACCTGCATGGCCAGTTTATTGATTTGTTTGAACGTTTTATAAGCATGGAATGAACAAATCGCTGAATGACATAACATACAAATGTAAACGTCTATTACGTCAAGTAGAGTTGAAGACACTGGTTCTTCTAATTCTATAAGATTTATTATTATTATTATTATTATTATTATTATTATTATTATTATCATGACAAAATTGCAGTGTTGCAGGAAAGTCGGAGCTGTCATACCCGATAAATCTTGTTAGTTGAATTGTAAGACTAGAGTGGCTTAGTATAATGGTATTTCTTGCCCCAAGAGTGTGTGTGTGTGTGTGTGTGTGTGTGTGTGAGGGGAGGGGGAGAGGGCACTACTTCCCCGACCCCTCCCCTCCCAAATCATTTGGTCCATGAATTGCTCTGTATTTTACAGTTTGTCAGTCCTAAGTGCCTGTATCATTCAATGTGGCTTTATGCTTTCTCGTTACAGTATCGAGTGGAAGTAATGACAATAATCAAGATAAGACGAGCATCATTGTTGGGGCAGTATTCGCGCTATTGCTGGTAATGCTGATCCCAGTGGCTATGATCAAAGTGTGGTATGTAAGACACTTCTAAACAGCTGAAAAAAAAAATCATTTTATGCAATCCCAAAGCGAAATAAAGTCTAAGTTATCACACATGACAAAATCTACTTGCGATGTGCCTCCCACTTTCTAGTTGCAGGTGGAATTAACTCCCCTGTTGAGCAATACTTTTAGAATATATCCCACTAGAAAGTGATACCCTTGTTCTAGTTTACTAGTGGCCTCTTCCATGAAGCAAATTCCAAGATAATAATGATTGACATACGTTTCTCATTTACTTTCAAAACTGCTTTCATTCCGTACTGGTACTATGTGTATATACAATACTAGAGAGGGAGTGTGTGGCCTGTTTTGCATAGTACAAGTCATCACATAAGTATGGGGCCCTTTACAAGAATGTCTAAAGACCTCAGGTAATATTACCTCACAACAATGTACACTACGTCTAAGGCATTACCTTCAAGCAAAATCTTATTTCTCCCCATGTCTCTTCTCTTGTGATTTCTCTCATCCCCCCCCCCCCCGCCACATTACCTTCAACCTGATCTAGACATTTTCGTTTTTTGCCTGAAGGGTTTTGATAGTATAGGGAGAGAAAACAACCTAGTATTTCCAAGGACGCCATCATGTTATGGATCTCACTGATAGTTTTTCTCCTTTTTTTCATTCTTGTTTTGAATATTTTAATGTCGAGTGGAATAAACCTCTCTTTTTTCATTTCATACTTACTTTGAACAATTGCGCAGGAAGAGGAGAAGTCTCACCATTGGAAATCCAACCGCTACCAGGGAAGAGAGTGGAAAAGTGCCTATCGAAAGTGAAGAAGACAAGTATGTCATCTAGGCCCCGATTCATTAAAAAAGATTATAAAATGGGTTCAAAAATGTAGCCAATAGGAAGCGCTGAAATGAGTCACGTGTGCTTTGGTTATTTTAGTCCCATTGCACTGCGTGTTAAATTTTATTGCCGATCGTCTATGCGCGCGGCGGCTCCTTTGAATTGCATGCATACGCGCTGTCAATCCTGTAACTAGTTCGGGCTGCCGGCTAAGCGGACGGCCGGCCTTTCTTCCCTTGTGCACGACATGTGTGGCGTATGTATACTCTTATACGTACAGTAGAACAAGCGTTGTGGGACCGGACGCGTACATGGAGTCACTTTGAAGGGCAAATCCAACGATTTAGCAGGTTAATTCTCACGACGTTTTCAGAGTATGTCGTCTAGCTAGTAGGCATATATGAGGAGTCTATATCAAGTCTTTAAGGTAAAGGGTGCATATTCTATGTAAGATAAGTAAGTTTTCATGCGGGAACTTTTAGTGTCCGGAAACCCAACCCCCATCATACTTATATGTGCGGGATTTCCGAGTGCGACGTGCGTAAATGTTTGGGACGAACATCTTCGGACATCTTGACCCACAAAGGTACGTGAAAAATCAGTGCTGTTCGTTTTCGAATTTTCAACCCATTTCATAAAACAAATGATGCTACGCCTCCACTAACGAACTCTATCCTGTGCATTATTTGTATAATGTTAGGATAGCACCTCTTACTGGAATGGCAATTGTCATGGTAACGTCAAGAGTCCAGCTTTCTGATTGGATGTTGCCATTGGACTCTTAACGTTACAATGACAATCGCCATTAGACAAAGAGTTGCTATCGTATCAATTTTTTATGAAATAAGGCCCTGGAGTACAATCAGATTTACATACAATGATATCGGTAAAAGTAACATCAACGAGCGACACGAAATGTTCGAAGTCGTAAGCTCAAAAGACACGCCAAATTTCAAGAAAATACAGTTGTAGAAACATTTTATAAAGTTCGCAAAAAGACCACGAAATGTAAAGAAAATGATAACAAAAGGCGTATGGACAAATTTGTATAACACTTCGAATGAATGAAAAAAATACTTTAAAGCAAATAAACATATTAGTCGTGATCATTGCAATGGCAAGCAAATGTCACAGTGTCATTCACACGTGAGAGATGGGTGTTTATGTTTCTCTGATCATGACTATGTATACCACATTCATGTACATGTTTATTTTTCTTTTAAATGTTATACACTTCTTTTCATTATACAGCGAAGGCTACACCATGCTTTTGCACGGGTTACAACCAAGCAGTAAGTTTTCACACAAATTTAAACAGTCCAACTTCAAGATGTAATGATGGGTATGTGTGTGCGTGTGTGTCTCTGTGTGTGTGTGTGTCTGTGTGTCTGTGTGCGGCTGAATAAAACCTCGAAAAATATCGAGAGGAAGAAAAAACAGCCGAAATATCCTGAGAAAATGGAACATAACACTATTCGTATTTTTCAGAAGTCCATAAGGGTCGAAATATAATACGAATCTATATGTCCATGAAATTTTGTGGTTTTTTTTAGCTTTTTTTACTTTCCAGCAATTGGGCACCATGACACTGAAAATCATGTCTCCTTTTAACCTTTGTCCACTTTGCCACATCTTTCCATGATTTCTGATATACTATATTATAAAATAATATTGTATGCCTCCTAGCTGAAAATAAATTGCTAATCTCAAAACGTCCAAGGATGTTAAATGATAATTACTTTGATTCCGTGTCTGAGATTATTGACATATTCTTAACGGCATCAATAGGCATATTGTGTTTTATAATATTGTTACTATTTTCAGACCTGCTTAAAATCAACCCAGCATGCGACATTTTGTAGGATGTCTGCTACAAGTTCACAAATGAAACGGGTAACTTAAAGAAACACTCGGATGAAAAAAAAAAATAGTCAAGAAATTTGCAATGTCAATATGATATATAATATATATTGTTCACTGTTTAAGCTTTGGAAATGATATGCGTAAATTATTTCATTTCACCTCCCCGAAAAAAAAAAACAAGTTTACTTAAAAACGTTTTTTGTGATTCACCTGTAGCCCAGGAGGAAATATATGAAACTATCAGCAATTCGGGGGAAGTCAATAGTGATACCACCAACGCCACCTTGCACATGCCGCCGGATAATCGTCACATTCTCGTACCTCTTCACCTGCTTCAAAGATACGTGACCGACAAAAAGACGAGTTCTACTTCCGGTTTTAAAGAGGACTATGAGGTAAACAGTTTGTTTCTGCAAAGTACGCGATGCCTCTACCCCCCCCCCCCCTTCTCGTCTCCTACACAGCCATAATGACTGTTTCTAGATACTAGCATAAGTGCGTGTGCGTGTTATAAATATTATAGTATATAATTTACTTACGTCACTCTTTTGACTCAAGTGCCGACTTTGGAGGTTGATAGGAAAGAGTCATAGCGTTTTCTTTTCCGTGGCTGTCGGCAAACGCTTTGAACTTGATGGGCAATAGGTCATTTTGATAAAAAAAGAGAGGAATGTGGTGGGGACATTGTTCTACTCAAGTCTTGCCGTCAGTCGAGAAACAGATGATGAACGGCTAACAAATTTTGCAACCCAATGGTTGTTGGCAGTTGGACGTTGTGATACAATGACTGCATGCATAACATATTTTCATTCCGAAACGCTAATGCGTGTCCTACAGTTATTTCGCTTTGACACATTCGAGAGCACTCTTTCGTTACCATGGAAGTACCATGAACACGTTTTATGACGTTTCTGTGATACTGAGAATTCAATATATTCTGCACTAATTGCCAGAACCAGTGAATCTCGACCTCAGCAATCGCTTCCGTCTGTATGGCGTGACCAGCATTTATCGTCGTTGATGTTCTAACGTTGATGTTCACACATGAAATGTATTTAAAACGTGTGCAAGAATTAAGTCTGAATTCTCCTTTTAACGAATTGTTCTATTTTTTTTTCCTCACAGAGTATCCCGTCCATCCAACTCCATGCGTGGACGGTAGCTGAGAGAGTCGAAAACAAACAGAAAAACCGTTTCCAAAACATAATTCCGTGTATGTGTTCATATTCCAAGTTGTACAATTGTAGAATATTAAATATGTAAAAAAAAATTAAAAAACACTTAAAACCTTTAGGTAGCACGAGCAGCACAATCAAGACATTCTGTCAGTACAAGAAAGGTACATGACACGTATCAAAGAGTCAAAGATTCAAAGATTCTAATCATTTATCATCATGCACTAAGGCATAAAAAAAATCTTTTCAACAGTCTCCATTTCAAAATTTCACATTGAAAGGAAAATAAGTATATATGTATACATAACTGAAATAAAAGTAACATAACACTAGACAAAGTATATCAAATACACATATCATAATAATAAAAGTATTGCACTTGGTCCCAGCACATGTACATGTTCTTTATGGAAATCTTGAAACAGATATTTGTTTTTTTAAAGAAAGCTGCTTTATTGTATTTTGTCTAGTAACATGGCATCTCATAAGAAATGCAATTCGGTTCCTGGGCACACGATTTCTTTTCTCTATACATCATCCAATAATCTGTCACCGAGTTTAGGGCAAGATTGTTGTTTTTTCTCTCTCTCATAAATATTAATCAATGATTCTCAGCCATGGTTGGGAGATCTAACAATAATTTATAGGAACAGCTTGGAAAAGACGTGTCCCATTCCCTGTTTCAATTTAACAAGCCGATTAAATAAGAACATTTGTTTCAGATGTTTGAACGGTTTTTTTTTTTTCGTACAGACGACCATTCTCTGGTTAAACTGGACCCAATGGAGAGCGAACCTCATTCTGAATACATCAATGCCAGTTTCATCGACGTAAGTCATAAGCCTTATATTCTCTGGTGATGCGAAAATGAAATAGGTTTGCTATTCCACAGGTTCGTTATTGCGAAGCACACAATTCTCTTTACCTTGGTTGGTTATTCTGAAAATATAAAAGGGTTCGTTAATCCAAAAATGAAATAAGGTTCGTTATACCGAAGGTTCTCTAAAGTTGAAAGTGAAATAGAGTTCGTTATTCCTAAAATTCCTTAATCAGAAATAGAAATAAGGGTCATTATTCCGAAGGTTCGTTGTTCCGAAATGGAGAATAAGATATTGCGAAGAATGGCTCATCTTGAGGTGGCATACTACGGAGGAATAGAAGCACCCCTGTTTTAATCAGTAACACAATTCCAATTACGATTGAATTCCGATTTGTCTGTATTAGTATTTGTATCGTGTGTGTTTACAATTACATGTATACATGTCTGTGTGGTTGTGGGTGTGGATGGCTCTGTGCGTGTGCGTTTTATTCAATTTTCATCGGTAAATACTTAATCATTTTGTTTCCTCATAGCAATATCGTATCTTTTCGCTAAATGAAATTATTTCTTTTTCGGAATTACGAAGCAGATTTAATTGTCGGATTAATGAACCTTCGAAAGAAAGAACCTTACTTCACTTTCGGACTAACGCCCCTCCATTAAAAAAAAAAAAAAAGAAAGTTATTTCGTTTTCACATTAACGAACCTAATTTCATTTTTGGATCAACGAACGCTTATTCAGTCTCGGTATTACGAACCTTCGGAATAACAAACCTTCAGAATAGCGAACTGTATAAAACCGTATTTTCTCTGCAATGATACATAAACTGTCCAAAAAAAATCAAGAAAAGAAAAAGCAAGTAAACCGCCTGCCAGTGCTACTATTTTTTTTTTAAGTAGAGAGAAAATGGTCTTCAAATTAATGAGGAAAGTTTAGCCTTTCAGTAAACCAGGAGACGGGTAAGACATCAAACTTTGAAGCCCTATTAAATTTTGATATCAAGACTTGTCAAACATGAATTGTTGTCGTTCCCCATAATTTACACCAGATATAGCCATACATGTAAGTTGGTGAGATGATTGTTCCAACCTGACATTCCAATCCTACTCCTAAATGGAATGGATAACAGAACGTGTTTGTTTGTTGTTTGTTTATTTGTTCGTTCGTTTGTTTGTTTTTGTTACGGAACAGATTGATAACATAAGTAATCTTCACAATTCCATTGTTTCACAGGGATTCAAGGGAAAGAGAAATCATATTGCCGCCCAAGGTATGAATTGATATCTTAGTGCATAATGACTTAAATCATTTGCAATGAATGCTTGACGCTTTGTCTAGTTTTGCAACTCACTTGAAATCTATATCTTTGAGGTATTGGTACGTATTATTTTTCTCCTGGGTAGATTGTTACAATTAATTTATGTATGAATATGTTGTGTTTCTAACCTTAAAAGTGACATCCTGAAGCCACCTTACGAGCTGCTTTGAAATCAAACCTATATAGATGCATATCAAAAGACCGTTGCAACCACTCACAAAAACAACAAAGGAACCGAAATTGAAGAGAATAATCTAATGTAAATGGGTTCCTTTGAGATTTTGAACGATTAATACTTAAATAACTCCATTTTACTATCAATAAGATTACTTATAACATATTCTGTAATCATTACTTTTTATAATACGATAAAATTACATCCAGACGAGCTCTTGAAAGAAAGTGATTTTTCAATCAAGAGTTTTGCGGTCTTCTTAGCAATGACACGCATCAGAAAAGATAGTGCTACTTCCGGTAATCATCATTCTCTGGTGAAAGCGCGTATGTTGCAGAGTTTACGTCAAACCTATATTGATGAAAGCATCAATGCTGCAACAATGTAATGTATGCTCTCTTACCTGTGATCATCTTTCAGGGCCAAACTCGGCCTCGATAGACGATTTCTGGCGAATGGTATGGCAATATGACTGCAGAAAGATCGTGATGTTGACAAAGTGCGTCGAGAGTGGAAAGGTAGTGTTTTTTTTATTCATTTAACATTTATCATTCAATTTTCAATTGTATCCCCACAAGAAAAAACAGGTTAGCAAAGGAAAATATACCATAGTTTCAAATTTACATAAGCAAATTTCAAATATATTTATCAAACTGAGAAAACAACTTAGCATTTTTATTTTGAAACAGAGTTCTCTCCGTTTGTAACACGACTACAATACTCTATGTAATACGTAGAAACCATTTTTTTTTTTCAAAACTAATTTAGTTAGAAAGAAAAACATTTTTCATTATAGGTTTGCATACCGCTTTTTGTATCTGTATTTTGCTTTCCTAGGGGGAAAAAAATCTTTTCATTATCTGGTTCAGCCCATCAAATTTCTCTAACGTCATATGTCTCTCACTTTCATAATTTGTGCCATGTTGAAGAATAGTTGATAAGAAACTTATAAATATCATCGAAAGGTTATTCTTCCCTTTTCTAAACAAGAAAAACAACATAAAACAACGCACACATTCCATTCTCATATTGTTGGTGTGTGTGTGTGTAGAAGTACATTTGTTCTTTGTTTGTTCTTTGTAATAATGAGACCGCGCATTCTTCATATCATACAGAATAAATGCGACAAGTATTGGCCGGACAGCACGGCTACTTACGGAAACGTATCTGTTGAAAAGACAACGGAAGATGTTCATTCACATTACATTATAAGAGAGTTCAGCGTGAAGGTAAAATGTTTCTTACTTCTTTCACGTTTCAAAATTTGTTGCTCGTCTGAAATACAAACTTCAGCTAAATCTTTAAGCTCCAACGTAATCAGGGGCAGATCCAGGAATTTCGTAAAGGGGGCGCAAAAATATTTCTGGTGCCACATCCGGGTTTCATTTGTTTTCCCTTTTTATTTCTTTTATTCTAAACAAAAAAGAAATGGCTGCCCGCTCCCTCTCGATCCGCCACTGGTAATATTATATTTAAACTAACAACCGCCCGTCATGCTGCTCGAAGCCTTTCATTATAGATCTAGTTTTGAAACGTATTAATACGTGAATATTGTGATGAGTCAGCATCTATAGCTTTAATGCATCGTGAGAATAACATTGGCATGTGCTTATCCGATGGATCCTGTAATCCTCACATATTTTATGCAAAGTTTTGATTATAGTGTTTTGCTACTAATTCATATCACGCAGTTGATACTTTGCCTCAGTGATACAGACAAAAAAAAAAAAAAAGATAATTGCATTGTAGTTGCTCTGCTTTCATATTTGACATTGTGGGCTTGTTTTGACGGGGGTTTTGTACTCAGATACATCAGTTCAAACGTAATTGTGCAATTAAATCATAACTCATTTTTTACCACTGGTTGCCACAGCAAAACGATTCAAGGCGAACAGTTGTACAATTCCACTACACCTCTTGGCCTGACATGGGAGTACCAGAATATGCCACGCCCCTTGTGAAGTTCATTCGGGTTATTAAGGAGCATAAGGCAGGAGAGCAAAAACCAACCATCGTACATGGCAGGTAATGATGATGTTTTGGGGTCGTTGTCGTTTGGTTGTTGTTGTGGGGTTTTTTTTTCAGTTTAGTTGTGTTTTTTGTTTTTTGTTTGTATTTTGCCTGAAAACATTCTTTTAAATGACTGGTTTTAATACTGGCTTGATTTTAATTGTGTTATCGTGTACGTGGTTCCATATCTCACACCGTAGTCATTTATTGTGCTCTGCGTCTAGAATAAATCTGTTCATATCGATATTGGCACTTGATCCCTTTATGGACTGCATTATTAATTTACTTGTGCTTCCAATGATTTAAACGAAGTTATATTTACAACCAAATACTTCTGTGGTATTTAGAGAAATCAGGCATACACAGTAATCACCAACAAACCTAGACCCTTCCAAGATTTGAGCAGTTTGTTTGTTTTTTTCTACGAAAACTGGTCCCTCTGTTACTTCTTTTGGTTGAAAATGGCACCGTATATGTACGGGAGCAAAGGGCATAAGGAGATTTATGCAAAAAAAAAATGTGCTTACTTCATTTAAGGTATTCAACAACATATACGGAAATGAAATATACTTCTTAGACTGCATGTCACATAAGACTAATTTTCCAAATGACATGATTTATTCTCAAAAGTACCGGTGTAGGAAGGACAGGAACCTTCATCACGTTGGACGCCATGCTGGATCAAGCCGAAAAGGAGGGTGTGGTCGACGTCTACAGCTTTGTCAAAAACATGAGAGAGCAGAGGATAAAGATGGTCCAAGTAGCCGTAAGTTGCGAACCCCATTCCCCCGAAATGCTGTTTACTCTGGTAAGATAGTTGACTTGTAAAAACTAATAATCTACGTCCCCGTATATAACACGATCGAAATTCTTTCGCTTTCGTCCCCATGCTGAAAGCAACACTTTTTTTCGGTCCCTGTGTATTACTTTGAGGATTGATATACTTGCAATAGAAAGCATTAATTTTCGATTTTCACGTTGTTATTTCCAGGAGCAATACGAGTTCATCTTCGAGACTTTGATGGAGACGTTCACTTGTGGTGACACCAGCATCACACAAGATGACTTTCACCTCGTCTACCCTTCCCTCAGCCTCCCCAGCCCCAACACGGGAGCGTCGGTCTTACAAGAGCAGTTTGCCGTGAGTGGAGCAATGTACAATTTTCCCTTAAACTTTTTAATATACCGAAAAACTCTCATAGATCACGAGACGAGATTATAACAAACAAACAACAATCGAACAAGAAATATACACATAAACACAAACAATCTGTACAGGGAGTAACTGAACATTGTTTTCCAGGATGCCATACGGGACGGAAAATCCTCAAATAGCATAAAGAGAAAGAAAGAAATAGAGGAAAGAATGAAATTATTGACTTACGTTTCAAATGCTACGTGATATAGGTGTTTTATTGCTGTCTTAAAAGAATCGACAGAGGAGATAGTGCGAATATGTACAGGAAGTTTTTTTCCATAGAGAGGAACGTGCATGAACAAAAGACCTGTCACCCCACATGGTTTTTGTTCACAACATGATCTGAAATTATGAAAATCGTCTAGACTTCAGCTTTGATATTCCCTTCACGCCACTGCAGTGTACTGCCTCACTTAGAGGCAGTCTAAATGTCTTGTTTACCTTTGGGATTTAAAAGATATTCAAGATATTACTTTGGATGTGTAGGTCAGTTGTATCACAAAACAACATCCTATCATATAAGATATTTGCAATAAAGAATGAAATATAGGAGATATCACAATTTTTCTCATTAAATCATAACTGTAGACGGTTTAGTTTCCCACATTTTCATTATAACTATTGTTTACATTTTGTTTATTTAACAATACTTATCATCGATTACACTGGGTTCAAATTTTTACATTGATTGTTTTCATCCTTTTAAATAACTCACATTTTAGAACTATTTTAAAGCAATAATGCTGGGTTTTTGTTTCACCTGCAATTGGTAAATTATGCCTTTAATCAAAATAATCCAACAGTGAACAACGTATAGTTGTACTGCTTATATTTCATTGTTCTACTGCTTATGTTTCATTGTTCTTTGTCTCTAAAGCACCTTGACACGCACACTGTGAAGCCAAAGGACAATGATCATCAGGCAGCAAAGGATCCTGCTAATGTCAACAAGAACAGATACCAAGACAAGATCCCAAGTAAGTCATAGACTCATAACAAGCTTAACGTCTTACGATCCACAAAGTAGTATGTTCGATTAACTGTTTTTTAAGCTATGGCAGCAATGACCACCACACTAATTCCAAAAGAAGTCATTGGAAAAATCAAGAAAAAGGAGGTTATATAGTAATGCTACTAGAGATTTTGGCTTCTTTGTGTGCTTATAGTGTGGGACGACTTTGAGTAGATTATCGTTCCTTCCAGGTTATGCACTGCTAACAAGGTGGCTAAAGCAATTTAAGTGGCAGTCTCTGTACATATCAATGCATGACATCGGTAAAATGAGTAGGCCCTATAGTAAACTGACAGCCAATAGGCCTGCCTGAGGCTTGCCCGTGAGGAGAGTGGATTGTATCGGTGGATTGGGCAGGTCTTAATAGAATATCCTAAATACAGATGATTGTATCCTTCTATGCAATTCAGTTCAATTCAATTCAACTTTATTTTCATTTCCATTGGATAAACAGGGAATATTATATACCATGCATTAACAGAACATATTTGTAATAATTTCAAAAACATACATTAACAAAATACATGTGATCATGAGTACCAACATAATTACGTTTTTAAGGTATATACATACGCATAGTACAAGGATGGGAATGGAAATGGAGGGTCCCACTAAAAAGCCAAGCTTGTACGATATGGGACACTCAGAAATACATAAGAGAACGAATAATGACTTCATTTCATTAAACTACAAACAAACAAATATATGAAGCAAAATCAAAGAAACCAATGTCATCTCACATTAAATGAAATAACAGGAAGGAACGAAAAAGAAGAAACGAAAAAGAATGGGAAAAAAAAGGGAAAAAAAGAAACTCCAACACACGCCATCGTGGACACAAGCTGACTGGATTCCATGATTTAGGAGTAATAAGACGCACCCTGGAATGATATTGCGAAAAATTGGGTACATATACCGGAAAGAATGCAGAAGAGCGGACATACAAAAAGGTATAATATTCAAAACATGCCATTTAGGGAAAACACCTACAATGCATCATATCTGCCTGACGTTTGCACGTCTTACAGCAACAATCTGCAGTCTAATTTTGAAAATTATTTTGTGCTTTGTGTGACAAAATTGTATCTTTTAAGGTGTAATTGATACCATGTCACCATACATGCATACATCTCTTCGACTTCATATCTCTTATGCGGATTTGATTTTGATTTAACCGTTATTCCGTGTAAACTATACACTTAACATTTTAGCCGACAAGTCGAGGCCGTGTCTCCGTACTGCGGTAGAAAATGGAACCAACTACATCAACGCCTCTTTCTTACCTGTGAGTATGATGATATTTCAATGCCTATCATGGCTAAATGTCATCTGAATAAAAAAAAAAAAAAACAATCATCATGGTAACAAAATTTTGCAGAGATAATGCATTGACATTCTCCTTTATTTCTTTTACCAAATCATTGGTTTTGATGGGATGATGATTCATAATGGAATTTCCTGCCTCGTCCAATGGATATTTTCTTTCGTATTACTCTCACTTTTCACGTCTCATGAGGAAGGTGAAAAGAAAGGCTTCGTTAGTTTGTTTGTTTGGTTGTTTTTTTTTTGTAGGTTTTTTGCCACTTTCCTGGTTTCATTACAGTCTCCGGCGACCTTTGCTACTTTGTATTTAACCAGGTCGCAAATGTGAACAAATAGATGTTTGGGTTATCAACTAAAATAACTATATTTATGGCGTCAATTCAGCACTTTTTTCATTTTCATATCATCCTCTATCGATTGATTTAGGTACATACGATAAACTGTTGTAACGTAGCAGATGTTATAGGGTATGCAAATGGATTTTTGACAGGTGTATAGCGATCATTGTCATCTACCACATTGTCTTAATTTAAATCCTCCGTGAAAACATAATATTTATTTGTAACATGTGCACTTTAATTCCTACGGTTTATGCTGTGTGTTGTATATAGGTAACCTGTTATTGTGAACTGGAATGTAATTTGTTAACGTGCTTTGCGTGTGGGGGAGGTGTGTGTGTTTGTGTATGTGTGTGTGTCTGTGTGAAATAGCTGATAGTAAAGCAAAAACGAAAACAAAAAAGCTCTTAGGAAACACCAATTTGTTATAACGCGCTATAGCGGTTTTATGCTATTATAATTTCGATGATTTTTTTTTTAAGTTTTTCCTTCTCTTGTCGGTTTTTCAGGGGTACATGAAAAATGACGCTTACATAGGCACTCAGACACCACTTCCTCACACAGTAGTGGATTTCTGGAGATTGGTCTACGATTATAACATCACTAGCATTCTCATGTTGAATGGACGGCCTTCTGAACATCCGGTATTAACCTTTTCATTGATGTACAATTATCTAATCATGAGCACATGTGTTTTTATGTTTGTACGTATGGACATTATCGCATTTCATATTGTACAGTTATTGCTACGCATGTACATATCTATCCAATTAATTTGCACTGATTTTCTATGTACAGCATCTTCGTAGAAGTCTCATCTGTGCATTTTTGTTTTAGAGTATGACCCAATATTGGCCTGAAAAGAGCCAAGTGAAGGTGACTTACGGCCCGTTTGTCGTCTCTCTCGTGGATGAGGAGCTTGGTGTGAACATTACCAGCCGGACGCTTCACCTCACTAACACTTCTTCTCAGGTAAAGTAATCATTATTTTCCAACTGCAAACGTTTCCATTCGGATATGAGCAACTTTCTAAGAAATTCATCAAATAATTTAGTTCTAATGAGGAGGTATAATAGCCGTCTTTAGCCGAAGGAAGAGGATAGTTTAATATGACTTTTATGATTAGTTTGTTCTTGTCGTTGTTTTGCTTGTCTGTTTATTTGTTCGCCAAAATTTATTCCAGAAGGTCACTTTTACAAAGTGAAAGGGCGATGTTTTATTTTGATTGTTTTGATTTGTACGGCAGTCACTTTCCTTATCAAGAGGTTAACCTGTTTGAAATAGACTATACATGTATTCCTATCGACAGAGAACACCTACAAGTATAATAAGCACAAGCACTCAAAATGTTTGAGCAAGTATGAAGCGAGACATGGTAAAACTCAAATCAGCGATACCGAGCTTTACGAGAAATCAAACTTCACGAAAAAAAAAAACTCAAACCTAACGACGCAAAAGTTGCCAACGAACTTTTGAGTGCATTATTTCACAGTATAAAACCAAGGAGGTTGAAGATTAAACCCTGTTGTGTCTGCTTATTTGCTTTGTATTCTGTGCGTGAAATACACTGTGCACAGTCAGGTGAGCGAATCGTAC
Organism: Diadema setosum; assembly: GCF_964275005.1. Lineage (NCBI taxonomy): Eukaryota > Metazoa > Echinodermata > Echinoidea > Diadematoida > Diadematidae > Diadema > Diadema setosum. The sequence goes on along the minus strand of NC_092697.1, from coordinate 33,471,562 downwards.
ACCAGCTAGAGCTGACAACGTGGCCACTTGCTGCGGATGTCGCCTCATGTCCTGAGTCTGTCGCAGAGCTGTATCGGAGAGCCAACGGCTTGAAGGACGCCAGCGACGGCGAAGATGCTCCCATCTTGGTGCACTGCAGGTGACATCACGCTCTTTCCTTAAGTATAACCCATGTCTTTCAATAAGTGAACTCTTGATCTTTCTCTGTCAATTGCATTTTAATTCGAATGCTGAATTTCTTTTCGCCTTACATCAAATTCACGTGAAGCTTGATATAACTGGTTAATGTCTTATTTGGCATTTAAGCTACCTGAAAAGTAACACATAAAAGATTAGTATAATGTAATGACCTTTTTAACTTACAAGGTAAAAAAATTCGACACAAAGGTCCAAGAAATGTTTGCAATCTGTGATTGTCATTATATTGCAAACAGTGATGGGGAAGGAGCAACAGGATCCTTCATTGCCGTCTCATCCGTGATCGATAGGATAGAATCTGAGAAGGTGATCGATGTCTTCCAGGCCTGTAAGAAACTGAGGACCGTGAGACAGGATGCTGTAGCATCGCTGGTAAGCCGCCTTTATCTCCCAAGCCGTCAGAGTCAGACCCCGTTTACAGTGCGAGGCTCGGCCGCGGCTCGACCGCGGCCGAGCCCGCCTTCATTTCAGTGTAAAACGCGCAAAAGGCCAAATGCGGGGCCAAAATTGGCCGCGCCTTTGGCCACGCTCTGGAGGTGGTCTCGGCCGCGGCCGAGCCCGGCCTTTTCTCAGAGTAAACGCAAACTGGGCCAAATGCGCGGCCAATTTTAGTCTGGCTTCCAAACCCTCTGGCCCGAACGGCGACTTCGTCGCTACGGAATCCAGTTGGCAAGGGGTCTGAAAACCAGACTATATCAAATTGCGTTTGTTTACAAGCAGAGCGCCACTACGGCAAAATATTGAAAGGTTTGAATTAAAAGCCCGGCAGTTGTTAACGGACAAAATTGCGGGGCTCGGCCACGCAATTGAGGCTGGGCTCGGCCGCGGCTCGACCCAGCCCCGCACTGTAAACGGGGTCTAATACTGAATACCAGGCCTGCTATTCAAGCCTTATTTAGAAGGTCCAAAGTAAAGGCTCATCCTGCGAATGCGAATGTTAATGCCGCCGTTATTGTTTTTTAAAGATAGCATCAGTTTTTTTTCTTCTGGGAAATCCAAAAAACAAAACAAAACAAAAGAACATGTTACTATCATCATACAGATGAGTGTTCCTGGGCGACAATTTCTTGCGAAATGCTTTTCTCAGGCTAGTTAAAACAAATTATGATTCTACTTTGACATTTAATTTTTGAGATGTATTCGTTTGTTCCTGCACAGAAACTATCGAGGCAATTGAATAGAACTCTCCAGTCGTTACAGTAACTTCCGAATCTGAGTAGGCCATGTTTATTATCGTTCTGTGTTCGTGTATGTGTGTACGTGTTGTGTAAATCTATGTAGATAAGCCTACGTAGAATGGCTTGAAGGAGTATAATAATCTGCTACAAGTGTATACGTTTGCTTGTTCGGCCACAAGATTTCTTGGTTTATTTCTGCATTGAAATAAACAATTCTATCGTGACTGATTTCTTCATTTGAAATTGAATGTGAAGTGACTTCATTTTTAAGCTATTCTCGTATCCACCTATTGACCGGGTACATCCGTTAATACAATAAGCAAAACGTGCACTAAAAAGGCTAACAGAAAAATAAAACCCGAATGATCAAAATGTTTACTTTGTGTGCAGCAATGGTCGAATCACTTCAGTGTATTTAGAGCTTCAAGAAGCAAGATTTTCATTAATTTTTGACAAGTGAAATCACGTTACATTAAAACACAATATGCATTTGCATAAATGACTTCTATTTGAAAGCGCATTAATGTCATTACAATGTATGTGTTTTCTACCAGCAATTTTATGACCTTTTTTATGTTTTTGCAGGCGCAATACGAGTTCATTCACGCTGTAGTCAAGTCGTATCTTGACTCAACAGAAATGTATATGAACTTCTGAGCACACAGTACGTGACGCTTGTACCAGGGCTGGCTATCTCTGCGGGTTTAACTCGTCGACTCACCTTTGTCTTATTCTTGCTAATCCAGTTCATCGATAAGACCATTAATTGCTACTTATAGGCAAAACTTTAATACAATGACTGATTAAGTGATAAAATTAAAAATATATATATATACAACAGATATACCGCATCAAACCACATGAGTGTGGTTTGTGAGACTTAATTGATGAATGTATGTAGAGCAGTCACGTAGAAAAGTAGATAATCTCATTTATATGTACATGTACAATGTATGTGTTCGCGTGTAAATAATGCGGTGTTATAAACGATCTGCTTAAATTACTCCTCTGTAGCCGTAATACAATAATCTTGTAGTGGCCTCCGTGCGAACATTTGTGACACAAAGATGATGATTATTGGAAAGGGACTGAATGGGTTAAAGAACGCGTAAGCACGGATCCCATCAGCCCGCTCTATAGCAAGTTCGAATGAGGATATTAAAGAGGTGGTGAAACGCATTATCAAATGCAATCTTCTTCCACCACCCACTCACTGAAAAGATATCATGCTTTCGGTTGTATCAAAAATATCCAGTATAATTATCAACTTCTTCAAGAGTCTTGATTTTAAAAGTTGATAAACCATGTATTTTCCGTCTTTCCCTTGACAAATAGTCATGCGGTGGATCAAGGTTCCAATATTTAATACCTGCACAACTCTAAAAAGCGTCAATTTATATTTCTGTATACGGTAATGTTGCCTTCAGTATTGTCAGATTCGGTAAAAAGATACAATGTCATCACAAAAGGGTTGTTGAAATTATCATATCAAAACTCAAATGACAGCAGATATCACATGCAAACTATTCTAAAATAATGTCTTAGAATTTTATTTAAGCTTAGATGTGTCTTGATAATATTGGTGCTTGCTGCAAGGTTTCAAATGCAAGTATCTTTCACCTTATGAAGGTACAGCACTGTCGCGATTTTGTATGAAAAAAATAAAAATTGAAAATAGAATAAAAAATGTGCGTGCAATGAAGGATCCTTGTAGAAGTCTAGGCAGCTCAAATCAACCTGGTCGATTACGTTGGCATTTACAATGGATCCTGATGAACAGAACGAAAAGCGTGGTTCTTGTTTTAATGCATTACATGATGTAAAACGCCTTGCTAGATACCTCAGTTCCATCCGCTCTGACGTACCTTTTTATCTATGTGATGTAAACTCTAATGAAATTCGTATTTACGATATATTACTTTGTTCTATTTTCATTAAGTACTTTTATTATATACACAATAATACACAGAAGTACAGTTTTTTTCTGCAGTTGCAATGATATATAAATTCCGGCAATTCATTAAAACATCCTTTTTAAAAGGTTCAAAAAAGTAAAGAACTGTTTGATAGTCAAAAAATACAAAATACAAAATTAAGTTGGAAGTACAGATGTTAGTTAACATGTATACTCTCGGTATAGTTTCAATGATGATCTCATTGTATGCGACACCACGATTTCGTGTTTGTTGAACGGGAGAGATAATTGTGTAACGGTCAGACTCCTCGTTTTTCATATTTGTAAGCGAGGAAATTGACATTGAAAGACCAGAAATGAAATACGTATGATTTCTATCTCGTTGCAATAGCATTTGGCGTTTCATTCGTTTTCGTATGAGGTCCATTCCTACGGAGCTTTACAGATGTTTTGTAGGTACCATGGTACGATATAATTAGCCTAAAGGTAAAAACAAGCACAACGTACACGGTGTACATATTGGAACTCATTACCAAATAACATTAAGTCATGTCAAACATTGAGATTGTTTAAAAAGTCCCTCAAAAGGTCATTATTACTGAATTATGGAATCATTTATGAAAAGTTGATCTCTCTTATTTGGTATCAATATATCTTTGTATTTTGTGTGTGTGCGCGTGTGTGTTTTTTTTTTTATGTGTTTCCTCATTAATCTGACTTGTAACATATGCCGGTAAAATACCTCATTAGAAGGTTTAAGAGAACTTACTTCCTCACAAGGCTTCTGAAGCTTTCCTCCAAGTTCTCTCTTTTCATTTCACATTTAAGTTAAACAAAGGCTGTATTCCTCAGTTAAAAAACTAAGTGCGTTATTCTGTTAATTTGTTATGTTTATTATGTTATAGATTCTAATCAATTATTGTATGCTTTGTATTTATGCATGTGCATTGCATGTTTGTTTGTTTTTATCGTAGAAATTAATCAACGCATTGAACTGAACTGAAAAAAATAATAACCGTTAAATGCATTTAGGAGTATATCAAACTGAAATATATCTTCTTTTCTCTTTCATCTCCACTTTAAAGTTTACTACGAAATTGTTGATACTGCTATGCATCATGAAATCGTCGGGCAACATAGGATGTTTAATTTCTTGCAAGTACGATGACGTTGAAACCGAAATGGATTGATGTTATGTAACAATATAATATCTTTTAATGATGGTAATGGTATTTGAGACTTACGCAACATCTCCTTCAGATGTCCTCCATCTCGATGGAATTTCGAAAGTTTTTCCCTTGCTGCCAACAATGCCGATACAACATCAGACAAAGTAATCCTGTGTAGCTAAGGTTATAGCGAAATACTCGAAATGCTCGAAATACCCTTCACGCCTCCGGACATATCGTCCTTACAGTCAACAGCGTCTAGTTTCTTCCTCTTGTTGCCATTTCCACATCCTGTCCATGAAACCATCGTGTGGCGATCAGTCACTTGGTATCGGTGGTAAATAGGCACCAAAAGGAAGAGAACACCAGTAAGGGCGTAGACACCGATGCACACATAGAGAGCGATTCCGTACGACCCTGTCCTATCCACGCTTTCACCTATCAAAGAGAAAACAGACAAATAACAGGTCAAAATTTGTTACATATAACGAAGTGCAACTCACCATGTTCGAGTTGACTGAAGTACAAAATATCTTGGGTTTTTTAATATATACAAATTTACATGAAAAGAATAACAGAAGTTCCATCAAAGTCGGATATACAATAAGAAGGTAATGCAATTAATCTCAAAGTTTCACTTTTTTTTTTGCAAAAATAGTCGTATCAGTAGCAGTCATAGATATAATATATGGGAGATGAATATGAAGTGCAACACATTTTACTGAATTTCTACTAACATTTTAGGAAAATGTAATATTTCTCAACCAAGCCGATGATTATTGACATAGAACTTAAGTCATGTAAATTCACCATCACGGGGCATGATATTATCAGTGTATGTTCTTTTTTTAATTGAATATCATTATTTACGTTGTCGTTTCATGGAATTACATCTATAGGTACTCTCAGGGGATAAGTTTCCTAATTCCCTCAAACTTGCTAAAGTCATTCTCATTTTTATATAAAAACAAAACGATCCCTCTGCACTTAAATTTGATTTCATTTCTTGAGTATAGGCCAATATCCACTTTACCCCCGATATATAAAAATCCTAAAAAGAAAACAAATCCTATGTACGGGTCTAATTGTCCTAATAAACAATTTCGTATTTAGGCCAAATCAGTCTGGGTTGTTTTTTTTTTTTCAACAATATTATTAATTAGATAATTCTATATCTGTATCATAGGTGAGGTCTTTTTGAAAAGATAGCATGCAGTAAGGGTTTTCATGCATGTATTAAAAGCATTTTACACAAGTGACCATGACATAATTATGAATACATAAATCAAGATTGTACATTGTATTTAAGAGGAAAAAACATATTTTGGTTCATAAACTACCTACATAACAGCCAACAATATGTTACCTTTTCATCCCATAGCTCATCGCTATGTGGTGTACCACAAAGCTTATTTAGGGTCCATTATTGGTTATCATAATATTCCTTCTGAATATTTGCCGGCAATACAATCATTTTTTTTTTATTTCACAATTTATCAACTCTTATTGCTTGACTGGAAAAGTATGTTACTTTAAGTGTCAATAATGGTTTGAATCTAATAAATCACTTATCATCAGCAAATCAAAATATATTCACTTCCTGACTTCAGAACAATAAACAGACACCCAGGAACTGTAATGAATCCATTGAGGGATATTCCCAAACTGAAAATAAAAAATCTACATAAAATTTCTGCGAGTTGCCATTGATTGCAATCTAAATTTGAAAGAACAGATATTCAATACAGAGCCAGAAACAAAGTAAAACTTTAAAATTAAAGGTTACAGTGAAAGATTTCACTTAATCTCACATAATAATCTCACATAATTCATTAGTCATTAGTTTTTATCTCGCAGTTCATATTACAAAAGTGTTTGGGGGAAACTGCAGCATAACACAAAAAGAAAATGTTGTTTGTTTGTTTGTTCATTTTCCATCTGTGAAGATGGCTGGATAGCCCATATTCAGTTATTTTAAGCAGGTCTTCCATGGGGTCCAGTTTAATGTGAAGTGGGACCACTTCACCGGGTTAAACACCCTGCTCTTTGCGATGAATGAATGAAGCGGGTTCTTTTACGTGCATGAGTTGTTACTCTCTCATACACGGGACCTCCATTTTATGTCCTATCCGATATTATTTCGTCGAAAGATAGAGGAAAAAACGCAAAACCACAAATTAAATGGAGATAACTCAGCTACGTAGGTAGTTGCCAAGCGTGTGTTATCACGCAGAATTCAAGAATCTAGTTTTAGATTGGTACACCATTCTCGCGGATGTTTTTTCTTTCTTTTTTCTTGGCTTTGTTTTTTGTTTTTGTAGTCGTAAAGCGTGTTAGACGGTATTATCAATTGCTCATTTAGAATATTAAATACTGTGGGTTATTTGTTTTATCAAATCTACTTATATTTGAAAACACTCCTCTGTCCCTGCTCATTCAAATAGTGAGAATCATACCTAGGACGGAAGCAAGAATCATCCCAAGGCCATTGCTCATGGCCAGCAGAGTAGATATCGGTCGGCCCTTGCTAGCCCCGAAAACATGGTTGGCGATTGAGAAGGGAAGACTGTCCCCCACGCTCATGACAACCGCTCCTTCCACTACAAAAAGAAGACGAAAAAGCAGACACACGAATGAATAAATAATTGATAAAGTAGATATATTATATGTGAATAGATTAGATAAATAACTACAAAAATAATGAATAAATAAATCTATTAATGAAAAAGAAATTGTTTAAAGGACAATTCCACCTTCATACGTGGGTTGAGTGAATGCAGTAATATTAGTAGAACAAATCAGTGAGAGTTTGAGAAATAGGACAATCCGATCAAAAGTTATGAATTGTTACAGTTTCTGCTCAGTCACGGCTGGATTAGAAGTCTATTATAGCTTGTGATGTAAAGGAATAAAGATATAAAGAAAGTATAAAGAAAATTCAACATATTTTCACTTTTCTCGCATAACAAAAGGTCACTCCACTTCTCTCTTTCAGAAGGCAGAGAAAATGATATCACCCTTAAGATGTGTACATATATCAGTAACAAGAAGAAGGAATGTGCCCTTTATTCAAAAAGTAAAGTTTTGTGAAATGTTCTTTTTATTTACCATATATCGTTGTATGAATCTGACATCACATTCTGTAGTAGTCTTCCCACCCAGCAGTGATTGCACAGACACTTTAAAAATAAATAACTTTTGAGCAGATTGTCGGATTTTTCCAAACTTTCACTGATGTGTTCTACTAATATTGCTGCATTCATTTAACCCATATGTCTATGAAGGTGAACTTGTCCTTTATGGATGAGTAGAATCAATCTCATTTACGTGATTGCTCACTCCAAAGACGTGTTTGGCGACGTTTATTATACCCCCGCCAAATGAAGTTTGAAGGGGGTATATAGGAATCAGCGGGCGGTCGGGCGGTCGGTCCGTTGCAAATCTTGCGTCGCGAACTACTTCCTCAGTTTTCAACCGATTCCCATAAAACTGGGCACAGATGTGTGCCTTGGGTTGTAGATGTGCAAGACATATTTTTTGACAGTACCCAAAAGTACGTTGCCATGGTAACGGCATATTATGGGCAAAAATGGGTACAAATCTTGCGTCGCGAACTCCTCCCACAATTTTGATCAATTTTTATGAAATTAGGTACAGATGTTCATCTGAATATGTTAATGTGCAAGACACATATTTCCGCTGTGGCAAAAAGTGCGTTGCCATGGTAACGGCATGTTATTGGTAAAATATAGGGCAAAACTGCTTCATCAGTGTTCTTCCAATTCTCATGGAATTCATATTGAATGTTTGTCTTAGAATATAGGTCAGCATGACACATTTCTTGACAGTGACAAAAAGTATGTTGCCATGGTAACAGCTCACATATTATGAGCCAAAATGATGGAAAATTTTGTGTTGCAAACTACTTCCTCAGTTTTTGCCCAATTTCCATGAAACTTGGTACAGATGTGTGCCTTTGGTTGTAGATGTGCAAGACGCATTTTTCGACAGTACCCGAAAGTACGTTGCCATGGTAACGGCATATTAATGGCAGAAGATCAAGGAAAGATCTTGCGGATTTAACTACTTCCTCAGTTTTTTTGACCAAAGCTTATGAAATGTTGTTTGGCGGGGGTATAACCAGTCGCTGTAGCGACATTTCTAGTTACAACAGCTCCTTGAACTAAAACAATTAAACAACAAGCATACACAAAAAAGGAGATACATTAATAACTTGATTAATCACTGAGATAATTAATTAGCAAATAAATAAAGGAATAAATGCATTGTTAAGTATGAGTAAAATCAATCTTATTTACATGACTGTATCATGTCTCAAATAACTGGATTTATTTAATTAATTTGTGTGTGCGTGAATGGGTGAAACATGCGGATATACTTCACACGTGATTGTTCCCTTGATTACGTTTCAAGTTCATTCATTACGTTTCAAGTTCATTCATGTATAGATTATCCAAAAATGATCTTCCTGACATTTTTTTTTTCGTACCCTAAGACTTCGGAACGCGTGAACAGCTGACTTGTATTCATCTCAGTGCTATACCGGCTGGTAATTCAAATTCTAATTCTTTTTTTTTTCGAGGACTCGCATGTCGAGTTGTTCTTTTTTTTTTCAGCACTATTCAAATCGTATTATTACACTATATTGTCAACACAGCTAAATCAACTGTTCTTACGTCTGCAGAATGTGGTTGTCTGTATATCACTATTTTTATTTAGAGGATTTTTTAGAGTATTTTTGCCTTTCATTTTTGCTTTTCTCTATTTGGTCCTACGTTGCATCCGTGCTCTTATCTTATCTTATACTCCGTTCAGAATTTGGGACCTACGCTTAACAAGCTCGCTTTTAAGAAGGTTCCATCATATTTCTTCAGCGTTATACATAGAGTCAAACGAACGATGATTGACCGCTATGTTTTATATGTTTACATTAATTTACTGTGCATTGAAGCCAGAAATTATGATTCACTGTAATTTATTATATTTGATGTACATTCCTTCATTGAGAAATATGAAAATAAATTGAATGGAATTGAATTGTATTGTATTGAAGTTAGATTGAATATGAAGGTAACATGGGGAATTTAAATGAATTGATTGGAAAGAAAAAGCAATACTTACCAGGTATCATTTTAAATCAGATAATCTTAATATGAATTAGAAGGATGTAGCCAGTACATTGAACTCTTTTGTTTTTGTTTTGTTTTGTTCTTGTTCTTGTTTTGGGGGGTTTTTGTGTTGTTGTTTTTTTTTTTGTTTTTTTTTGGGGGGGTATATTAGCCCTAGTTTGGCAGATGAATTTGATGATATGAATGGAAGTTTTTTGGAACTTTTACTTGAACCTATTTCTTCGTCATTATTTCTAAATTCTACAAATCCTACAGAAATGAAGTGACTTTGATAAAATAAGCACGTCTGTTCTTAAACAAATTATACATCAAATTGCTGATCCACTAACTCACATATTCAATTTCACTATAATTTGGGGAAAATGTCCGAATTCTTTAAAAATTGCAAAAGTAAACCCAATTTTTAAGAAGGATGATCCTTGTCAAATCAGTTATAGACAATTATAGACCTATTTCTATTCTTCCTAGTATATCCAAAATTCTTGAAAAAAAAAGATATATATAACAGGTTTTATAAGTTCATGCACAATGATAAAGTTTTGAGTCAAAATAATTCTACAGATTTAGCTTTGGTCCAATTATAATTATGATAAACTTACAAATGCGATGGCTAACAAAGAACATATTATAGGGATTTTTATGAACTGATCCAAAGTGTTTGATACGTTACAACACGATATTCTACTTAAATAGTTACAATTTTATGGAGTTTTCGGAGCTGCACTCTTGTCGTTTAGTGATTATTTATTTTGTAGACGGCAATATGTTATATATAATGACATGTCATCCAGTTTTTTACAGATTAAGTTTAATGTGATGTCCCTAGGGCTCAATATTTGGACCCCTTCTATTTTTATATCAACGATATCGTAAGTTCGTCATCTATGTTATCATTTTTACTTTATGCCAATGATACTATTCTAATAACATGATAATAAAGATACGTTAGTTTCCGTACTTAATGCAGAGTTGCCTAATGTACTAAATTATAAATAAATAAATTATCGCTTAACTGGCAATCTCTAGCGGCACTTACCGACCAGTAGGGTCATAACTCCCGCGAGGCTTTCGGACACCAGCAGGCAGGCCATGACGGTAATGCCAGTCGTACTGGCAATCGTCGAGAGATAGAGCTTGTGGAAAGGCAGGCTGTCGGAGACGATGACGATAACAACTTTGCCGACCATGAGTGCGATACCGATGGCGACCACGGCCTGGGCACCATTAGCCTCGGTGAATCCAAGCGAGAGCATGTATTTGACCTGGCAAGAAAAATGGAAAGTCGAATATTTTGATATGTTACGATATTTACCCGGAAATTATATCGCCTCAAACTGAATGTGTATCAAGTGTTGCCATAACTAAATAAAAGTTAGAGAAAGGGTTTGTTTGTTTGTTTGTTTGTTTGTTTGTTTGTTTGTTTGTTTTGTCCTTAAATACTGTTTGAACAATGCTTTGTGTTTGATCACAACATTTGCATGGATTTCTGTTATAACTTTGTCAATGCCATTGGATTGCACTCTGCACTGGGTCAGATCCACTTTTTGCGAAAGGCGGTGGGGGGTGATGGTGAGATTGTTCCATTGACAATTCTCTCGCGAAGCAGGCTGACAAATCGGAAAAAGTAAGGTCTTCACAGTTTTTGCTACTTCGTCTTTCTTCATTACGGCTGACAAGTAAAAAAAAAAAAAAAAGTCCATGATAATAATGATAATGACAACAATAATAATAGATACATAAATGAATAAACTGAAAAGGGAAACGTATGATATATATATAAGGGATTATATATATATATATATTATATATATATATATATATATATAGCTTGATAAGATTTAAAAGAAAAAATAGAAAGTTCGTCACATAATGCTACGTGATGAAGCTTCAAAACTTCTGCCGGAGAGCTTAATGACGCCAACTGTGGCAACGTTTAGCTGAGCCTGACAAAGAGTGTTGGGAACACGCTGCGTATGTCTGGACACATGATGGCGTTTTTTTCTATGCATTTTATCAAAGTTTTACATGGCAGCCAAAAAGGGGGGGGGGGAGTCAACTTCCAAACCCCGACCCCGTATATCAGCCACTGTGCCAATTGTTTTGTACGTCCTTCCTCCTTTGTCCTTTCCTGATGTTTCTCACTGGTTTTGTTTTGTTTTGTTTTGTTTTGTTTTGTTTTGTTTTGTTTTGTTTTTGTTTTGTTTTGTTTGTTTTTTTAAGGGTAGGTTTCCTGTCTCCGTCTGTTGATTCCTGATTGTTCGGTTGCCTGAGAGTGTAGGTCTATGTCATGTTGTGTGCCTCCGTGTGATAACATTATTATTTTTTGTCATACCGAATTAATTGAATGTCCAACACGTTTACGGAAGCGTCTGTCTCACATGAGCCTCTCGTGTTCAGGAACATAATAATTTTGTTCAGACAGTTCATATAGGGTAAATGTACTTTAATAGGCCTATTTTCTTTTTCGCTTTCAAATGTATTTTACTTTGCCTTTCATTGCCCTTTAGTGATTGTATTAAACGAGAACTAACTGTGATAGAGAGCTTCCTAAAAGCTATCGGTAGGTAAACGAACAACTAAAGAGAAATGTACAATAAGTATATACTCTTTTAATACAAGATCAATATGTCTCTAATACTCATCCTCTGACAGATTTAACCCATTAGTCAATCACACACCCGAAACTTCAAATCATATTGCCCCACCCGAAACTTCCAATCATATTGCCCCCTAGAACGCCTCAAACCGCCGTCTGTTTTGTTCTTTACCATTGTTTTCTTTTTCATATAAAATACATAATTATGTTATTTGAAAAGGTTAATGTATCATTCACATTTACCTCTGTCACATATCATTATCTTGGGAGAGTCGTTACGTAGGCTTTCAAATAAACATAACTTAAAATGGACAAATATTAAAACAACTTTTGATAACAAAATAAACAAAAAAACAAACAAGATAAATATGCTATGAGCTTTTTTATGTTATTAGAATGTTGTCGAAAAGAGAGCAATATTGTTGTATCGTCCACTGAACCATAATCCACTATGTACAGAGTCTTCAGTTGCTTAAACTTTAAATAATTACATATTTACCCCAAACCATATTCATGAGTTTTATTAAAAGCAGAAGTAATCGGGCATTAAATCAGTGAGTTTTGAAGAAAATAAGGAAATCCGTTTCAAATTATGGCTTTAACGACTTTGGTAAAATTCATAACTGGAGAAGAAAGGGGGCTACAACAGTTCTCAATGTCATAGAAGCTGAACTAATGACGAAAAACAGGGGAATTTTATATATTTTGATTTTCCTATGGCATAATCGTAATTGACCAACATTGTTTAGAAAGCCACAGGGGAATAATAATGCCCTGAACAATACTTCAGTGACAATTTGAGGGAATGTGAACTTAAAGAAAGGTGAAATTTGTTGAGTTCTCTTTGCATTTCTTACTGTTCCAATGTTACTGTCGCGCCATGATTTGTTGAAGTATCCAACGATGACAGTGAGTTTCCATCGATATACTTTTGAACAGATTTTCATATTTTCCACAATAGGCACTATGTTTGGGTAAATTTCCCTTCCGATCAACCAATTTAACACCTACCTATTTACATGAAAATATATTCTATTCCCCCAAACCCTACCAATTTCGGCACCGTAGCCTCAGCCTTCCAAAACCTCGGACAAACTTTTGCAAACGTACATTTTTCTACAGGGGAGCCGAATTATATAACAGCCTTCCGCATGCTGTCCGTGACTGCACGTCACTGAAGGATTTCAAACGGTCCCTTTTTGAATTCGTTTAATCCCATCTGTGTAAATTCATCTATATATATATTTTCTGATACACAAGAAATGTATCTACACATCTCAAGAAAGTGTATTATGCCTCGAGATTTTGTATAACATTGCATTATAAAACAATATTTCATGAGACTATTATAATGTTGTATTTATATAGTATATAATCTTCCACGGTTTTTTCTTTCTTACCTCTCTATAACTGGTCCCCATGGAAGACTAGCGGCACCAGAAAAGTGCAGCTGATTGTGGGCTATCCAGCCATTATTTTTCTCTAATCCTACATTCTATTCTTTTTCGTATATCGAAAATGTGTCACAATATCTTTCTTTTTTTTTTGCTATGTATGTAGGTTTCATTTTATGCATGATGTATCATTTTCCTTGTATCTTATGTTGTCTTGTATATCTGTATGTATGTTTATGACGGAAATAAAACAAACAATTATAAACCAGTGTAAAATCAAAACCTTTTGCGTTGAGAAGCGTTATCTTCTGGTAAATAGCGTTTAGCGGGCACCTTTACGTATTGAAAAATCTGACCTTTTCATATGTATCCAAAAACAATGTTGCAAACGCAAACGGAAGAAAACTGACCAGAAATGAATACAACTTATAAGTGCAAAAATGCGTAAACTTCTTGGGTGAATTCCATTGAGGTGGTGAACTTGGTGAATTCCATTGAGGTGGTGAACTTGTAAAGTTAAACAATCTTTATCAGTGTCAATCAGAACCAGGGTAAATAGGAGTACACATCACGGTCATTGCAGTTTGATAGTGCAATGCCCGCGACACTTTCGAACGTGCAAGACGCAGTGTACCCGTCCACTGTGTGAATTTACTGAGGAATGTAACAATAATCCTGTAAAGGAGAAGGACGTTGAAATACGACCTTGATATCAACAGCAAACTGAGAAGCGCTGTGAAAGACAAATGTATATCATGCATTAAAGGGGTGGTAGAGTTTCGGGTGAGATGGGGATCGAGGTTTCCAACGGTTTTTTTATGCCTCCGCCACGAAGTGGTGCCGGAGGCATTATGTTTTCGGGTTGTCCGTCCGTCCGTCCGTACGTACGTCCGTCCGCTTTCGTTTACGCAATAACGAGTAATATTGACTGGAAATTTACCAAACTTGGTTCAAGTATAAAGTATGACTGGGCAATTATTTGATAAGTTTTGGGGTGAAATCGGCCAAAGGTCAAAGGTCAAGGTCAAATCATAGAATTGTATCCGTTTTTGCGATAACTCAAGATTGGATGGAGCAAATTTCACCAAACTTTGTCTGAGGATGATGTATGATAAGAAAATTACTTGATTGGTTTTTTAGTGAAATCGGACAGAGGTCAAAGGTCAAAAATCACGGTCAAATCCTAAAATGTATCTGTTTACGTGATAACTCAAAACTGGATGAAGCAGCTTTCACAAAACTTGGTCCAAGGAGGATGTATAATGGGACAGTTAGCTGAGTAGATTTTAGTGACATTGGCAAGAGGTCAAAGGTCAAAAGGTTAAGGTCAAATGCTGAAAATGTTGCTATTTCCCCCATATCTATGCAATGCCCAAAGGTATTTTCTTGAAACTTGGTGTAGACATGTACTACTGCGTAAAAATTTTCCAGAGAGAGTTTCATGTCATAAGATTCAAAAAAACAAAGGTCAAAAGGTCAAAGGTTACGTGAAAATGTTGCAATATCACTTTTCTCGCAAATGGTTCAATGTATCTTTATGGCACTTGGTACATACGCATGTACTGACTGGCAGGGATTATCTAGGGAATTTAGGAGTCATGGGTCAATAGTCAGGGGTCAAGGTTCAAGATCAACTCGTCAAAATTTTACTATTTCCCTCATATACTAGTATGCAATGCTTGCATTATCAGTTTTAAAACTTAATGTATACATGCATTACCTAATGGAGATTCTCCGGGAAATTTCCAGCCAGAAGGTCAAAGGTCAAAGGTTAAGGGTCAAAGGCCAGGTTTCAATGCCCCCCCCCCAAAAAAAAAAAAAACAACAACAACAACAACAACAAACAAACAAACAAACGAACAAACAAACAAAACAAAATCATTTTGTACTGTAATTACACTCTTTCTTCATACCTTGGAAATTACTCAATGCATAAACTTATAAAAGGGTCCATCGGAATTCAAGTAAAAATTCTCAATTCCCCAAATATGTGTACCTGCACTTGTAGACAATTATAGCAAACCCAGTTCAAGGAAAATGTACATTCAAGACATTTCTGACAAACCTGTCATTTCAATAATTTGCCAGTTATGTGATACTGTCATCACACATTGTGAAGACATTGTACTATACACCTATTTGGACAATCATGCATTATGGCGGAGGAATCAGTCGCCATAGCGACATTTCTAGTTTCTTATTTTTTTTAGATAATGAGAAACTCCTGAAATATGAAATAGCATATAGTTCTAGAGGGAATTCAAAGTTTATTTGATGAACATTGGTTTTGAAATGGTTGAGACATTCAAAACAAAGAAATCCCATCAAAAGGTGGGACCCACCTTTTTTTGGATATCACCGCTACTTCAAAACCGAACTTCATCAAATAAAGTTTGAATTCCTCCTAACAAACTTTTCATGAAGTGGTTTCTAAGTATCTCGCAAAGACCTAAAAGCCGAATTCTCATCTGAACAAATAGTACATTATCATCCATTTTAAAGGTTCCTGCGATCCTTGAATTAGGTCCCTGCAATCCAAGCTATGTTGACGTCAATAAATTGATACCTTTTTGGTCTGTACACATAATCAAATCACTAAATAATGCTTCATGGAAAAAAAATCATCGTATATTTAATACATTTTCTTACTTTTCTGCACCTGTTACGCTCTACATCTTTTAACAAAAAAAAAACAAACAAAAAATGTCTCCGATTATCTTTATTCACATTCATGCTGTGACATCATCCTCTTGTAACGCTCGAGCTGATGATTATAGGTACAGTTAGGTGTGTTACGAATCATTACTGCATCAATAATTGGTCAAGATAATTTGCACAAAAAAAAAGTTTTGATACTGTTGTGAGTGTTAAAGTGCAGGTAGTAGCAACAATAAATTGTAACGCTTTAAGTAGAGGGTTCGAAATCCTACACTGAATCTGTGTTTGTCAGAAATACACTTTGTCCACAACGTTTCTCTCAATCCCGGTGTACAAACTGGTACTTGGGAGGACAGGAATGTTTAATATTTCAGATTTTGATAGCACGTGTACTTTTAATGGCAGTCTGGCTGTATTCTACCAGGGAGGTGAGACTCACCTCCCTGATTCTACGTATAGTATAGGGGGAAACGAGAGCAGTGTATAGATATTGTACCCGGGCAATTACCCCCAGAGGGCAATTACCCCCTTCCTCCATCAGGTACAGAAAGTGCGTTGTCATAAAATGACATAGCAGATCCTAATCAAATGATTGGTTGAGAGCGGACACGTGACAAGGCATCTATTTTGCCCAACACGTAATTGTGCGCGTGGCCTGTTATAAGTAAAGTGTAATGACCGGCCAGAAGCACTTTCACGTCCTCGTGATGACCAGGCAAGATTTTGTTTTAACCCGTTCTATTTAAGATATAGACTTTCTACATTAGTCTAAAAAATTAGACTGATTTTGCTAAAAATAGGTGCTCAAAAAATGGGAAAATCAGTCTACAAATGATCGAAATTTTAAATCTTAATCTGAAATTGTGGTGCAAGGTTCGGCATAAACAAAATGGAATTAACAAATCTATCCTTCATTTCTTTCAGAATTGCATCAGTCATAGCTAGATATGTCAATGTTGGTCTTCTGCCGAACCTGCTGAGCTGTCAAGGTTCGGCTTTTGACGAACCTGCCAAGCTGGCAAGGTTCGACTCTAGACGAACCTGCCAAGCTGCCCAGGTTCGGCTTTTGACGAACCTGTCGAGCTGCCCAGGTTCGGCTTTTGACGAACCTGCCGAGCTGCCAAGGTTCGGCTTTTGACGAACCTGTCGAGCTGCCCAGGTTCGGCTTTTGACGAACCTGCCGAGCTGCCAAGGTTCGGCTTTTGACGAACCTGCCGAGCTGCCAAAGTTCGGTTTTTGACGAACCTGCGGAGCTGCCCGGGTTTGGCTTTTGACGAACCTGCCGAGCTGCCCAGGTTCGGCTTTTGACGAACCTGCCTAGCTGGCAAGGTTCGGCTTTTGACGAACCTGCCGAGCTGGCAAGGTTTGGCTTTTGACGAACCTGCCGAGCTGCCCAGGTTCGGCTTTTGACGAACCTGCCGAGCTGCCCAGGTTCGGCTTTTGACGAACCTGCCGAGCTGCCCAGGTTCGGCTTTTGACGAACCTGCCGGGCTGCCAAGGTTCGGCTTTTGATGAACCTGCTGAGCTGTCAAGGTTCGGCTTTTGACGAACCTGCCAAGCTGGCAAGGTTCGACTCTAGACGAACCTGCCAAGCTGCCCAGGTTCGGCTTTTGACGAACCTGCCGAGCTGCCAAGGTTCGGCTTTTGACAAACCTGCCGAGCTGCCAAAGTTCGGTTTTTGACGAACCTGCGGAGCTGCCCGGGTTCGGCTTTTGACGAACCTGCGGAGCTGCCAAGGTTTGGCTTTTGACGAACCTGCCGAGCTGCCCCGGGTTCGGCTTTTGATGAATGTGCTGAGCTGCTCAGGTTCAGCCGGGGACAAACCTGCCAGGCTGCATTGTTCTTCTTTGATGAACCTGTCATGATGTCAATTTTCATCTTTGGCCAAATCTTCTAAGCTGCATATCACCACTTAACTCTTTATGTGCCATGGTGGAAACCCCCTGTGTGCCACGTTATTCTGAGACACGAAGGTAGTGTCATGCTTGGAGAAAGAATTATGTTTTTCCTATTTGTACAACTTCTACAAATTTCTGTTAAGATGGGCATAATAGTTATAGGCAAAGCCAAAGAGGAATGCCAAGCTTTGTTACGATATAAAGTCGTCTGACGAATCTGTTTTCAATTTTTTTTTCTTTTGAATGACCAGTTGCTACATTACTGCAAAGGCATGACTTTTGCATATAAAACCGTGACAGAAACTTAGAATGTACGAGCAAATCTAGTTGGGAACATCGCTTGATAGTCGACCACCACATAGAATGCAAGTCGTATATGAGAGGAACAAAAGCACGAGAAACGCTTTCATTATGCCGCGGGATTAGCAGTAATTAGCGGTTTATCGATCGGTCGTGGCGGCTTTGTTTGTTGAGCAGAATATGCGAAGTTGGCACGCCGTCGACTGAGTCGAACGTGCGAACGTGGCACATAAAGAGTTAATGATCCTGTCAGGCTCCAAATGTTCACCTGTTGCCATGTCCCTTTGCAAGGATCACAAAAATAGGGATTAGAGACAGTTAGTTGCAGTGAATAATAGCCAGAAATACATCTTAAATGCAGTTCAGTTTAATCAGTTTTCAGCAAAATGCTTTTTCATTGTTGAAATGCAAAAACATGCACTTCTATCATGCCACATTGAATGGTTCATTCCTGTGTTGTTTTGATTATCCAGTACGCTGATAACCACAAGAAGCTACATGGTACACGCATACCAATTTGGGGACCAAACTGCAGTGAAAACTTGATATTCAAACATGAAAATGAAACAATTTTTATTCAAGCTTAATTGTGACATTTTCAATTGCCAGAGTCACAAAATATTCTGTAGAAAGAGGAGAATATTCACCAAAGGGTAAGATAATAATTTGAGGAACATTAGTTGCTCATTTGACTAAACAATGTTTTCATTATTGATATTCAGCTTCAGGAATGTTATACTCCAGCACTATAACATATGAAACATATGAAAAACACGTACGGTATGCAAGCTGAATAGTTCAGTAGAGCACAATTCAAAGTATTTCAACAATAAGCATAGCATATTTGCAGTATCGTCTCTTCCTCGAGCTCAAAAAGACTGAGCACATCGGTACTCAATCCTGTGAATGGCATTTTGAATCAGTATTTCAAAACACTGATTCTACATAGCAAATTGAGCATAAACACAGCCCACGTAAAAGTAATACAAGATCATCAAGTAGTATGCCAATGAATCATAGAGAGTTAAGATGCATTATTATACCTGTTTGATGGAGAAGATGACTGATGATTCTTGATGTATGGTATCCTCAACATGTGGTATAGGAACATGTGCACTGCACTAACCTCCTTTTCTCCTTGTGCAAGATGATATGAGTCAGGGTGGGCAATTCGTATAAGGCTTTGGCTGGCTAGTCCATGCAATGAGGTTATACCCTTATACCTTTATAAAACAGGCCCTTGACAATAAGCTACACTGAGCAGGCAATCCTAATAAATTATCTCCTTATCAGAGACAATGAAAACTCTCTTGTGCGCCTCCAAGATCAGATTGTTGATATAGCCAGGGAGGGGGAAGAGATACAATGTAGCCCTAATGCTCTGCTGGTTTCGGGAAGTGCCAAGCCCTATGGTTTGTTTCTCACAGAAGTGCTTTGTGGTCTGCCAAACCACAGTCAGCAAACAATGTTTGGGCAGTCTTTGGTTGAAACTCAAAGCTCCTTGGCATTCCTCTCAGCCTTCATTGAGAAAGTGAACTGATGCTCCATCCATACCAGCTGTGTACTCTGTCAGATAATCACATTCGTCAGCTGCAGATGTTCTTCTGGACAACTATGATTCTAATTTTCTTACAATTAATGGAGACAAATGATGGAAATATCAATGAACTTGATATCTCAGCTCAGTATTGGTGATGGAGATGGTGCTAACATTTGTCCTCAAAATTATCAACAAGAACAAATATTTATGGAGCTTCTGACATGATGGATTTATCTCACCTGAGCTTTGGAGGAGATCGCATGCCACATAACGATGAAATTCGCTTGCCTCATGGATGCACCAAGAGAGACATAACAGTCAGTATCTTCGTGACAAGGCAGAAATACTGGATCCTACTATTGGCCAAGCTGAATTCTACAAATTGTGGTCAAAGTTCTTCTGGCAAGTGAGAGTGAAAAAGTTAAGTTTTATCCCAACACACTTACTAATCATGGAGAGTTTTTGCACAAACGGAGAAGGCTCAACATGTTTATTTTTCAACAAGTGCTAATGATATATTTGGGAATACATGATACATAGACAACCTATTCATATTCTTAGTGTCACAATTAAAAGTGCAGATATATCTCATTATCTCGTATTAGCTCATCGCAGCTCTATAAAATCGTTGAAAATGTAATGTTCAATTGGATTCTTTCTTAATTTCAGATATGGTGCTATATGAATTCATGACATCACAATTGATGATTCAGGCATCCAGGCAATTGTGACTGTTGTGTGGCATTTCGGTTGTATATTTTAAGTGACACTTGAAAATATAATAAAATAAATTGAGAGTGCTTCAGAAAGTTTTTGTAGACCTTTGAAGTCAGTTTATTTTGTCTTTCAAACATATAGTTTTCAATTTCTTAATCAAGGGGTACATTTGGAAACATCTACATGTAGCTGTCATTCAATTACTGGTGGGATTTGAATGTGAGTGTGTTCTGGTTAACCTATGCACACTTGCTTTTTAATATCCCTGTATTCTAATGCATGTAATTTTGTGCACCTCAGTACTTTGATGGGAGTGGTGATTTGATCAAAAAACATTTTATAATCATGCATAAAAAAATGTCAGATTCAGAGTTTGGTGTAATTGATATTCTAACTTCATCAGTTTTCATTTCATGCAGACTGGAGATTTCTTCAAAATGCCAGAAATGTATTGTCCTGGAGAAGACACTAGACAAGGAAATGAACCAGACCAAAAAGGAAAAAGCTCGAGAATGCAATGATGATGCACAATGAAAGCCAAATGTAAGTGAATTATTTCAGGAAACTATTATACATTTCATCTGTGTACCAGTAAATGGTAACTCGGTCTACTGCTTGATGATAAAACTGTCACATAATCACAATCTCTCAAGGTCTATGTCCATCATCTTCCGTCATCATGGTGTTTACATCTTTTTATACCGTGCCATGTTATTTCCCAAATATAATATGAAATTTATATTGATATGCAACATCATATTTCATGAATTGTTTCCTTTCCACAGAGAATTAACTTGCAGTTTGGGTTTCCCTTTTTATAGCGCAGTCTGTATAATGTGTGCCAAAAGGGGTGTGAAAGCATATTTGTGGGACAAATTCAAATAATCCAAAATGCAGAAAAATAATGGTACCGCAAAAATATCAATGCATTCAAAATCTGAAAAACAGTGTTTTGTTTAGAGTAAAACGTCTGAAATCAGATAAAAGAACAAGTTTACCTTCATGTGACAAGTGGAGTATGTAAGAAAATAGAGCGCTATCAGCAGAGCACATTGACAGTTTGAGGAAAATCAATAATAGTTTTGAGGAAAATCATGCAATCTGTTCAATTTGTTAGCAATTTTTAAAAATTTCTGTACAGTCACTGCCTGATGAAAAATTTCTACAGTCTGTGATGTCACATGTATAGAACGATATGTAAAGAAAAAACATTTCTATTAAGAGAATTCCACAAAATTTCATTTTGAGAAGAAAGTACACGATACTTGACTGGTACTGATGTATGTTTAGAGTAATATTATTCCCCTGCGTTCTGAATGAGACAAGTCAATTGTTCTTGTCATATACATAATGCTAGAAAGTGAAAAATACAATTGTATGTTGATTTTTCTTTATATTTTCTTTATTTTGTTGTACACATACGTGACATCACAAGATGTTTTAGTCTCCTTATCCTGCCATGGCAGCATTGAAACTTCACAAATTCATAACTTTTGAACAGATAGTCAGACTTTCCTCAAACGTTCATTGATGTATTGTACTTATGATATTACAGGGCCCCCTGGAAAACAGTACTTGATTACTGATGGGGCCACCCTGTATAAATAAAACGAAATAATAATAATGATAATAATAATATTGCTACATTCTCTCAATTCACATGCATATTAAAGGGATCGTATAGTTTTGGTTGAGACCTAATTTCAGGGTTCTAACATGTTTTGGTGAGATAATGAGAAACCTCTTATGAAATATGAAAGAGCATGTAATTCCATGAGGAAAATTGGTTTTGAAATGGCTGAGATATCCATAACAGAGCAATTCTGATTAAGTTAATTAAATTACATCTATATGCATTAAAAATTGTGTATTTTTCCCCACTACCTTCATACAAGTACAATATCCTTACAGCACCATGGTCACAAGCTCTGTTTCATGGGGGCTCATATTCATTTGCTTTATGTCATTCATTACAAATTGTACTTCGACTATGTCTGATTTTCAATATTAAAAATTGAAATGGAATTAAATTGATATGGTCATGAGATTTTATCAATGAACTCTCTGCTCTGCTGTAGTGGTTGTCAACACAATGGAATGTGCTGGTCAGTGTTTAGCCAGTAGCCTGAAACAAAGGGGCACATATAGAAGTGGGTAGAACAGGTCAGTGGGGACTGAGTGCTTTCCAAATAAACCAGTGGGTCATACAGTAGTGCAAGGACATTATAGGAGGGAAGTGAGTTTTTTTTTAAATCAAAGGCATAATGATATGTAAGTGATCTGTTGCCTCATTAAAAAGGTAAAAAAATAAAAGCTATGGTAAATTTGTGCCCTGCCATTTGTAGGATGGAAAGAAAGCTGTACTATAGGAAGCGTGATGATGCAAAGAGGAACCAGAAAAAAAAATCCTGAGTCTAATCGTAGACGGCATGGATCAGTCCAAAACCAATCTACCTAAATTTGTGGGAGATAAAGCTATTTAAGGTAAGTGTGAATCATTGCTGCGTTGTTTCTACGATTTACATTTTGTATACAGTCTTCCAGTGCTTAATCTAAAGAGTGTGTAATTGTAACTCCTTTGATAAACAGAACAAAAGGTATTCAGAAAGAGCCATCATCTACAGTCTAATTTTCCAAGGAGTTATAGAGAAGATTCTATCTGGAAGGGGTCCATTTTACTTTGTGAGGCAGAAAGTGCACTAAACAGCATAAAGGAGTACCATAAACAGAGATTTAGAATTAAAACACCATATCAGCCAGCTCCTTTACTTTTAACAGCACAATTTGTCAATTTGTAATCCCAAAGTAAAAAGCTCCCTAACCTAGCTGTATCGTGGGGGAGCAAACTCCCGCCTAACGGCCCTTCCTCACCCCTCCTACTGCAGTTCCACCTTGCAAGGTAGGAGAACTCACTCAGAGCCATGCAGTTGAGAAACACTGGCATCTTTGCATGCAGTTGATATACAGTGTATTGGCAGACCATAGTGGGGATATCATGAAAGTATGATTGTAGTCAGGGAGCCAGTGAGTTCACAGCCCTGTGGTGGTTGTTGTTTGTTTGCTTGCTTCCCTGTGCCACATTCCATTGACCACCAGTGAAGGGCAATTGTCCATAGAGCATTTTCCACCTCCCTGATCAGTGTGTACATAAACAAGATGCAGCAGGAGATGCCAACCACTGCATTTTCTGGGAAGCTAGTGGCCAGAGGAGTTGGTATCACACCAGATAGGCAGCTTGCAGCTTGCAAGACATCTGTCTTTGATCTTAAAGGACAAGTTCACCGTCATTAACATAAGGATTGAGAGAATGTAGCAGTATTAGTAGAACACATCATTGAAAGTTTGAGGAAAATTGGACAATCCATTCAAAAGTTATGAATTTTTGAAGTTTTTGTGCAGTCACCGCTGGATGAGAAGACTACTGCAGTGTATGATGTCACATGCGTACAACAATATAAGGAAAATATAAAGAGAATTTCACAAAATTTCATCTTTTGAAAAAAGTACACATTACCTTGACTCGTCACTGACATGTGTTATGGGTAATATTACTCCCATTTCCTTTAGAAAGAGGCAAGTCAAGTGCTCTTTTATTACGTGAAAAAAGTGAAAATATGTTGAATTTTCTTTACATTTTCTTTATACTGTTGTACTCATATGACATCACGAGTCTTAGTAGTCTCCCCATCCAGCGGTTCCAACACAAAAGTTTAAAAATTCATAACTTTAGCATCGATTGTCCAATTTTCCTCAAACTTTCATTGATGTGTTCTACTAATATTGCTGCATTCTCTTAATCCTTATGTTAATGAAGGTGAACTTGTCCTTTAAAAGACAAGTCCACCTTCATTACAAGTGGATTGAGTGATTGCAACAAATTGATTAGTAGAACACATTAAGTGAAAGTTTTGGGAAAATCCAACACTCCGTTCAAAAATAATGAATTTTTAAAGTATCTGTGCAATCACTGCTGGATGAGAAGACTACTATACATAGTGTATAATGTCATATGTGTAGAATGATATTACATGTATAAGCAAAATGAAAGAGAATTTCACAAAACTTTACTTTTTGAATAAAGTGCACATTAATTTCTTTGACTTGTCACCGATATAAGGGTAATATTATTCCCCCTGCCTTCTGAAAGAGAAAAGTGAAATGTTCTTTTGTTATACGACAAAAGTAGAAATATGTTGAATTTTCTACAAGCTAAATTAGTCTTTTCATCCAGCTATGACTAAGCAGTAACTTCAAAAATTGATAACTTTTGAACGGATTGTTACATTTTCCTCAAACTCTCATTGAATTGTTCAACTTCTACTAGTAATATTGCTGCATTCACTCAATCCACATGTCTATGAAGGTGATCTGAACTTGTCCTTTAACAGGTTGGGGCTTTTATACTTCTCAGTGTATATTGGACTGCTTAGCCAGTTATTGATAACAGGACACTGAACTTGACTATCAGCTTGCTAGAGCTGGACAAGTCATTGTTCTTTATAACAATGTTATTGATAAAGGTACTTCATGTGAAATATTTCATCCAGACTTGAAACAAGTTTTGAAATTTCATACAGCTAGATTGTGACTGCATGACACACATTTAGGATGGAAAGACACCCGTTTTTGCTGATAAAAGTGGGCCGACAACGCTTATGTAAATAAAATCTGCAAGCTGATCACCCAACAGATATATGATGATAAAGGATTAAATGCCCTGAAAAAACAGTACTCAACAGTCACATGAAGATGTAAAATACATGCAGCTACAAGAAGCATTTTGAAAAAGTCTGTCACCAGCCTTGGCAACAAACTCTAGACTTTTGCTTAATACAAATTTTTGATTCATACAAAACTTTTGAAACCAAATTCATTTCTTGATATTCATGACATGCATGCTTGCTATAACTGTCAAACAACTTTATTATAATAATTTGTTAACCAAATTTGCTGACATATACATGGTATATCAAGAATTATTTCTCAAATTGAGAAAATATGTTTCTTGCATGAAAAAAGAAATGAATATTTTCCCTTTTATGTGTCTTCTTCTTTTTTTTTCTTTTTTTTTTACAGGGTATCAATGATACAGAACTCCTCAAAACACATGTGACTGGTGTTATCCTTCATGAACAACAAAAGAATTTGACTTTTAGATATTGGTCAACACAGCTATGATTCAAATCTTACCATCAATATCCTGCTGGAAGTACTTTCCCAGGTGTTAAAGGTAAGTTTTTCATTTGCATCAAAGCAAAAAGTAGGCATAAGTGAAGTAATTTCTGCTATTCCGCATGATGCATACTGGTCTTAAGACGTCTTGGACTCGGACAGTTCCATTCTTAATAGTTTTTAGTAGTAATCACATTCAGCAAGTACTTTCATCTATTTTTAAAAATAACGGTTGGTAGTAATCACATTCAGCAAGTACTTTCAACTATTTTTAAAAATAATTCTATGTTGAAAGGAAATGCATTTAGTCCCTGTCTCCATACGATGACTGATTGCCTACATCAATAATGTATAGATTCCTTTTAACAACAGATAACCAATTACTGTCATGGTTATGATATCTGGCATTAAAAACACAAAGCAATTTCTAAATATTACAATACTGTTCAATTTTGGAAGGAATAATAATCAGTCAGCTCATTTGACATCCCTTTTTGGCCTTTGTCATATGTAAACCTTTATGTATGTGCACTTCCTGCCTCCCATTCAAAAAATGTGATGTAATTCTATTCTGTTGAGAAGAACCAAAATTGTTGTCAAGCAAATTTAGGCAGACAATGACACTATTGATATGCCTACTGCAAAATATGTGTATCATTTCTTCCAAAACGTAACAACGTTAAATTCAATAAGGCAATAAGAAAGAGCAATGGACTGGTGTGTGAAAATGAAATATCCCAATTCAATGTTATACAGTATAAAGTAAAAAGATAAATACAGTTGTAGGTACATTAAAAGTTACACAACATTTAGAGAAAAAAAATGTAGTAGAAGACTTGACTGGTCTTTAAATGAACTTTGAAGGGTAACGTTTACAGATAGGCCCTGATCATCATGTAGTAATCACACTGCAGTTTAGAGACAGAAAAGGATACATGACCGAGTACAACGTACATTGGTGAAGATTCCAGAAAGAAGGTAAAATTTGAAGAGGCCTCATATGAGCAACAAAGAAGATGACTCAAGAGAGGAAGAGAAAGATAAATGTGTTGAAGTATGTGAAAATCTATCTTTAGATCCTCGAAAATGAGAGTACAGATTTATTATGGAAATTTGTCTGAATGTACATGCTAGGGATGATAGGAATGGTTCATCCAATTATTTGAAAATATACTTGGCATTTTATACTATTATCGCTAGCTCAAGTACCCTATGGACAATACAATCGGATGAAATAAGTGCTATACTACATGACCATAATAATGAACCTTTTACAATCCAGTGTGAGGTCAGACCGTTCACACTACTGGTGTGCTTCCTATGCAATCACAGCTGCAGATCCACTCCCCATATGATAGTCAAGAGGCATTTAATCCTAATTCTGCATAAACTTGGCCCTCTAAAGAGGTGTGGACAATGTAGGCAGTTTAAGAAGTACATGTGTGTTCACCAAACAGGAGATTTGAAAAGTCAAACAAAGCTTAAGAAAACAAACACCTCTGTGCTGCAGCTAAGCAGGAAACACCTTGCTATCTGTGTGTTATTCTGTCGCAAGAGTTTGTGCTTAAGTTTTTAAATCACATATTTTTGTTTATATTCTTCCTTATAGGGTCATGTCACCAGACAGAAGCAACAACGGCATTAAGACTTCGACAGCACTCTGCAGGATTCAGAATGGCATTCATCTCCATGAAATTCAACACAAATAGGCATATATACATACAATTACTATTAGTAATGTACTCCTGTGTGCACTGGATGAGATTGCTTCTGCTATTGCCATAGATGAATGCGCTTGCCTGTGCAACTAGCAGCAGCAGTACCACTGTTCCTCAGGAAGTAGAAATGGCTCAATGTGATGTGGGCATGATTTGTGTCAAATGATCATGGAAGCTATACATGGGCAGCTCGGCAGGTTCGTCAAAAGCCGAACCTGGGCAGCTCGGCAGGTTCGTCAAAAGCCGAACCTTGCCAGCTTGGCAGGTTCGTCTAGAGCGGAACCTTGCCAGCTTGGCAGGTTCGTCAAAAGCCGAACCCTGGCAGCTCGGCAGATTTGTCAAAAGCCGAACACTGGCAGCTCGGCAGGTTCGTCAAAAGCCGAACCTTGCCAGCTCGGCAGGTTTGTCAAAAGCCGAACCCTGGCTGCTCGGCAGATTTGTCAAAACCCGAACACTGGCAGCTCGGCAGGTTCGTCAAAAGCCGAACCTTGCCAGCTCGGCAGGTTCGTCAAAAGCCGAACCTTGCCAGCTCGGCAGGTTTGTCAAAAGCCGAACCTGGGCAGCTCGGCAGGTTCGTCAAAAGCCGAACCTTGCCAGCTCGGCAGGTTTGTCAAAAGCCGAACCTGGGCAGCTCAGCAGGTTCGTCAAAAGCCGAACCTTGGCAGCTTGGCAGGTTCGTCAAAAGCCGAGCCTTGGCAGCTTGGCAGGTTCATTGAAAGCTGAACCCTGACAGCTCGGAAGGTTCGTCAAAAGCTGTGCAACTCCGCAGGTCCGTCAAAAGCCGAACCTGTGCAGCCACTGGCAGGTTCGTCAAAAGCCGAACCTGGGCAGCTCGGCAGGTTCGTCAAAAGCCGAACCTGGGCAGCTCGGCAGGTTCGTCAAAAGCCGAACCTGGGCAGCTCGGCAGGTTCGTCAAAAGCCGAACCTTGCCAGCTTGGCAGATTCGTCAAAAGCCGAACCTTTGCAGCTCGGCAGGTTCGTCTAGAGCCGAACCTTGCCAGCTTGGCAGGTTCGTCAAAAGCCGAACCCTGGCAGCTCGGCAGATTTGTCAAAACCCGAACACTGGCAGCTCGGCAGGTTCGTCAAAAGCCGAACCCTGCCAGCTCGGCAGGTTTGTCAAAAGCCGAACCTGGGCAGCTCGGCAGGTTCGTCAAAAGCCGAACCTTGGCAGCTTGGCAGGTTCGTCAAGAGCCGAGCCTTGGCAGCTTGGCAGGTTCGTTGAAAGCTGAACCCTGACAGCTCGGAAGGTTCGTCAAAAGCTGTGCAACTCCGCAGGTTCGTCAAAAGCCTGTGCAGCCACTGGCAGGTTCATCAAAAGCCGAACCTGGGCAGCTCAGCAGGTTCGTCAAAAGCCGAACCTGGGCAGCTCGGCAGGTTCGACAAAAGCCGAACCTGGGCAGCTCGGCAGGTTCGTCAAAAGCCGAACTTTGGCAGCTTGGCAGGTTCGTCAAAAGCCGAACCTTGCCAGCTCGGCAGGTTCGTCAAAAGCCGAACCTTTGCAGCTCGGCAGGTTTGTCAAAAGCCGAACCTTTGCAGCTCGGCAGGTTCGTCTAGAGCCGAACCTTGCCAGCTTGGCAGGTTCGTCAAAAGCCGAACCTTGACAGCTCAGCAGTTTGGCAGAAGACCAACATTGACATATCCAGCTATGACTGATGCAATTCTGAAAGAAATGAAGGATAGATTTATGAATTCCATTTTGTTTATGCCAAACCTTGCACCACAATTTCAGATTAAGATTTAAGATTTCGATCATTTGTAGACTGATTTTCCCATTTTTTGAGCACCTATTTTTAGCAAAATCAGTCTAATTTTTTAGACTAATGTAGAAAGTCTATTTCTTAAATAGAACGGGTTTTTTGTTAATTCGCAATGAAGGTGATTTTATTATCAAACGGCAAGGATATGCTTAACCATTTTGAACAAAGCAAATAAATACACATCACTTTATTCGGGCATTTGTACATTACCCAAAAAACACTTTTGACCATCGTCTCGAGCGTTTTAGACTATTTAAAAGGTACCTTGTGTGGATAATTCTTAGAAATGAGATTATTGATGTGTATACATTTGAATACTGAAGCTTTTTGATCACTGGGGAGCATCAGTAGGAACCAGCCTTTTTGTGTTATCGTCATGATACACTGAATAGGCACTTGCAATACAGCATGATGCATACACGAACGTATATTTCTGATAAAATATTATATCAAATCCATCTATTTTGTCAAATCGTTGCTGCTAAAATTCGACAAGTTTTGTTTCTTTAAATTGAAATGTTTGCTGAGAAACTAGGGAATTACTGTGTGATCAGCACACACCCACGGAGTACACACTAATAGCGAAAATTACAAGAAACTAGAGAGATGCTTGCATCATGAAATATCCAACCAACAATTTTGTTAGAGTCGCTATACCTACTTACCATCTGAATCGAGAAGAATGAGTTGACGAGCCCAAACCCAAATGAGCCGATCGCTAAGAACCAGGCATCAGGGTATGTCGTCGCAACAAGGATGCCTATTCCAAGCGATCGCTGGAAGATGTGGCTGTTGAATCCAGAGGTTTCATTCAAACTTTGACATGCCCCTCTGCTCGCACAAGAGCTCATCCCGTCTTCTACGTCATTGTCGCGAGAAACTGCCACCTTTAATTCCTCCGACGTTTTCGACACGCAAAGCATGGGGCTTTCGATACTGTCTCCTTCTGCGTCCCTAGCAACGGTCGCCCTTGGTGCAGGATCAGTTTGCAAGCGTACTTTTTCCGAGCCATCCCCCTCTGATGAAGTCGATTCTTCCGTTCTCGCGAGGGGTTCCCGGTGAGTCCAGGCACATGTGGGAAGGACGATTGCGGTGATAATGCCTGCTATAATTCGTATGGTGTTTCTCCAGCCGAGACGATTGTTGAGGAAGAAGATGAACGGTCCAAGCGTCAGCATAGCTGAATAAAAAACCAAAGCAAACAAACAAAAACATTACTATAATATAGTAATACATATATATTATATCTATATGGGGTGGGGAAGAACTCATGTCACAATATAATGTGAAGTACACGTCTACACGTAATAGCAGCTTCGGTACATCTTATTGTTTTTTGTTTTGGGTTTGAGATTTTATTTATGTATTTTTTTTTTTTGGGGGGGGGGAATAAGCTCTTGACCAAGGGATGTAATACGTTTAAATTTAGTGTATTCTTATTTCCCTTATACACATTTGACTCCACTTTAGCAAACCTTTATCGGTGCACATAAGGTTACACACGACATTCACAATACAACAATAGGCCTACGGTATTACACTATACACAGACATATTAATAGATAGCCACACACATTCAATGTCTGCACAATCATTATACACTCTTAAAACATCCGAGTCAGAACTGACCCGGAACTGGGTCCGTTGGGGTCATACACCGTTCCGGGTCAGAAATGACAAGGAATGTGGTCAGATATGACCCATTCAGAGTCATGAATCGTGTCAGGATGACCCCATTCGGGATCTTCATGACCAAATTCCAAGTCATTTCTGACCCGGAACGGTGTATGACCCCAACGGACCCAGTTCCGGGTCAGTTCTGACTCGGGTCTTTTTAGAGTGTACAATCACCTCATACCTCATAATGGTCAGTACCAGTCATGTCCATTCTTGTTATCTTTAAATTAGTCCTATAATATTATAATATACAATTATTATTATGCAATCGCCATAAGGGTAAAGGAGGCATTGAAACAATCAAGTCATTTAACATTAACATTTGCATATTTGACTATTCCCATCCTATGTTGCGGTCTCGGTCTGTTGACCAGAAGGTGGGAGATAGTAGTGAAAGCTATAGGGGAGTTTGGTGACAATTTACAAATAATCAGTTCCTTCAGAAAACTTTGGAGTGTCCGCGGGTTGCAGTACCTCGAAAGTGTATTCATGTACAATGTATGTGTGCGTGTAAAGGCTTCTTTTGCGTGGGTTTGTGTGTTATGTTCATTATTTTTTCATCAGTATCAACCATCGACTGACCTTAATCGATTGAAAAGTAATTTCAGTGAGAAAACAACGCCATTAAGGTTGCAATCAATTTGGAACGCATTTTATCAGGAAAATGCACTTTGCAAACCGATTGGCCATCACGCTGAATTGACACTTATACAAACATACTCGAACAATCACTTCAGGCCAAGATGGCGGCTTTTGGGGGACTGGAAAAGGAAATTGATTATTTGAATTAGTCACAAGAGCATCTCACGTGACCTGTGACGTACGTAAGTCTTGTTTTTCGTCAAAAACTAAAGACGCCCGACGTTGAAAATAATGACAATAGTTCGTGGTCAGAAATAGTTTGAATATCTCATCATAAAAGGGTTCAAAGCAGTGTGTGGGCACTGCGTTTAAATCATATTAGGGAATTTTCGCTACACGACGGGAAGACCGATAATACGCGGAAGCAATCAGCTGTGAGCCTGTGACAGTCCCCGTACTCGGACTACCGTCCCCATATCTATCAGTTTCGCTTTCCTGTGCAGGACGGAAGCGTTCCGCTGTTTGGCTGGCTGGCTGGCTGGCTGGCTCACTCGCTGCCCAGCATCGGGACCAAACGCTATTTTGGCCGAGTACCGAACTCGTTTTCCCCAGGACGGGACGTTTCTCGGCTTTGATCATGCGCAGATGCAAATTTTGCGCACGGCACGCTCAACTCCCGGCTGCGTCGTGCTTGCGAAAACTCCCTAATATGCGATAAAGATCAGGACTCTAGGGGGTTTCTGTCTTCGACTGCCTCTGTCT
Source organism: Diadema setosum (assembly GCF_964275005.1). Taxonomy (NCBI): domain Eukaryota; kingdom Metazoa; phylum Echinodermata; class Echinoidea; order Diadematoida; family Diadematidae; genus Diadema; species Diadema setosum. Next base: position 33,439,181 of record NC_092697.1, on the reverse strand, counting down.
CTGTCCTTGTTCCTATCTCTGTCTTGTATCTCCATCTACCAAGATTTCATGTATCACTGCATATCACCTTCATCTATGTTTAAAGGGGATGGCTAGTAACCGATCAGTGGGAATGCTGAGGGATGATTGTTCCAATCCTTGTGGGATTCATTTAAGAGTATATTATATATCTACTGTTGTGTGAAAATTATTTGCTTCAGTATGGTCTCATATTCAAGTAATGTGCAGATTAATGCCCCGTCACTGACCATGCATGCTAACCTGGAAACATTAAACTGCACATTACTTGAATATGAGACCATTCTCAAGCAAATAATTTTCACACAACAATAGATATATAATGTACTCTTAAATGAATCCCACAAGGATTGGAACAATCATCTTCCAGCATTCCCACTGATTCCCACTGATCAGTTACTAGCCATCCCCTTTAAAGGACATACTCGCCACAAGTTCTTTACATCAAAAGATGTGCCCCTAGCATGTTCAATTGACCATGCATGTTATCATTTATACCTACGTAAAAATATTGTTTATATGTGTTTGCTGAAAATAAATGTAATCATCTGTAGCCATTCCGAGATCGAATTTTGCCCAACACGTATACATTCATCGACAAGACATTTAACTTTATGATTAGGGCCTACACCCTCCTTGACCCAGTTGTTAAAAGACAGAGCCTTTGGTGTGTTGGTAATGATACTGCAGGGCCCCATTTCGTAAAATATGCTAGGATAGCAATTCTATCGTATCTACTTATTTTATGATTTATGGGACCCAGACGCTATACTCTAGAGTAAATGACACCAAATTAGTCTTCCAAATAAAATGCTAGATCTACATGGGCAATTTGATTGCATTTTGCAAACTTTCATGATGCACATATGCGTCTTGTTTGTATCCACTCTTAAAGGGGCATTCCGGACGATTTTCATAATTTCACATCATGTAGTACATAAATCAACAGCTTCATGTATAGATTTGTAGAATTTATTGTGGTTCTTGAGCAGAGAAACAGTACTTTCAAAAACCTTAAACAAATTACACTGAATAAAGATGATGACATAGGAGCCTCACATATCTCAGAAATGTAGCAGTGTCATTCCATTACAATACCGCATGCTTGCAAGCTTCCTTGAGCCACATCTCATGCATTCTTATGGTGAGGCTGCCATGTCATCATCCTTGTTCATTGCAATTTGTTGTAAACTTTGAAAACATTCTTATTTTTCATCCCAATCATTATAAATCCTGAAACTCTGTACCCAGTATAACTGATTTATATATGTTCAAATGTAAAAATTTGAAAATCATCCGGAGGTCTCCTTTAATTTCTCCCGTCGTTTAATAGTGGAAGTTGCTATGTACTTTCTCATTGTGCTTTCAAATTATTTAATTAAGCAAAAAGGTGCACAAAACTTATCACACTTCCACGGTCATTTACAGTTTTAGTGCACTTTAAAATGGCACTGATAATAGAATATCAAGGTCATGAATGAATAGCTTCGAATTCTCAATGGCTTATATCAATTAGTTTTGAACATGTCCACTTCGTTACACGCCATTGCGTGAGAGCAGCAGGAAAAGGAAATAAGCAAGAACGGATATGAAGACATAGTAATCACTAAAGATGTCTATGTTTAAACTGGTTTTTAAAGCAAAATAAGTGTTTACCATACCAATCAATGACCATATTTCCATTCTCGTATCATCATAAGCAGTGTAATTTCACATTATGTTAAAGAGATCGTATAGTGTCGGTTGAGACCTACATCTTCAGGTTTCTAACGGTTTTTTTTTTTTTGTGAGATAATGAGAAACCTCTTATGAAATATGAAAGAGCATGTAATTCCAAGAGGAATTCATCGTTTTTTGATGAAAATTGGTTTTTAAATGGCCTCATGATCGCTTTATTTTACTTTGTTTTTTGGATGTCTCAGCTATTCCAAACCCGATTTTCATCAAATAAATTGTGAATTCGTCTTAGAATGGTATGCTCTGTACTATTTCATCAGTCGTTTCTTGGTATCTCACAAAAAGTTAAAAGCCTATAAATCCTCGCCTCCACAAATACTGTACCATCCCTTTAACCATGTCATGTCAAATTGTTTCTAGACACACTAAACAAATGAATGACAATTCTGAATGCGTTCACGCCACTTTCCAGTATGATTCGATGACAATCATCCCAGGTTTCCACAAAGAATGTAACTAACCTATTGTGAAGAACCTTTTCGGGTGTATATGGTTCACAATAATTACATGCAATAACGATAAATCTGAAAAATGTGGGCCTACTCATTGGAATATGCAATGATAAATGAGATGATACGGGGCTATGGAAATCGTCTTTCTTCCTATTTCATATAATCAAATATCAAAACAAGCAAGAGGCGAATACTGAACAGTCGGAAACTTCATTCTGAGTGTTCCATTGTTATATGATGACATAATGACAATTAAAACGATTATGGGATAGTTGAGAAACAAAGATGACAGATCAGAAATTTAGCTTCTTTCGGGCGCCCGCCATGGGTCATATTAAGTCTCACCCAGATTGGAAGAGGCCATCGGCAGAGTAACGGCAGCCGTGAGATGACGCAGTGGGAAGTACTCATGAAGGAGTGAGAAAGAGCCGAACATGATGCAACCGGTACCCACCCCATAGAGCAGGCTATAGGTGAAGAATATTGGTGCGATGTTCGGCATGAGTGAGGTCAGGAATAGCCCTATGGCAAGGGCGGCGACTCCGCACGTCACTACGCAGCGGCAGCCGAACCGCTCGATGAGGAGGTTGACGGGTATGGAGACGAATGAGGCAATTCCAAATGGGGCCGATCCGATCCAGGCTGCAAAAAAGAAAAGGAACACACAAAGATACTCGTTGATTTCTTCTAAAGCCTCCTTTTTTTCGTTTTTTCTCTTTTTTTCTTAGTTCTCGAGATGGGTCTAAAGTTCATTCATTCATTCATTCATGCATTCATTCATTCATTTTTCATTTCCAACAGAAACATATCAATATATTTCAAAAATTGAATGCAGTGCATACATTTCATCATACAAAGTAAAGGATAAATTTACAGAAAACTTGTAGGTATAGGAAAATGTTGGAAATGGGGAGGAATGCTAAAAAGCTGGGCTTGTAGGCTGCATTTCCCCCACTCGTAATACACGTAGTACAAGAAATTATATGATCGATAGACTGATAAGCATTGAAAATGGATGAAACAAAGAAACTAAGACAAAAAGACCTATAACCTAACTTATCCGAAACAAAAACCCTGAACAAATCCCTACACTAAGTCGCTGTCATGCCGGAAAAGAGAGGAGAGAAACAAAGTAGTATGTGTGTGTGTGTGAGAGAGAGAGAGAGAGAGAGTATGTGTGTGTGTGTGTGTGTGTGTGTGTGTGTGTGTGTGTATGAGAGAGAGGGGGGGGGGGAGAAAGCAGCTTAATGCGTGGAGTGAAGATAAAAGACAAAAAAAAATAGAGGGACACGAGAGGTAGTGGATGGATGGAGCCGCTTAGCTGTAATTTCAATAGTATATAAGGTTGGATTTTAGTTTCAGTGAAATTGACAGTAGTTGCCAGTCAAAACTAAAGTATCGCCAAATACATGACGTAGAATACATAAACCACATGTTCTCAGCCAAGTTTTCTGCACATTCATCTGTAGACACACAATATGCTATAGCGGTGCGAAGTTAGATCATTTGTTTAGGCTTTATGTATTTCCCCTGTTTTCTTAGATCCTTCACAAATATGTTTACAGTTCAGATTTTTTCACCTAAAATTTGGACCCACAATGGAGATTATTAAGACAGACTTTACCACACATGTATATTGCAATAAGGTAATAAAGGAACACTGCCACAACTTATACTTCCCTTGGTCTTATCAAACAGCCCTGCGTAGAATATTCAAGCTCCCAAATCTTTCCTTTACTCGACATATGGAAACTCATTTTTCCCCCATTTGGAGTTACATACACATATTTCAACTTTTCAGTAAAAACATGACACCTGACTTACCAATTACCATAATATTGTATCCATGTTTTGTTAAAACTTATGTGATTCAAATTTCTTGAAGATATTAAGAACTCATGTAAGCGTTATGTATATTGGTTTGTATTCCTTTATAAGGACATAAATCATTTGAATTGAATTGAATTGAATTGAAATAACAGCTTGAGACATCCACCAATTAAGTAAAAAAAAATCCATACAGTTTCAAAAAAAGGACAAGGCTACAAGTTCAGTGTACTATGTTGCAAAATATGCAGCTATATGTAGCTATAGGTTACTACATTGTACAGAAGCAGTCCAGCTTGGAAGGAACGAACCTTCAAAGAGCATAAACTTAAAGGCCCAAATGTACGAAGGTGGTAGGCCTACAATCTTGTCTACGGTTTAAACCATGGACAAAGACCATGGAGGGCCAAGTGTCGTATGGAATATTTCGTTACGAAATCAGTCATTTCGTCGACGAAATTATTTTGTAAGGAAATGACAAGATTTCGTAACGAAATGAACATTTCGTTTACGAAATGGTTATTTCGTTGACGAAATGACTGATTTTGTAACGAAATATTCCTTGCGACACTTGGCGCCCCGTGGTCTTTTAAAACCATGGACAAGATTGTACCACCTTCGTGAATTCGGGCCAAAATGTCAAAGGGTCAGCAGTACGTATGAAATTGTGTGTGTTTGTGTGTGTCTGAAGATCTTCTATAATAGTTGGGGGCCTAAGGGCTCAAAATGGGTTGTTTGGTTCAGATTCTTCCAAAAGCACCAAATTTGGCTCATAGGTCCCTTGTACCACACTCTTTCGATTTTTGATGGGCGCCAAGACTAAAAACCCTTGGGGCCGCCATATTGGTGGAATCCAATATGGCCGCCATCCGGGTTAAAGGTCAACTGCAGTTACAAATTGAAAAGGTTGATTAATGTAATGAATCCCATGTGGAAGATTTTACGGGGTTAGAGAATGTGATTCTAAATATCATTTCTGCAATTCAAGGTCACTATCACTTCTCCAGGTCACTTTAAAGGTCAAATAAGGGTCAAATCAGGCATTTTGTGCATTTTTCGAAATGGCGTCTGTGAGCATTCAACTGCAATTCACTGGTACCCCTATTTTGTACCATTTCTCATCTCTTCCATACTCCTTCAATGGTCAATTAGGGCAAAGAGGGCTTCCATATCAATAATGATTATGACAAATAAATGAAAAAATTATTTTTAAGATATATATATATATATATATATATACATAAATATGTTGAAATTTTGAGCACAAAAAATGGGCTTCCATCGGTTTCGTTTTCTTTTCTCATTTTCTTTGCTCAAAGTTTTCACTATTTATCAATTGTTTTTGGTCAGTCTTTACTTTCTTTGTTTCAATATATATAGGCCTATATATGTATATATATATATATATATATATATAGTGGGGCAGATATGTGAAAAAAATGCTCACATCCGGCGGAAAGTATGGAATTTTGCACATAGGGGTATTTTAGGGTGCTGAGTTCAAAAATTGCCGGATCCAAGAGATCTGGGCTCGGGGTCGGCCGCCATTTTGAATTCCAATATGGCCGCCGTCAAAGATCCCTATCTTCAGTTCTAAATGACGTAAGCCATTGGAATTTGATACGTAAACGCATGATGATGTGGTAACTACAATAACAGACTTATTTGACATGTCTGACAAGCTGCACGGCAGCTAATTTAAATTTTCCTACATAGTTACCATGTTGGAATGCTGAAAATCTCTATCTTGGGTTTTGTAAATTTGGCTACCTGATTGAGCGCGCGTTTGTAACTGATTGAGTGCGCGCTGCTGTATACATTGTGACGTCAGTGAAAGGTGCATTATGCTTCATTTTTGCTGCACTTTTTGGCATGCCCGTGAATGTTAGTCGTGATGTTTGTCTTCGCAACCATATTGGAATTCAAAGTAGCGGGCATTGCGTTTGTCAAACAAATCACATTAGCCAATTCTTTAACTCAATATGTTGATATACTTATTTGCACCTAATTTCAGCGCCACTCACCACTTAGAACTCGAGATAATGAATTTGAACATTTCATCGAGGCGGCCATATTGGAATTCAATATGGCGGCTATTCGATACTTGTCAGACATTTCAAATTAATCTGTCATTAAATTCAATATGTCAAAACGCTCTTGTGTACCAAGTTTTGATACCACACGTCACTCAGAACTGAATATAGGAATCTTTAAATTTGTTTTGTGATGGCAGCCATATTGGAATTCAAAATGGCGGCCGACCCCGTGGTCAGATCTCTTGGATCCGGCAATTTTTAGAGTCAGCGCCCCAAAATACTCCTACAAGGAAATTTTCATACTTTCCGCCGGATGTGAGCATCTCGACCAATTTTTGTTACATATCTGCCCTACTAATATATATATATATATATATATATATATATATATACAAATGTATATGTGACCGTGCACCTCGAAACGAACATAAAGTCGCACACACTGATTTTGCGTGAGGACTGAAAATAAGTGAAATGGGTCAACCTAGCCGAACGTGACTTTTTCATATTTTCTGAAAGAGCGGGTCTTCTTTTACTTTATGCTAAAATTTGGTATCATAAAACAGGCAGGAAAGTTTGTTTTTTAGCAGTTTATCTCGAACATTTTTGGTAGAATAGTGTGATTAGGTGTCTCTTCAGAATCCCTTTTTCATGTCTGAAAAACCTTGTCCACACTCTTTACTTTCAACTCTAATAGCTTTTGAAAGGATATTGCTACGGCTTTGAGAGTTGGCGTTGATTATGCACAGAATGTGTTAATAAGGCATGCTCAATTTCAGTTTAATCTGATAATCCCTTCATTGTTGTTACTCTGGTGGTTTACTTCCTGTTTTTGGTCCCATTCATCGCACAGCCAGCACGGTTTGGTAAAGATTAAGCGCTTGAATAGACACTGTACTTCAGAGCCTCTTTTCTCAGTTCACACTTTTCCTGAGTTTGTGCTTTCTTTCTAATATTAAAATAGGTTAGAAGAGTCTATTTGATTTGAGTTATGCATCATTTTAAAGCTTAAAGTCTGCTCTTTCAGAATATGGTCTTAACTAAAGATTCATGTCTGGCGACTTTTTGTTTGTTTTGAGGTGCAGGGTCACATATATACATATACATGCTTAAATACGGCCGCCATGCTATTCCAAGGTGCCGAATCAGGGTGCAATGGCAAAGAGGGTGATAAACACGCCTAATCTTATTTTGTCTTCGTTTTTCCTTCTGACGAGATAGCTGGATAGCCAGTATGCAACTAGCTGGCCAGTTGTATGTACTTGGGGTGGACCACTTTACCGGTTTATGCACCTTGAGATTTCCGATAACGGAATGCCGATTCGGGATCTTTTCATGTGTCTGGGTTTGTGATTCTTTCACACAAGGGACTTCCACTTTTTATATCCAAGTGATGAGGTGCAAAGTGTTGTGCCTCTACTAGAGGGGACGGTATGACAACACACACCATTGCTCAGCCAGACTTGAGATAAGTGGGATTCGAACCCGCGCCGGAACACAAGTCTTTAGACCGCAAGAAATACGCTACCGACTGAGCCACCTCGTCACCTTTCATGGTCAATTATATAACTTTCCAGCTGGCAAGCGATATGATTCTCCTCCTGCTGAAATTGGTGTATGCCTGCTCTCCCTTGCTTACGGGGAATCGAGCTCCTCAATCCAGGTCAGACCAGTATTCTAGGGGCAGTTAACTAAATTCGATCATTAAAGTCCTTTAATGGCAGTTATCGTATCAGAGTAGGTGAAGACAATTCAGCTGAAGGTTTTTTCTTATTTTTTTTTCTCTTTTTATCAAACGAAACCGTTTCTTTACTGAAAGCGCAAATGACTAGGCAAACTGAACACCTATTGATGTTGTATGGGATACTGATCCTGAAGAAAATAATCATTTTTCAATAAACATTTTTGCGCAGCAACACTGTGAAGTCCTCTGACAAGAGATGGTGATGGCACCACTCAAATCTAAAATTATGATTGGAAGAGCGTAGCGGCTTCCTGAAAATTAAGATTGAAAAATAAAGAACTGCCCTCATTTATCAGCGCACAGATATCCAAGAATAAATGAGCACCTGATTCGAGAGGGAAATATCCAACAGGAATTGTGATCTCACAACCCTTCAGCTTTCCAACAACTTAGATGCTATCTAAGCAAAGATATCCTTACAAAGGATGACATGATGTTTTCTGAAAGCATTTTCTGAAAACAGTATACAATCGCACGGATGAGCATAATATCACATTTTCGGTAGTGTGCTTTTTTTAATCCCTTTGATCTGAGGGAGTTACGGGTGGGTCGTGGTATTGAAAAGATAGAGGCTTTTTCAGCTCTTTCCTGTACAGCATACCTCTCTTCCAGAGCCCAACATCAGGAACTGACAGGGTGCGACATTACTTCAGACTTGCTTTGATGTGGCATGCAAAATGCCTAAGTAGTATGGGTCAGCAAACCAGAGCTCACTGACACATTAACTACTTAAATAATCGTGCTCATGTCCAGCAAGGACTGATGAGCAACAAGGTTTATGGGGCAGCCTGCGTCAACGAGGGTAGGCATCATCTCGTCATAACGTGGGAGCAGATCATCAGAAACCACCCTATCTGATGTGATCCCTGACTTCAGGGAGTGATGGAGTTGGAGGAAAGATGGCACAGGTACATGGCAATTACTAGTACTATCAGCCACTCTCCGCTATGCTTCAGTAGCAAATTTCATTCTTCTGCACCACAGCTTTTTTAAGGCATGCATTGGGAGGTGGAAAACATGGAAATGGAAAAAAAAAATAATGAAATGAATGAATGAATGAATGAATGAAGGTGAGAATGCACAATGTACAGCAGGTGTCAGACGAGCCATGGTCAGTAGTTTGATATTGCCGCAAACTTAAAGTGGGGGGGGGGGGGAGGGAGGGGATTGAGGGCCTATCTGACGGGAGGAGACGTTGTCGCAATGCCAGCGTCTCGAAGAAATTATTTTCGCTGTCACAACTAACGCGATTTCCAGGGCGACGTCCAAGACGTCTTCAAACAAAGGAACAACTTATTTGCTTGGAAGTCACGGGGCTGTTGGCATGGCTTTTGCAGTCGCAGGGACTTATCAGAGATGTCTTATCTCAGCGATTTCTCCCTTTCGTCGCCATTATGTTATTACGGTCTCCACAAGATGCGGGGACATCTCGAAGATGTTGCAGACAAATTTAGTCCCCACGACATGGCCACAGTGATGGAGACTTCGCAGAGACGTCTCGGAGACAAGCTTGAAGACGGAAATAGTCTCTGCAAAAATCGGAAATGTTCGATTCTCCTGCGAATCCTGGAGATTGGGCTCGTCTCCAGGAGACGTGCGTCGTAGAGATGTTGCGGAGAGTACAGTTGCAACCTATAGTCTTCAGACTAACGAGATACCAACTTATAAAGTCTTGTGATATCATAACAATTTGCGTCCAAGCACTTTGGATAGAATCTTAATAGACCCTAGAAGGTGTCATGAAAGTTGTACTATGGCACATCTAATCTGAAACCTGTTAATGGTGTCACTGTGACACCTGTGAAATATGCTTGTTCCCTACATGACGTCACCAGGACCGTCATGTTCTCTGAACGGCATATTTAGCTGTGGAGACATAAATTTCCTATCGAAGGACTTTAGAATCGAACTTTCTTACACAAGTTCGAAAATAGCAAATTGATGCCAACCTGATGTACTAAAAACTCTCTTAACCCTAACTAGGCCGGGCTATTTAGGTAGTTGATAGAGCCGGGGGGGGGGGGCCTCCCAGGCCCCCCCTCCAGATCTCGGCCGACGACCGCGCGATCGCGACGAAAATTGGCACACACATTGCCTATGATGTAGTCTGAAATACTATGAAGTTATTTTTTCGAAAAATCATCGTTTATGCTAAATTATGCTAATTTATGCATGATGATGCATAAAATCAGACTATTTGGTATAAATCACAAAATAAAGCTCAAAACAGGCACATTTTTTGTGTAAATATTCTTTTTAGTGTCCTCAGCAAATGTAATAAAAAAAATTGTGATATCAGAACAAATTCTTAAGTATTTTATTGTTTTTTTTATTTCTTATGTATTTCTTTGTTTTTCAACTTTATGTTTTTCATTGTTTTTTCGATGAAATTTGTCCGCGACATCGCTCCGAACAAGAAAATATGTTATTCATTGATTTTAATCAATAAAACACCAAAATAATCATGCTTTTATGAAATTTGCCTGTAAGCACAGTTTGCATTGAAATTGTACAGGAATTAACGTTTTTGAGCAATTTTTGGTCTGACATGCATGTACATATTTATGCGTAACTTCGGAACCGCGCACCCGGGCGTCGCAAATTTGGTGTCAAAAGATGCGGGAGATTCGAAAGAAAAAAGTCATGAAACGTCGCGGCGATAGCTTTTTGCGATTGCGATACATTGCGCGGAACGTCGAGGGGGGGGGCCTCGGAGCCCCCCCCCCCCCCCCCGGCCTAGTTAGGGTTAAACACGACAGATTTTTTTTTTCATCCAGATTAGGAGTGATCTTCATAATTATTATTCCACTGAATTTAAATCTGAATTATGAATATCTATTGTGATTGAGGATCCCTGAACTGCAACAGAGAAATAAAAACATTTCTCTTTTAAATGGCAATGTCAAGGACGCTGGTAATATAGATCGAGAGTAGCGCCCCCCCCCCCCCCCTTATTGCTAAGCGATTAATATATTAGGTAGCGATAGGATTCTATTTCTCATATACGTATGTTCCTTGCAGATGAAGACGAAAATAATAATCCAATAAATAAATCTTGAAAACCTTTTTAAAGGGCATTACCCATAATTCTAACTAGCTCTTTTGGCTGTCATTAAAGCAAATGCAAATATATTGAATTCCGTAAATATGACCAGTCGGTGAGGACATTCTATTTTCCTCTTAGCGCCTGTAATGTCAAAATAATCAATGGAATGATTGTGACACGAACTATGATATTCCATAGCTTTGTTCAGAACCCCACTTAAAAACTTGTGTAGCCATATTGTAACAGGCCATAATTGAAATGATGCAGAAAAAAAAAAATCACCGTAAGTAATCATTAAAAATGAAATTGAAGGGTTACCAAGTCTTCAAATTTGATTGTAAAATAAGGATCTGAGTAAGATCCCTTAAACCTAATTACTCTCAGAAAGGGGTTCTTATTATAATTCATGAGTGTATACCTAGTGTTTGAAATCTTAACACGAAAGCAGATATTTTGATGTTACTCGTGAGAAATTGTTGTAACACTTTAAAGGTTTTTTGTTACGGACTGGCCTTTAAACGTAGGTGGCAGCCATATTGGATTTTGCAAATATGCCGCCCCGGAGGGCGCCCTTCACAAGAAATACGCTTTTTTTCAGCCGTCGACAACTGCAATTCTATTACTAATGCTGGCATTCCTGGAATATTGACCATGGGCAAGCTATTTTTTCAATAAACTGTTATGAATACAATGGCTTGACCCCTGAATGACCTTAAGGTGACCTTATAAGGAAAAATTGACTTCAGACCATAAAAACAACTTCAGATTCGAATTCCTTGACCCGGAAAACCTCTTAACCTGACGTTTTAAATGATTGTAGCCCTTTTATGTTTTCAAATGCAAGTGACCTTTAAACCTATATGGCGGCCATATTGGATTTTGCCAATATGGCCGCCCCAGAGGGCGCCCTTCTTGGCGCCCATCAAAAATCGAAATAGTATGGTTTGGGCTACATGTGTGCCAAATTTTGATGCTTTTGGAAAATTTTGAACCAAAAATCCCTTGCGCCCCCCACTATAAAGCCGTCAGTCCGTATTGTGAAGGTCCCTCGGCAATGACTGTTATGAACACGTTTTTTGTTTGTTTGTTTGTTTGTTTGTTTGTTTTTTTTATGGGGGGGGTCCTCTTTTGGTCGTGTTGGTAGATCCATGGTAGGCCTACATGTGGGTGTTTGTATTGAGTGAGATGTCACGTATACTGCTGAACACTGCTGTTTGAACAAGGGCTGTATACATCTTGCCAGAAGTGTGGGGGACTCTGGCCAAGAAGTGGGGGGGGGGGTGGACAATAGTTAATGCTTCGGATCCTTCCTAATGACATGTATTATCTTTATTGTTTGTTATAATGTCAGATAAAGGGTTAGACAGCTTGCCACCTGACAACCATGCAGCTTTGGAATAATCGAGCTTGAACTTTGAATGCACTCAGGACGGGCGGATTTACCGGTATAAGCTGGCGAACACCAATAGGTTGAATGCTTCGTAAAAACAGAGAAAATCACATTGCAAAACGCTTCTATTTTTCAAATTTGGAAAGGGGTCAGTATTTGAAAGTAACTAACACTCTAGTGTTGCACAGATATCTCTTTCTTTTTTTTTCAGCCAAATCACCTTATTTCGCGGTTTTCTCGATTTGGACGTCACTTTAAAATTGACGACGGCATAACTGTACTCGAGGTGGCATGATACAATATGCAGCCTACATTACTACACTCTTTGTTCTTTGATTTCACCTAATTAGGCTCGAACACATGTGGCTCACAAACACATATCATATTTAAATCATAGAGGTAATTTTACAATGCTTTTAAATCGACAGTAACTAGCATGCACTCTGATATCTCTTTTCTCTCTTGTCTCTGTTTATGTTTAGACATGCATGCCGTATGTCAATAGGGTTATCATGAGGCCTTCGTGTCAAGGTCAAAAGCAGCTCAAGTGGAGCTCTTTTTGCATTTTTTTTTCTTCTATCAAGTGCAATATCATAGCAATGCCCTGTCTATTCAAGACTATTGAATCATCATGCGCTGCTTACATTAAAAACGGTAACCACTTAATCTGATAAGTTTTCACAGACGATGGACATCTTTCCGCTCACTTGTCAAATGTCTTTACTCCACATGCTATTACCAACACTGGAGTGGATTCATGGCTGGTCGGAGTAGCCTGAATCTCTCGCCAGTGAATTTTCATCTTGTGATACACGTTGGACCTATGCACTTCAGCAAAAATGTGTGCAGGCCTTGCAGAGAAGTGGGGAAAGTCGTGAAATTTTAGACCGCTTTCACCTTGACCTTTTGTCAATTGCTCTAGAGCATGTGCGGCCAAAAGGTGATAGACTCGGCTTCGTCCGCTCCGTACATTTATCCAGTTTCACGTGGATAGCTCTAACGTTTGTTGTGTTACGTCGTCCACAAAATTGATTCCGGACGGCCGGACGGACGGACAGCCCGTACCATAATGCTTCCAGTGACAGAGTCATTATCTAAAAAATAATATGATAATAATTGAAAGAAAGGGAAGGACACCCACCGACTGTCGTGACGCTAGAGTTGAACTCTTCCTGCAAGCTGACGAGGAGAATGCTGAAAGACAATATGACCCCAAAGCTGAAGTAGAAAGCCAGGCAAGTTGAAGCTGACACCACCCAGCCCATGATGCCCTGATCCGCTTGGCGAGGCCTTGTTTAGCAGCCATGACTGGCCCTTGTCGTGAGGTCGGCACAACCTGTTTGACAGAATTTGAGCAAATGGCGTTTATTGAGGTGCAGGTCCATATCATTTAAAGCCGGCTTGAATAAACAGAGTAAAGGTAGAACACGTAGGGCAGTATAGCTGACACGGGACAAAGATGAGAATTTGTATAATGGACACGCCACATGTTCTCACAAAACAACAATATCAATTCCCCTACTTTTTTTTTTTCGTCGATATAGGGCAATTCGTTTATCAGTTGCAATATCAGTGGGCCCTATAACAGTTTATACCGGCCACGATATGAATGAGATGAGCTGGTTCACCCCGAATCCCCAAGTCTTCCATCGATGATCTTCAGTCCTTCTATTTTTCCATAGGTTGATACACAAGGAGAAAAACATCAATCCTTCACATCGATCGCGTTTTTTGTTTTGCAACATTATTGACATAATAAAGGAGAAAGAATTGCAGCTGTTATGAAAGTATTGACCAAAGAGATAAACGTTCGTTAACATGGTTAAGTGTATTTGTGCATTTATAGGACAATGTGAGATTTGAATTTATATTAGTAATATCACCGTTATTTCATCTTATTTGAATTGTTATCTGAGTGTGACCAAAATAAAACTTCACTAATGCATGTAAAACAGTTACATAACGTTCTTGACTTGAGTCCGACTTTGCTGAAACTTCTACCCTTTTATTCATCTCATTCTGTGATATAATCAGCCGGTATTGTACGGTCAACTTAATGTCGATCATGGGGTCGAACTGCACCTTTTACTTCTTTTACAACAGTCGCTTTCCATGCTCCAGATTGATTAAGCTTGAAAAGGTAATACTGTAATAAGCGACTGTTCACACAAGACATCGTTTCTCCCAACTTAATATCCGCCAGTTGATTTCTTATTAATTTGTACAACGCTTCAGTAGTTTAACGTTATTTCCCATCGATAAAAAATAACTATACAAGCTAAATAATCTTTTTATATGCTTCTTTATGCAGGCATTTTGCAGGCATTTTGAGAAATAAGAAAGCGACAATAGTTGTACAATACAAATCAAAAGTAGTTTTACAAAAACTGAACTTTTTAGTGCACCATAGGACATCACCAGTCGTCAAGGGGGAAGGGGGTTCATGTGATTTTGCACTCTTCAAACAGATAGGGCCTTTCTTCGAGAGCTCTCCAAACTTCAGGATAACATTTAAAGGAAATATAACAAGAGAAAATCTTTATACCACAGCCATCAAAATCGCTGTGGATAGTTTATGAAGATAAGTCGACAAGAAAAACGAAACAAACCTTGAAATTGTGCAGTTGCCCCCGAGGAAACGCACATCGAGAAATGCGAATCAATAGGAAAAGACACCAAAACAAATTGCACACACAATAATGCATTCATCTATATTATGATATGCCAATGCTTCTATAATGGCTGCATGCAAAATGACCAAGGAGGTACTAGTCTATAGTACCTCCTTGAAAGGACTGTGTACATGAGTGCAATGTCCGTTCTGGAAGATCGAGTTTTGACCTTTACTCTCTCCCCACAATGAAAAATAGAACCTACTGAAGTAAACATTCAGCCCCGTAGAGAGCTTTGTGATAGTCATAACAATTCTATCACGTGTGCCCAGCAACAATGAAAAGCAAATAATGGTCGAGAGCTGTCCAAACGTGTCACTGTGCATCATCGTAATATACCCTGTAGTCTGGGTGCCAAATCCACTTTTTGGGCCTAACCTTGCTTTACCGTCTACCCTAATTTTTCTGATGGATTTACCCTATTTTGAGATGGCTGAATCCGACTCTGGGTGATGCAACTCGTGCATCCTTGAGGGTTTTGAGATATTCAAGATGGCCGCCAAAATTGCCGCCCAAACCGGAAAATACCATGTATTTCCTTCTAAATGGTGAGAAATTGAAAACAATTGATGGTTTTATCCTATTTCGAGGGTGCTGAATCCAAATCTGGATGATGCAACTCTTGCATCCTTGAGGATTTTGAGATATTCAAGATGGCCGCCAAAATGGCCGCCAAGGCCGGAAATTCCCATGTATTTCCTTAAAAAGTGTTATTGAAAGCAATTGATTCTTCTGCCCTATTTCGAGATGTGAATCCGAATCTGGATGATGCAACTCTTGCGTCCTTGAAGGTTTTGAGATATTCAAGATGGCCGCCAAAATGGCCGCCCAAACCGGAAAACGCCATGTATTTCCTTCTAAATGGTGAGAAATTGAAAACAATTGATGGTTTTACCCTATTTCCAGGGTGCAGAATCCAAATCTGCATGATGCATCTCTCGCATCCTTGAGGATTTTGAGATAATCAAGATGGCCGCCGAAATTGCCACCAAAATCGGAAATTCCCACTTACTAGTATTTCATTGTCAATGGTTCAAAACTGAGAACAATCGATGGTTCTATCCTCTTCCGATTTCAAAATGGCCGCCAAAACCTGAAATTTCCACGTATTTTAATGGTTCGAAATTGAGAAAAATTTTATTGATGAATTTACCCTATTTCGATCACTGTGCTGAATGCGAATCTGGACGGTGCAACCCTTGCATCATTGAGAGTTTAGAGATATTCAAGATAGCCCCCAAAATGCTCGCCAGAATGGTGAGAAATTATTAATGATTGATGGTTTTAATCGCATTTAATCGTTCTGCTATTCTCCTGATGTCATTGCCAGTAAATGACAGTAGTTGCGCCCGTTGCACCCCCCCCCCCCTTAATTTCCAAAGCCAAAAAAGTATAGCTACAAACGGCAGTTTTGAGACTGTAAAATGTCGAAATTTTCAAGCTCACTCGCATTTAATCACTACGCCATTCTCCTGATGTTGATACCAGTAATTGCCAGCAGTTGCGTCCGGTGCGCCCCCCCCCCCCCCCCACTTGATCCAAAATGTCAAAATTTTCAAGCTCACTCGGTGCTCTCCTTCGCATATAATCGTTATGTCATTCTCCTACTGTTGCTGCCAGTAACTACCAGCAGTTGCACCCGGTGCGCCCCCCCCCTTAATTTTCAAAGCGAAAAAATATAGCTATACAACCGGCAGTCTTGGGACTGTAAAATGTCAAAATTTTCAAGCTCGCTCGCTTCGCTCGCTCGCATATATTCGTTATGTCATTCTCCTGATGTCGCTGCCAGTAATTGCAAGCAGTTGCGTCCGGTGCGCCCCCTTAATTTCCAAAGCGAAAAAATATATATAGCTACAAACGGCAGTTTTGGGACTGTAAAATGTCAAAATTTTGAAGCTCGCTCGCATTTAATCGTTATGCCATTCTCCTGATGTTGCTGCCAGTAATTGTAACCCTGCACCTCAAAACAAACAAAAAGTCGCCAGACATGAATTTTTAGTTAAGACCATATTCTGAAAGAGCAGACTTTAAGCTTTAAAATGATGTATAACTCAAATCAAATGGACTCTCCTAACCTATCTAAATATTGGAAAGAAAGTACAAACTCAGGAAATGTGTGAACTGAGAAAAGAGGCTCTGAAGTACAGTGTCTATTCAAGCGCTTAATCTTTACCAAACCGTGCTGGCTGTGCGATAAATGGGACAAAAAACAGGAAGTAAGCCACCAGAGTAACAACAATGAAGGGATAATCAGATCAAACTGAAATTAAAAATGCCTCATTAACACATTCTGTCCATAATTAATGCCAACTTTCAAAGCAATAGCACTATCCTTTCAAAAGTTATTAGAGTTGAAAATGAAGAGTGTGGACAAGGTTTTTCAGAAATGAAAAAGGGATTCTAAAGACACACCTAATCACACTATTCTACCAAAAATGTTCGAGATAAACTGCTAAAAAAACACTTTCCTGCCCGTTTTACGATACCAAATTTTAGCATAATGTAAAAGAAGACCCGCTCTTTCAGAAAATATGAAAAAGTCAAGTTCGGCTAGGTTGACCCATTTTACTTATTTTCAGTCCTCACGCAAAATCAGTGTGTGCGACTTTACGTTCGTTATGAGGTGCACGGTCACAATTGTCAGAAGCAGTTGCGCCCGGTGCGTCCCCCCCCCCCCCTTTTCATTTCCAAAGCGAAAAAATATAGCTACAAACGGCAGTTTTGGAATTGTAAAATGTCGCTCGCTCGCATTTAATCGTTATGCCATTCTATTAGGATGTTGCTGCCAGTAATTGCCAGCAGTTGCGCCCGGTGCGCCCCCTTAATTTCCAAAGCGTAAAAATATAGCTACAAACCGCAGTTTGGGGACTGTAAAATGTCAAAATTTTCAAGCTCGCTCGCTCCGCTCGCTCTCATTTAATTGTTATGCAATTCTCCTGATGTTGCTGCCAGTAATTTGTCGTTTCACACCGTCATTCCATAATCCATAAGGAAAAAATGACTGCGCAGTGGAATGTATCACATTCCGTTATGTATTGCAGTTTCCAGACTGACAGCACACGCACATACGCGCACACACACATACACACGCACGCACGCACAAGCATGCATACACTCCCTCAAAATTACTTTTCCACGAGGTGCCCCCCCCCCCCCCTCCCCCCATGTCTTGACCAACCCGCCACGGTACGCCACTGGCTGCACCCGTCCGGTTATGGGCTTGTAATCGTGGTGATGGTGACTATCGCCGATCATCCCCCCCCCCTACTCCTCAGCACAGATTTACGCCGTTGCCAGCATGGTTGCCTATATATATTTACCTAATGCATATTTATAACTTAGTCTTTATTACATCTCTAAGTTTTTGTGAGCATTGCCTTATTCCAAAATCTTTCATGTTGCTGATTTCATGATCTTGTTTAACGAAGTCTTTTAATGGTAATATAAAAATATCGCTCGTAACTTGACAAGCCGTTCAAGTCCACATACTTATATCAAATTACTCTAAAGATAAGTCACAGCACAACTCTCCCAGATTGGATTATTCCTGCTTGTCACTGTTATAGTTCATTATTCTGAAGGCTCGTTATTCCGAAGGCTCGTTAAGCCGACAATGGAAAGAAAAGAGATTCGTAATGCCAAAGGTTGGTTAGTATAATTACACACCATCTTTTCATTCTCGGATTAACGGAACCATATTATATTTCACTTTCTGATCAATGAACTTTCAGTAAATGAATAACGAACATGTCTAACCCCTCCGCAAAACGTAAAATATGAAAAGGACAGTCAACACACCATTTCTTGTCTGTTTGTCACTACTTCAATGACTTCTCTGAATATAAACGTTTCATTGTTGCATCACTATCAACTTGGGTTTTTTTAACACGTGCGTGTTTGTTTACTGTATACAGATAGCACACTCCCCCACCCCCATAATAAAACCCAATCTTGTGATTCTTCAAGTATGTCCCATATTATACTGAATATGACGCGAATGTGTAACCCTATTACACAACATTTATAAAAGCAAACAAACAAAAACAAAAATGTAAACACACACACACACACACACATTTAACCTTTTCATATTCCTGAGAGAAAATATTTCCTCGCTCATTTATCGCTACCCGTAAATTGTTACAAAGGTGTATAATCATTTTTCCTCCTGTAGCCCCAATGTCTTAATTCCTTTGTCATCGGCATGACCGTTAAATTCATCAATCTGTCACACTGTCGATCGTTAGTTAATCCTAAAGTTCAACAAGTTCACATCATCTACAGCCCCCTCGAATGCGCCAATCGCTCTGAAATGGGAGGTTCATAATATATCCAAACAACTGTGTTATGCAATACGTTCCAGATACATTTCAGGTATGACGTGCGTTGCATTTTGGATTTGATATTGTAAAGTATAAAACGGGTGGGGAATTGAAAAATTGTATAAGTCCGAGCTCAATTTTAACCAAGTGCGCACATCCTCGGACAATACAATAGAGGTGTTATTTATCATTTGCATATGAAACAAAAACCAAGATTTAGTGCTTCAAAATGGTTCTTAAATGATAGTTAGATAAAGAAACAACCGCTGTAGAAATCTTAATCATTTTAATCAACGTTGAGCATAGTTGAATATACATATATTAACAATAGGTAAAATAAAATTATGTAATTGTTTCTAGACTAAACCGCGTATAAATACAGTTAAATGATTAAGAGAGCAAAATATATAGTGATATGTCCTTACATTTTAGGCTTTGTTGCAAAATTATCACGGTAGAATATTTCGTGATGCAACTAATATACGCATATAAATTCATCAAATATGATAAATCGTCTTTCTTTCTTTCTTTCTTTCTTTCTTTCTTTCTTTCTTTCTTTGTAATCACCGCTCCCAGTGGTAAACAATATGCCTTTGATGTTTTACCCAATAGGATGACCGCCCTCTCAACTGAGGTGTAGATCGAAATGCTGGTACCTGGCAAGTATGGAGTACATGTAATGGTAATTTTTTAATAGGGTGATCAACAACAGTGCTACATGTAGAATAGAAGAGTCTCCACTGAGTTAATGATAACAAAATACTATCATTCTTTGAATTGTGTCACAATACCACATCTGTAGAAAATGTATGTGTGTTTAGTTACAGTATCTTACTTGTTCGTCATTGATCAACTACTTCTTTGAATTGATGCGTGGGGTACGAAGTTGAAATCTGATGTTGATGATTACCGATGAGTGGCTAACCTCACGACACCATCTTCCGCCTGGCCCTTTATAGCTCTGGTCTGTCTCTGTGGACTGTCATGTCTGCGGTTTAGTTCGACCAGCTGATGACGGTGTTTCCAAGTCTACACTGTGCACGCGACCTGCCGCGAACCACGCGCGGACGCGGCCTGCAGCTGGCTGGACAATGCCCTAATCACAACGCTTTCCCACCACTCGCATTATTATTCTGCATCACACTGCAAACCTTCTCAGGTACGTTTCAGCACAAGCCTGAGCCGTGACCTCCTCCATGTACTAGTAACTAATGCCCGTTGCTGCCTGAACCCGCACGAAATAAGCTTTCGCAAACAAGATCCCAAGGACTAACCATGGAGTTGCTATGTTGAGCTCGAGACTCGCTCGGCCTACATTGTTTATATAGGGAAAAATCGTGAAATCGGCCCCACCGTTGTGCGCGTGCCCGTTAGCAAGCAAGGTTAGGTTAGGGTTAGGGTTTAGGGTGAGGTAGGGTTGTATTTATGATTAAATTGGCAGTTAAATTAGTCGAAGGACATTAGTCTCTGTCAAAGCCTTTCAATTCCAAAGGTGCAACGGAGTGTCGAGACTATTGTCCCCCGAAAGATAAGACAGTCCATAGAATGATTAGCCAATAACGGTCCGCAAGCGACCCGCTATATTTAACCTATATATAAATACATCCCGACGTGATAATGAATATTAATGGATTAGAGCTCCAGGTGTTACGTAAAATGCAGACACAAAACCGAATCTTCCTTGGGTGCGTTTATCAACTCTTTTTCTCGGCTGAAACAGGTTTTTTCCAAACAGCTTTTAAGGAATTTTTACGAGTTGAGAAACGCAAAGCTGTTTTGAAAGCCCTTTACGAAAGCCTTTACGAAAGCCCCAAATTTGCGGCTTTCCAAACAGGTTTCTTAAACAGGTTTTCAGAAATCTGTTTGTAAAAGCCTTTTAAAGTAGATAAACGCAAAGCTGTTTAGAATCGGCTTTGTAGTATTGTACTGCAGTTACGAACAATGCACGCCTTATATGACCTCTTCTCCTGCGCAATGCAGCTATGCAGTGACAGACCAGTTATCGTGTTCGCGAAGAGTTGATAAACCCAACTATTTTGGAAGCCGTTTCAGAAGGGCTTTGGAAACGGCTTTTGAAAGCCGTTTAAACAGGGGAAAGTTGATAAACGCAGCCCTTGTAGCCCTCGTATGGAACTCACGTACCCTCGTAGTTGAACTATTTGCACAATGTATAATAGATTATTTTGTTCATGTACATACGACTACTTTTTGACAGTCAAGCAATACTGTATATCATATCTTGATTGCACATATACAACTTTTGTTTCATTTCCCTGAATAGCAAGGCAGACATCATGGCATCAGCTCCATTACCAACCCCAGCCATGGATTGGTCTAACCCAGACAGGGCTCAAGCTCTTCGTGAATTCAAACAGCTTGCCAGTATGTGGTTCACCATCAAGAGAGTCCCAGAGGTAGAGCAACATACCTACATCATTATTTGGTCTGGGAAAGAGGGGTTGAGGATGTTCAATACATGGAAGCTGACAGACGACGAAGGGAAGGATCCAGCAAACATTTGGAAGGCGTTCTCCAGTCAGATACAACCGCAAGAGAATTTCCGGATCCATCGTCAAGAATTCCAGCGTTACCGGCGAGGTTTAAATGAACCAACCGATGATTTCATGCTCAGGTGTAGAACCAAGGCTGTGAAATGCAGATTTCAGTCAGAAGCCATCATCGAGGAAAGAGTAATCGAGGTCCTCATTGCAGGCATTAGACACCCAGAAGTACAGAAAATTCTTCTCAGCCGGGACGAAAAGCTTACGCTGGATGGAGCACTAAAGATCACACGAAGTCATGAAGCCAGTGCAGCGCACATGAATCAACTGAGCTCCCTGGACAAAACTTCTGTGCATGTCATGCACACTGGACAGCAATGCAAGAACTGTGGAACGACACACAAACCGAAACAGTGTCCTGCATATCATTCCATTTGTCACAAGTGCAGACGAAGAGGTCGTTCGCAGGAGGGTATAGCCACCCCAACCAGAAGGGTCAGCAACAGAACTCCAGGAATAATCGCCGTGACTGAAAGGAACAACATCTCCATCCAATAGGTTCGGATAGACAAGATAACCCAGTTCCAACCTTTGAAAACCTGGCATTAGGAACAATCACTGTTTGAGATGTACACAGTAACCAGGTATCTGATGCAGAACGTGATGAGTTGTTTGCAACACTGAACATCAGCCTGAAGAGGAAGCCAGGTAACCACACGTTGAGGGTGAAAGTTGACACTGGAGCGCAAAGCAATGTACTGCCTGTTCGTATCTTTAAGATTGCGTTTCCTGATCTCGTCGATGAGAAAGGCTATCCACTAGAGTCTTCTTTCACACCGAGTCAAACCAAGCTCTACGCGTACAATGGCTCCATCATACCGCAGTATGGAAACATTGATTTTCCATGCCAGTATGCAGATGGAAAATGGTTTCGCACTGGATTTTTCATTGTGGAAACTGCGAGTCCTGCCCTTCTCGGATTACAGAGTGCAGTGAAGATGAAACTCGTCCAAGTTCACTGTGAAACTCATCAAGAGGCGTGCCCAATTAGGAGCATAGGAGACATCGAGTCAACGTACCCGGACAGATTCCAAGGACTTGGGAGGCTTCCAGGTGAATGCCACATCACCTTCAATTCAATTCAATTCAAAGGTTTTATTTTCACTTCTTTCAACAGAATGTACAAAAAATATAGATTCGACATATGTTTGAAGGAATGACACATAGATAGCAAAGGACAACATTTGTCAATAATCATTACAAAATTAGGCATTTTTCATACAGACATATTTATACATTCTGCCAAAAAAAGTGGAGGTACCCACTCAAAAGACTATGCTTGTACAACGTGGGCACCTCACAGGAAAAAAAAAGTGAAAACTTAACTACAAGTGTGCGGGATGAAAAAAGAAGTGGAAAAGGGGAAAGGGAAGAAGCATAAATACAAGTAAAGAGACGAGACAACTAAGAACAAAAAGCCTAGATCAATCGGTACATTCAAGATCAAACCAACAGAGACTATTAGCCATATTAGAAGTGTAGAGCATTAAAAGCGACGGGAAAGTGATATATACAATTGTATGGAATTGCTGATAGCAGAACACATTATCTGATCTGTGAAGGCACGTAAGTTTGCAATAGGAAAAACAAGGGATGCGATGCGGAATTCCGCGAAAGACGCGACCTAACAAGCCTATGAAAAATCAATAGCATCCTGGTGCTTACAATACCTACTTACTGAAAAAAAAATAAACAAACAAAATTAATTTCTTTCTGTTACATTATAAGACTTAAGAAGGAATGATTTAAATCTTTTTTTGAATGAAAACAAAGAAGGAGCATTTTTTATGTCTGGACTAAGGGAGTTCCAGAATCTTGGGCCTGTATATATAAATGTCTGCTGAGCTAAAACCGTTCTAAGCAGGGGCAAATGAAATTCATTAGACTGTCTTGTTGGGTAACTATGGTATGTCAGGTTACGAGGAAACATAGAATCAAATATAAGCGGAAGACAGTTATTATTATAACTATACATAAATTGTCCTAAATGAAATAAAAACAAATCCTTAATTTTCAGAATCTTATTTTCAGAAAACAAAGAAGCTGTATGAGAGCAAGGAGCGGCATTACAAATGATTCGAAGTGCCTTCTTTTGTAACAATAAAACCCTATCTAATAATGTTTGATGCGTGTTTCCCCATGCCAAGATTCCGTAATTTAAATAAGGTAGTATCAAAGACGAATACAGTATGAATAATGAATGTTGGGGAAGAAACAATTTGAACCTGTTAATGACGCCTATATTGCGCGAAATAATTTTACAAACATAATCTATATGAAATTTCCAAGAAAGTTTATCATCTACTGTGATTCCAAGAAATTTTGTATATGAAACACTTTCTAAAACAGTGTCATCAAAATAAATATCCATATTCAAATTATCTAAAGTGTTACTAAAAAACATATACTTGGTTTTATTGATATTCAGGGACAGCTTATTAGCTCGTATCCAATCTCGTAAATTTTGTAACTCCGCATTTACTGTGTGCACAAGAATATTTGGATCTTCATGTGAATAAAACACATTTGAGTCATCGGCGAAAAGTATGAATGATAACACTTGGGAGGAAGCACATAAATCATTAATATAAACAATAAACAACAACGGCCCCAATATACTACCTTGTGGCACGCCACACATTAATTCTCTCATATCAGAGTTATAATTGTTTATTGAAACATATTGTTTACGATCAGTTAGATAACTCCTGAACCACTCCAAGGCCTTCCCACGTATACCATAGTGGGACAACTTATAAAGCAATATATTATGATTAATAGTGTCGAAGGCCTTGGAGAAGTCCAGGAAGATACCGATCAAATGAGAGTGATTATCTAAAGCATGTGCTACTTTATCAATAAAATTCAAAAATGCATGAGAGGTGCTATGCTTTTCTCGAAAACCAAACTGGGAGTTTGTCAGAACACAATGCGTCTTCAAAAAATTCATTGTTCTTTTATATATAATTTTCTCTAAGATTTTTGATATACAAGATAATAAAGAAATAGGTCTATAATTACTAATATCCAGATTATCACCATTCTTAAATATAGGAATAACTTTTGCTATTTTCATTTGTTCCGGAAACTGACCGTTTGACATTGACAAATTGAAAATATACACCAAAGGATCCACAATAGAATATATTGCTCCTTTTAAAATCATATTGCTTATATCATCATAACCTGCACTTTTTTTATTTTTCAATCCAGAAACAATATCAATAACCTCATACCTAGTGGTAGGAGTAAAGAATATAGAATGTGTATTATACTGATTCAAAAAATCAGTAAAATGTTTATCAGTATTGGGAATTTCTTGAGCAATATCTTCTCCAATAGTTGTAAAATATTTATTGAAAATATTTACAATATCTTGAGAATTATCAATAATCTTGTCATCAAATCGAATTTTTGATATACCAGAGATTTCGGTAGATGTATTCATAGCTTGTTTTAACACATTCCACGTACTTTTTATATCATATCTATATCTCTGCAATTGCTTATGATAATACTTTTTCTTTTCTATACGTAATATTTTTGTGAGGGTATTTTTATATGATGTGTATTTCAAACGTGCTTGCTCAGTACTTTTCATCTTAAATGAATAAAACAATTTATTTTTTCTGTTAATAGATCGCAAAATGGACTTTGTAATCCAGGGAAGCCTTGGTGTTGTTTTATAATTCCCCCGTTTGTATTTTCTTTTGGGAATACATATATCCAAATGATTATTCAAAACATCAAAAAAATTATTCAAAGACAAATTAATGTCATCTGTATCAAACACACATTCCCAATTAGCATTATCTAAAGAAGCACAAAAAGAAAACAAGTTTTCTTGAGTTACTCTACGCCTTTCCTGACGAAGAAATGAATTAACATTAATATGATTATACTTAAAATGCGTCATAACAGGAAAATGATCAGTAATATCAGACAAAATTATAGAAGAATCTGGGAGAGTTAAAACATTACAAAAAATATTATCAATCAAAGTAGCCGAATGACTAGAAACACGAGTTGGTTTGGAAATAAGGGGTAAAAAAGAAGAGGATAAGAATGTATCAAGGAATTCACCCGGTATATTGTCTGTTGTATGTTTTAACAAATCAATATTAAAATCACCGAGTATAAAGGACTCTGAGTTAGCAAATAAAGGATCTGTGAGCAACTCGGTGAGATATGATAAAAAATCTTTGTTATTAGAATTTGGGGGTCTATAAATGATACCTATCACAATATTTTTACTACCAGGAACATTAATTTGAACAAAAAGGGACTCCACAATGTCATTCATTTTACTCAACTTTTCACAAACAATACATTCAAAACTGCTTGAAACATATAAGGCAACCCCACCACCAGAACGATCGGGTCTGTTATTCACAAAAACATTATATCCTTCAAGCGAGAAAGATCGTTTGGGGCATGAAGATAACCACGTTTCAGTTAGTCCTATCACAGTAAATAAAGGGTTATTTGGGTTATCCAATAATAACTGTAATTCATCAAAATGCTTACTTAAACTTCTTATATTCAAATGTATCAACGAAAATGTGTCTTTACATAAACCCTTACGAATTTCTTTAAATTGATTCATAGTAACATAACTACATAATGGGGCTTGGGTTAAATCATCAAGATCATACTGCATTTCTTCAGCTGTTGAGTTCATATTATCGGAAGATGGAAGATGGAAGATGGAAGATGGAAGATGCTGTACCGCTAGTCCATCCGCCAAGGAAATTCACTGTAAAGCTTAAGGATGAATTGAAACAGGAGCTTGATAGGATGGAAGCAGCTGAGGTGATCGCTAAAGTCACAGAACCAACAGACTGGGTTTCTTCTCTGGCTTTCAGCAGGAAGTCCAACGGCAAACTTCTGGTATGCTTGGACCCGAAGGACCTTAACAGAGCATGCAAGCGCACATACCACAAGACACCAACAATAGAAGAGACTACTCACAAACTCCATGATGCACAGATGTTTTCCAAGTTGGATGCCAGGAGTGGATATTGGAGTATTGTACTGGATGAAGAGTCAAGTTTCTTGACTACCTTCAACTCGCCATTTTGAAGGTACAGATTCAGACGCTTCCCATTTGGGATAAAGGTCGCGCAGTACGTGTCCCAGGAAAGAATGGACTTGATCCTCGAACAATGCCCTGGAACCACAGGCAGCGCTGATGACATTGTTGTCTTCGGACACAATGAAGCTGAGCACGACAAGGCTTTGCACAACTTGATGACAGTCGCCAGGAAGTACGGTCTGGTGTTTAATACTGAGAAGTGCAGTACCAAGCAACCGCAGATCACTTTCTTTGGATGTGTCTACGACAAAGACGGGATCCACCCATATCCAGCAAAAGTGAGGGACATCGTCAGCCTGCCTGAGCCAACCAACATTCGTGAACTGCAGCAGTTTCTGGGAATGGTTCAGTACTTGGCTCCGTTCACACTAAGTTTGTCGGACAAGACAGAGACGCTACGGGCCCTCACCATAAAGGACAGTGACTTTCAATGGTCTGCATCGCACCGAAATGCGTTCGAGGAGCTGAAGAGAGTTGTATCGTCACTCTGCACTCTCACCTTGAGGAATGGGAGCAGCACTCTTACATGAAGGGAAGCCTGTAGCCAGCAAGGCACTCACAGACAGAGAAAGGAGGTATGCCAACATCGAGCGAGAAATGCTCGCGGTCGTTTTCGAATGTATGAGATTTCACACATAATGTCTATGGCTCGAAGTTCACAGTGGAATCGGACCACAAACCGCTGGAAAACATCCACCGGAAAAATCTGGCCAGTACACCTCCAAGATTGCAGAGAATGCTTCTTCGCCTCCAACCATATGACTTCAATTTGGTATACAGACCAGGGTCAGTAGTGACTAGATTGGCATTAGCAACAGCCACGTATATTGCATTACTTTTCTTTGTAAAGAAAGGGGGATGTTGCGACACGGATTGTCGCCCCTACACGGATTGTCGCCTCCTGCTCGGGGCGACAATCCGTGACGGGCGCTGGCGGCACGGATTGTCGCCCCCGTCACGGATTGTCGCCTGGCGACAATCCGTGACGCTTGTGCAGTTCCCAGTTTTTGACCTCGAAGGCGACAATCCGTGTTGGCAAAAAATTTGTTGCGACACGGATTGTCGCCCCGTCACGGATTGTCGCCCCGGGCTCGGGGTGGTTCCTCCGGTGTTAAGCTTTGGTGGGATTGGTATGACTGGTAAGTTATGCGTATGTGTGTGTGTGTGTGTGTGTGTGTGTGTATTGTGAGCTACATGATATGTGATGTGTATGATTTGTTGTGTGTGTGTGTGTGTGTGTGTTTGGAGTATAATAATACAATATTATGTAGAAATTATGCATGTGTGGTGGTTACATAGTGGTAGTGGTTTGTTTGTCTGTATGTGTATACGTGTGCCTGTATGCTTACGTGTGTATGTGGAATATAGTGGTGCTACTGTTGCAATACAAACGCCTTCAGAGTGTATGAGCACGTGTTTAAAGAATTCACAACAGCGTTGATCTAAAAAGAGTATGGGTGTGTCAACCAAATATCAGCGGTGAGGCGGGCTAGGCGAGAGAGAGACCGAGAGAAAATACATACGAGGGAGGTACCCTCCCCAAATGTTATTTGTCTTTGTTCATTTTTCCCTGCAGTCATTTTCTTTCATCAGTCTTATAAACTAGAACTTCCATACCACTATTCTTTGTCCCAGAATAGGTTTGGCATGCTTTATGCATGAGCGAATAATTTCCACACGCCGTAAAAAAATTGTCAATCGTTACTTGATTTTAGCACAAACGAACTGCCATTGCACACCGCTAATACATACGTAATACAAACAAACACTCAAACAAACCTCATAATGCAAACAAACCGACTCAACACTTTTTTCCTTGATATTCATTGATTTCATTCAAATCATTCATATTAGTCGACCCATTCTGGGTGTAACATGAACAAAAAAAGTAACAAATGGCAATTCGAAACAAAAGCAAATCCATTTGTCAATCTATACCACAAATAATCTCACTTCAACATAGATAACTCGATTATAGACCAACCCTACTAATAATTTCTTCACGAGAAAGTTTTGACATGTATAGGGCCCTACCAAACCTATATTCCTTGAATATATTGGTTTGGATTATGTAACACCTTCTTACTTATAAGGGCATATACATAAAAAAAAACACACAAATATATTACACAAATCTAGAATGAAATCAGTCATAAAAGACCCCACCACCCCCTCCCCTCCCAAACCGAAACAAATCTAGAGCCTACATCTATCCTTAATATTAAATCCTACCAACATCCGTCATACTATTTATAACTATCCTTCTTCAAATCCAATCCCCAACCCACCAACCCCTGATTAAACAAAACCTAAATCATCCCACACCCACATTCACCGACCCAAATACATACATACATACACACACACACACACACACACGAAGGTTCGTTATTCCGAAGTTTCGTTTTTTCCGAGGCTTCATTTATCTGAAACACACAATTTCCTATACCTAGTGGTTCGTTGATCCAAAAATGAAATTCGGAATAACGAACCTTCGGAATAATGACCCTTCGGACGAATTAGCCTTCAGAATAACAAACTTTTGCAATAACGAAATGTAACCCCCTTCCCACATACCGACGCACACCCGAACCGATACCACATCCTTCCTGATGAAACGATTTCCCAATGTTGATAAATAAGACATAATGGACCGTATGCAAAAAAAGCAGCAAGCTCCACTCCGAATTCATATACAAATCTGTCAAACAAACTCATCAAATTCAAAGCTGCTGATAAAATCAATATCAATGTTTATGCCAGCAACAGCTTATCCCTCCCCACGCGCAGCTAAAAAACACATACGCAAAAAACTGACATGATAAACACATTCTTCCATCACACACACACACACGCACACACACACACACACACGCACACGCACAAACGGACACTAAATTATCATGTGCACGCGCACATACACACTTTCTTGAAACCTCACCATGACTTTTTACATGGCATGTTTGCATGGATGTAGCCATGTAAGTTATGTGTTAGTATTTCAATGATTATGTCCAGAACGATATTATCCAGCAAAATGTGCTTCGAGGGCGGGCGACAATCCGTGCCGCCAACGCCCGTCACGGATTGTCGCCCCGAGCAGGAGGCGACAATCCGTGTAGGGGCGACAATCCGTGTCGCAACAGGGGATGTCATACCATGTATGTGTTGCGCGCATGTGCACGGTGCTTGGATACGAACATGGCGGTCCACAGCAGACGGTACAATAAATCACAGCAAGGT
Source organism: Diadema setosum (assembly GCF_964275005.1). Taxonomy (NCBI): domain Eukaryota; kingdom Metazoa; phylum Echinodermata; class Echinoidea; order Diadematoida; family Diadematidae; genus Diadema; species Diadema setosum. The sequence continues at coordinate 33,409,038 of NC_092697.1, read as the reverse complement.
CCGTGAACCTACACCATAATTCATTCTTGTATTCGGTGAGCTTTATTTGAGTGAACTATCTCGCACAACAAATATATAATTGAGTTTTCTTAAACACAGAAGTAATCGAGCAGTAAATCACTGAATTTTGAAGAAAATCGGGAAATCCGTTCCAAGTTATAGCTTTTACGACTTTGGTAAAATTTATAACTGGAGAAGAAAGGGACTACAACTGTTCTCAATGTCACAGAAGGAGAACTAAGTAATGAGAACCTTCGGAGAATTTTGCATGAGGTAAAATTTTGTTAAGTTCTCTTTATATTTATTGTATTGTTCCTCCTGTTCACCGTGATTCCATGATTTTGTTGAAGCTTTTAATTTTCATTTTTGTTTATTTCGGTGTTCACTCCTCAAAGCAGAGAGACGTTACCTTGATCGCCGTCCAACTTTAAGGAAAACATTTAAGTGGTAGAAAAACGTTATATATGTACATGTATATACAATAGATTATGAGTATTGTGAAAGAAATCTATTGTGAGGAAAATAAACAACTTATGTAATTTCCAGAAGAAACAGAAAATAATGCAGAACTGAAAATTAAAAGACATAGAATTCGACTAGACACATTCACAAACAAGAATGGACAAGAATCGTTAAAAACATGCCATCGCTTCTATTCATCTGCAAAACGGTGATTGTGTTGTTACGTATGTACAATCATTACACAAAACTAGTTCAGATTTTTTCTTTTTTGAAAACCACACATTACTTTCTTGCACGGAGCACTATGACTTACTGAATAAGATATATATTATTTTCATATTCCCAATAAAGGTATGTTACTGTCATTCTTACGAGTACACCATAGCAACAGCGTGTGTTAAGTTAAAAGCCACATTCAAAAAGCAAAATTTTACTGAGAACTCTCGAGGCACATTTTCATCATAGAAATATACCATGCCCATACCATACCTACTCTAGCAAAAATGAAGCAAGCGGCAAACGTGTGAGGTTCTCTTTCACATAAATGATGTAGCTGTACTTGTCATTGATATCATGACACCAACTGTAAAATCTAAGAGGGGCATGCTCCTACGACCATCGATAACTGAGATTTGGACATCCTCGTCTGTTTTGTCAAAGTCAGACACCATTGAAATTACATACACGAAGTGGCTAGAAACACATTTTTTGATTCACAATCATGGGTTGCTGTTTGAGCTGTTTCTACGATATTGATGTCAGGACAATTGGATATGGCCATCAAGCCTAAAAATGCGTGTATAATTAGAAGCATTATACCACCTCAAAAGTACTTGCTAGAGTGCGCAGTATATAAGTGTCTCATTTATGAAACTTGAGCATTAGACCCATAAGTACGGTGTCTTGTTTCACTAAGCTTAAGTAGCATATCGCCATTCTCGTCATCCCATCATTGGGACGATTAAATGAGAACGCATGCGCACGAAACAAAACCGCTCAAAAAACACGCCCATCCGGCTGGGAGAAAAGACTGTTCATAATCAACCAATATCTGGAAATCATATCAGTCCTACTATAATCTGTCGGGAGAGCACAGATACCGTCTACTGCTGGGGTGTATTGTCCAGTAAAACCTATACTTTACTCGTGGCCTTTTGATTCGCCTACCTACCTACAGCCACCATGGCTTATCAAGAAGATCTTCTCCAAAGGATTGGGAAGTTTGGCATCTTCCTACTTTTCATTTTCACGTCACTCCCTTATGTACATTCAGGTAAGCGATAACCATACATTTGCAAATTAACAGCACAAAACTTGTCCATAAAAATGCGATTCCATGTCACTCTGAAGCTGACTTTTACAAAGAGTAAAATCGGCGAAAAAATGACAGACGTTTGTTTCATTGAAAATGAAGTAAAAAAATGGGAAGTTATGGAATGTTCACATGTTTTCACTGTATAATATGGAGATATTGGTCACCAACTGAGTTACAAAGAAACTGAAGTTATGTATCGTCAGCTGATAAGTATTATACATTGATTTGTGCAGAGAGAAAGAAAATAAACCCGTTTTCCCGCATTCTTCATCGCTGCTAAGTTATTGCAACACTATTTTTTTTCTTTTTATATGTTTTATCAAATCAACTAAAATTCACATCATTTACACAAAATTGGCAACAATTCGAAAATGACAAGAGAAACATTTGGGGAAAATCATACACATAACAAGTTTTTACCTATGGATACACCGGGGAAAAAGATAAATCAATCGTTACTCAATATCACATATAATCGTTAAAATCATGTGAATTTAATATGAACATGACATAGACTGTACTACATTTTGAGTGCACTGATAGAGAAATAATACATGTATCTAAGTACTGTCACTAGCAATAAGGATCTTAATAGGAACACTGATCGAAAAAGAAATTTTAAATATCAGATATCAAACTCCATTTTCTCAAATGAGCAGGAAGTTTCTTTTTATTATCCAAGTAATATTCTATTTCATGTAGCCTTTGAAAAAATAATTTAAATGTATTAGTATTTGGTATCTTATTTTCTATTAACAAATTAATGTAGAATATTTTACCACTAAGATTAAATATGTTATAAAATTGTCAGATGATACACCAATCAACTTATTGAAATTAGCAAAATCAAAATCAGAATCATACTTTTGCACTAATATACCTCATAGAACTACCCAAATCAGAGTGACCTCCTCACATTCACATTATTATGAATTATTGTCTCTTCAAATTCATCACAAAAAGAATAATTTGAAGATTTTTTTTTTAATCTTATAAAAATTCGTTATGGGCTGTTGTTTTATAAAAATTCTTAAAATAAAACAATCGTATTTCAGTATCAATAAAGTGCATGTAAAATTTGTAACATTTGCTTTTTCCAAATCAAGATTATCCGGTACTAAAATTTTATCTAAATATTCATAACGCTTATGTGGAACTTGTTTGAAGTTCAGCAAATTGTATGCAAGACTGGGTATTTTCTTTATACTCTTCAACTAATAACAATTACAGCTTCATGTACGTGAACATCTTGCATATTGGGCTTTTCTAACCCGTCATTTGGAATATACTTCATTAGAAAATTAAGCATTCTTCTGTGTGACTGTATTATGGGGAATATCAAAATCACGGACTAATTCTTCAAACAATTTATGACCAGGAAAGGGCGGGTTCAGCAAGTCAGAAATTACAGCTACATTTTGTATATTCCATACTTTATACTAAAAAATACTTCTTAGATTTTGAATGTATCAATCGCTTAATCCATTCTTTGCCAAGACCAATGGACGGTCAGTCAATAAGGCACACAGAAGGTTAAATCGCAATGACTGACAAGCACCTAACTCTGAGAATGGGCATTGAAATTGCTCTACAGTTGCATACTCCCTGTGCATGTACCAAGTACCCAAGGAATCTGCTAACTGCGTATTACCCAAAAAGTTTAAGATTTATTTTCAGGCGTGTATGATTTCCAAAGAATATTTGGGTCTGATAATTCAATCGATTTCCAAACAGACTCAAAGGTATCATCAAGTAATATTTTAACCATGCCTTTCTTTTAACAAGAGTAAAAGAATAAAGGTCAGTCATCTAGAGACCACATTGATCATAATCATTGTAAATTTCCTTTGGACCCCATGTTGTTGTTGTTCTTTTGGCCTTATCCTGACCACCACTCCAAATAAACCTAAAAAAGAAAAACTTATTTAACTAATAAAAAAGTTATACCTTCAGTGTGTAAAACAGAAAAGAGATACATTGTATATTATTTGTGGGAAAACGATACACAACAGACTTAACTACACAATTTTTCCAATAAAAGAGAAGGATCTCGTTGAGAGTCTGAGTAATGACTTTTTTTTCATATGATGGAAATCATATACCAATTCAAATTGAGTGAAAAATTGATCCCCATACTTTTAAAAGTAGAATTATTTCAAGTGATGCCCTGATTAATGAAAGAAAGTCTTTGGCAACCTCTTTTAGGTCCAATCTGAATTTCCTCTGTTTTGGTTGAATCAATTTTACATCCAGAGTATTTACCAAATATATTAGAATATCAAATAAAAGTTTAAATGAATTCATTGACATATCTATAAAACAAACTGAATCGCCCGCAAATGCTCTTGCGGTCTCTTGATTCCTAATAAGTATCCCCTTAATCTGCTTGTTCTTGCAAATTGACAGGACCATCACCTCCGACACCAGAAAAAAAAAAGGAAGCTGAAATCGGATATACCCAAAAGATACCCCCTTTGAATAGAAATACGCTTAATTTAAAAAGAAAATCTTTACATACGTCTGATGTGCTGAACACAAGGTCTTTATCAAATCAATAGATTTGTCATCAAAATTGAATTGTTGTAGAGTGTGAAACAGAAACAAAATATGACTGACACTGTCGAATGCCTTTTCAATATCAAGTAAAAGAATAGCTCCAGGGATTTCATTTTTGTGGGAGTATCCAATCAAACAAAACAGGCGTTTATTATTACCAATACTCCTACCTTTAAAAATCCAAATTATTGGGGTGGATAAGACCATAAACACGTTTTATACGGTAAGCAAGCACTTTGCCAAGATCGTATAATTCACAATCAATAATGTAATAAGGCGGTAGTTCTTAATCAACAAATGGTCTTTTTTGTTGTTGTTGTTGTTCGTTTTGTTAGAAGTTTTTTGACAGAGGTGTAAGAACGCAATTTCTCTGTGATACAGACATTGTACCATTTTGTAAGTAAAAGTTAAAAGAATTCATGAACAAATCACAAATATCAATTCAATTCAATTCAATTCAAAGTTTATTTCATTTTTCGACAAAACATATAAGCTGCACTTCTTTTGACAACAAAGAATAAGGTAAACAGAACATTATGTATCGAAAAGAATGTGAAACAGTTGAGGAGGACCTTATAGTAATTATAGATTGTAGTAAAAAAAAAAAAGAAGTAATCGAAATAAGGTACATGTATAACTCTGCTTAAAGTGCGAAAAATGGAGAGACCCACTAAAAAGACAGAGCTTGTAGAATGTGGGCCCCTCTGGAAAAATAACATCAATGGAAAGATTAATTGAAGCACCATAAATACAAAAGGAAAGGAAAAAAAGAGGAAGAAGTCTGGAAGCCCACTGAGAAATAGATTCACAGCTAAATATACTTACTATCATAGACGTGAACAACATAGGACAAGACTAGACAACAAAACAACTGCTGGAGAAAAGGCTGTACGGGACAAAACGGGATGGACAAGACTAACAGACGTGAACAAACATGAAACAAGACTAAACAGCAAAACAACTACTGAAGAAAAGGCTGTACGGGACAAAACGGAATGGAAACGCTGAACAAAATAATAGAAGACAAAATAGCAAACGAGAATGCACAACAGAGACAGCGATCTTCGACAGAAGCGTATCAAGAGAAGCAGATAATGGTTGTGGAGGGGGAAAAAGTGATTGTAGCGTCTGAAAGGAGAAAAGCAAGGAAATGAAGGGACGTGAGAACAGGAATAAGACAGACATTCATGTCTTTGACTCTTTCGGCGAAAGCGTAGATAGCAGCAGACATCCAAAAGATTACAATTTATTCTTGAAAGAGGAAAAAGTAAGTCTGTATGTGAGAAAGAAGGCCAAAATGGCTAGTTGTGTCCTGCAAAGTCATACGACTGCAATAGAAAGGACTTCAGTTTCCTCTTGAAAGAATGTATGGATGATGGCGCTTTTATATCATGATTCAGAGAATTCCAATAATTTGGGCCGATATAAATTAGTGTATTTTTAGCAAGAATCGTGCGTAAGAGGGGTAAATGAAATTCGTTGGAACGCCTAGTGGGATATTCATGAAATGATTGGTTTTTTAGGAACATGGAATTAAAAATAGATGGAAGCAAATTGTTACAATACTTGTACATAAATTGGCCTAAATCATACAAAAATAAATCTTTAATTTTTAAGAGCTTATTAGAGGTAAACAACGTGTTTGTATGAGAACGTACAGGGGAATGGCAGATAATGCGGAGGGCTTTCTTTTGCAGGAGGGACACTCTTTCAAGTAAATTCTGATGCGTGTTGCCCCATACTAAAACTCCATCTGGCCGAAAGACTAAATAGAATCGAATCGGTAGCCCATCAAATCCAGGGGTCTAGTTTATTTTCATAGATTTGATAACATCAATGTTTTCCTGTTTAGAAAGGGGACTCTTTATAGTTTGTTTTTTATCATCAGCTAATCTAGGAATATCAATATTAATAATGCAATTCTTCATTGATATTTCCATTAGAAGTGAGTTAAATGTCAGCAGGATTAGAGTATAGTTTAATGTATTAATGTATTTCCTTTAAAATTTTATCTGAGTCAGAGGTTAGGCCTCCTTCATCATCCTGAAGTCTACCAATAATTTTCCTTTAATAACATTCTTAGTTCCTTTCATGTCATGCTATAATTCATTACAAATGAAAATTTCCTTTTCGGCGCGCGCTCGACTAAAAACTGCCCGTGGAGCAATAACCGAGGTCCAAACTTTTACAATTTATTACCAAAAGATACGCAAGACTCTAGGCTCATAAGTCATGAACGGCCAAGGCACATCTTTTCTCAGTTCGGAGATTATTTCAGTTACTGTACAATGTATCACATGTAGTCGAACGTCGAATTCACAGACTTTTCTGTCGCTCAAACACAAGTGCCCATAAACAATTATTATTGATAAGTTCACAATACCATACCTATGATAGGATCTGTCTCTCTTTCCTCACCACGAAACAGCATGCCAGACATCTATACGTCTGTAGTCAAGAGGCAAGAAATCGAGAAGAGAAATGGAAGAAGCAAGCGCAAGCGCGAACTGGACAATTTCCCCATAAATAGAAATAGGCTTAATACTGCGGACAATGTACACATATTTTCCCTGAAAGAGGAATTCAGTTTAAATTAAGTCTGATTAAAAAATTTTAAAAAAAGCAATGTGGGATTATTTGGGCACAACAGTGAAAATCTAATAACAATAATGAATAGAAATTGAGGAAGTTATTGAACTTTGAAATTTCACTAATTTTTTCTAAACAGTTCTTGAACAGACAATATGAACATGCGCATGAGCATGTTGATGTTGTCATCGCATCACACCTTGCCATAATTTTAGTTTGTAAACAAATTCTTACTAATTTCCATTTTTTTTTTGTTCAAAAGCAACTAAACATCAGTCTTAAACCTTGATATCTGAATAATCATCATTTTGAAATTATTCAGCCAGGAATGACATCACGTTCAGCACTTTTTGAAGCAGACACGTGCAATTTTCATCAAGTGTTTTTCGTTTTACAAAATCAATGGAAAATTGTGAGATGATTCCGTCATTAGCTTACACATATGGATCAACTGTCCCAGAAATGTTTTGCAAAAATTACGAAACTTCACGACTTTATAACTTTCTTTTGTCCGACTTTGATCACATTTTCACTCTTGTGTTTATAACATTTTGTTCTTTCTTTTTAGACCAAGTTTTGATTGGTCAGAAATTCCCATTCAACTTCTAAATGTTTTGAAAGAAAATTGTTAACCAGGCACCCAGGTATATCAAGTTATAAAGCAAGAGTATTTTGTTATAATTATTCATACACCCATGGATGTATTATTGTGAATATTATCACTATTTTGAGTGTGTGTGTGTGTGTGTGTGTGTGTGTGTGTGTGTGCTCACATCGCCACTGTCATGACCGGTGCTTTGTTACCCGTTTTAAGTCTTATGCACTCAGCCGAGTATTTTGAACATTGCGTGATAATATGGCGAAAAAATGACAATTTTAACGTTTGTCAAAAATGGAATTGTTATTTTATTTACACTCCACATGTACGCCTTGTAACATAAAAATAGTACCTATTTGTTTTTTTCTCAGAGAATGGTACTTTGTAGGTGATGCTTAAAACGCCATTCAAATCTTAAAGACCCTTTTGGGAGATGCATATTTACTTGAATATTTCCTTCATTGTGCAAAGTTATGTCAATAGATATCCTATAGAGTATGGCAAGCTCAATACAGCGATGTTCTGTGACTTTGTAGAGCTTGATGACATGCCAAATCTTATGGCAGCATGAGCCTACATCTTTGATCTTACATAGATAAGGGGACTTTGCCTCTGGGATCATAATAACATAAAATATTTTTATTCCTCTTCTAAAGCTTTTCCGTCAAAGAGAGTATTATTTTCTTACCTTTGAGTAACAATTATCTTTAATTGATTTATCCGATAGTATACTTAAGACTGAACTTGCATAGTATAAATACTTATTGGTTGTTCAGTGACGAATTTGCAAGGGGTATGTGATAGGCAATTCTCTGGAATACTTAATATCAAACACGTAAATTCAACTTCGAGGAGTTTATGAGTCTTTGGTGGCAAGGGTTCAGCGATGTCATGTAACCCAAAGCATGAGCTCTGCATTGTAAACAATACATGATGAATTGAAAATTTGAAGAATAGATGTTCTTAGAAAAGACGGAGAGAAAACTGAAAGTGTTTGACACTAGTTGCGATCCTTCGACAAAATCATCAACGTTAATGATATTACAAGAGTGTCTTTTTTAACAAAAGTTCCGATGACCGTACGCCAACATTATTATGCTAACAGCTCTTAACGTTGATATCTAACATTGTTGCTTTTCAACAACACTTTTAGCATTTTACTCTGTGCCTTGCCTATATAATCAAGTACTTCCTTTTGTAAAACGGATGTGTTTAAATTGTAAACATCCTTCACATTATAGCTACATGTTTTGCAAAAAAAAAAATGATAACTCATCCAGGTTCAGCTAATACAAAATATATTTTGAAGAATACTTCCTTTTTTACGATGGTACACGTGCACAGAATTGCATGATTTCCAGATATGCTTCCTTGACTTTTTGACGACGGTTGTCCCCATAAAAGATTTGTCTAGCTGTTACCTTCTCAATATCCATGCCCACTCAGTTTAATACAGAGTTCCTAATTTGAGTAGCACACCTAGACAAAACACGTAATACTATAAAAATTATGATAGTAATGATAGTAGAAAGTAATGAAGCTCTCCATAAAAGAGTATATTGAAATGAAATGGTATAGAGAGGATAATAGATTGTCCATGTAGATTTGTTTGTGTTTTCATTTTGTTTTCCTTCTCTTTACTGATTTCGTTTAAATCATATTCCCCTTAGATATATTCGATCATATAAATCATATTTCACTGATAAGAAAATATACATGCAAAACGTACATTTTGGTGTGAGTTTCTTCAATTTTTCTCCCGCTACAAATTTAATTTGTTAAGATCGCAAATTTTACAATCAATGTTAACAAATTTTATTTGTAGAGGGAGACAAATTACAAAGAAATTCACACCTAAACCTTCACCCATTTGAATGATATCTTTCCTTCATTTCAACACGCCTTGTCCGCCTTGGACTATAAATTTTAACATAACAATGCCAGAATTTCGGAGCTCGGGTATTTGTTCCAAGTTCATCGTGTCACTGCCGGCAACCAGGGGCAGCCTGGTGGTAGTGTCGCTGCCCGGAAAGCAGTAGATGACAGGTTCGAGTCCCACATGTTCCTTTTTTCCGACATGTTTGTTAATTTACAGATCAGCAGTTGTGATCTTAAAGGCGTGATACCATTTGCAGATGAAACAAAAACCCAGCATTAGTGCTTCAAAATAGTTCTAAAATATGAGTTAGTGATAGAAACAATCAATGTAAAAATTTGAACCAGAATGATGTTAAGTATTGTTAGATATACAAAATGTGAACAATAGTTATAATAAAAATGTTTCTGGACTAAACCGTCTACAGTTATGGTTCAATGAGAAAAATAGTGATATCTCCTTATATTTTAGGCTTTATTGCAAAAATCTTATAATATAAAATTTTTGCAATACATCCTACCATATCATGGCAGGATGTTTTGTGATACAACTGACCTACACATTTGCATCAAAAGTGATATCTTGAACATTTTTAAAATCACTGCTCCCAAAGGTAAATAGGACCTTTAACAAATTTAACTTGTGATAGAGGGAGATAAATTGAACAACTCACACCTGAACCTTCACTCCTCTGAATAATATCTTTCTTTCATTTAAAAATACATTGTTCACCTCAAAAATGAAATCGTTCAGAAGATTCAAATTTTCCCCTCCCCCTCCAAAACAAATCTCCATTTATGTTTGCCCTGAATACTTAAAGGACAAGTTCACCTTCATAAACATAAGGATTGAGAGAATGTAGCTATATTAGTAGAACACATCATTGAAAGTTTGAGGAAAATCAGACAATCCGTTCAAAAGTTTTGAATTTTTGAAGTTTTTGTGCAGTACCCGCTGGATGAGAAGACTTCTGCTGTGTATGTATAACTTAGATGTCACATGCGTACAACCATATAAGGAAAATATAAAGAGAATTTCACAAACTTCCATCTTTTGAAAAAAGTACACATTCCCCTGACTCGTTACCGATAAATGTTATGGGTAATATTATTCCCCCTGCCTTTAGAAAGAGGCAAGTCAATTGCTCTTTTATTATGCGAAAAAAGTGAAAATATGTTGAATTTTCTTTTATATTTTCTTTATACTGTTGTACGCATATGACTCACAAGCTGTAGTAGTCTCATCATCCAGCGGATCCAACACAAAAATTTAAAAAATTCATAACTTTTGCATCGATTGTCCAATGTTCCTCAAACTTTCACTGATGTGTTCTACTAATATTGTTGCATTTTCTCAATCCTTATGTTTATGAAGGTGAACTTGTCCTTTAATCGTATCAATCCTTCGCATCATATCAATCAAAGTCCCACTAACCCACCCCGATTCGCCCAAAACCCAAAACACACATGTATTCCACACACACACACGCACACACACACACACGAGCTGATACAGCCTTCATTCCTGATGAAGCCCACGCATACACACACACACACATATACACACACACACTTGTACACTTGCATTATATATATATATATATTTATACAATATACAATACTATATACATATGTATGTATATGTATATGTGTGTATATAATACCGTATGTGCTATAGACATGTAAACATCCTACACATTGAGATACTATGTGCTGTCGCCTTCACTACAAAATATAGCAGTAACATTGGTTAATGTTGAAAATCTGATAGTAAGAAAAAAACTAACATTGCTCACGGAATATGATGCATTTTTTTTAAGGACTGCTTAGTATACAAGTTCTCTAATTCAAAGTAGCCCTCGTATTGCGAGGAATCCTTATAACTTTGTCCATAGTTATGATTTCAATGAAATCAGCACTCTATTTGCGCAGTTTTTCCTCCTTGCTGCAAAGACAACTTACACACTTCGGCATGTTACGAAGAATAGTTCGAAATTTCCAGTGAAATCTTATGGTGCTATTTGTTTGGTGGTGTATTATTGTCCATACTACTGTAGGGCCATCAAAATTAAGATAAATGATCCTCCTTGACATTGTAATAAACATTGTGGTGATTTCTTTTCAGCACCATCTCCAGTGACAAATTTGAAGGCTACTGGAAGTGTCTTAACATGGAACGACCCCTGGAATGCCGGTCAGGTAGCGTACCAAGTGCAATACAGTTTGTACCAGAGGAAGGCCTGCCCCGAACCAGAGAGTAACTCTAGCCATCGAGTAGTGACCACCAATCAGACGACGTACCACCTGACCGACCTTCTACCATTCTCGATATATAATGTATCGGTTGTTGCAGTCAACACTCTGAATGAAAGCAGCCATCCTACCAACATTTCTCTGGAAAACAATGCCACCGGGAGTGAGTGCATTTTCTTCGTATTTATTGTCAAAGTGCAAACTTAAAAGGAAAATGCTTTAACTACAGATAACATTTTTCTTTGTTCTTGGCACTGAGAGGTACATTATTCTCTATAAACTGCTCTATTTGTGTGTGTTTTTCTATTTTAGACATTTCACATTAAATGATTTTTATATTTAGGTCTATTCCTTACTTTTTCATCTTTGCCATGAATGTTTGAGCTCTATACAAGAAGATATTATTATTGGCTGTTTTCATGCTTTCCATATGAATCAGCTGAATAAGATCTTTAGAGAGGAATCTTTGGTACCACATCTAGGTTTGTGTTTATGTCAGTTAATACTACTTTCTTTAATATCATTGTGAGTGGAAGTACAGAACAAGGTGCTGTAATGTCTTAAGTTGTCTGGGTCAATGTATGATAAGCAATTATCATTCGGTTTATTTTGAGTTTGCTTTCTATCAATGTCAACTCATCTTTCTTCCAGAACCTGGGCTAGTCACTGGGCTTAATGCTACGTATTCTGACACGTCACCGCCAGCGCTTCTGTTTGTCTGGAACAGAATACAATGTCAAGATATCAATGGCATCTTCAGATATTATTATTTGCGCGCATATGATATCGTAAACTGCACAATAAAAAGGCATGGTAAACCTGTGACAAGACACCGGATTCCTGCAATCACTTCAACCTCACTGAGGATTCACCACCTGAGTCCCTGCACGGATTATTGCGTCGTGTTGAGAGCCGTCGCCGATGCTAGTGGATGGCTTTCGGAAATAATGGCAAAACCCCCACATATTGGTGAGTGGGTGAGATTGGCAAAGCAGACTTCAGCTTCATAAACTAATCTACTCATTAACGATCTTGTAATGACACACCCTTGAGATTGGAACTGGCGTAAGAACGGCTTTTATTAAATGATTTTCATAGATACTGCTCGGTGATTGGTCATAGTGCGGTCACGTGACTGATACGACGGAGATCGGAATCGTTTACGTTGCTAGCAGAGATATCACGTCAGACAATAATTTCCAAATTTGATTGGCTGCTGACTGGGCTGAAATGCAAATGATGGGTGTTTATGTAAACCATAAAACAATAAATATTGCCTTGTCCATCGTTGCAAAATACAGTCCCCTGAGAGTTGTATTTCTCCCTCCGCGCTGCGAACTGTGGGGAATTGTAACTCTCGCGGGGATGTCAAGTTTTATATTGCACACCTGAAACACGTTCCAAAAAGCCACTTCTGTCACAAGTATACCCCCCCCCCCCCTTAAAAAAGGGGGGCGTCAAATTACCCATGTAAGGCATTTATAGCTTGGAGTGTTGTTTACCTCCAGTTTTGGTGTTCATACAATATTCACTGTTACAAGGAAATACTATAATTGTTTCATAAGAGAAAGAAAATATCGATGTTTACAGGAACAGCATTGCTGTTCTTTCATACTGGAGTCATCACAACTTTACAACTTTAGTGTGACGACAGGTCCCTATAGTAACGATTATACAACAACATCAACAACAACCAATGTACAGAAAGACTTTCAGTGCCTTTATCGGTCTAGACAAAGATTTCGGTTATCTTGTTTAGAGCATAATAATGTTGTTTAATGAATGAATAATGCATGTTAGATAACAATTCTGGATTTCGTTCACGCTGATATCTCTGAAATTTGTAAGGAAACAATAATAATAAATTCGAACTTGAACTTGAACTTGAACTTGAACACAAAATTTGCACAGAGAGAGCCTCATTAATATTTTTTCCACATTGTGCGCGAGACCATCGATACATACATGTAATTCAGTTCGATGCTCTAAGATGACGTTTATTCGTAATTGACAGCCCCTCGTAAACCGGTGATAGAAACAACAAATCTTCGTGGACACTCTACGGAAGTATTAGTGACGTGGAAGTACCCAGTGTCAAATGTTTGCGCACCATCGTCCCACGAGATTTCCTACCAACTGATTCAACGAGGCACCTGTGACTTGGAACAAAACCCATCTTGGACAGTGGCTGGGATTGTCAACGGATCAACGACTGAGTTCACCCTCACAGGTCTGCTACACAACGCGTACTACAACATCTCTGTCAGGGGAAGCAGTTCCGGGGGATTCGGTCCCTCTGCGGCCGATGACATATTTACCGTAATCAAAGGTATGCTCATGTTGTTACACCAGTCATCAATTACATCAAAGGGTTTGGACTTTACGTTTATGTGATGATATCCATAATAATTCTGGCAATAATGATGTTATTTGATATTCATTTGTTTACAACCTGGGTCAGCATTGCAGTCAGGTCTAAGAACTTAAAAAAGTGTGAATACGTCTTATATTGTAACTTGTTCGATTGTTCGCGAAAAGTTCAGATGAGGAGGGAGCTTATGTCATAGTTTCGGAGCAGTGGACAAAAAGCCGTATTGCCAGCTGGTGAACACGTGGTTGGGTTTTTTTTTAAAATAGAATATCAGGCTCTCATCGAATGGAAAAAAAACTGGGAAAAACAATAGCGATAAAGAGATCTGGACGAGAAGGACCTGGTACGATGAGGATGGAATACCGGTACTCAGAATCACATTTCTTTATCCTTTGAACTTTGATAGTAACATGTTGGTCATTTGCGTACAATAGGGGTATGTATGAATTGGCTCCGGCTCCTAACCCTCCTGTGAACCTACACCTAACACTGTCTGACCTGGATTTTGTAGCAGGTGGCTCTCCGATAAAAATACATAAACAAACAATGATATTCATTTTCATTTCTGGTCCAAACGGCTACTTTTGGCATATCCAGCAATAGCGTAATTGGGTTCAATGGTTTCAAATAAGTTTGAGAGATTTTCTTGCGTGTAAGAGCGGAACTTGAACCTTGCCCATCAGGCCAATGATCAGGGCCACAACATTATAAAAATGAACTTATGGTTGATACAATAATTACATGAGAAGTCGGGGGCATCCCAGTTGATTTCGTGCTGCAGTTGATAAAACACAGGATCGTGATAAGATACAAAAATATGCAAAGCTTAACATAGTTCCAACACGATAGGCCACCAAAGTGACATTCACTATTTCGGGATTCCTCGATCATCTGTCGACGGATCAAGTGTTGGAGATGTAAATATAAGGGGAGCAATTGCATACGTGCTAAATCATAAGATGTCATGGAACATTTCTCTCAGTTTTCGGATAGAATTGTCGACGGAGCATAATACACTTGTGTAAATGTCATGGTAACCTTTCAACACACAGGCTCCCCAATGGTGGCAAACATCTCTTACAAATCTAACAGCAACTCCTTAGAATTCAAGTGGAAGAAACCTGGCTGTGAACATTTGATAGAGGATACGGTCAATTACACGTTTCAACTGAATGGGACAGAGCTACACCGTGCAAGTAATAGTTCTTGGAATGGTTATAACTTTACGGACCTTTCCCCCTCCACTACGTACGAGTTTAGAATGGCAACTTCGTGGAACGGAAGTATGTCCGAGTGGACGGATGTTTCAGTAAGGACTGCTCAAGAACGTGAGTTGCTCTTTCGTGGCCAGATATTCTGTTTTAAATCTTGGACTTCATTTTTTTCATCATATCGCTAAATCATAACCTTTAAAAACATGAAATTAGCTCGAATAGAATTCCCGTTGTTACTGTATGCTTTTTTATAATGGTTTCTGGTCCTTTAACAACCGGACAGGTATCCAACGTCATTCGTGCGATAAGGCTGTCTCTATGAGAGAAATAACACCTGTTTTTGTTTGTAGGTGTTTTGTGTGTATGTTTCATGTTTTAAATATATCACTTATTCATAAGATTGTGCGCCTGTTTTATACTCTTTGTTTCTCTCCTTGTAAGCTTTGTTACACGATTTCAGTCTTATACACTCAGTTGACTATTTTGGACATAGTCGAGTATTTGAACATTGGATGATAAGGCGAGAAATTAGAATTGAGCGTTCATGTTGAAAATGAAAATTTTGGTATCTTATCTTCACTTTTTGATCCATATTTATTTGAATATTTCTTTCATTGCGCAAAGTTATGTCGATAGAAATCCTATAGAGTCTGGAAAGCTTAATACATAGAGCTCGATGACATGTCAAAATTTATCTCAACATAGGCCTACAGCTTTGACCTTTCATAGGTTAAGGGACTAGACTGCCTCTGGGATCATAATGACATAAAAGATGGGGGAGCAATAATTTTTTTGTACTTCTTAAGCTTTTCCGTCATAGGAAATATTTCTTACCTTTGAGTAACAATTATCTTCATTTATCCATTAGTACTGATGAGTAAACCTACAGGGTATAAATACTTATTGGCTGTTCTGTGACTTATTTAGAAGAGACATGTGTACGAAAGGTGATTCTTTTTGGATGTTTAAGAACATCGAACACGTCAATTTAACTTCGAGGAGTTTATGAGCATTTGGCGGCGAGGGCTTAGCGATGTCATGTAACCCAAAGCATGAGCCCTGCATTGTAGCCAATGCATGATGAATGGAGGATTTGAAGATGACGCATTTTTGCTGATTGAATATTTGCCAAAGAATAAAGAGACCAATGGACGTTCTTACAAAAGACAGAGGGAAAACAGAAAATGTTTGACACTAGTTACGATCCTTCGACAAAATCATCTATGCTAATGTCAACCTGATATTACAAGAACTTTTTTAACAAAAGTTCGTCTGACCTTCTGCCAACTACACAACACTTAACGTTATTTCTGTATTGTTGCTTTTCAACACTTTCAGCCTTTCACTCTGATATGTGCCTTTATCATCAAGTACTTCCTTGTCTAAAGCGGATGTGTTTATATTGTAGACATCCTTCACATTAAAGCTACATGTCTTTTTTGCAGAAAAAGAAAATAAAACTCATCCAGGGTCAACTGATATAAAATATATTACTGAAGAAGTGCTTCCTTTTTTCTCTCTCTCTCTTTTTACTATGGTTCACGTGTACAGAATCACTTAAATTGGCGACATGCTTGCTTGACTTTTTGACGACGGTTGTCTCCATAGAAGATTTATCTAGTTGTTACCTTCCCAATTTCAATTCCCACTCAATTTCATACAGAGATCTTAATTTCAGTAGCACACATGGACAAAATAGGTAATACTATAAAATCATTATAGATTGGTTTCTTTCCTCAGAAAGAAATGAAACTCTCCGTTAACGTGTATATTGAAATGAAATCTTATAGAGAGATAACAGATTGTCCATGTAGATGTGTTTTGTTTTCCTTCTCTTTATTGATTTCAGTTAAATCATAATACATGAATTTACGGGGTAATTCCACTAGACCGACACCCTCGAGTCATACAGCCTACGAGTTCGACGTTGAAAACAGGTCCATAAGTCATACAGCTCACTAGTCCCACAACCCATGAGTTTGACACTAGGTAAAAACAGTCCACGAGTTCGACAGATACAACACGGCGCTTAAGGCCCGGTCCCACTGGCCGACGGACACAAAGCGTATGCAGAAAGGACACAGCGGACGAGCAAAATTTCGGGGATGGCTTCATCCGCTTTCATCCGCTCCAGAAATTGACAAAATTGGCGAAAATTGGCGGTAACAGAACGGAAATAGAACGGACGTGGGTAGTATGTAGCGGGGATGTTAAACGGATGTTCATCGGAAGCCTAGCGGATGAAAGCGGATGGAAGGGGATGACAGCTCCGAAGGGGTTACCGGAGATAATTGCGAAACGGACGCATAGTGGAAAAAGCGGATGCAGAGTGGATGCAGAGCGAATGCAGAGCGGATGCAGAGCGGATGCTTTCGAAATGCTTTATATACGAGATGCATACGCTTACATCCTTTCTATTTCCGTGCTATTAACGATGTAAAGCCGTTCCATGTACCATATCTTTCCTCCCTCTTTCCGTTTTTAGCTGCAGCGGATGTGAGTTGCGAGGATGCCCAGAGGATGCAGAGAGGATGCAGCGGATGTTTAAGGGATGCCGCACGGACATACAACGTTTGTTGCTCGTATGTCGCGGATTTACATCGTACACAGCGGAAAGTTCATCCGTTCTAAAAGTTTTAAGCAGCTTAAAACTTTTTGCGCGGATGAAATCACAGTGGACGGATGCTCGATGGATAGAGCGGATGAAACACGTATGCGATGGGTACACAGCGGATTCGTAGCGTTTTCCAACGGATGACAAGATTTTTTGTACGCTTAACATCCTCTTTGCATCCGTAAGTGCAGTGGGACCGGGCCTTTAATGTGTCGGTCTCTTGTACCTTGTTAGCTCCAACTAATGGGCTGTATGTTCTCTTGTACCTTGTTAGCTCGAACTAATGGGCTGTATGACTCGTGAACTGTATAATTCATGGGCTGTATGACTTGTGAGCTGTATGACACATGGGGCTATATGACTCGTGAATTGTATAACTCATGGGCTGTAAGACTTGTGAGCTGTATGACTCATGGGGCTGTATGACTCGTGGGTGTCGGTCTCGTGACGTGCATCCGAATTAACACATTCTGAGTATCATTGAGTATAGCGTGAAAAAATGCAATACAAATACAATTTAAAAGAAAAATGTTTTCATCTTTAATTTTACACTGCAATTACATCTAACTGCAACATCGACAATAACAGTAAATCAGTTATAATGAATCCACCTTGTCAATACTAACGACAAAATATTGGAATATTTCATGCAATCTTATTCCTTTCATAATGTTCGATCGTATAAGTCATATTCCACTTATAAGAAAATATATATGCAAAACATACATTTTGATGTGAGTTTCTTCAATTAATCTCCCCCTACAAATCAAATTTGTTAATATTACATATCGTAACAACCAATCTTAACAAATTTGATTTGTAGAGGGAGACAAATTAAAGAAACTCACACCTGAACCTTCACCCCTCTGAATAGTATCGTTCTTTCATT
This sequence comes from Diadema setosum, assembly GCF_964275005.1. Classification (NCBI taxonomy): domain Eukaryota; kingdom Metazoa; phylum Echinodermata; class Echinoidea; order Diadematoida; family Diadematidae; genus Diadema; species Diadema setosum. The sequence goes on along the minus strand of NC_092697.1, from coordinate 33,390,302 downwards.
TAAAAAATGCATTGTTAATCTCAAGAATGACATCGTTCATAACAGCCCAATTCACCCTCCCCTCCGAACCAAAACAAACCTCCATTTATCTTTGTCCTAAGTAATTAATCGTATCAAATAATTCCTATATCATCCTTCACTTCTAATCAAATCCCAGTCCCACTAACCCACCCCGATTCGCCCAAAACCAAAAACACTCATGCACCCACACAGACATGCGTGCTGATATAGCCTCCATTCCTAATGAAGCCCACGCACACACACAAACACACATATAATATATATATATATATATATATATATATATATATGAATATAGAATATATACATATATATATATATATGAATATAGAATATATACATATATATATATATATGAATATAGAATGTATATATATATATATATATATATATATATATATGATATAGACATGGATATATCCTACAGGAAAATCATTATTCATGATGTTTTCCTGTGGCATAGAAATACTATGTGCTGTCACCTTCATTACAAAAAATAATATCAATATGGATTAATGTGGAAAATCTGATAGTAAGAATGAAACTAACATTGGTCACGGAACATGATGCATTTTTAAAGGACTGCTTTGTATACAAATTGCTGAGTCGCTTAACAGATATGACCGATTGGTCCTGTATTTCAAAGTAGCTCTCATATCACTCCTTGCTTCAAAGTCAACTTATGCACACTACGGTACGGTATATTACGAAAAAAATTGTTCGATTTTCCAGTGAAGTCTTATGCTGTTATTAGTTTTGTTTGTTTGTTTTTTGGTGGTGTGTATTGTCCATTACGGTATGATCATCAAAACTAAGGTAATGATCCTCCCTGCTATTGTTACAAACATTTTGGTGATTTCTTCCCAGCACCATCTCCAGTAACAAATTTGAAGGCTACTGGAAGTGTCCTAACATGGAACGACCCCTCGAATGCCGGTCAGGTAGCGTACCGAGTGCGGTATAGTCTGTTCCAAAGGAAAGCCTGCCCAGAACCAGAGAGGAACTCTAGCCATCGAGTAGTGACCACCAATCAGACGAGATACCACCTGACCGACCTTCTACCATTCTCGATATATAATGTATCGGTTGTTGCAGTCAACGCTCTGAATGGAAGCAGCCATCCCACCAAAATTTCTTTGGAAAACAATGCCACTGGGCGTGAGTTCAGTTTTATGGCCAAATTTCAAACTTCAAAGAAAAATTCTTAAAGTAAAGAGGATATTTCACTGTTTTGTTTTGTTTTTTACATCTCACAAATGATGTTTATGTTTCGGTCTCCTTTTTTGCTTCTACACATTGATCATGAACATTGGGGCTCTACAAGATGAAGTTACTATTGGCTGTTTTCATTCTTTCCATTGGAACCTGCTGAATTAGATCTTTGCAGAGTATTCTTCCACTTCCAAGTTTGTATTTGTATCAGCTATTCACTGCCTTTAATAGTTTTGTAAGTTGAAGTACAGGACCAGGTGCTATTAAATGATTTATTAGAAAATGAAGACACGTGCCGTTACGTGGCACATGTACCTGTACAAAATAGATAAATAGATAAGTTCTCTTCGTAAATTTATAATAAAAAATTATAATTCGGTTTATCTTGATCAAGCTTACTATGACTGTCAACTCGTCTTTCTTCCAGAACCTGGGCTAGTCACGGGGTTTAACGCGACGTATTCTAACACAACGCCGCCAACACTTTTGTTTGTCTGGAACAGAATACGATGTCAAGATATCAATGGCATCTTCAGATATTATTTTTTGCGCGCATATGATATCACGCACTACACGAAAAGATGGTTTGGTATGCCTTTGGCCAAAAACCGATCTTTTACAATCGACTCAACCTCATTGATGTTGCCCCAGCTGAGGCCTTGCACGGATTATTTTGTCAAGTTTAATGTTGTCGGTAATGCAAGTGGACGGACTTTGGAAATAACGGCAAAAACCCCGGATATCGGTGAGTAGGTGAAATTGGCAAAGCAGAGTTCGCCTTGTTAACCTGATCTACTCATCAAAGATCTTGTAATGGCACACTCTTCAAAATTGGAACTGGTGTAAGCCACGGTTTAATAATGATCTGATCGGTGATTTGGTCATAATGCGATCACGTGACTAACGCAACGAAGATCGAAATCGTTTACTTTGCGAGCAGAGACATGACGTCAGGGAATATTAATTCAGAATTTGACTGGCTGCCGACGGGGCTGGAATGGAAATGATGTGTATTTGTGTAGACCATAAAACAATAAATATTGCCTTGTCATGGTTGGAATTATGATACTTGCCAGTCTTCTGAAATTCGTATTGTCCCGTCCAGGCAGTTTTACTAAGCGCTTTAGGTATGTCAAGTATGATATTACAAAACTGAAACACATTTCAAAAAACGATTTCTTGTTATAATGCCACAGCTTTTCACACAATATACAACAACATCCATTGTGCAGAAAAGACTTATAATGGCTTTATCGGTCGGGACAAAAATTTCGATTACCTTGTTTAGAGGATATGTCACTTAATGGTTTGATAATGCATCTATTCTGGATTTTTTTGTTCACACTGATATGTCTACAAATGGTCAGAAACTACAAAGGGCAGAAAGAGCCTTATTAATATTTTTATTCTACTTTCTACGCAAGACCATAGATACGTAGTTCAGTTCAAGGCTAAGATGGCGTTTATTCGTTATTGACAGCCCCTGGTAAACCAGTGATAGAAACAAGAAATCTTCCTGGACACTCTACGGAGGTATTGGTGACGTGGGAATACCCAGCGTCGAATGTTTGCGAACCGACGTCCCACGAGATCTCCTACCAACTGCTTCAACGAGACACATGTGACGTGGAAGAAAGCCAATCTTGGACATTGGCTGGGATTGTCAACGGATCAACGACTGAGTTCACCCTCACAGGTCTGCTACACAACGCGTACTACAACATCTCCGTCAGAGGAAACAATTCCGGTGGATTTGGTTCCTATGCAACCAGTGACATCGTAACCTTAAACAAAGGTATGTTCGTATAAATGTTTACATCAGTTATCAACAATATCAAAGGGTTTCGATTTTATTGTGATGTTGATATTAATAGAAATTATGACAATAATCATGGTATTTGATTTTTCTTTCTTTTTTCCAAAGTACTTTGGTACAGTATATATGAAGAGTGTTATTGCAAAATGAGGTAAGGGCCATTTTTAAACATTTCAAAGTAAGTCCATCATTAGATGGAGCTGAATAAAACTTTTCTGGTGATACTCACTTGGAACATAACGTGGAATATTCTAGAAATTGTGATTAAAAATATCCTGTAGTTTCTTATCATTTTCTGTGTTTTTAACAGCTTTAATCACAAATATATCAACTTAAAAAGAATGGATTTAGCTCGTGTTGTGATAAAACTCTTCATAATTATTGTAGGTCAGAATTACAATAAAAATGCACATGCCTAAAAAGATAAATAGAAATTAAAAAAAAAAAAACAGGCGTTGGCCCTGTATATTCAAGGAGTTCATAGAGTTTAAGAATGAATACGTCTTTCAACTGAATTTTACTTGTTCGATTGTTCGTGAAAATTCCAGATGAGGAGGGAATCTATTTCATAGATTAGGAGCGGTTAACGAAAAGCTGCATTACCAGCTGGTGAATGCGTACGAGGTTGGATAAAAGATATTGAATATCAGACCCTCATCGAATGGAAAAACGGGGAAAAACAATAACCATAAAGAGATGTGCATGGAAGAGAAGTGGACCTGGGAAGATGAGGATGGAATACCCATCAAAATCACATTTCTTTATCCTTTCAACTCTGATAGTGATTGTATCCTTTCTTGCATTTTCGTACAGTAGAATAGGGGTAATGTAATCATTGAAGTGGCTTCATAGGCTCTTCCTCTGAACCTACCCCCGGCACTGCCTAATCTGCATATTGTATCTGGTGGCTCCCGGGAAAAAATACATATATAAACACTGGAATTCACACACATACCCTTACGGCGTAGAAATCGAAGTCAGGACTGAATGATCCATAAGCTTGCGCTCACATCGATTCTTTTTTTTTTCTCAAAAGATTACAGATTATTACCAGCTGTTCTTAAGCTTCAACCCCAACAGGTACAGGAGGGATTATGTTTTCAGCTCATCCATCTGTCCGTCCGCCCGTCCGTCCGTCCTTCTAAAGAAGGACGTTCATTATTATCAAATCCTGCATTTTCCATGTTTTTTGCAGGTTTCTGCCAGAACTGAAGTCGGCACTGGAGAGCGAAGTCCCAATCCTGCTTGCACAATACGGACAGAAAAAGGATGTGAGTAAAACAAATGGTGGAAACATTTTAACCAGTGTTTTACAGTCCCTTCCTGTACTAAATATCCAGCCGAGCAATATCAATGCGTGTATCAAGCTGTTTTCCATTTCCATTTCAATTTAAAAGTTTATTTCATTTTTCGACAAAACATATACATTTTACTTTCTTTGATAACAGAGAATAAGGTAAACAGAACATTGTAGAATGAAAAGACAATACAATAATTGAGGAAACTTTTCATAATACATTGTGATAAAAACAGAAGTGTTCGAAGTAAAGTATAACATATAATCAAGGTGAGCGGGGTAAAAGTGCTGTTGGAATGTAGAGAAAAGGGAACGCTGTCAGAATGAAAGGTAGTTGAAGATTGAGATTCAACAGGACTCGTTTGATTTCTTCCAAGTGAAATGCGGTCGTTGCTGGGGGTTTTTTTTTTCTCTCTCTCTCTCTCTCTCTCTCTCTTCCTCCTGTCTAGAGATACACGTTTATTAAAGGGATCGTACAGTTTTGGTTGAGACCTAATTTCAGGGTTCTAACATTTTTGGTGAAATAATGAGAAACCTCATATGAAATATGAAAGAGCATGTAATTCTATGAGGAATTCAATGTTTATTTGATGAAAATTGGTTTTGAAATGGCTGAGATATCCAAAAAAGAGTGATTCTAATAAAGTGTGGGACCCACACTTTATTACGATCACTTTGTTTTACTTTGTTTTTGGATGTTTCAGTCATTCCAAACCCGATTTTCATCAAATAAACTTTGAATTCCTCTTAAAATGGTATGCTCTGTACTATATCATAAATGTTTTCTTGGTATCTTGCAAAAAGCTAAAAGCCCAATTCTCATCTCCACCAATACTGTACCATCCCTTTAAATTGCGCAAGTCAAGTTTGAAATCATCCTAATTTCCTTCAAGTGCTATGTTGAAAACGGAAATCTGAATTTGTTGTTACGATGTCTTCGCCATTATTGTAACGATTGTAATTCTCGTTTGTGGGTGGAATGCTGGTATATTGGGTACTGCATTCTTCAGGCGAACTGCGGATAGCAACACGACTGTACGTGTATACATGGCATTTTGCGCGACGCACCGGTAATGTGTAGCAGCCAAAGAGTATATATATATATATATATATATATATATATACATCTATATATACATGTGTTTATCATGGACACGTGTATGGTGCGGTTTTGATAAGGAGATATATTAAGTTCACTAAAGATGTAATTGATAGATGAAATATATATATTTTTTTGTAAGGGGGTTGAAAAAATGAACAAAAAAGTCATGCACGGTGTAATGTTAACGTGTTTGAAAAGTGTTACATCCATATAACTAAAGGAAGATACGTTTTGATATCATATATTATGTAAATTAAGTTAGAATTTATGATATGGCTCATTGAGGTGAAGTTGCTGGGTTCTTGTAGACCAGAGTGTATCAGTCTGGAAAAGAATCTGAGTTTGTTATGACGATGACAATAAACTCTGGTGCAATGCTGGATCCTGTATTGCATAATTTGTTGTTGTTCAACTGACTAAAATTTGACGTCATGTGATAATGGAACTTAAATGTATGTATTTGCTGTGTGTTTGATATGATCAACTTTGTTTAATGTTGATCTAATGTATTCACACACAAGAACAAGAGATTTCAAGGAGCTACTGGTTATGTCTGTATTATGTTTATTTGTCTGTTCCATATTAATAACAATCCTGTGAAGGGAAAACCGTATGCAGTTCAAACTAGTTGAAGAATATTTTGTAATTTGATAGATGATTTTCCCCGTCTATTTTTCCTCCTTCAAGGGAAGTTGAATAAAGTAATATTGTAATGTTTGGTGGTTGATTACTAGTGTATTTACAGGTCTGATATCCCGTTTAGTCGTGACGATTCAGTACATAGTTCACGTTCTAATTACCCGCATATTAGATCTTCATCACCGATCTGCATATTTATGTACACACAACTCCTGCGCACTTATATGCCAATGTGACGCACATGTCTGCTCAGCGTTCCTCACACGTTGCAATACATAAATGCTATACTATATACTCGCATTACGCTCACACACACCAGGGGCCCGTTGCATAAACGTTACTATTATGGTAACTTTGCCATCCAATGGTAACTACTATGGCAACAATACTCAACAGCCAATCAAAATCAAGAATTCAATGGAAGTTACCATTGGATGGCAAAGTTACCATAACAGTAACTTTTATGCAACGGGCCCCAGGGAGGTAATCCCTCCCTGCATACATACACTACCACTGTATTTGTAATGACGCCATTGGTTAAGCTGCAATCACGGCAATCACGGCCTGTCGCGTTTGCCTATCCCGTCTCAAGGCGTGTTTCAAGTCCATCCCGTTTTGTCCACGGTGGCCTGAACCGGGCGTGCCGTGGTCGCCGGGAATATGGTGTAAACGCAGCTTTATGTTTGGTGATGAGGTGTTTTCTTTAGACCTTCGGTGTGCTGACATGTCTACCCGAGAAGGAAATCGGCATGGGATTTTGGGAGCTATTTTGTAATTATCGTATATTGTTGATGATCCCGAAATGGATTGAATGCAATAGTCAAAGACACTTAATCATTGCTAATTTGTCTTTTCTGCAATGTCGGCTCAAATTTTTATACATGTATGTTATTGTTATCGTCTCAGAAGCCTACAGAGACACTGGATTTATTCTTGTTTATATGTTGTATGTGTTCCATGTTTTTCTTCATCGATGATTCTGCATGTAACTCATTTTTACCCTATTTTGCTCTTTTTCATTTCACGTTCTACTTCTCCGCAACGATCTTCTGCTTATCATGATTTTGACGGCATCCATGTTTGTAGATTACTCAAGTATTTTGCCACATTTTGGCGGCTGTTTTTTTTTTTTTTAATCATTCACTCGTTTATTGCACCCTAGTCTTGTTGGCAACGCAGACTTTTAAAACAAACAAAAATTTGTCCTGCATTCCCAAGGCTAACTTTCCATGGTATCAAACGATGACTTTTGTGAATTGTTTAGGAACACAAGGTTCGACTCAGACCCAGTTGGTGGGGTAACCAGTACAATACACGAACCACTCATTGCGATGATTTTGTTACCGATAACCTAAATTCAGCAGCAAATAAATTGCCCTACGATTATAGTAATTATTTAACTAAAAATATGTTGTGTAATTATTATTACAGTGAATCAATGCAAAGATATGATTCATACAATGTTGCAGTTTTTCTGAGGACACGTTTTCTTTGTTACATTTAAACATAAGGAGTCTGAATAAACATTTCGATGCTTTAAATAGTTTATTAGAATCTGCAAGTCGTTTTCGGTTATCGGATTAAGTGAAACATGGTTAACTTCCAACTCAGGAAATTCTTTTGCAATTGATTGATGGTTATGATCTATTTGTTAACAATAGGCCTGATAAGAATAGTGGAGGTGTTGCATTGGACATATCGCGTACTTTTGAATGTATTGTTCATGAAGATATTTCTCGAATGGACAATATTGTTGAATCTTTGTTTATAGAAATTCTTATCCCAGGATGTAGAAATCTTGTGGTAGACATTACATGTATATACAGAACTCCAAAATCAAACGTTCAACTTATTTTTTTTTTTCAGATTAAGCAAATTCACATGTTTTGGGAAATAAGGATTTCTTTCTACTCCTCGATTTCAATATTGATTTACTGAAGTCTGAGAATGACAATATCTCAAGTGGGTTTCTTCACACACTGCTGTACTCTTCCTTTCTTCCGCTCATTTCTAAACCCACACGTGTTACAAATCGCTCTGCTACCCCCACTGATAACTTGTTTTGTAATATTCTATTGCTTCCCGATTCATTTATAGTTCTTCTAGATATGACTGATAATTTTCCAATAATGGCTTGTTTTACCCATAAAACACATTAGTTAATGTTAAATCTGCTTCAATTCCTTTGTTTAGGCGTAGAGTTTTACCTGATTTTGATGTGGCTCTTGAGAATGCTGACTGGTCTAAAGCATTTGGAAGTGATGATATTCATGTGTGTTTTGGTCATTTTATGGAAACTTTCAGTCATCATTTAGATGATGTAATTCCAAAACACAGAAAAATATAACAGATTATAAAAAGACATCTATATAGGTTACCTTGGATTTCAAAATCAATTCTCCGTTCAATCAATAAGAAAAATCGTTTGTATCATAAATACAAAGTGGAAAAAAAGCGATCAAAGAATAAATAGGGCCTACACATCACATAGAAATACTTTGACTATCATGTTTACGATCTGAAAAGAAAAGATATTATTTCACGCAATTATTTAGATATAAGTTTCAGATGAAAAATACTTGGAAAGTTTTAAAACAGGCCATGAATGTTCTGAGTAAAAAATCAGGCATTGATCAGATTAAGTTTAGTGATGGTGATCCCGTTTATTTCGCAAATGTTTTTAATTCCTATTTTGCGAAGATAGATGAAAATTGTACTCAAAATATTCCAACAGAAAATCACTTTACTGAATTTTTAGGTCAGCATAACTCCAATTCTATATTTTTACAGCCACTATTAGATCTGAAATTATTGATATGGTTTCCTCTTTTAAGACTAAACAAAGTTCTGGTTATGATGAGATAGATACATAGATTTTATTTTCAAGGGTGTTATATCCTTGGTTGCCCATCCACTTGCTCATATCAATTTGTCAATTTTTAAAGGTGTGCTTCCCGACAAAATGAAATTGGCGAAAGTGATCCCAAAATCTAAGAAAGGCAATAAACTTGTAATCAGTAATTTCTCCCAATTTCATTATTATCCTCGCTGTATGAAGTTTGAGAAAAACTCATTTAAAAGCATGACAAGAGAATGATTAATTTCTTGAAGGTACATGAAGGTTTTAAGAATTCTCAGTTTGGTTTTCGAAACAGAACTAAACATGCTCTTTTACATTTCGTTGATAAAGTGGCTCATGCAATTGATAATCACTCTCATTTAATTCATATTTTCTTGGACTTCTTCGAGGCCTTCGACACGATTAATCATGACATTTTGCTTTACAAGTTATCACACTATGGAATACATGGGAATGCATTGAAGCTGTTCAAGAGTTATTTAATTGACAGAAGAAAATTTGTTACAATTAAAGATAACTCATTTATTAGAGAAGTTCAATGTGGCGTTCCACGGTGACGTCTCTTCGGGTCGCTATTGTTCATTATTCATATTAATGATTTTTGTCATGACATCTGATGACCTCTCCTCTATTCATTTTGCAGATGACACCAATGTATTTTTGCCCATAATGACATTGATTTTCTTGTTCACAAAATTAATATTGAATTGAAAAAGTAACTAACTGGGTCAGAACTAATAAGTTGTCGTTGAATGCTCAAAAAACGGAATAAATGGGGTTTTTTTTAGTAATATACTATTGATAATTTAAGCGCAGAATAGTTTTAGAAGATTCTCATTTACAAAGAGTATCACAAATTCCTGGGTGTCATTGTAGATGATAAACTTTCTTGGAAATATCATATTGATTATGTTTGTAAGTTGTAACACATTGTCGCGTAATATACGCGTTATAATTAGACTGAAATTCTATATTCCACAAAAATCTTTTCTAATGTTATAATTGTCATTGATATTGACTTATTTTAATTACGGAGTTTTATTTTGGGGTAACACGCATCAAAACCTATTTGACAGAGTGCCCCTTTGCAAAAGAAAGCTCTCCGCGTTATCTGCTATTTACCTCTTACGAATGATCTTTGCTAAAACACACACACACACACACACGTATGTTGTCCCAAATTACTGGAACTCTTTGAATTCTGACATTAAAAAATGCCCCATCCATACAATATTCTTTTAAGAGGAGACTGAAGTCCTTTTTATTGCAATCATATGATTCTACCTTACTGAACTATTCTGCTGGTTTACTTATACTTATTCACTTTGTATCCCCTTCAAAGAATTAATTGTAATTTTCTTTTATGTTTGATGTCACCTATGCCATTGCCTGTAGCGTCTTCCTAGATTGACATGGCTATTAAAGAGTCGAATTTCTTTATGCTATTCTTGATCATGTGTCCCTCTATATTTCCTTGTCTTTTCTCAGGCGTCACAATAATATCATTCTTTCTAAGCAGCTATTATCATGATTATCTGTTTCTCTCGACATGCTTCTGCCGAAGATCGCTGTCTCTGTTGCACGTTGTTTGTTAGTCTTGTCCGTTCTGTTCTGTCTCTTGCAGCCATTTCCTTCAGTACTTTTTTCTACTCTCGTTTCATGTTCATTCACTTTTGTGTACATGTATTTATCTGTTACTCTACTTTTCAGCGGTCTTCCAGACTTTTTTTTTTTTTTTTACGGTGCTTCAATTTATCTTTTCATTGATGTCCTCAACCAGAGGGGCCAACACTCTACAAGCTCTGCCTTTTTAGTGGGTCCCTCCATTTTTCGCACTTTGCACAATATTATACTTTACTTCAACCACTTCTGTTTTTATCACAATGTTTATTTTTACAAGTTTCCTTAATAATTGTATAATCGTTTCGTTCCAAAATGTTCTGTTCACCTTATTCTGTGTTGTCAAAGGAAGTGAAATGTATATGTTTGTCGAAAAATGAAATACACTTTGAAATTAAAATTGAAAAATAGAAATTTTGCAGTAAGACTTAAAATATAAGGAGATATCATTATTTTTCTAAATAAACCATAATTGTCGACGGTGTAGTCTACAAACATTTTATTACATCTTTGTTCACATGTTGTATATTTAACAATACTTAACATTGATTATATACTGATTCAAATTTGTTTCTATCCCTAACTCACATTTTAGAATATTTTGAAGGACTAAAGGTGGGTTTTAGTTGTTTCATCCGTAATTGGTAAAACATGTCTTTAAGTCTTCATGGTCTTGGGGACATTTTGCTGTAGAAATTATAATTTTTTCCTTATTACATCGGCAACTCTGAATTTCATTGTATATCCTTTTTTACACAAAGATGGATTGGTAATAACATTATCAAAATCATAAATTCTACATATTACATGTAGATACATTTTCGCCGAAAACTATTCTGAAATGCGTAGCCAATTCTAGGATCAGTTACAGATTGAGCTATTTAGAAGCATTTGATAATAACTATTCTATTGTATTTTGCCGGTATGCATGTATAATTTTTTTTTTCATTTACTAACCATTATCTATCATGGAAAGTTGAATACATGCCTATGTTAAAACTTCTGATTTATTTGGTGTTATATTCTGCTGAAGAAAAAAAAAAGAATGATATGAAATGAAATGATATTCTCCAACCGAAATTGACAATGTTGTGTGACGAAAACAGACAAAAAAAAATTGAAAGCTAGTGTTATTTACCTTGTAGGAAATACAATGACTGATCAAGTGTTAGAATAACAAAATTACATAACATTGATTAATGTATATTCTAATTATGTAGAGCAAGTATTACGCAGAAAAGTAGACACTCTCATTTATATACATGTACAATGTATGCGTTCGCGTGTAAATAATGTGCTGTTATACACAATTTGCTTACATTACAACCCTGAAGCTGTAATGCATGATATAACTCATTTTTAGTGTTCTCCGTAGATATGTTAAGAACATTTGCGATATAAAACCAATGAATATCGTAACATTTTGAAAAAAAAAAACATAATGGGTAAAAGAAGCGAGGTGCCCAGACCACTCTATTGCAAGTTCGACTTAATGAGGATATTAAAGAAATGGTATGAAACAGTATCAAATGCAGTTTGCCTCTTCTTTTATCCCCCCCCCCCCCCTCCATTCCCGGTCAGTAAACAGACATCATGCTTTCGGTTGCATAGAAATTAATATCCTGTATACTTCTTCAAGATCGTGTCTTGATACTTAACGTGGATAAACAATGTATTTTCTGTCTTTCCCTTGACAATAATTAGTCGGCGGTGCCGATCAAGGTTCAGAGATTTTAATAATATCTGCACAACTCTAAAACGCGTCAATCTATATTTCTGTACGGCAATGTTACCTTAAGCAAAGTCAGATTCGGTTAAAAAAAACAACCAAAAACAAAACGTCGCCACAAACATGACAAATGGTTGTTGAAAATCTCTGAATCAAAAATCATATGACAAAAGATATCACGTACAAACTATACTCCTCTCAATGTCCGTATAGAATTTCATTTCAGCTTAAACGTGTCTAGATGTTGATGCTGGCCACAGGGTTTCTAATGTAAGAATCTTTCACCTTATGTAGGTACAGCACTATATGCGCTACTGTATGGAGAAAAAAAAGTGCGTGCAATGTACGATCTTTGCAGGAGTGTAGGCAGCATAAATCAACCTGGTTGATTGCGTTGGCATTTACAGTGGATCCTGAACTGAACGAAAACCGTGGTCATTGTTTTGATACATTACATGATGTAAACGCGTTACTGGATACCTTAATTCAATCAGCTATGTAGTAGCTACCTCTTTATCTGTATAATTAAGACTCTAATAAAATTCGTATTCACGATATATTACTTTGTTCTATTTCCATTAAGTATTTTTTATTATATACACAATAATGGATATACGTACATTTGTTTCTGTAGTTGCAATGACATATACGTAGATTCTGGCTATTCATTAAGATAAAAATGTATCAATTTTTTAAATACAGTAGGTTAAAAAAAGTCAAGAACTGTTTGATACACAAAATAAATGGTTTGCGCACTGTGGGAAGTACAGATGTTTGTTACCATGTTATATTTTCAGTATAGTCTCAATGATGATCTGATTGTACGCGACATCACGATTTCGTGTTTGTTGAACGGGAGAAAAAAAAAAACTCTAGATCTGTGTGGCAGTTAATTTCCTCGTCTTCCATGGTATTGTGAGTGAGAAATTTGACATTGAAAGACCAGAAATGAAATATTTATGATTTCTATCTGTTTGCAATAGCGTTTGGCGTTTCATTCGTTTTTGTATGAGGTCCATTCCTACAGGGCTTTACAGATGTTTTGTTTGTATCATGATGAGTTATAATGAGCCTTAAGGTACAAAACAAGAACCACATCCACAGTGCACGTATTGAAATAATACGCAACATAAAAGTTTTAGGAGTATATCAAACTGAAATATGTCTTCTTATCGTTTTCTTTTTCATCTCCACTTCGAAATTCGGTCACTGCGAGATTATCAATACTGCTATGCATCATGAAACCTTCGGGCAACATGGGAGATTTAATTTCTTACAAGTACAATGACGTTGAAACGAACAAGGGTCAATGTTACGTAATATATCCTTAAATGATGGTGATGGTATTTGAGACTTGTGCAGCATCTCCTCCATCTCGATGAGATTTCGATAGTTTTTCCCTGCCGCCAACAATGCCGATACAACATCAGACAAAGTAATATTGTGTAGCATAAGGTTAAGAGAACAGCTTGATTTCCTGTCTGCGGCGATTCCGTTAAAGTTACTACTGTTTGCAACAGAACGGAAGTAGCTGCCGATATTATCTACATCGTGAACAAAAGAAGATACTGCTCGAAATACCCTTCACGCCTACGGACACATCGACCTTACAGTCAACAGCGTCTAGTTTCTTCCTCTTGTTGCTATTTCCACATCCTGTCCATGAAACCATCGTATGGCGATTAGTCACGTGGTATCGGTGGTAAATAGGCACCAAAAGGAAGAGAACACCAGAAAGGGCGTAGACACCGATGCACACATAGAGAGCGATTCCATACGATCCTGTCCTTTCCATGCTTTCACCTATAAAACAAAATCAAACAAACAAGCTCATAAAAAAATATTAGTCGAAGTGTAACAGTGGAAGGAAAAGTTTTCTTTTTTTTTTTGTAAGGGCTGAATCCACATAAATAGAATCGAATTGTAGAAGTTCTATTAAAGTAGAGTCAAAAAGAAGAAAGTATTTCAGTCTCAGACTTTCATTTTTTTTTCGAAGCAGTCATATCAATAGAAACCACAAATACGACATACAGATTTATTGGCTTGTTTTATTTGCTTGAACTTGAATTATTATGAAATTATTTGAACATGAAGTGAAATTGTGCTTTGAATCCAAATATGAAGTCAGGATTGATTACTTTAAGCCACAATCACATATCGTCGGTCGCATTACGAACCGGCGAATGTTCGAATTTGCGCGGAAACACGATTTCGAGATAATCGCGTTTAAAGAATCGGGACTTCTTTAAACGTATAAAAACGTGTCTTATAACCGCACATTGATGATGATATTAAGAGAGTGATGAAAGCGGAATTTTCTGCTTTGTCTGATACTAAATATTATTTTGTAGCTGCACCTGGGGCTCTGTGGTAGTGATGCAAAGTGCGTTTGCCGGTTCGTAAAACCCCCCATTTCAGCGTTTTACGTACATCGCGTACTAAAGAGAGGGCATTACGAACCGGCAAATGTATACATTTGCCGGTTCGTAAAGCCCATGCTCAATACGTGTGGACGTAGTGAGTGCGCATTACGAACCGGCAAATGTAACATAAAATGGCGCGTATCATCACACATTCCACACGCTTAGGTGGTACGCGCACAGTGTAATGTATACATTCGCCGCTCTTGGTAGTGGGATTGTGATTCATCCATGTTCATTCATGTTCATTCATGTTAGTTGTATCATAATCATGGATATTAGGAAAGTGTAACAAACACCACAGTTATTTTCTCAAACTATACAACCTACCTGTACTTTTACACATTAATTGTTGATGCGAGTAATGTTATCAAACTGTGCAATGGGTTTTTGATTGGATGAGTACCGTTCTATTAAAGTGTGCCTGGTAGTCACTCACTATCTATAAATATTACAAGTGTTAAGTAATTATCAGTATTGAGAGAATATAATTACACCCATACAAACACAAACATACACAAACACACATACACGCACATATACCAGTAAACACACTCGAACCCACACACACAACCTACTTTCTGACACATTAATTGATGATGCCAGTAATGTTATCAAACTGTGCAATGGGTTTTTATTGACTACTGGATGAGTACTAAAAGTGCGCCTGGTAGTCACTGTCTATAAAAAAAGTGTAAATTCATTATTGAGAGAATATAATTACACCCATGCAAACACAAACATACACAAACACACACTATACATGCACATACCAGTACACACACTCGAACAAACACACACACACACACATACCCTCTTACATAGCAGTCATAATCACCTTGTTCTCCCAATTCTAGGTATCTGTGTCTCTCTCACTCCTCTTTTTTTTCTTTTGTTCTTTTTTTTTTGTTTTCTATTCACCAGTCCCCAAGTTTGTGAAGAATTCTGCATTTTATTAATTCAAAATGCACCATTCCACATGCGTGTTCATAATTACATACAGTAACTACAAAACAAAGCATTCTCCTCAAACTTCCAGATATAACCTGTAAATTCTGAGAGTGATTTTTTTTTTTGCATTTTCGACAGCTCACAATAATTACATTGCACACTATTATTACAATACATTAAATTACAATTGATACAAAATAAATGTGACATTCTCCATGATACTTCACTATGTAATCTCACTTGGAATGAGAAGTTAGGCATTTGTTGCATTTCAGAATTGTGTTCTGACCACTACAAAAGTGGTGCAATAACATGTACAAAATACAAAATTCTCCCAACACTTCACGAGGTAATCTGACCTGTAAATTGGTGAGAAGTTCTGCATTTCCTTGACTTTAATGTATTACAGTAGTACGCGTGTTAGTCACAAATAGTGTAATAACATGATCAAGTGTACCATTCTCCTCACACTTCACAAGGTAATTTTGCCCAGGGTTGAATTAATGAAAGTGATACCCAATGTGTTTATAAACACGAGTCTACAAACTTTAACAGTCTGCCAACTACTGGACTGCTGGGAGGAGAGTAGTGTACGTCATTTGTCTCTTTTTGCTGTCCTTAGGATGGGGGACAACATGTTAATAACATGTCTGGCTAGCCATTCTCTTTCTAGGACCAGAATTTTCAAGGCATGATAATATTGTCTGATAGACATTCTGCCATTTTCACTGAGGCAATCATAGCCAAAAGATTGATATGGTTACGTGTTAAATCACATCTTTGATGGTTAAAATGTGTTCTACCATCTACAAATATTTCTGACTTTTTGTAGGCTTCCCCACTGTTCAGCTTTTTTTGGACAATTCTGCTTTAGATTCCATGAATTTTTTCATGACAACTGAAGATCTATCAGGAATAGAACTGATGTCAGTACCTACATATTCTTCCACATGAAAATCTTCTGGCTTTGCACTGACATCTATCTTCCACTCCCTCAAAAGCCTCAATGGCAGTAGTTTCCAAATTTGCAATGAAGAATAAATGGAATACATACTGGAACACTACACTTTATTTCTATTGTTTCTTTTATATTTGAATAAGGTCCTCCCAAAGTGATAAAAATTGGTCGATTTGTGTGAAACTGTGTTGAAATTATTGAAAGCATGTAGCAAATATGTAACACTGAAGATAAAATAATTACCAGAAAGTATTACAAACTTGATCATGTATCAAGTCTATATTTGTACAAGGCACTATGAGCAAGAAATTCACCAATAATTCCCTTTCCTTTCCTTACAAGAAACATGTACAATAGTTTGCCTAAATGGTCTTTATTGTAGGAAAGTTGATCAACAGTTAGTGCACTACATATAATAATGTAAATACAACCAGATGTATGCCAATAATACTAGATAGAGGGCAGTATAGAATACATACAGCATAATATGAATATGCTGTACTTCCATTACACTTCACAAACAGTTTTCTATTGCTTTCCTGTGTCCGGTTACCATCAAAATCGGTTCTTCAATGTCTGACAGGGACATTGCTTTCTCGAGATTTAACAGTTTTCCATCATCCAGCAAGGTTCAGTATTCTTTGTAATCTGAAATAAGAGTGGAGGACTTAGTCTGCTTTCAAATTGAAATCAGGTACGCCTAATGCAAGGAAAACAAATACATAATTTGATGAAACTGCCAAGTCTGGTTGAATAATTGTTACTTCATTTACTGTTTTTTTTTTTAACTATTCTTTGCAGAAGACAAACTATTTTCTTTTAATTTTACAGGTTGCCTGCCACAAACTTTTTCTTACAAGAGTGAAGGATAAAAGAAAAAAAAAAGATAATCAAAGTATTTATCACATGTTTAAATTATTTTACATTTGTTATTGGAAAATTAAGTTTTGGCTCATAATTGCTTTTTTTAGGAATTTGCACCACACAGACAGATAATGCAAGAAATACAAACAACAGTTATACAATGCCCTGAACTTCTCAACTCCAGTTGAATTACCTTCAGTTTCAAAGGTAACATTGCTGCGTTGTTTCTTAGAATGCGGACACCACAGTTGTTTGTAGAGGCTCTGCTTCTGTTGCTGCTGCTGCTTCTAGCAGTGTTGCTAATGTTCCTGGAAGTGCAGATGCTAAAGTTGCAAGTAGAGACTCTGCTGCTACAGTGGTAAGTAGAGGCTCAGTTGCTACAGTTGTAAGTAGAGGCTCTACCACTGTTGTCGTACTTTAGAGGCTCAGCTGCTAGAGCTGTATGTACAGGCTCCGCTGCTGCTGCTGCTGCTGCTTCAAGCGGTGCTGCTGATGTTTCTGGGGATTCAGCTGTCACAAATCGACGTTGAGGCTCTGCTACTGCTGTCGCAAGTAACGATACTGCTGGGGAAGTTGTAAACAATGCATCAATGAAAAAAATTATGTGACCATCCTGGGGTAGAATCAACAAGATTTATACTAGATATACTTGCAAACATCTATCATGGACACTAGAATCTACAGTGTATTACATGCACATAAAGCAAATTATCAGTAATTGATTTTGTTTTGGGACTGAGAAGAGACGTTGACATAATAAATTGTAAGTAATAATCAATATCAGACTTTTAAAGAAAGGAAGTGGAAAGCTAACAGTCTTCAGCATCCTACAGTCATTACAAACTGCAATTACGACATTTGTTTTATTCATTACACAGAATTGAACATTTATATTGAAATGGTAATGCAATGAAAGTACATTGTACCTACATGATACTATGCATAAAAATCTCTACATCATTTTAAAATGAAAAAAGACATAATATATCTTGATAAACTTATTGATGTAGAACAAATCAGTAACTATGTATTCAAATTACCTCAGGCAGAAAGAGGAATGCCCTCGTCATCTGACATCCTACGTCCATCCATGGGCATGTTGAAGACTTGAAGCACCCTCCCTTTCCACCAGCCATTTTCACTTCTCATATGTACGCAGGAACCTTGTTTCGGTTTGGTCCGTTGAGCATGATAGAGGTCACTTGAGCTGACAGGATTCATAGAACCATCCCTCTTCCACTTGACAAGAACATCTATGCCTACGGTGGTTCAAAAACACAAAAAATTGTATGGACAATTTCAGTGAGAAATTTGACAGTTGTGTCATACACTATGTGATAAAACATTACAAGTACCTGCAGGTTTGAAAAATGTGAAGAAGAGCATTTCTTAGAGCTAAAGCACAATTTCAGAAGAAAAAACAAAGTAACATATAAGGAAATTCTTTACAGGCAATCACCTACGACATTTTGTGAGACAAAATGAAAATAGCTACAGCCAGCATACCTATTTGAAATGCAAAAAAGAAAATTGTCATCAAAGTCTGCTGATCTCTGAAGGGCATAGTAATTCAGGTGCTATTGGTCGAGCTTTTACACCTTGGGGTTGGCAAAGGTAAATAATGATAACTGCTACACATTCTTTGATTAGAAATGTGATGTCTTTCACATAAAAACCTAACAATCTTATACACAGAAGTGTTAGTGCTTGCTTTTTTCTCTTTTAATTCATTGAGTAGCAGTCAACATTGATATACATGTATGAAATAATTACAGTAAGGCCATTAGAAACTTCCCCCAAGTATGCTCAAGCAGGTGCCTAGGCCAGAGCTTGTAATATCAACATGAGCCTGTCCTCACCAGGTTAATATCTGCATAAGATACTTGACAGTAGAGTTAGATAAGATCGACATTACAGAAAAGGTATGACTACATTACATTCCAGATATCAAAACAGTGATTTCTGTCAAATGACATGGTATTGTTCAATCATCTATTCCACTGAAAGTAATAAATGACCTATTCCATTCACCGTAAACTGAGAAATGTTTGTGAATACCTGGTTCCCGGTACACTTTATGGTCCACAAGTACCGGTACCATAATCACTTGTTACGAATCAAACTTACCATTATAGGCAGAAGGAAAAACATCCTCATCACCACTACTCTCTGCGGTTGTACGTAGAGGCTCTGCTGCTACAGTCTGAAAGGCTCAGCTGCTACAGTTGAAAGTTAGGATCATGCTGCTACAAATGTAGAGTTTTACGGTAGCATACGTAGACGCTCTGTTGCAATAGTACTGTCGGTAGGCCTACTGTAGTACCGTACATAGAGGCTTCGCGACTACAATTGTATGGAGAAGTTCAGCTGCTACGGTTGCACTTTACAGGCTCTGCTAATGCTGCTCCTGCGCCGAGAGGTGCTGCTGATGTTCCTGGGATGCTAGCTGCTACAGTTGTAATGATAGCGGTGCTGCCTTTGTTTGTGGGGACTCGGCTCATGCTTGTAGCGGCCTGCTGCTCCTAGAATTATCCCCAAGATATAAATAAGGAAAATCATGTCAGTGTTATCAGGGCACAAATAGGATACCGCGGTAACTTATATAGAATAAAAATCCCTGGATATAGGCTTATACTTGTACCGGTACACGAGTGTTAAAAAAAACTGTGAGTACCGGTACTGGTAATCAACTTCGTTTAATTTTTCTGAAAGTTCATTGATATCTGTCCCGGTAATCAAAATAAGTAACATACCAGTGAATACAACCTCGATCTAGCCTATAAATTTACTGTTTATGCAGGATTTTAGTTAGACAGTAAAGGCCAGAGCAGCTATTCTTGCATGCTTAAGGAAGCTATATGTAACTATAACTGACTTAACACTGACGCTAAACAGTCTCATCATGCAATTTCATTCTTACTTAGGGCCTAAATACTTTTTTTTTTTAATGCAACAACATGAATCTTTGAAAACAATGATAATCATTTATTACTTTGGGCCTATTTTCAGTTCTACCTGGGTATTTGCAATTGCTACCGGTACACGATATTTTTTTTTCAGTTTATAGATTCTATTATGCTTTAGTTTAAAAAACAATGCATCCGGGTTGTATGGGAGGATTGCTTTATCTCTGACCAAGAATAATCAAGGACCCCCTTCGACAAAAATGGTGGCTAGGTGTACGACTGTGTAGGATCTACAAGGAAATGAAATACACAGGAAAGCTACTTTTACATGATAATGTCGAGCAATTCTACTTCTCTGATGTAATATTTTATGATTACACATTAACCTGCCCCGATTATCATTACTTTTGTTTTTAAACAGAAGATTAGATAACAAATGAGCAACAAAATGCACCTAGTAGTTACATACCAGCACAATTCCGAGTGCATGGGACTGATGGTGATGACAAGCCCTCGCTCGCGGCCTCGCAAGCTCCTCGATTCGCCCCACATACATCACGTGTGTTCCGTCTGAACAGGGATTTTACGAACCGGCGAATACGAACATTTGCCGGTTCGTAATGTCACAAATTGCAGCATTTGGACATTTTGAAAATTCGTCACTACCAAAAATACATGTTTTCGTGAATTTTGCGATTTGATATTTTGGGGATAGATAGAGTTTGGTATGGACATTCAAAAAATGGAAAAAAGTGAATTTTGAAAAATTGACCCAAATTCGAACATTCGCCGGTTCGTAATGCGACCGACGATATAGATACTAGACAAAATGACAAAAGGGAGAAAAAAAAAACAAGGAAACAACAAACACCTTTTTAATGCTTTACGACAAATCTTCTTGCCATTGTCAGGTCGGAATTTGTTGATAAAAAAATTGAATGGACACATTCTCCATCGCGTGTACATCTTTAGAGCAGCCTTCCATGAATGGAGACAAAGAATAAATGTATTGCTCACGCAAAGTGAAAAAAGGGCCGAACAGCAGATCACATTACTTCACTCGAAATTCTTTTGAGTAGCAACTTCAAAATGTGAATTATTACGCAGAATTCAAGAATTTCATTAACACAAGTTTTACATTCAAAACATTCTTGCGGAGAGTTTAAAGTTTTCAGATGAATTGTATCACAGGATGTAGTATACAGCAATCAGTGCATATACTGTTAAACACAAAGGCTTTTCTGTCCTGTCAAATCTGTGTATGAAAAAAAAAAATATCAGTGTCACTGATTTTCGGATTATTCAGATTGTGAGAATAATACCTAACACGGAAGCCAGAATCACTCCAACGCCATAGCTCATGGTCATCAGACTAGATGTTTCCCGACCCCTGCTCACTCCGAAGACATGATTGGCGATGGAAGACGGAAGGCTGCTTCCAACACTCATGACAACAGATCCTTGTACTGAAAACACAAATACAAGCATGACAATCCGTAGAAGAGAAAGAAGTGACTAATTCGCGAGTAACATTGATAAAACATTGAAACTAATTTCATGTGCATATTACAGCGTGTCCAATATAACTGGTATTATATTGTCTGTTGATAACCTAGATCGTTCGTTTTATTTCGCTTTGAGGGGACTTTTCGTTTGTTTTGAGAGGTAGGTATAAATCAGATGTAGGGCCTTCATAACGGTTTTTTTTTAACATGAACTGCTTACAAACAACAAAAAAGTTAAAAATGAAATAAATGAGGGTGAGATATCCACCTGGTGAAAACTATGGCAACACGTCACTTCAACCCTCTAAATTCTGGCCAGTTATAGTGTGTTATCTTCTTTCAAGACAAGCAAGAGGTTATGAATGAAGGCGTATACAGACATTAAGTGCATGCCTGTGAGACGTTAACGCAAGTGAAGCGATCATTTGAACATCTGCAAACCTCTAGCGTAACTTCCCGACCAGCAGCGTCATGACTCCTGCGAGGCTTTTGGACACCAGCAAGCAGGCCATGACGGTGATTCCTGTCGTACTGGCGATCGTCGAGAGATAGAGCTTGTGGAAAGGCAGGCTGTCGGAGACGAGGGCGACGATGACTTTACCGACCATGAGTGCGATACCGACGACGACGACGACGGCCTGGGCACCATTTGCCTCGCTGAAACCAAGCGACAGCATGTAGGTGACCTGTCAAGACAGACAAAAAAAAAAGACATGGGGTGTCCCGATTGTAACGATGATATCAAAGCGCCTAAAACTATACACCAAAAAGCTTTCCGTAGACAAGAAACAAACGGGAAAATTTGCATGATGTATATGTACGTATGCATTGTATATGTGTGTATGTATGTGTTTATATATGTGACCCGCTACAACAAAAAGGTCCTAAAGTCGCGCCCGGTCGAAGCCGTGAAAATCGAGTTTGAAGTCAGAGCATCAAAATTGGTCAAAACTTATGATTTTCTAATTTTGACATATTATTGGAGTCTGACATGTCTTCTATCATCTGTCGAAATTTTGAAGCAAAATGATGAAGGGAAAGACCAAAAAATAGCGTTTTTCTGGGCCATGTTTTTTGGCGTTTCAACGAAACAGAAACTGGTTCGAAAATTTGGATTGAGCGCCACAGATAGGCTCCGCCCCTAACAACGACCAGAGTGATCTCATTGGTCAGTTTGCTGCTTGCCGCTAACCGAAGCGTGAAGCTCGCACACTGCCCAGTCGACTGGTGCGTGGGGTGCGCTATGCCCAGCAAGCTAGGGAGCACACGTGCGTTCGTTTGTTTGTTGATTTTCTATTATACTTGAATTGCACAGAAAAACAATGCATGCGTAAGCGTGCCGCATCGATTACGTATTGATTTCCAAGTACAATACAGCTTACATATAGATACTGCACAGTTTAGCGTACACGTACCGTGATTTTTATAATAGCGATATTCAAAGAGAGCTTTATCGGTAATCCACGATATCGGCCTTTAGTGCACACTCACAGCGAAATTCATTCTTTTTATAGTGTCTGTATTTGTGTTTTTTTTTTTTTTTTTAATCTTCGTTTAACGGATTGGTGAATTGCGTGTGATGAATCGAGGGGGGAATCGCGAGCGGCATGTTATTGCTGCTTTGGAGCATCTGTCCGAGTCAAATCTACGGGGAAGCGCTGGGGAGGACGCGTGGCGAGATGTCATCACGGACTACTTTTGCAGTGCCGCTCGCGCTGATGAATCGGAGGAAGAGGAGGAGGAGGACGACGAAGAGGAGGAGGATCCAGCAGAAGACATGACTCTCGGTGAGGAAGGAGGGTATAGCGATGTAGACATGGAAAGCCTTCCAGAAGTAGAGGAAACCACTGCCCCCAAACCCCCTGCAGACTTGCAGAATGCGAGTGATCAGTTGCCACCCGATTTTGAAGACACAACATGTACTTGTATGTGCAAGTGTGGTAGGAAATGCATGACATTGTTTGACTCAGCAGACGTAATTGCATTTCGGCTAAGTGTCATGGAACTTAGTAGAGACCAAAAAGACCTCGTAGTGCTGATACAAATCAGTGCACACAGCGACAATTCGATGAACACACAATGCTCCCGTCGGGCAAATCAAAAGGAAAGGGAAAGGGCAAGAATGAAGTACTTCTTTAGAGGAAAAGGGATATGCCGAGAAATGTTCCTGTACCTGCACTGGTAAGTATCAATCTTGTAAATGCACTTGAGTCTTGACTCGAATAAACCTGATCGTGAGCTTGACGTTGATTACAAAATGTGTAAATGCTTCTGCTAGTCAGCAGATCTCATGACCATGTCTCGATATTAATTGACATCTAGGCCCAAATTATGGAATATTGTACAAATCTGAATTTGTCTCAGAGTTGGGCTGTTTAGAAAATAATGTAGACGTTATTGGGTATTGTACATTTATAGCAGCAGTGTTATAGCACATTCTACACTGAAATCTCTATTGCCTGCTTTACAATAATTCCTACAAATAATTTTATAACAAATAATGAGAATTATTGTGATAGTAATACAAAACAACCGACTACGACTACTGTACAACAACAATAAATAAATTACGATGAATGACCAAAATATTGATTACTTCTTCTGTTTTGTTTTGAAAGTCTCGTGTGTTGGTGAAAGGTGAACAGAGTTGGGTAAGGTGTTCCATAGGACTTACACAATTAAAATATCTCTACCTATACTCCTGAATGTATCACTATCATATCTTGAAGGAAAATATTAATCCTTTCATCTCACTGATGTGGTCTGTACAAACCTTGTTCTTTAGACCTCTTTTGCTTGTCCACGGCAGACCAAGAACAGACTGAGTCTGGCCCATACAGTACTGCTAGCCTGGGTACTGTTGTGTGGACCCACTCCTTTTTACTTTTAGTACACTTTTAGTTTAGCTTTGAGTACTTTAGGTGCCAATTAGTTATGTTATTGACCAATACATAAGTATCCAATACAGTATTTCTTATTTTGTTTTCTTCTTTCATCTCCTTTAAAGCATATCACACAATAAGCTGATTGCCTTGAAGAAGTGGTTTCGTGATCATGGATTGACACCGGTTCAGAGAAAGTCTGGTGGGAGGGCACCAAGGACTAACCTCCTATCCCCGACCGACATCAGAGATGCAGTCACCTTCATCACCAACTATGCAGAGGATCATGCTGTCTTCCTGCCCGGAAGGATTCCAGGCTTCAAACGGTCAGACCTGCGTCTTCTGCCAGCTTCTGCCACTAAAGCCTCGGTTCATCGCTTGTACGAGCAAGCAATGAAGGATAAAGGTGTGTTTTTAATTTTTGTAGCATGCATGCCTGTTTTAATAACATTCCTCAAATACATAGCAACATTATGAAGAGTTTGTTTGCAAAAACCGATACGTTCATATTTGCCAAATGGAAATATTTGCAATTAAAGGTCAAGAAAAATAAAGAGAATAATAAAATTTTTGCTTCTTTTGACCATAACTTCAAAAACATGCCTTTATATGTACTTAGTGACCAATATATCATTTTAAATGTATTATTTTGTACTTTATGACAGAGATCGTACTTCAAATCTTCAAAAATGGACTTATCGGTTTTTGCAAACAAACCCTTCATTTTATAAGCAAACAATCTTAAGAAGTAATTGTTCTATTATGTATAAGAGTCAATAGAATTTTTAATGTCACAATACAAGATACATGCTGTTGTATGTACTTATCATGTACATGTGCATTATTTCCCTCATTCCCACTGCTTTAGGTTTCATTATCACTATGGAATTTGACTTTTGGCTGGTACTGTAACTACACTGATACAAATCTTGATTTACATGTATGTGTTAATTTGTTCTTACAAAATTTTGTATAGTTTTCAAAAGAATAGCAAAATTTGTCTTTTTGCTTTTGTATTTACAGGTGCCAGGTCGATGGCTCTCAGCACATTCCGAGCAGTGTGGGTGAAGTACCAGCCAAGGATAATGACCTGCAAACCCATGACTGATCTGTGTTGGCGCTGTCAGAAGAATACAACTCGGCTGTTCCAACTGGCGAACCAGACAGAGTCGGAGAAGAAGGAGCAGCTGGCATCGCACCAAAAGCATCTAGACTGCGTCATCGCTGAGCGTGAGAACTACCGCCAACAGACAGCTGCAAGTCGCGTCAGTATCACAAGGGATCCAGCTGAGCTTGGACCTCATCCACCATGTTCTCGGGAGGGAGAGATGCACTACAGCTTCGACTTCGCTCAGCAAGTCCACTTCCCCTCCAATCCCTTGCAGCCTGGTCCACTGTACTTCCTCACCCCAAGGAAGTGTGGGATATTCGGCATCAATTGTGAAGGCATCCCAAAACAGGTAATTTTTTATATTAGACAGCAATTCTAGTTATAAATCTTTTGGGAGGATGTGAATACTCATATCGTACATTTTTAAATCTTAGATACCAAAATGCAGCTACTGATTTTAAGCCTCATTGCTCATTGTATCAATTTGCTAAAGAAAACATTTTTGACAGAGTTTTCCTGGCTGATGCATAACAGAAAGTTTACTTTATTGAGTGAACAAAATTTGAACAGAGGTACAAGTGTATTACAACTTTTGTACATCTACAATGATTGAGGACTAATTTTGTTGGGAAACAAAAGGCTGTTGAAATGTGAACATAAAGTTTGATTCAAGCTTAGCATGTACAGCATACATAAAGTGAGCACAGTGTAGAAGAGAATTTCTATTTGAATGTCAATTTTTTTTTTTTTTTTACAAAAGATTTTACTAATTTTTAAGTGTCTTAACCTTTTTTCTTTCTTTGCTTTTGTCTTTTCTCTCTTTTCAGGTCAACTTCCTAGTCGACGAGGGCATGGCCCACTCAAAGGGATCGATTGCCGTCATATCATATCTCCACTACTTCTTTCGCTGCTTTGGTCTGGGAGAGAAGGTCGCCCACCTTCACTGCGATAACTGTGCTGGCCAGAACAAGAATAAGTTTGTGCTGTGGTACCTGGCCTGGCGCTGCATCCATAAGCTGCACATGGAGATCGACCTAAACTTCATGGTAGCCGGTCATACCAAGTTTGCCCCAGACTATGGCTTCGGTCTCCTCAAGAAGAGGTACAGGGCATCAGAAGTATCAACCCTCCAAGACATCGTAGACGTGGTGAGGAGCAGCTCCCCTTCAGGGCTGAATGTCCCAGTCCTTGTAGGGGATGAGTCGGGAAGGCAGAATGTCCCTACATACCCATGGCAGGAGTTCTTGTCAGCCCACTTCAAGCCCATCGCAGATGTGAAGAAGTATCACCACTTCAGGTAATTTACTATTATTACCCTAGTGCACATCTTCATATTCAGGTTTAGGACATTTTTTATAAGAGTGTTATTGAAAATATGTGATAGTGAACATCAAAAAAAAGAAAGAAAAAATACATGTTGATAAATTATTGAGAAGAGAGCATAGGACATGTACAAATATTGTCCTAAAATCGATGATCCTCACATGCTTCCTTAGAAGAGTGCTTGTCATGCTTATGATATACATGTCTATGTATACACTGGTAGATTTGTGACTTCTCTTTGTGTGACTTTGTTTTTGTGTTATATAAAACTGCAATTAAATGAGGGCTTGACAGTTTGGTCAGATTGCACTACATGTTTGCCTCTGAAGCTCATCATTCGTGATGGTCTT
Source organism: Diadema setosum (assembly GCF_964275005.1). Classification (NCBI taxonomy): domain Eukaryota; kingdom Metazoa; phylum Echinodermata; class Echinoidea; order Diadematoida; family Diadematidae; genus Diadema; species Diadema setosum. Next base: position 33,362,736 of record NC_092697.1, on the reverse strand, counting down.
TCTCTTATTTTAGTAAATGTAGTTATTTGCAAAAGTTGTTACTCAGTAATCTTGCTTTCTGCACTTTCCTAAAGTCTACAATAGTTAAAGAGATGAATGACCGGCAAGTGGAAATACACATGTACCCATCAAGTCAAGGTTATCTATGTTCATTTTGTGTCATTTTTATATAAAAATTATATCTATGTGCAGATTCACATCTGAAGAGCCAGGAGTGGTGTACTGTCGTGAGTTTGCTGACGATGAAGAGGTGCGACACCAACTTCTGAGGCCTGGCGCAAGACCACCACGAATGCTTCCTCCCAGTCTGCCGGTCCCCGGGCTTCCACAAGAGCGCCAGATGTACCTCTACACCAAGATCCGTCCATTCTGCCGTCCGGAGTCCAGAGACATCACCTGCCCTCCACCTCCTGGAATTGACGTTGGAGAGGAAATGGAAGCAGGACTCCGATAGCTGTACCTTCCTGTCCTACAGTGTACAAGTAGTTGACACTTCGAGAACATTTCCATGGCCTCATGCAGATGTACAGTGTACTAATTACTTCTAGGTCTTCCAACCCAAAACTCTTGTTATTTTCTGTTCCACTCGACTAAGTTTTTGGAACGCTGAATATCGCTCAATATGCTCAGGGTGACTAGGCAAGATCCTTTTTAGAGTGTTCATTGCTTGATGTTGATTAGTTCTTATGCTTTTCCCAGAAATTGCATTACAACTCTACTATGTTTTGCTTGTGCTACATAGTCTGTCAAGTATTGGTTGATTGTACATCTTCAGTTAATCTGTGCTACAGGTGTATTTCTATTTATCAAGACTGTAATATGCTAAACATGTACATGTACATGTATGTACTACCAGAGTATGTACAGGAATGATTAGAAATTGCAATGGAGTTTAATGCATCCCATTGGGTGAATTGTAGCAATTGTGTACAGTGTCTTTTAGTACACTTCTATTTACTCCTGCAATGTACAATGTACATGTTGTTGCATGTTCAACACAACATGTTGATTCTTGTTTCATGAGCGAGGTTGAATTTTAAATTATCAGCATGGGGATCCAAAGTTTGAAAGTGTGACCATCAGGAGGAGTTTAAATATACTGAAGTTGTTCTATTTCTTTATAGCATGAACGACCTACAGTAATTCAGTGATCTATATTCATGGTGTTTCTGAACAGTGAGTTGTACAATTATGCCATGGTAAACTGATTTAGTGCACCCCTTCATCTTTTGATAGTGCGTGAATTACATGTCGGCGTGAGAACAAACCTGTAATGGTTTATTGTAACATTGATCTGTGAATTTTGAGCCATGATACACCTTGTTTTGTATTGTTTTGTTTGTTTGTTTGTTTGTTTTTTAGATATTTGCACTGTGTCTTGTAAATAATATATCGGGCTCTCAGAATGATTACATCTCATCAGCCTGCTTGTTCTGACAGTTCTGTTGTGGTTTTTTTGGAAATGGCAATGACTGATTACAGCAACCTTGGCTTTGTTTGATATTTCATTTGCTGTAAAGATGACTTATAGGTTAAAGCACTGGGGGGGGGGGTTGAAAGTGCAATAATATCTACTTGACTTGCATCCAGTCTTGCCCACATTTCATGCACATGTGTGATAATTCACTATGAGCATGTGCCCTTGCAAAGGTAGTTGAAGCCTCATGAACATTAAAATGAACTTCTGCAGATACAGACCATGTGTAATTATTATCTTTGAGGTCTTTCAAGTCACCAATGTGCTTTCATTTAAACTCTGCCAAAGTTTCTGAAACATGTTTGATGTATTGTATTGATTATGCATCAGTTTCTGGACAATGAATTGTATGCCATGGTTATGATGGTACAACTGTACACTAATTTAATGCTACCTCTTTTTCTTTTCATAACTGCACAACAATTCAGCGGTCTACATGTATAATTATTCATGGAGTTTCTGAACAGTGAGTTGTACAAGTTCTTTGCCATGGTACACTGATTTAGTGCATCCCTTCGTCTTTTGATAATGCATGAATTAGTTGTCTGCCTGAGAACAAACCTGTAATGGTTTATTGTAACATTGATCTGTGAATTTTGAGCCATGATACACTTGTCTTTCTTAGTACGGTAGCTACAGCTGTATTTGCACTATTTCTTGTAAAGAACTTGTAATATCTGGCTCTCAAAATAATTACATCTTATCAGCCTGCTTGTTTTGACAGTCCTATTGTGCTGGTCTTTAGAAGTGGCAAAGACTGATTACGGCAACCTTGGCTTTGTTTGATACAGTATTTGGTGTAAAGACAACTTATCAGTTATTGCACAATTTAAAAGAAAATAATACGTACATCGTACTTGACTTGCATCCAGTCTTGCCCATGTTTGATGTGTGCAATTATTCATTTTGTGAATGTCTCCTTGCAAACAAGCTTTTTTGTGTACATTTATCTCATGATACATTTACACATAGCTGAAAAATGTCATACTGCTGTATAAAATTGAGGTGCAATATTTCTCAAGTTGTATTCGGTTTTGATAATGGGTAGCTTTTATATAATGCTTTTTCTTGTGATGTGAAATGTATTACAGTGTAGCAATGATTATTCATTCATTATCTGATTTGTCCTATGCAGTCGTGATCTGTATCATGCTGTTGATCAATCATGTAGCTTAATATGCAACTTTCAAGATGACATAATCTCTTGACAATGCTCTAACTTGCCACATACAATGTACATCGTACATTTGCCTGAATGGTGAGTGCACATTTTAATTTCATTTGTTTCAGTTACTCATGCATGAGATGTTACATTTTGCAGTAGTAAAAAAGAAAAAAAAGAAAAAAAAAAGATTGCAAATGAAATAGAATGTTTGTCTCAAATGATCATATTTTTGTTAGGATTCTTTGTCAGAAACCATTATAATGATGGGCGCGGCTGCTGGGGGAATGTGTTGATACTATTTGTACTGGTGGGCCACCTTGTGCGGGGTGATGGAAGGGGGTCAGTTGTTTTTTGTTTGTTTTTTATAAGGTTTCAACATTAACTTAAATTGTGTCAGTCTTCAACACACTTTTTAATTATGATCATGGAATTACAAGAAATATTTTTTGGTATATGTACATACAATGTATGTATGTATGTTTTGATATCAGGGATCGTCTGTTTATTTTTATTCACTGAATTTGTGGAAATAAACTTGAATTGAATTGAACCATTTTTCTCTACTCCTGTGACTTCTACATGTACTTAAGTGTCTCATACGCGATATCTTCTTTCACATCCTATAGTCCTAGTATTCTTTTTCATTATATTTTTTTTTCCGAATTAAGTATGTATCTGTACATGTGATGACTGAGTTTGTATGCTGTGTGTTTGTGGCTGTACATGTATGTGCAAGTGTGCTTGAACACACGTGTGTAGTTATGCTATTGCAGTTGCTATTTTGTTTTTGTGGCGTAGTTAGACACCGAGTTAGTTTCCAAGATCTTTACAGTTTACTGCAATCGTAAAGAAAAAATAACACATAAACAAGCAAAACAAAAAAGAATAACTTCACATAGAACAGGGTTTGCTTATTACCTGTATTGCTAGTGTGGTCAGCAATACTTAGTAGTTCGATAATGAAACCACACTATTGATGACGCATTGCTCATTTTTTTAAATCATCTACAAACAATTTCTTCCTCGGTTGCATGTGCAGTTTTGTGAGTAAACTGCGCTTGGTAAATCAATGCTTTGCTTTTCCATTTCGAAAATAAAAAAATGTCAATGATATGGTTCACATGGGAGCCGTTGAAATATGGCATCAGTCAGTGCGTGGTGTATGTGTAATCGAGCACGTCTGATTCTACGAAATACGCCGATGAATTCATTGTCTACTAAGTATGTTGCTGAGTAGAACATTGTTTTGAATGACGCGTCTGTGTGTTTTGCTTTTTCATTTCACGAGTCTCTTCGATTTTGCGGGTACATGTACTGTTTTTTCCCCAATGGACGCCGCACTTGATGGCAATCGATGTTTCCAGAAGTTGCTTTACAATGATTGAGCTTGATCGTGCATTGTGTGTGTGTGTGTGTGTTTGGGGGAAGGGAGGTATCAACGAACACTTTCAGTGGGCCTTAGAAATAAAGGAAGATTCAAGGTATTCAACATGGAAAATGGGGGAGATAGCGTAATCACCGACCGGTATCTTTTCAAAAGGGCTAGCCTCGCTATTATCGTACTTTACTGTCTATCCTAATGAATAGATGCGTGGAACGTGTCGGCGCTATTGATGTCAGACAAAACATGTTTAACAGACCCCTCGTTGATAACCTCAAAGTCTCACAAAAGGCAAACGCTGATGTCACTTGAAAAGAAAAAAGAAAAGAAAAGAAAAGAGATAGGGGACAAAGGTGGCTGGAAGGTTGATTTGCAATTTCGGTTTCGTAAGATCTATATACTGCTGGAACTTGCTCTTACTCGTGTTCACAATGCCAAGCATTTCTGCTAATTTGAAGCAGTATGACGGTCATCATATCTATAGCGAAAATACGCAACGGAACCTCATTATGAAAAAAAAAAAAAAAAATCAGTACGATAATGAATAGATTGTTCACGGAAAAAACAACAAACTTTTCCTTGTGTCGATTAACATTGGGGAGAACGTGTTGGGGGCAACGCGTTCTCACAAGACAGAGTGTGCATCATTGTCGATCGTTGAAGAATTAATTTAGCACACAATAAGAATGGATATAGATGGGTAAATACTGTAGGCCTACATAAGTATAGATATGAACGAAGAAGGCGCTCGAGTAATGACTGTTTTCGAAGGTGCTGTTCGTTATTCCGATGGTTCGTTAATCCGAAACACACAGATTCCCTATACCTTTTATAGGTTTGTTAATCCGAAAATGAAAAAAAGTTCATCGACCCGAACTTTAATTTTGTGGCGTTATTCCAAAGGTTCGTTATTCTGAAGATTCGTTAATCCGAAAATGAAATTGGGAATAAAAGCTCCTTTCAAGGGCCGTGGGAACAGCAGTGTAGGAGTGAAGCGTATCGGCATCAAGCAAAGCACGATCACTAATTCTATAATTTGGATCTTTATTTTCACTTTCCTTATACTTTCGTCTTGATACTCAGGCAAACGCAGTGGATGTTTTCACATAAGAAATGAAATAAATTCACCTTTCAAAAACTACAGATCAATACTTCTCTTTTCTATCCCTCACGTCACTCTCAGTTTCTCTTCTCTCGCCTTCTATCATAACGTGTCTTTACTTACTAAAACAAATAATTCTCCCGTTCGTGAACATGTGTATGTAAAACGAAAAAGACGTCCCGTTCAGTCAAGCATCCAATGACTTCAAGACGACCCACCCAAAAAGGATGCATAGGGCCTAAGTGAAATTACGTCAAAAGTAAGATTACCGTCTTCCTGACAACACAAATTTTGGTGCTAGAACGGTCGATTTTACTACTCTAAACAAGACAATAGTTGTGACGTTATTTGCGTGTATACGATTAACGGACTTTAATGATATAAAAGTCTTAAGAACTACGCATTCTTTTTTTTTTCAAAGCGATATTTACCTTACAGTTTTACGCTTTTGCGACACAATTTTACCATTTTAAGACTTTCACGAATGCTTATACTTTTGCCGTCGATCTAAACCTTCATCGTCAATTACGATCTTTTTTCCACGTTTCTTCTTAGTGAGTCAACTTTATTTCATGTTCCGCTTATTTCGTTCTGTGCTTTGGTAAACTCCCTTCGAGAGAGAGAGAGAGAGAGAGAGAGAGAGAGAGTGAGAGAGAGCGAGAGAGGGAGGGAGATGACTGATGCCAACTTTCTTATAATTCGATGACGGATTACTTCTTGGCAAATGAATTGCATAGTTGGATCATGGACCTACCACACTTGGACATACATCGCTTTTTAATTAATTCAAACACCTGTTTCTATCAAATTTGTCATAATAGCATTAATATTATCATGCTTTCGTGCTTTGATCTCATCACGACCGCCGACTGTAAACCCGAAAATGGATGAAAACAAAACGGCGCTTTGAGAAATCCAAAAACTGTATGTACGCAGCAGATAATAACACTGTCAAATCAAGGAAAATGTTAAGTACAGTTCTAATGTAAATTTGGAAATCATCGCTCAGCCAATTTCATTTGCGAAGTGCACGTATTATACGAGATAGCAAATATTATTTTTTGCTCACTATAAGATGCTAATTTTTTCATCAGGTGGCGGCGGTGATGACGGGATCAAAGAAAGATCTCCGATCATAGTCTTTGTTAGAAGATCCATGGTTGGATATCTCGGTGCACGGTACGAACACAGAATTTCTTTGGTAGTTGCCTTCAGACTTCAAAGTCAATCCTTCTAGAGGTACCGGTGTTTTTGATTGCGAATTATACAATTTCATGGATTGTGCATTCCTGACCACACATTTTATCATTAATAGTAGGTATTAAATTTTATTTGTCTATCTACACGCACATTTTCATGTCCCTTAGGTTAGGTGAAAGTTTTGTAAAAAAAATGCAAAAGAAAGAACTCGAGACATCTCTTAGTTTGTTTGATGTCAAAAACAGTTTACATGACGTCTGATGGATAGGAAGGAAAGACTGATTATTGCGACTTCCCCGTTGTGTGTGTGTGTGTGTGTGTGTCTTTATGAGTCATATCGATTTTTGCAAAGACGACCAAAACAAAATAATACTCGTAGTACGCACTCCAGCACAGCGTTAATCAAGTACTCTATGGTACGCCTTGGGGTAATCTGTACGACGGGATTCACTCTTAGACGTGTGCTCGCGGCAGCGACGGAACAAAGAATGAAATGCGCATGCGTGGGTATATTCGTGTTGTGATTCTCACGCGTCCGCTTCTTCTGGCATTCTGGTCACTGATTGGTCGGTGAGGAGACCGCCGACGCTGTGCTTGAATGAGCATTCCGTGGGTTGCTAGGGCTTACCTTCTATTGTCCGGAGGTGAAAACTAACTTGCGTGTCCCTTGATCGCGATTGCGTCGCAAGGAAAACTTTCAGGGCGCTTTTCTCGAAACAGTGATTTCCCAGACCTCTCGACATGCTCTCTTTTAAACATCGATATCTCCGCAGCCGATTATTTATATAAGATGTGTTATATATCAGTTTAAAGCAGAAAGATTAGGGAATTATGTCATGCAATTTTCAAATAATCGACCCCGCCCGACTTTAGGACCTTTTTGTTGTAGCGGGTCACATATTGTGACGGAGAACCGTGATGTGCCTTGGTGAAACCAGGGTGGGGTGGAATAAAAGTGTCCATTCGGGACAGGAGAGTTGGAGTTGGCAAACATGGCGTGAACAGTTGCAGTCATTCGGTGCTGATCCAAGAATGTTTTGTCGGTGTATGACAGATGTTATGTCGGTGCTGACGGGTGTTCTGTTGGTGCATGACATGTGGGGAACATGTCCGGGAAATGAACATACAAACAGGCCGTTTTTTGGTAGTATTTCGGTGTTTTGTACATCGTTGTAATGATTGATGCCCGTTGGAGGTACAGTATGTGTAGTGTTAGCACTCATGTGAGATGTGTACACAGTACAGGTAGCGAACGTAACAGTGTCGTTCGTTCGTAGCGGTATTGTATACTGCGTGACATTGCACGGTATGTGTAATGGGGCTGCGTTAGCAGTGGTTGTGAATGGAAGTGCGATTCGCGAAGTGATGCGATGAGTATGTTTTGCGCACTTATACTGGTCTTCTCGCTAGCTGAATACCAGGGTTGCAGCATTGATTGCTGGAAAGGAAGGGTACGTATTATCGTTTCCTTTATCATGTCATTCTATCAGATTAGTGTGTCACTTTCTGGTTGTTTGGATTAGCATCGTTAGATGTGGCTTTACGAGGAAATTGGCCTCGAGATATACGAGTGTTTATCCGGTCTGAATTGCTTAGACTATTCTCGTAGTTCGGTACGCAGTGTGGAGTGTACTGTAGGAAGTTGCGTTAGCGACGTAGTCTTGAAATCTAGTCGGAAAGCTAGATGTGAATAAATCATGGCAGCCAAGTTCGATGCTGCAGAGTTTGTGAAAGACGTCACTCTTGGTAGATTGAGAGGGTTAGTGAAAGCCCAATTGATTGAGGTTGCAACTCATGTAGATGCTGATATCAGAGAGTGTAGTCGAAAGAAAGAAATCTTTGCAGTTCTGGTGAAGAAGCTTGAACTGGGTGGTGTAGAAAATGAACACACAGACCAGAGTGAGAGTACAGATGAGATTGAGAGTGCTGGTAGAAAAACTGCTCAAAGTGCTACTACTATTACTAGACCTAGTGAGATGAGGGTTGATTCCACACAACTAGAACTGGCTAGATTGGAGTTAGAAAAAGAAAAAATGAAGGCAGAAAATCTGAGGCTTGAACAAGAGTTAATGCGACGTCAAATTGAGTTGACTCAGGCACAGGCCAGTAGCGTCTTAGGGGATAGGCCTAATGTTATTATGTCTAGACCAAAGACGCCCGATATTGCAAAAATGGCAAACACAGTCCCCCGCTTTGATGAAGAGGATGTAGACTCTTTCTTTTTCTCCTTTGAGAGAATAGCCAGGAATTTGGAGTGGGAGAAGAAATATTGGTCTATGATAGTACAACAAAAGCTCACGGGCAAGGCACATTCAGTAGTGTCTGCTCTCTCGGATGAGGAGGCAAATAACTATGACACAGTTAAGGAAGCAGTCCTTCTTGCCTATCAGTTAGTCCCAGAAGCTTACAGGCAAAAGTTTCGAGGATATAGGAGAGGTTCGGGACAGACCTACGTAGAGTTTCAGAGAGAAAAAGAAATCATGTTTGATCGATGGGTTCGATCAATGAAAGTAGATCTCACTTATGACAATTTGAGAGAGATAGTGTTGATGGAGGAGTTCAAGAAATCGACACCTCCAGATCTGAGAACATATTTGGAAGATCGAAGAGTACATGATGTAAAGAGTGCAGCAGTCACCGCTGACCAGTATGAGTTGACACATAAAGTGAAAACAAAAAGTCCTGAGGGAAAGAGGAAGTTTGATCAGTCGAGAAATCCTGACACTCAAAAGTGGCACAGTAGTCATAGTGAACGCAGGGATAAAGTAAAGGCTGAATCACAGAAAGAGCGACCAAAATCGCCACGGCCTCAATACAAAGAAGTGAGATGCTTTTTCTGTGGGAAAACAGGTCACATTAAGTCCGAATGTAGGCGATTGCTAGAACAAAATGAAGCAAAAGAAAAACAAAAGCAAAAAGCAACACATGGTTTAGTCCATGCAGACACACGTACACAGAACAGTTCAGATGCTGAAACAAAAGAGAAACAGTACCAAGCAGCCACCAATGGTTTTGTTAAGTCAAGTGTAAGTGATGAACAGCGTCATCCAAATGTTGTGAAAAGCAGTGTCTCAAAAATGACAGATACGTGTTCAAGTGGTCGTGTGGATGAAAAGTACAAGGACTTCATTTCCAAGGGTACAGTAACCATTGCTGAATTTAGAGTACCGGTTGTCATCCTTCGTGATACTGGAGCTACACAGTCCCTCATGGTAGGAGATGTGAAGAGTATGCCCATAGACTGTAACACGGGTAGGAAAGTACTGATACATGATGTCAACGGAGGAACTCAGGCGGTCCCTCTTTTCCGAGTGAATTTGGATAGTGGACTGATTTCAGGGGAAGTGATTGTGGGAATTGTTCCATTTCTCCCTATGGATGGAGTTTCCTTTTTGCTTGGTAATGACCTTGCAGGAGGTCGAGTGAGTGTCCTTCCGGTTGTTTCCGAAGTCCCAGTGTACGAGCAGGAAACTGAAAAACTTGTCGATGAATTCCCAGAGGTATTTCCAACATGTGCTATCACAAGGTTTCGAGCAAGTGAAGCAGAGCGTGAGAGAAAGGAGTCTGAAAGTGAAATTTCTCTTGTTGACACATTCTTTGGAAAGGTGACTAGTGAAGATGAAAGAGAACAAAGTTGGGAGGAAGGTGTGTTCAGTCAGCCAGCTTTAATCAAAGCACAGATGGAAGATGAGGAGTTGTTGAAGTTGAGAGAGGGTGCATTGACTGTAGATGAGGCGAAGGGAGTGCCAGAATGTTTCTATGTAAAGTCGGGTGTTTTGATGAGGAAATGGCGTCCTCCAGATCGTCCCGCAGATGAGGACTGGACGGTTGTCGACCAGACAGTTGTTCCTCCGCCGTATCGAAAGGAAATTCTACGTCTTGCACATGAAATTCCAATGGCCGGACACATGGGTGTCAAGAAGACTTTGTGTAGAATTAGAACTCATTTCTTCTGGCCCAAGATGAGAAAGGATGTGTCTGAATTTTGTCGAACGTGTCATAAATGTCAAGTGGTAGGAAAACCACAACATGCCATTAGACCTGCGCCGTTGATTCCTATTCCGGCTTTTGAGGAGCCATTTAGCCGTGTGATGGTAGATTGCGTTGGTCCATTGCCGAAGTCCAAGTCGGGATGTCAGTATTCCAATTGACTGTGATGGATGTTTCCACGAGATACGCAGAAGCATTTCCGTTGAGGAGCATAACTGCTAAGTCAGTTCTGGATGCCTTGTTGACTTTCTTTACTAGGTATGGGCTACCAAAAGAAATACAGTCGGATCAAGGTAGCAATTTCATGTCTCGTGTCTTTCAGGAGTTGATGTACCAGCTTGGTATTCAACAGATCAAGTCGTCTGCATATCACCCGCAATCACAGGGGGCCTTAGAAAGGTACCATCAGACGCTAAAGACGATGTTGAAGGTCTACTGTCAGGATAATCCCAGGGACTGGGATAAAGGGATCCCTTTTCTTCTCTTCGCTGCTCGTGAAGTGCCTAATGAATCCACTGGATTCTCCCCCTTTGAGTTGGTGTTTGGGCATGAGCCAAGAGGGCCCCTGAAAGTTGTGAAAGAGCAGCTGTTGTCTGATGAGGAAGACAAGGATTCCAATGCCTTAGACTACATTTCCATGTTCAGAGAGCGTCTTGTGAGAGCGAATGAAGTGGCGAGAGAACACTTGAAGTCTTCGCAACAGACAATGAAGGAAATCTTTGACCGAAAGGCAAAGAGTCGTGTGTTTGAGGTTGGAGACAAAGTCTTGGTTCTACTTCCATTGCCAGGAGATGCATTGAAGGCTAAATTCAGTGGTCCCTATGTAGTAGAGAGGAAGCTTGGGAAGGAGACTTATGTGGTGAGCATGCCTGATCGTAGAAAGACCAAGAGAGTGTGTCACGTTAATATGTTGAAGAAATACCATGAACGTGTAGAAGATGTAGGTGCAGTTGTGAGTGAGAGTGTCCTACACAGTGCTGAGAAAAGTGCAGAAGAGTTTGAATCTGATGCTCCAGATTCTCAGAGTGTGAGTTTCAAGTCAGGAATGATTCCGCGAGTAGAGAACTCAAAGGCACTAGAAAATCCAGAGTTACTGCTCAATCATTTGTCTGATTCGGAGAGGCAAGATGTTGTCGACATCTTCCAGGAATTTCCGGAGGTTTGCAGTGATAAATTGGGCTGTGCGAAAGATACTGTTCATACAGTAGATGTTGGTGAAAATGCACCCATTAAGCAGCATCCATATCGGATTCATCCTGCTAAGAGAGAACAGGTTGATAGGGAGATAGATTTCATGCTTGCAAATGGAATCATAGAGCCTAGTAACTCAAACTGGAGTTCCCCAGTAGTGCTAGTCCCAAAGTCAGACGGAACGTCCAGGTTTTGTATCGATTACAGGAAGGTCAATACCATAACCAAGACTGATTCGTTTCCGCTTCCTTTGATTGAGGAATGTATTGATCGGGTAGGAAGTGCTGAGTATGTCAGCAAATTGGATTTGATGAAAGGGTATTGGCAGGTGCCATTAGACAAAGATGCAAGAGAGATCTCGGCGTTTGTCACGCCCTCCGGGTTATACCAGTGTCGTGTCATGCCCTTCGGGATGAAAAATTCCCCCGCAACTTTTCAACGGCTGATGAATCGAGTTATTGCTGGTCATGATAACTGTGTTGTCTATATAGACGATGTGTTGGTTTTCAGCAGTACGTGGGAGGAGCATGTTGCTCATCTTCGAGAGCTGTTCCAGAGGTTGTCACATGCAGGACTCGTGGTGAATCTGGCCAAATGCGAGTTCGGGAAAGCTTGTGTGACTTACCTAGGTCACAAAGTAGGCCGAGGTAGCGTCGCACCACGAGATGCTAAGGTCCGAGCCATCGTGGACTTCCCAGTGCCGTCATCGAAACGGGAGCTTCAGCGCTTTTTGGGAATGTGCGGATTCTACCGGAGATTCGTCCCCAACTTCAGTCACCTGGTGGTGCCCTTGACAGACCTGCTGAAAAAGGGTACAACGTTCCAGTGGTCGGCGAGCTGCCAGGATGCGTTCCAGAAGCTGAAGGCCGTCCTCATGAACGATCCCGTGCTCATCGCACCAAATTTCGAGAGGAGCTTCCAGCTAGCTACGGATGCTAGTGACCGAGGAGTAGGAGCCGTGCTACTTCAGGATGACGACAACGGACACAGCAAACCCGTGTGTTTCTCCTCCAAAAAACTGAATCGCCATCAGCAAAAGTATTCAACTGTGGAGAAGGAATGCCTCAGTGTCGTTCTAGCCGTGCAACATTTCGAAGCGTATTTGGACGGTGGAAGAGACATCGTGGTGTACACTGACCATAACCCATTGACATTCTTAGAACGCTTCAAGCACAAGAATCAGCGTCTCTTCCGTTGGAGTTTGATTCTCCAACCGTACCCACTGAGAATTGTGCACATAGCAGGAAAGGACAACAAATTAGCAGACGCTTTGTCGCGAGTTTGAAACTGTGCGCGCGCTGATAATGTTGCCGAACGATAATTATATCAAATCTACAGTGAAACCTACATCAAGCTGAACATTTCAAACAAGACTCAAAACAGACAAGAAACTGATGTTGATTTTTTTTATATGACAATGTATACATGTGTTTATGTATTCTCGTTCAGTTTTTTCCTTTCCCAAGGATCTGTAGGGAAGAAATTGTATTTATGTTAATCATGTTTGTTTTAAGCGAAAACAGTATACAGTATGTGAGTGATGCTAGGAAGTATGAGAAAGTACTAGTACACAATATTCTGTCTTTATACGAAGATATTACTTGACAATTTCATGATGTGTTACACGCCAAGCATTGTAAGATATTTTGAAAACCCAACACTACAGGAAGCGCCAGGATACAATATCTGTGGTGTGTAAGATTACGGTGAAAGTTGTGCTTCAGTTGCACACTTCTACATGTATTGTGATTTCATTCAATGTACCCCAAAGAGTCAAAGGATTCAGATTTGTATGTATACCGATACGTTACAGAGTTAATGTTAGCGAATGCAAAAACAGTATAGCAAACCACAACCGGCCAGTCACAGGAAAACTGTTGATCAAATTTTGAGTTTTATATCAACCGATTTGTGTTAAAACACAAGAATTTGTGTTGTTTTGTATAAATGAAAAAGTGTTGAGTGACAGTGAGGCATAAAGAAGCCAAGATGTTATAATGTCACTTTTGTAAATTAATAACCTGTATATGTACAATGTATTTCGTTACAGAGTGACAGCGTCACATTTGTGTGTCGAGTATGATCTCGGTATTTTCCAGAGTTTGCACATATATTGCAACATCTTATCGCGTGACAGTACATTATGTGTGAAGGGACAAAAAGAAATGTCCAATGGTTAAAATTTTGTTGTTGTTTTGGCTAACTTATGACGCAGAGTTGACATAAGTGTAAGATGTATTAGCAAGTACATTGAGTAGATGTACACATGTGTTGACGTGTTTAAATACGATGTTGTTATAATCAAAAGATGCGTGCTGTTGCCTCATTCACTCAAACTCCAGTGAAAGTTTGTGTTGAAGAAACAGAAATATTATCTTTGCAACAGTCAGAACAATTTCGTGAAGAAAGTGTATTTTTGGTTTTCACATTTAAAGATGAAGTGTATGTGTTACCAAAAAAAAAAAACAAATACTGTTCATGCCTGAAGTTATGTAAGTTTATTGGTCAAATATGTGAGGATATAAAAGTTTATTGGTCAAATATGTGAGGATATAATTACAGTTGAGACTACCAGAAAGCACAGTCTCAATCAAAATATTGATACTACTGAAGAAATGATTGATTACATCTGGTGTAATCTTTCCATATTATGTGCACTCGTATGTGCACCCGTTGAAAACAGTTTCACATGTGTGTTACTGTAGACTGTTGATTTGTGTATTTACGTGTTTTGTAGGGGGCTTGTCAAGTTTCATGAATTGTTCTAAAGATGAACAATATGATACCGGAGTGAACTGATTCTGATAAGGCTCAAAATCAGTAATTATATGTGTAGTATGCCAGGTGATGTTTTAAGAAAACAACACAAAACTAAACTAATACGTGTAGTAAGCAAGAACAGTGAAGCAAGCCTTACAACGAAGGTGTTTATAGTCGAAAAGTTACATTCATAACTTTCCTCTTGTTGGGGGGAGGTGTGACGGAGAACCGTGATGTGCCTTGGTGAAACCAGGGTGGGGTGGAATAAAAGTGTCCATTCGGGACAGGAGAGTTGGAGTTGGCAAACATGGCGTGAACAGTTGCAGTCATTCGGTGCTGATCCAAGAATGTTTTGTCGGTGTATGACAGATGTTATGTCGGTGCTGACGGGTGTTCTGTTGGTGCATGACAATATACATATATGTATATATGTATATATATATATATACATATATATAGAGAGAGAGGGAGAGAGAGAGAGAGCCTGTGCAATCCCCAAGATGTGCAGTAACTTACCATTTAGATTCAGACATCAAGCACATCTCTCTATTGAACTGTCCACTGTTATTTAAGCTTGTTAATATCCGGAGCTCATGCAGCGCAGAATGAGTGTACATATATTCTATACGCTTTGAAAATGGTTTTATAAGCGATCAATGAAGTTTGGAGAAATTCGGACAAGCTGCTTAAATATTATGAATTCTATTTTTTTTTTCTTTTTTTGTTATATTCATAGCAGAATAAGAATACCGCAACTTTTGTTCTGTTTTTTTTTTTATTCGTGTCACGGCTGCAGTGAAACATGATAAGGAAAATATGACAAGAATATATGTAAACGAAATAACACTTGGCATTACCGCTTTGGTTAGGCAGCAGGAATAATATCAATCTAAACCTATGTCAGTAACAAATGGAAAGTATGTGAACTATCCATTAAAAAAAATGACGTTTTGTGGAATTTCATCTTCATATTTTCCCTTATTCATTCAATACATCATTGTCCCACAAGACATCACGAATTGTGTAGTCTTCTTATCTGTAAATTTTGAACGGATTATCCCATTTTCTCAAACTTCACCCAATTGCATTAGTAATATTCCTGCATTCACTAAATATCCAAATATGTATTTTTGTTTCATCGCTCTTTTATATCTTAGATTTCGCCTGTATGCGCCGTATCAAAGATAGTGGCCTTGCTGGAATCCCCATGGAATAGCATGAGAGCAGTGGAGTATACGGGGTTTGATTGTGAAAGTGGTATTATCAAGCTTTATAACTCTTTTTGTGTCAGTGACTTAGGACATTGATGTGTACGATACTATCATGGGGAGTTCTTTGCCAATCATTAAGTCAGCAAAGGGTTTAGCTCTTTGGCACCGGGAAAAAGGCGTATTTATAGAACTACCATCAGTGTCTCAGTAGGCTCTTATCATTTTTGAATCCTCATCATTGAATCACTGAATGGGTACCGGCACTACAACATGATACACGCACTCAAATAATCACAATGTGCTAGATGTCTATAGACGTATCATTTCATGTCATTGAAGACATCATTGATATCTAATCATTACATGACAACTTTCTTCATTAACGAATCGATGCGACTTCATACACGTAGGTGAGTAGGTGTGTAAATCTGAATATCACTTCTTAGAAATGTAAATAATTTACAATCGGGTCTAAGTATTGCCTGTTGTAAATTGATTCAAAATTGAAGTTGGTTCATCTTTGGTAAAATTCGACAGATTTCTTCCTTAAAAGAAAGTGTTTGTTAAGAAACGAAGGATTTATTTTGTGTGCAGTCCACACGCACAGAGTAAGTAGGAACAAAACGAGAAAGATGTATGACGCATTTCCAACCAACCATCTGCTAGCAAAGGTCGCCCTTCCTGTAGGATCATTTTGCAAGTGTACTTTTTCGAGACATCAACTTTTGTGGCAGTAGACTCCTCCACCAGAAGGGGTTTCCGGTGTGTCCAGGCACAAGTTGAAAGGACGAGTACAGCGATAATGCCTGTTATAGTTCGTAAGGTGTTTCTCCAGCCAAAACGATTGTTGAGGAAGTAGACGAACGGTCAAAGCGACAACATACCTGACAACAAAGTGGTATAATTTTACACAAGGCTCAACACTTAAATCTAATGTTTGGTATAGAGCCCGAAAAAATAGAGGAGACCGTAGAAATGAAATCAATAATGATGAAACATCACTATACGAATCAATAAGGCACGACGATTATGGGGGAGATTGGTAGGTATTAGAAAGTGCTTCAAATAGCACTCACGATTGATAAGAAGTTAGGAAAGGAATAAGTTAAAAATCCAAGAATTTACTGCAATGTTTGAAATCATAAGTTTAAATCGCGATATTAAGTGAAAACAGGCAGGGAAAATGGGCTGTGAATCTCTCTCTCTATATTTTTTATAGTCGCAACTGGAATGGAGTCTCACTGAATATGAGACCCCCCATTTATGTCTGATTTCATTCCACATATTTCTGGGTTTCTTATTGTTGTTGAGAACTATTTATACAAACTTTCTTGACAAGAGATTATTGAAACAAAGGAAAAACACCCACCGACTGTCGTAACGCCAGAGTTGAACTCCTCCTTCAAACTGACAAGGAGAATGCTGAAAGACAATATAACCCCGAAGCTGAAGTAGAAGGCAAGGCAAGTTGAAGCCGTCACTATACCCAGCCCCACGATCATGACGATGCCCTGATCCGCTTGGCGAGGCCTGGTTTAGCAGCCATGACTGACCCTGATCCTGAGGTCGGCACAACCTGTTTGACAGAGTTTTAACAAATGGCGTTTGAAGTGCAATTCCATCTCATTATAAGTCGGCTGGGATAGATAAAGAGTAATATCGAACACGCAGTGTGGCTGAGGTTTAATCATTATCGTATGTACATATGTCAGAGGATCTCTCCAAGACTGACAACTACCGCGGGATTTGTCTGAGCTCAGTAGTAGCCAAAATATATAACAGAATGATCTTAAACCGTATCACACCCTCCATTGATCCTCTGCTTAGGGACTTTCAGAATGGCTTCCGACAGGAACGATCGACTGTAGGACAGATCCTAGCACTGAATTAGTGAGAGATAGGAGCCTTCCTGCAGTGATCACATTCATCGATTTCAA
Source organism: Diadema setosum (assembly GCF_964275005.1). Taxonomy (NCBI): domain Eukaryota; kingdom Metazoa; phylum Echinodermata; class Echinoidea; order Diadematoida; family Diadematidae; genus Diadema; species Diadema setosum. The sequence goes on along the minus strand of NC_092697.1, from coordinate 33,345,322 downwards.
GAAGGCCTTTGACAGCATCCATCGTGGGTAGTTCCTAGAGATTATCAATGCTTATGGCATTCCTGAGAAACTGGTTCGTGTGATTAATGTCACTTACTCCAAGACGCATGCAAAGGTGTGCTGGCCTGATGGAGAGACAGAGTATTTTGAAATACTGGCTGGGGTACTTCAAGGAGACACATTGTCACCCTTTCTGTTTATCGTAGCCCTTGACTATGCTTTGAGGTTTGCCATCAATGGCAAGGAGGAGGAGCTTGGATTTACATTGGTGCCCCGTCAAAGCCGTCGTGTTCCGCCTGTAATGGTCACTGACCTTGATTTTGCTGACGATATTGCCTTAATATCAGATACAACTGAAAAGGATAGGGAGTTGATATTTGCAGTGGAAGGGGAGTGCAAGCAGACTGGTCTACGACTCAATGCCAAGAAGACAAAGGTGATGGCATTTGATATCAACGACACCACTATCACAACCTTAGATGGTGCAGCACTCGATGTGAAGAACGACTTCAACTTTATCTGGGCTCCTGGATTGCCTCGACAGAACAAGACACCAGGATCAGACGTGGCCACGCATGGAATGCCTTTCACAGTATGAGGAAAGTGTGGAAATCCCGGCTTAATGACGACATAAAACGGCGACTTTTGTCACAACAGTTGAGTCTGTATTACTGTATGGAGCAGAGACGTGGACACTTACAGCCAGACAAGAGAAAGCATTGGACGGAGTGTACACACGCATGCTCAGGATAGCTCTTAATGTGCCATGGAGTGACTACGTTAGAAATGATGACTTGTATGGTACATTGCCAAAGGTGTCTGACAAAGTGCGTGAGAGAAGGATGAGATTAGCGGGACACTGTGCGCGACACCCTGAGCTATCTGCCAATTCCCTCGTACTCTGGGAGCCCAAACAGGGAATTGCAAAAAGATGAAGAAGTAGGACCACTTTCATCAGTGTACTGAAGAAGGACGCAGACCTTGATAGTATTAATGAACTAAGGACAGTAATGTTAGATAGACAGGTTTGGAGGTGCAACTTTGTTTATGGAACCCGAGTTGGCATAGGCTGAAGCTAATACATGCTCTCGAACTGTAGTACGTAAGAATTTGATATCTGAACGTGCTACACGTTCTCAGGAAACAGCATTATTCGTACACTTTGTACCTATCACAATGCGAATCAGATTAGGTAATTCACCTTCAACCTCAGAAATCTTCCATCTTTGTGTGTAAACGCTAATTCTTAATACATATAGATAAATGTAAAACATGAATTAAAAAAAAGTGAGCCCGTCGCATGATTTTTTGTTTTGTTTTGTTTTGTAGGCACTAATGACATATTGGAGAAAGAATTGTAGCTGTTGAGGAGGTTAAAAAAAAAACCCACACAGAACCTGTTAGTAACACATGGCAAATTGTAAACAAACATTGCATTATTATCCAAGTGTTATATTATTTTTCATAATATTAAATGGGGAGGCAATCGCCTCCCTCCCCCTCCCGCAATCGACGCCCCTACTCGATACTCTTTTATAGCAGTGATAAACACTGTAACCGGTGCAGCCATAAAAATAAATGCCTCTCTCAAAGGTATTCGAAATAACAAAAACAAAGACGTGACAACAGTCCTATAAAACGAAGATATCGCAATCGTACTCTGAACTTTGTAAGGCATCTTAGGCCATTGCGATTGTCAGAGACTTTTTTTCTGGGGGAGGGGGTTGGCTTTTAATCTTGATTTGTGTTTATTTCGGTGTTCACTCCTCAAAGCAGAGAGACGTTACTTTGATCGTCGTCCAGCTTTAAGGAAAACATTTCAGCGGTAGAAAAACGTTACGTATGTAAATGTTTACACAATAAATTGTGAGTGTTGTGTAAGAAATATGTTGTGAGGAAAATAAACAGCTTATGTAATTTCCAGAAGAAACGTAGAAAATATTGGAGAACTTAAAATTAAAAGACATAGAATTCGACCAGACACATTCACAAACATGAATGGACAAGAATCGTTGAAAATACATGTATGCCATCGCTTCTATTCATCTGTAAAAACCGTGATTGTGTTGTAACGTATGTACAATCATTACACAAAAATAGTTTAGATTTTTTTTTGAAAACCACACATTACTTCCTCGCACCAAGCACTATGATTTATTGAATAAGATATATATATATATATATATATATATATATATATATATATACATTCCTAATAAAGGTATGTCACTATCATTCTTGCGAGTATGCCATAGCGACAGCGTGTGATGAGTTAAAAGCCACATTCAAAAGCAAAATATATAACAGAACTCTCGAGGCACATTTTCATCATTGAAATATACCATGGTTCGACTTACTCTAGCAAAAATGAAGCAAGCGGCAGACGTTGTGAAGTTCTCTTTCACATAAACGATGTAGCTGTACTTGTCATTGTCATCATGACACCAACTGTAATATCTAAGAGGGGCGTGCTTCTAAATCCATTGATATCTGAGGTTTAGACAATTTCATCCGCATCTGTTTTGTCAAAGTCAGACAGCATTGAAATAACATACACGAAAGTGGCTAGAAACACATTTTCCGATTCATAATCATGGCTTGTGTTGTTTGTTTATTTTTCTACAATATTGATGTCAGGACTATTGGATATGACCATCAAGCCACAGACTGCGTGTATAATTAGAAGCAAATTATATGCCACCTCAAAATTACTTTACTTGGCAAAGCTTGAAGTGTCTCATTTATGAAACTTGAGCATTAGACCCATAGGTACGGTGTCTTGTTTCACTGAAAAAAAAAGCTTAAATAGCATATCGCCATTCTCGTCATCCCATCATTTGGACGATTGAAGTGAGAACGCATGCGCACGAAACAAAACCGATCGAAACATACGCCCATCAGGCTGAGTGGAACGACTCTTCATAATCAACGAATATCTTGAAATCATATCAGTCCTACTGTTATCTGTCGGGGGAGCACAGACACCGGGGAATATTGTCCAGTAGAAGCTACTTTACTCCCGGCCTTGTGACTCGCCTACCTACCTACAGCCACCATTATGGCTTATCAAGGAGATCTTCGCCAAAGGGTTAATAGAAAGTTTGGCATCTTGCTTTTTTTCGTTTTCACGCCGCTACCCTTCGTACATTCAGGTAAGCGATAACCACACATTTGCAAATTAACAGCACAAAACTTTTCCATAAAAATGCGATTCCATTTCATTCCGAAGCTGACTTTTATAAAGATTAAAATCGGCGAAAAATCAAATCAAATTTGATGTAAAACAAAATGGGAAGTTATGGAATGTTCACATGTTTTCACATGCGGTGATAATGATTACCAACTGAGTTACAAAGAAACTGAAGTTATGTCGTCAGCTGATTTGATTTGTGCAGAGGAAAGAAAATAACTGTTATACCAATGACGCTTCCGGAAGTACACCTACAACCGGTTTCCCGTTAATCTTCATCACTGCTAAATTATTGCAACATTATTTGGCAACAATTTAAAAAATGCCAAGAGAAACATTCGGGGAAAATCATACACATAACAATTTTCTACTTATGGAAACACCAGGGGAAAAAGATAAGTAAAAAAAAAAATCATGGTGACTCAATATGACAAATAATTGTTTAAAATCATGTGAATTTAGCATGAACATGACATACACTGTGTTACATTTTGAGTGCACTGATAGAGAAATAGGGCATGTATCAAAGTGCTGTCACTAACAATAAGAATCTGGATAAGAATACTGATCACCAAAGAAATTTTTAATATTAGAAATCAAACCTCCATGTTCTAAAGTAAATAGAAAGGTTATTCCCTTTCTTTTCCAAATGATATTCTATTTTTTTTTTGTGTGTCTTTGAACAAATCATTTTAATGAAGTAGTATTTGATATGTTATTTCAAATTCACAAAATGAAATCAACGTAGAATATTTTACCACTAAGATTAAATATGTTACAAAATGCCAGATGATACCACAAACAACTTACTGAAATTAAGAAAATTAAAATTAGAATCACACTTTTACTCTGATATACCTCATAAAAATTTCTAAATCCGAATGGCCTTCTCACATTCACTAAATAAATGAATGATTGTCTCTTCAAATTTGTCACAAAAAGAACGATTGGGGGAACTTTTCTTTTGATCTTATACAAAAATTCGTCTTAGGGCTATGGTTTTATGAAAAATTGTGTGAAATTAAAACCAGCGTAGTTTATTATCAATAGTGCCTGTGTAATTTCTAACGCGAACTTTTTCCCAATCAAGACTGACCGGTACTAAAATTTTGTTATCCCAATATTCACAATGTTTGGGGGAACTTGTTTAGAGTTCAGTAAATTGTATGCAAGGCTGAGTATTTTCTTCGTACTTTTCAACTTAATAAAGAGAACTTCATGTCCGTCAACATTTTGCATATTCTGGGTTTTTTTTTTCTAACCAGTCATTTGGAATATTCTTTGTTGAAAAAAAAAAAAAAAAAAAAAACTTCTTTGTAACTGAGGGAAATCAAAATCAAAGACTTATTCTTCACACAATTTATGAATAGGAAAGGGTGAGTAAGGCAAGTCCAAAATACAGATGCATTTTTGGTTTTACATTTCATAAGTCAGAGCAAAAGCACTTCTTAGTTTGAATTTATCAATTGATTAATTCATTCTTTGCCAATGAGTCAAGAGAATGTCTCCACATTTCACACACAAACGGTCAAGTAATAAGGCCCACAGAGGGTTAAACAACAATGATTGTCATGCACCTAACTCTGAGAATGGGTATTAAAATTGCTCAACAGTTGCAACTCCCTTTACATGTACCAAGTACGCAAGGAATCTGCTAACTCTGTATTACCTAAAGAGTTGTGTTTTTTAGGCATGTATGAGTTCCAAAGAATATTTGGGTCTGTTTGATATTTTTCAAAGGCTGATAATTCAATTGCTTTCCAAACAGAAACAAGGTATCATCAAGTAAACATTTCAGCCATGCCATTTTCTTAGAGAGAGTGAAAATATAAGGGTCAGTCATCTCGAGACCACCTTGAGCATAATCATTGTACATAAATTTCCTTTTGGCCCTATCCTGGACATCACTCAAGATAAACCTAAAAAAAAAAAAAAAAAAAAAAAAAATCATTTAGCTCATTGAAAAACGTTTGTGGTACCTTAATACCTAAATCAGAATAGAGATATAATACCTGTGGGAAAACAATACGCTTAATTACAAATATTTTACCAATTAAAAAAGGGATCTAGTTCTCCAGCAATTGAGAGTCTGAGTAATGACTTTTTAATTTTCCCATATAATCTAAATGTTATACCAAGCCCATATTGAGAGTAAAAAAAATTATCCCCAGACTTTTAAAAGTAGAATTCTTCCAAGTGATGCCTGATTAATGAAAGAAAGTCTTTGGCAACCACTTTTAGGTCCAATCCGAATTGCTTCTGTTTTGGTTGAACTAATATTTTCATCGAGAGTATTTACCATGTTATTCAAAATATCAAATAAAAGTATGAAGGAATTTATTGACCCATCTATAAAACAATCTGAGCCGGTCTCTTGATTTCTAATAAGTATCCCCTTAACATTCTTGTTCTGTCTAATTGAAAGATTCCCATTTTGATAGAAATACGCTAAATTGAAAAACAAATCATTATATTAAATGGGTTAGTCAAATACCGCTTTACCAGTGATTGGCTACACACAGTCACGTGATGGAGGTACATTCGTTATGTTCGCCCATGGGCGAACATTCTTCGTAATGTTCTCCCATGGGAAAACATTTTCACGTAACAAATGACAGAAGGCCTAGGACAGCGCGCGCACAGTGCATTTGGCTCTGCACGAGCGAGCGATCGAGTGCGTTGTGCTGCTGGTGGTGGCGAAGGTTGACGTTGACGTATTTGACTAGTGGAACCCATATAATATAACAGATGACGACTTTTGTTGTCAGGAACATGTACCAAACGTTCCACCCTCAGGGTGTGAAATGCTATTTCGGGAGGCTATAAGTCCCTCGACTTCGTCTCGGGACTTATAACCTCCCTCAATAGCATTTCAAACCCTTCGGGCGGAACATTCGGTATGTTCCCTGCCCCGCCAGTCATCATCTAATATACGTCTCACGTGCTGATCACAAGGTTTTTATCAAATCAATAGATTCGTTACCAATATAAAATTCTTGTAGAATGTGAAGCAAACATTATTACTGATACTGTCGAATGCCTTTGCAATACCAAGTGAAAGAATAGCTCCAAGAATTTCATTTGTGTGGGAGTTTCCAATCAAGTCCAAAATTAGGCGTTTATTATTACCAATACTCATACCTTTTCAAAATAAAGATTGATCGGGGTGGATAAGACCATTATGTAATACGTTTTATACGGTTAGCTAAGCACTTTGCCAAGATCTTATATAATCCACAGTCAATAATGTAATTGGGCGATAGTTCTTAATCAACTAAATGATCTCTTTTTTGTGTGTGTGTGTGTGTACAGGTAAAATAACACAATTTCTCTGTGATACAGACATTGTACAATTTTGTAAGGAAAAGTTAAGAGAACTCATTAACAAATCACAAATATCTGGCCAAAAGACTAAATAGAATTCAATAGGTAGTCCATCATATCCAGGTTTTTGTTTTGTTTTGTTTTGTTTTCATAGATTTTATAACGTCAAATATTTCCTGTTTACAATACCGATATTATCGAACAATTTTTCGTTATAGTTTCCATTTGAAGTGAGTTGAATGTCATCAAGATTAGAGTATAAGTTTGCTGTAAAATTTATGTATTTCCTTTAAAATTTTAACTGGGTCAGAGGTTAGGCCTCCTTCATAATCCTGAAGGCTACTGGTAATTTTCCTTTGATAAGGTCTTAATTCCTTTCATGTCATGTTATAATTCGTTACAAATGTAAATTTCATTTTCTGTTATAGACCCAGATAGCTAGTGTTAACAAAGCGCTTTTCATGACCGGCGCTTTGTTACACGATTTAAGTCATATGCACTCAGCCGACTATTTTGAACATTAGGTGATATGTCGAGAAAATGTTTGTTGGAAATGGAAATTTTGATATTTTATCTACACCCCACAAGTACACCTTGTAACGTAAAAGTAGTAGTTGCTGTTGTTGTTTTTTTTTTTTCATGAAATGGTGTTTCAAATTACCTTACTTTGTAGGTGTTGCTTGAAACGCCATTCTAATTTCAAAGACTGTTTTCTGCAAAAATCCATACATTACTTTAATCTTCCCTTGGTTGCATGTCAACATATATTTTCCAGAGTCTGAAAAGCTCAATAGGCCTACTAGTATACTTAAATAGCTGTTTTGTGACTTTGTCGAGCATGATGACATGTCACATTTTATGGCTGCTCCGAGCACAGTCCTACATCATTGATCGTTTATAGATAAGGGACACTGCCTCTGGGATCATAATAACATAAAAGATGCGGGAGCAATAATCTTTTTTTTACTCTTCTAAAGTTTTTCCTTCATAGGAAGTATTTCTTACCTTAGAGTAACAATCATCTTCAATTGATTTATCCGATAGCACTCAGGACTAAACCTATACAGGGAACAGATCCTTATTAGCTGTTCTGTGACGAATTTGCAAGGGGCATGTACTCGATAGGCTATAGGTAATTCTCTTTGATATTTAAGAACATCGAACACGTAAATTAACCTTCGAGGAGTTTATGATTTTTTGGTGGCGAGGGTCTAGCGATGTCATGTTACCCAAAGCATGAGCCTGCATTGTAAACAATGTCTACATGATGAATTGAGAATTTGAAGATTGACGTATTTGCTGATGGAATATTTGAAAACAAAGAGACGAATGGACGTTCTGAGAAAAGACGGAGAGAAAACAGAATATGTTTGACACAAGTTGCGATCTTTCGACAGAATCGTCTATGCTAATAATGATATTACACGGGTGTTCCGATGAACGTACGCCGACAATGTTACGTTAACAGCACTTAACGTTGATATCTCATATTGTTGCTTTTCACCAACACTTTTAGTATTTTACTCTGTGCTATGCCTTTATAATCAAGTACTTCCTTGTTTCAAGCGGATATGTTTATATTGTAAACATCCTTCACATTTTAGCTACATGTCTTGCAAAAAAAAAAAAGATGATAACTCATCCAGGGTCAGCTGATACAAAATACATTATTGAAGAAATACTGCCTTTTTATTTTCTTTTTATGATGGTACACGTGCACAGAATCCCATGTGCAGAAATGCTTCCTTGACTTTATGACGACGGTTGTCCCCATAAAAGATTTGTCTAGCTGTTACCTTAATTCTCAATTTCAATTCCTACTCAATTTTATACAGAGTTCTTAATTTTAGTAGCACACCTAGACAAAACACGTAATACTATAAAATCATAATAGACTGGTTTCTTTCTTCAGAAAAAAAAATGGAACTATCCATAAAAGTGTATAATTATTGAAATGAAATAGTATAGAGAGATAACAGATTGTCCATGTAGATTTGTGTGTGTTCGCTTTCTTTTCCTTCTCTTTATTGATTTCATTTAAATCACATGAATTAACGGGGTCATCCCACTAGAACGACACCCACGAGTCATACAGCCCACGAGTGCGACATTGAAAACAGGTCCATGATTTACACAGCTCACGAGACACACAGCCCATGAGTTCGTCACGAGGTAAAACACAGCCCACGAATTCGACAGATACAGTACATCACGGGACTTAATGTGTCGGTCTCGTGGGCCTTGTTAGCTTAGTGTCGAACTATTGGGCTGTATGACTTGTGAGCTGTATGACTCGTGGGCTGTATGACTCTTGAGTGTCGGTCTCGTGACGTGCACCCGAATTAACACATTCTGAGTGCATGAAAAGAAAATGCAATTCAAATACAATTAAAAAGAAAAATGATTTGATTTTCAGTATACACTACAATAATAGCTCACTGCAGCATCGACAATAACAGTAAATTAGTTATACTAGATTAGTTATACTATGTGCTGTCGCCTTCATAACAGAAACTAACATTGGTCACGGGTATGATTTTTTAAAGGACTGCTTTGTATACAAATTGCTGAGTCGCTTAACAGATATGACCGATTAGTCCTGTAATTCAAAGTAGCTCTCATAATGCGAGGAATCTTTATAACTTTACCCAAACGTATGCATAACTTTTAGTTAGGATTTCAATGAAATTACCATTCTATTTGCGCATCTTTACTCTTTGTTTCAAAGTCATCTTACACATTATAGTACATGTTACAAAGAATTGTTCCATTTTATAGTGAAGTCTTGTAGTGCTATAATTATGTTTGTTTGGTAATGTATATCATCTATTACCACAGGGACATTTAACATAAATATAAATAATCATCCCTGCCATTGTTATAAACATTGTGGTGATTTCTTCTCAGTTCCATATCCAGTTAGAAATTTGAAGGCTAATGGAAGTGTCTTAACATGGCAAAAACCCCGGAATGCCGGCCAGGTAGAATACCGAGTGCGGTACAGTCTGTACCAGAGGAAGGCCTGCCCCGAACCAGAAAATAACGTGAATCATCGAGTAGTGACCACCAATCACACGAGATACAACCTGATCGACCTTCTCGAACCATACTCGATATACAACGTATCGGTTGTGGCATTCAACACTCAGAATGAAAACAGTACAGCTACCAATATTTCAGTGGAAAACATTGTCACTGGGCGTGAGTACATTTTTCATGTTTGTTGTCAAAGAGCAAACTTAAAAGGAAAATGATTAAACTACAGCGAACATTTTTCTTTTTTTTTTTTCTTGACACTGAGGGGTAAATTTTCTCTATAAACTGGTCTATTAGATTTTTTTTTCTATTTTATGCATCTCACAAATTATTTTTATATTTAGGTCTCCCGTGTTGCTTTTTCACATTAACCATGAACGTTTAGGCTTCATAAGGAGAAATCACTATTTCAAGTCTCATGTATTCTGCGTGAGACTTACACATTTAGGGTCCGTCTTACGATCTCACGCATGGCACCCATTTTTCCCACGCATAGCTAAAAGGATTAAAGTGAAAGGTGCAATTGAAGGTATATTTCCCTTTTGCCTTTAGGTAAAAAATAGTCACTTGTTTATGCACCAGATCGCACCATTAAGAGCTAAAAAATGAAAAAGCTCCCTACCGGGGGAGAGGGGTTTCACAAACTAAATGAATATAAGTTCTCTGGGCTCAGTGTATAATAAACAATTATAATTCGGTCTATTCTGATTTAGCTTTCTATGAATGTCAACCCGTCTTTCTTCCAGAACCTGGGCTAGTCACGGGGTTTAACGCGACGTATTCCGACACGTCGCCGCCGACACTTATGTTTGTCTGGAACAGAATACAGTGTCAACACATCAATGGCATCTTCAGATATTACTATTTGCGCGCATATAATATCAGGCACTACACGAATACAGGGCTTGGTAGTCCCTCGGCCAAAAACATATCTCATTCAATCGACTCAACCTCATTGATGTTGCCCCAGCTGAGGCCTTGCACGGATTATTTTGTCAGGTTAAGTGTCGTCGGCAATGCAAGTGGACGGGTTTTGAAAATTACGGCAAAAACCCCAGATATCGGTAAGTGGGTGAGATTGGCGAAGCAGAAATGACATTCATAACCTGATATCCTCTATAACGATCTTGTAATGGCACACTCTTAGAAATTGGAACTGATGTAAGCCACGATTTATATAATGATCCGGTCGATGATTGGTCATTATGCCATCACGTGACTAATACAACGAAGTTGACTTTGCGGGCAGAGACATCACGTCAGGTAATATGATTTAAAAGTTAACTAGCTGCCGACGGGACTGGAATGAAAATTATGTGTATTTGTGTCACAGCTTTTCACACAATACACAACACCAAATTTTCCCAATGGCTTTATTGGTCTAGACCAATATTTCATGTGCAAAAATACATTTTGGTGTGAGTTTCTTCAATATACATCCCACTACAAATCAGATTTGTTAACATCGCAAATTTTAATAATCGATCTTAGTAAATTTAGTTTGTAGAGGAAGGTAAATTGAAGAAACTCACACCGAACCTTCACCCATATGAGTAACATCTTTCTTTCATTTAAACATGCCTTGTCCGCCTTGGACTACTTAACATAACAATGTCGGAATTTGGGTATTTGTTCCACGTTCATCATGTCACTGCCGGCAATCAGGAACAGCCTGGTGGTAGTGTTGCTGCCCGGAAAGCAGTAGATGACAGGTTCGAGACCCACTGGTTCCTTTTTTTCCGACATGATTGTTAATTTACAGATCAGCAGTTGCGATCTTAACAAATTTAGTTTGTAGAGGGAGACAAATCCTGAGTCGCTTAACAGATATGATCGATTGGTCCTCTAATTCAAAGTAGCTCTCATATGGTGAGAAATCCTTGTAACTTTATCAAAACATATCCATATCTTTCAGTTAGGATTTCAATGAAATTACCATTCTCTTTGCGCATCTTTACCCCTTGCTTCAAATTCAACTTACACACTACGGCATGTTACGAAGAATTGTTGTGAAGTCTCATCGTGTTATTTGTTTGTTTGGTGGTGTGTATTGTCCATTACTGTAGGGCCATCAAAATTTGATAAGATAAATGATCCTCCTTGACATTGTTATAAACATTGTGGTGATGCCTTCTCAGCACCATCTCCAGTAACAAATTTAACAGCAAATGGAAGTGTCTTAACATGGAACAAACCCCGGAATGCCTGCCAGGTAGAGTACCGAGTGTGGTATAGTCTGTTCCGAAGGAAAGCCTGCCCCGAACCAGAGAGTAACTCTAGCCATCGAGTAGTGACCACCAATCAGACGACATACAACCTGACCGACCTTCTGCCATTCTCTATATATAATGTATCGGTTGTTGCAGTCAACGCTCTGAATGAAAGCAGCCATCCCGCCAACATTTCTCTGGAAAACAATGCTACTGGGAGTGAGTGCATGTTTTGTTTTTTTTTTCATGTTTATTGTCAAAGTGCAAACTTAAAAGAATAGTGCTTTACCTACACAGAACATTTTCTGTGTTCTTGGCACTGAGAGGTATATTTTCTTTATACATTGCTCCATTTGTTGTTGTTTTTTTCTCTATACTTTAGACATCTCACATTTAATAATTACATATTTAGGTCTATATCTACTGTTTCGCATTTGCCATGAACGTTTCGGCTCTACAAAATAAGATATCATTATAGGCTGTTTTCATGCGTTCCATATGAATCGGCTGAATAAGATCTTTACAGAGAAATCTTCCACATCTAGGTTTGTGTTTGTGTCAGTTAACACTGGAAGTGCAGGACCAGGTGCGTTTCAATGATTTATTAGAAATGAAGACACGTACCGTGGCACATGCACCTGGGAAAAAAATGTTTTAAGTTCTCTGGGTCAATTTATGATAAACAAATGTCATTCGGTTTATCTTGAGTTTGCCTTCTATGAATGTCAATCCTTCTTTCTTCCAGATCCCGGGCGAGTCACTGGGTTTAACGCCACGTATTCCGACACATCGCCGCCAACACTTTTGATTGTCTGGAACAGAATACCGTGTCAAGATATCAATGGCATCTTAAGATATTATTATTTGAGCGTATATAATATCGTAGACTGCACAATAAAAAGCCATGCTTATTCTGTGGCAAAACATCGGATTCCTGCGATTAATTCAACCTCACGGAGGATTCCCCACCTGAGTCACTGCACGGATTATTGCGTCGTGTTGAGCGCCGTCGCCAATGCTAGTGGATGGCTTTCGGAAATACTTGTAAATGCCAAAACCCCGGATATCGGTGAGTGGGTGAGATTGGCAAAGCGGAGTTCACCTTCACAACCTGATCTACTCATTAACAATCTTGTAATGACTCACCCTTGAGATTGGAACTGGCGTAAGAACGGCTTTTATTAATTGATTTTCATTAATACTGCTCGGTGATTGGTCATGGTGCGATCACGTGTCTGATACGATCGAGATCGAAATCGTTTACGTTACGAGCAGAGATATCACGTCAGACAATAATTTCCGAATTGGACTGGCTGCTGACTGGGCTGGAATGTAAATGATGGGTATTTGTATAGACCATGAAACAATAAATATTGCCTTGTCCATCGTTGTAAAATACCTGACAGTCCCCCGAGATTTGTATTTTTTTTTCCTCAGCACTGCGAACTGTGGGGAAATGTAACTCTCGCGGGGATGTCAAGTTTTATAATACACACCTGAAACACGTTCCAAAAAGCCACTTCTGCTTAATATGTCACAGTTTTTCACACTTGCGGTAGCAAAATGACAGTAACAAGTACTTTACCCCCCCCCCCCCAAAAAAAAAAGGGGGGTGGCATCAAAATACCCATGTAAGGCATCGATGGCTTGGAGTGCTGTGTACTTTCAAGTTTTGGTTTTCATGCAATATTCACTATTACAAGGAAATCCTATTGTTTCATAAATAATGATGTTAACAAGAACACCGTTGCTGTTTTTCATAACTGCAGTCATCACAACATTACGTCTGTTGAGAATGAGAAGGGCGTTTAGTTGTCTCGAACACTATGGTCCGAATTCACGAAGGTGGTACAAATAAGGTTAAACCATGGTTTAAACCATGGACAAAATCCATGGAGCGCCAAGTATCGCATGGAATATTTCGTTATGAAATCATTCATTTCATCGATGAAATGATTATTTTGTAACGAAATGACAAGATTTTGTAACTAAATGAACATTTCGTCCGCGAAATGATAATTTCGTTAAAGAAACGGTAATTTTATCGACGAAATGACCAATTTCGTAACGAAATATTCCGTGCGACACTTGGCGCTCCATGGTTTTTGTCCATGGTTTAAACCATGGTTTCATTTGTACCATCTTCGTGAATTCGGGCCTATGGGTTTTGTGACAACTTAACGCCCTTATCATTCTCAACCGACGATTTTACAACTTGAAAGTGTGACGACAGTTCCCTATACTAACGACATGGGCGTAAATCCCGGGGGGGATGGGGGGGGATATATCCCCCCCTGAAATGGAGGAGGGGGGATGGCCTGTACAATCATCCCCCCCCCCTGAATTTTGGGAAAAAAAAATGGAGGAAGCAGAAATGTGATTGTATCAATTTTGGCATATTGCATGACGTTTGTACGCCGGCCTTCAGACAGGTAACAGAGCTGAACAGTATTCTATCTTGTAGGAAAATGTATACATAATTTTCTCAAGCGCTCGCTCGCTTCGCTCGCTCGCGAAGAAAGTAACATCGACATACACTGTAAGGTATGGCTCAGACGTTGACAACGTCAAATAGTATAGGCCTATAATGTAAACATGCTATGACGCGAGTAACTGGGGACCATCTGCAAGATATGTAGGAAAACAAACAAACAAACAAACAATAACAAAAACTATATCGCCATAATTGAACCCCCTCCATTTCCTGAATCATTCCTGAGAAACGACAGTGACTGGTGATAATAATAATAATAATAATAATAATAAGGTCTTATTTACCCAGGGTAGCCTCTTCAGTGTTGCCACTGCTCTACCAGAGGGCCCTGCCATTATTATTACCCCAGCGTTGCTAGGTACCCATTTATACACCTGGGTCGAGAGGGACATAGTGGGTAAAACATCTTGTCCAAGGACGTAAGCGCTGGGCGGGATTCGAACTCGGGTCCTCCGAGCGGGAGTCGGGAGTCCTATCCACTATGCCACAGCGCCCCCTCAGTGACTCAGTCAGGATACATCTATGAGCATACCCAGGGAAGATCAGGGGCGTCGAATCTATCTCGGGGGGGGGCAAAGGGGCATTTGCCCCGCCCCTACGGAAGTGTTTAGGCAGACAAATCATTTATCCCCCAAGCAATTCCCGAGATGAGGACAAATCTCGAACTTTCTTAATGGAAAATTGTCCAAATATCGCCAGACCTATGCACCAGATCGTTGTATTGCAATCATAAACATGCAAAAGCTCCGCTATACAGGATCCCTTTCGATAGACTTTGTACACTTTTGAGATTGACGTATATTTCCCTAATTTATCAAAGAGTGTGCAGCAGATCTTTCACTTAACAAAAGCACCCTCATATGCAGAGGCGTCGATGGGGGGGGGGGATGGTTCCCCCGTAAAAGTGGGACAAACAAAAGCGAAAAATATAGCTACAAACGGCAGTGTTTGGAGTGTAAAATGTCAAAATTTTAAAGCTCGCTCGCTCCGCTCGCTCGCATTTAATCGCTATGCCATTCTCCTGATGCTGCTGCCTGTGAATGGCAGCAGTTGCGCCCGGTGCGCCCCGGCCCCTTAATTTCCAAAGCGAAAAATATAGCTATACAAACTACAAACGGCAGTTTTTGGACTGTAAAATGTCAAAATTTTGAAGCTCGCTCGCTTCGCTCGCTCGCATTTAATCATGCCATTCTCCTGATGTTGCAGCTAGTAATTGCCAGCAGTTTTCGCCCGATGCGCCCCCCTTAATTTCCAAAGTGAAAAAAATATAGCTACAAACGGCAGTTTGGGGACTGTAAAATGTCAAAATTTTCAAGCTCGCTCCCTTCGCTCGCTCGCATTCAATCATTATGCTATTCTCCTGATGTTGCTGCTAGTAATTGCCAGTAGTTTTCGCCCGGTGCGCCTCCTTAATTTCCAAAGCGAAAAAATACCAGCCACAAACGACAGTTTGGGGGACTGTAAAATGTCAAAATTTTCAAGCTCGCTCGCTTCGCTCACTCGCATTTAATCATTATGCCATTCTCCTGATGTTGCTGCTAGTAATTGCCAGTAGTTTTCGCCCCGTGCGCCCCCCTTAATTTCCAAAGCGAAAAAGTACAGCCACAAAGGATAGTTTTTGGGACTGTAAAATATCAACATTTTCAAGCTCACTCGCTTCGCTCGCTCGCATTTAATCGTTATGCCTTTCTCCTGATGTTACTGCCAGTAATTGCCGGCAGTTGCGCCCGGTGTGTCCCCCCCCCCCCCCCTTGATTTCCAAAGCGAAAAAATACAGCCACAAACGACAGTTTGGGGACTGTAAAATGTCAAAATTTTCAAACTCGCTCCCTTTCATTTAATCGTTATGCCATTCTCCTGATGTTGCATGCTGCCAGTAATTGCCAGCAGTTGTGCCCGGTGCGCCCCCCCCCCCCTTTAATTTCCAAAGCGAAAAATATAGCCACAAACGACAGTTTTGGGACTGTAAAAAGTCAAAATTTTCAAGCTCACTCGCTTCGCCCGCTCGTATTCAATCGTTATGCCATTCCCCTGATGTTGCTGCCAGTAACTGCCAATAGTTGCACCCGGTGCACCCCCCTTAATTTCCAAAGCGAAAAAATACAGCCAAAAGCGGCAGTTTTGGGACTGTAAAATGTCAAAATTTTCAAGCTCGCTCGCTTCACTCGCTCGCATTTAATTGTTATGCCATTCTCCTGATGTTGCTGCCAGTAATTGCCAGCAGTTGCACCCGGTGCGCCCCCCTTAATTTCCAAAGCAAAAAAATACAGCCACAAAGGACAGTTTTTGGACTGTAAAATGTCAAAATTTTCAAGCTCGCTCGCTTCGCTCGCTCGCATTTAATCGCTATACCATTCTCCTGATGTTGCTGCCAGTGATTGACAACAGTTGCGCCCGGTGCGGCCCCCCTTGATTTCCAAAGCGAAGAAGTATAGCTACAAACGGCAGTTTTTAGCATGTAAAAGCATTATGTTAAAATTTTCAAGCTCGCTCGCTCCGCTCGCTCGCATTTAATCGCTTTTGCCATTCTCCTGATGCTGCTGCCAGTGATTGACAGCAGTTGCGCACGGTGTGCCCCCCCCCCCCCTTAATTTCCAAAGCGAAGAATATAGCTACAAACGGCAGTTTTTGGACTGTAAAATGTCAAAATTTTCAATGTAAAAAGATTTCACCGTGGGAGGGAGAAACCCCCCTACCATACCCTCCCCCCCCCCCTCGCTTGCTTCGCTCCCTCACGATCTCATAACCGCTCCCCCAAGATCAAATCCTGTCTACGCCGGTGATAGGCCCCACTATTTAGTAGGCCTTCGCAGTGATGTCGCACAGGCGGAGCAAGAGCTGAAATACCACGATTTAGTCATTCAATAATATATTGTGAATATTTCATTTTCTATTGGTTTTTTTAAGAAAAAACAAACAAAAATTTCACCAAAAGTGTGCACCAGATCGCTGAATTTCAGGTCTGAAAATGCAAAATCTTCCTCGTGTGGGAGAGGGACCACCCCCTCCCCCCCCCCCCCTAACACACCCTCCCCCCGTTAACCCGGTCGCTCCGCTCTCTCTCACAGATATTTCAAAAGCAAAAAATGTCTTCATACTTTTAAGGTCTGATTTTCCGCCGCAAGTCATCTGACAAGCAAAAAAAAAAGCAACAACAAGAACAAAAAGTATTCATATTTTTGCTGCCACTTTCCTCCTAATTTATATTTCATGCAAAAGAGTGGAAAATCCGATCCCTGTAAAGTCTGCGTGTGGGGGGGGGGGGGGAGAGAGAAGCTTCTCCCCCCCCCCCCCCCCCCCTCCCCCAAGGCTGCGCCGGTCCGGTTATGTGCTTGTAAGCGTGGTGATGGTGACCATCCCCCCCCCCCCCACTCCTCAGTACGGATTTACGCCGTTGCTAACGAATATACAACAACATCAACAACAACCAATGTACAGAAAGACTTTCAATGTCTTTATCGGTCTGGACAAAGATTCGGTCTTGTCCAGATGATATGTTGTTTAATCGTCAGAAATGACAAATGTGCAGAGTGAGCCTTATCGATATTTTGTTTTAATTCCATTTTGTACATGAGACCATCGATACAAATTTCAGTTTGATGCCAAGATGACGTTTATTTATTATTTCTTATTTATATAAAGATTGTGCGCCTGTTTTATACTCTCTGTTTCTCTCCTTGTAAGCTTTATTACACGATTTAAGTTTTATACACTCAGCCGAGTATTTGGAACTTTGGGTGATATGCCGAAAAATTAGAATTTTGACTTTCATATTAAAATGGCATTTTTGGTATCTTATCTAGACTTCACAAGTACGGCTTGTAATGTGAAAGTAGCATTTGTTAGTTGTTTTTTTTTTCATATAATGGTTTTTAAAATAGCTTACTTCGTTGGTGATTCTTAAAACTGTATTCATTTTTGTAAAGACTGTTGCTTGTTTGTTTATTTTGGAGGGATACATAATTATTTTAATATTTCATTGCGCGAAGTTATGTCAATAGAAATCCTAATGAGCCTGAAAAGCTTAATACATAGAGCTTGATGACATGTCAAATTTTAAGGCAGCGTAGGGCTACGTCTTTGATTTTTATAGATAAAGGGCCTCTGGATCTGGGATCATAATAACATAAAATATGGGGAATCAATAAGTTTGTTTTTTTCCTCTTCTAAAGCTTTTCCGTCATAGGAAGTATTTTTGCCTTATCTTCAATTGATTTATCCGATAGTACTCATGAATAAACCTGCAGTGGTATAAATAATTATTGGCTGTTTTGTGACGAATTTGCAAGGGACATGTGCACGATAGGTAATTCTCTGGAATATTTAAGAATATCAAACGTGTAAATTCAACTCCGAGGAGTTTATGAAACTTTGGTGGCGAGAGTTTAGCGATGTCATGTAACTCAAAGCATGAGCCCTGCATTGTAAACAATGCATGATGAATTGAGAATTTGAAGAATAGACGTTCTGAGAAAAGACGGAGAGAAAACAGAAAATGTTTGAAACTAGTTGCGATAATTTGACAAAATCATCTATGGTAGTGATATTAGAAGAGTGTTTTTAAACAAAAGTTCCGATGACCGTATGCCAAATACATTATGTTAACAGAACTTAACGTTGATATTTTTATATTGTTGCTTTTCAACAACACCTTTAGCATTTCACTCTGGGCTGTGCCTTTATTATCAAGTACTTACTTGTCTAAAGCGGATCTGTTTATATTGTTAACATCCTCACATTACAGCTACATGTCGTGCAAAAAAAAAGGGGGGGGGTAAAATTACTCTTCCAGGGTCAGCTGATTCAAAATAAGTATATTATTGAAGAAATACTTCCTTTTTATGATGGTTCACACGCTCAGCATCTCATCAATAAGCCAGTTCACAGTTCCAATCTGAGCATGTGCAGTAAAAGGTCATTGCAGGCCTTCTCTTAATATGGATTCGCAACTGAGGTATCGAAACCTAGATAGGGCTTCATGACAACTGAGTTATAAATAAACCAGGTGCAGATTGGTATTTACAGGTGAATGTGCATTCTCTTCAGCAACATTAACAAAAGCCATTCATCCAAGCAATGTAAATTACCACTTCCTGAAAGGCTGTTTTCAACTGCTCTTCTTGAAGACTATTCCATGTATTGCAAAGTCTGTGGTTGGAGAGGTCATCGCAGATTAGTGCTTAGTGTGAACTGGCTTATTGCAGATATCCTTGATTGACTTTTTGACGACGCGGTCGTCTCCATAAGGAATTAATCTTGCTGTTACCTTCTCAATGTCAATTCCTACTCAATTTTATACAGAGTTCTTAATAATTGAGTAGCACACCTTGGCAAAATACGTAATACTATAAAATCATGATTGATTGTTTTCTTTCTTCAGAAAATAATAATACATGAGCCAACATATTCTGAGTGTAGCATGAAAAGAAAATACATTACAATTGCAATGTGAAATAAAAAGATATTTAATTTTCATTATAGATTTTCTCACTGTAACACCGACAATAATTATACGTTATAATCAATCCACAAGTCATGATAGTTATAGTAGTTATAATCAACAAGTCAGTACTAACGACAAAACATTAAGATATTTTATGCAATCATATCCCCTTAAATATGTTCAATCATATAAATCATATTCCACTTAAAAGAAAATATACGTGCAAAAAAAATACATTTTGGTGTGAGTTTTTTAATTTGTTTCCCTCTACAAATTAGATTTGCAAAGATCGCAAATCATAACAATCGATCTTAATAGATTTAATTTGTAGAGGGATAGAAATTCAAGAAAGTGACACCTGAACCTTCCCCCTTCTGTATATTAGCTTTCCTTCATTTAAACATGCCTTGTCCGCCGTGGACTATACTTAACATAACAATGCCGGAATTTGGTTCCTTTTTTCCGACATGTTTTTTTTTAATTTACCTATCAGCAGTTGCAATCTTAACAAATTCAATTTGTGGAGGAAGAAAAATGCTGAGTCGCTTAACAGGTATGACCGATTGGTCTCATACTCTCATGCTCTCATACTGCGTGGAATCCCTATAACTTTATCAAAACGTATGCATAACTTTTAGTTAGGATTTCTATGAAATTACCATTCTATTTGCGCACCTTTACTCCTTGCTTCAAATTCAATTTACACACTACGGCATGTTCGAAGAATTGTTCGATTTTCCAGTGAAGTCTTACGGTGCTATTTGTTTATTTCGTGGTGTGTATTTTCCATAACTCTTGGGCCATCAAACTTAAGATAAATGATCCTCCTTGACATTGTTGTAAACATTGTGGTGATTTCTTCCCAGCACCATCTCCAGTAATAAATTTAACAGCTAATGGAAGTGTCTTAACATGGAACAAACCCCCGAATGACTGCCACGTAGAGTACAGAGTGTGGTATAGTCTCTTCCAAAGGAAAGCCTGCCCAGAACCAGAGAGGAACTCTAGCCATCGAGCAGTGACCACCAATCAGACGAGATACCACCTGACCGACCTTCTACCATTCTCGATATATAATGTATCGGTTGTTGCAGTCAACGCTCTGAATGAAAGCAGCCATCCCACCAGCATTTCTCTGGAAAACAATGCCACTGGGCGTGAGTGCATTCTTTCAGGTCATTTGTCAAGTTTCATACTTAAAATTCTTAAAGTAAAGAGGATATTTTCTCTGTTTTTTTTTTGTGTCTTTTTTTTTTACATTTTATAAATTATTTTCCTATTTAGGTCTGTCATTTTGCTTGTTCACATATTTCATGAACTTTGGGACTCTATACAAAAAGAAGTTACTATTGGCTGTTTCACTTTTCTTTCATTGAAACCGGCTGAATAAGATCTTTGCTGTGTATTCTTCCACATCTAAGTTTATTTTTATGTCAGTTATTGACTTTCTTTAATAGTATTGTAAGTGGAAGTACAGGACCAGTGCCATTAAATGATTTATTAGAAAGTGAAGACACATACCGTGGCACAGGCACCTGGGAAAAATGTTTTTAAGTTCTCTGGGTCAATGTATGATAAACAAATGTCATTCTGAATGCCAATCCTTCTTTCTTTCAGACCCCGGCCGACTCACTGGGTTCAACGCGACGTATTCCGACACATCGCCGCCAACACTATTGATTGTCTGGAACAGAATACCGTGTCAAGATGTCAATGGGATCTTCAGATATTATTATTTGAGCGCATATGATATCGTGAACTGCACAATAAACAAGTATGGTAAACCCGTGACAAAACACCGGATTCGTGCTATCAATTCAACCTCACAGAAGCTTCCCCACCTGCGTCCCTGCACGGATTATTGCATCGTGTTGTACGCCGTCGCAAATGCTAGTGGACGGCTTGTGCAAATAAAGGCAAAAACCCCAGATATCGGTGAGTTGGTGAGATTGGTAAGCAGAGTTCACCTTCATAACCTGATCTACTCATTAACAATCTTGTAATGACACACCCTTGACATTGATAGTGGCGTAAGAAAGGCTTTTATGAAATGATTTTCATAGATACTGCTCGGTGATTGGTCATGGTGCGATCACGTGACTGCTAATACGGAGATCGAAATCGTTTACGTTGCGAGCAGAGATATCACGTTAAACAAATGATGGGTATTTGTATAGACCATAAAACAACAAATATTGCCTTGTCCATCGTTGTAAAATACCCGACAGTCCCCCGAGAGTTGTACTTTTTTTCCTCAGCACTGCGAACTGTGGAGAAATGTAACTGTCGCGGGGATGTCAATTTTTATAATACACACCTGAAACACGTTCCAAAATGCCACTTCTGTTTGATATGTCAAATTTTTTCACACCTGCGGTAGCAACATGACAGTAGCAAGTACTTTACTCCCCCCCAAAAAAAAAAAAACAAAAAAAACAAAAAAAAAACAAAGAGAGGGGGTGGCATCAAATTACCCATGTAAGGCACTTATGGCTTGGAGTGCTGTGTACCTCAAGTTTTGGTGTTCATACAATATTCACTATTACAATAAAATACTATTGTTTTATAAGAGAAAGAAAATAATGATGTTAACAGGATCAACGTTGCTATTTTTCATAACTGCAGTCATCACAACATTACAACTTGAAAGTGTGACGACAGGTCCCTATACTAACGAATATAAAACAACATCAACAACTCAATGCCTTTATCGGTCTGGACAATGATTCGGTCTTGTCCAGAGGATAGGCCCATTGTTGGTTAATCGTCAGAAATGCAAAAAGTGCAGAGTGAGCCTTATCGATATTTTGTTTTAATTCCACTTTTTACGTGAGATCGTCGCTACAAATTTCAGTTTTTATGCCAAGATGATGTTTATTTACTATATCTTATTTATAAGATTGCGCGCCTGTTTTATGTTTTTTGATTTTCTCCTTGTAAGCTTTGTTACACGATTTAAGTCTTATACACTCAGTCAAGTATTTGGAACTTTGGGTGATATGGCGAGAAATTAAAATTTTGACTTTCATATCAAAATGGAAATTTTGGTATCTTATCTGCACTTCACAAGTACGGCTTGTAATGTGAAAGTAGCATTTGTTAGTTTGGTGTTTTTTTTTTCATAGAATGGTGTTTAAAACAGCTTTACTTCGTAGGTGTTTTATGTTCGTTGTTCTTCTCCTTGTAAGCTTTGTTACACGATTTAAGTCTTATACACTCAGCCGAGTATTTGGAACTTTGGGTGATATGGCGAGAAATTAGAATTTTGACTTTCATATTGAAATGGAAATTTTGGTATCTTATCTATACTTCACAGGTACGGCTTGTAATGTGAAAGTAGCATTTGTTAGGTTTTTTTTCATTAGAAAGGTGTCTAAAATAGCTTTACTTCGTAGGTGATTCTTAAAACGATATTCATTTTTGTAAAGCTTGTTGCTTATTTGTTTTGGAGGGATACATAATTATTTTAATATTTCATTGCGCGAAGTTATGTCAATAAAAATCCTAAAGAGCCTGGAAAGATTAATACAAAGAGCAATGACATGTCAGTGTAGGGCTACGTCTTTGATTTTTTGTAGATAAAGGGACTCTGAATCTGGGATCATAATAACATAAAATATGGGGAATTAATATGTTTTTTTTATTCCTTTTCTATAGCTTTTCCGTCATAGGAACTATTTCTTATCTTATCTTCAATTGATTTATCCGATAGTTACTCATGAATAAACCTACAGGGGAATAAATAATTATTGGCTGTTTTGTGACGAATTTGCAAGGGGCATGTGCACGATAGGTAATTCTCTTTGATATTTAAGAACATAGAACACGTAAATTTAACTTCATGATGTCATGTTACCCATGAGCCCTGCATTGTAAACAATGCATGATGAATTGAGAATTTTGAAGATGACGTATTTGCTGATGGAATATTTGGCAAACAATAAAGAGACAAATGGACGTTCTGAGAAAAGACGGAGAGAAAACAGAAAATGTTTGCACTAGTTGCGATCCTTCGACAAAATCATCTACGTTAATGATATTACAAGAGTGTTTTTTATATATAAAAATATATATATATAAAAGTTCCGATGACCGTATGCCAACTGCATTATGTTAAAAGCACTTAACGTTGATATTTTTATATTGTTGCTTTTCAATAACACCTTTAGCATTTCACTCTCCGCTGTGCCTTTATTATCAAGTACTTCCTTGTTTAAAGCGGGTCTGTTTATATTGTAAGCATCGTGCACATTACAGTTACATGTCGTGCAGAAAAGGACAATTACTCTTCCAGGGTCAGCTGATACAAAATAAGTATATTATTGAAGAAATACTTCATTTTTATAATGGTTCACACGCTCAGCATCTCATCAATAAGCAAGTTCACAGTTCCAATCTGAGCATGTGCAGTAAAAGGTCATTGCAGACCTTCTCTTGAAATGGATTCGCAACTGAGGTATCGAAACCTAGATAGGGCTTCATGACAACTGAGTTATAAATGAACCAGGTGCAGATTGGTATTTACAGGTGAGTGCGCATGCTCTTCAGCAACATTAACAAAAGCCATTCATCCAAGCAATGTAAATTACCACTTCCTGAAAGGCTGTTTTCAACTGCTGTTCTTGAAGACTATTCCATGACGATTGTATTGCAAAGTCTGTGGTTGGAGAGGTCATCGCAGATTAGTGCTTAATGTGAACTGGCTTATTGCAGATATCCTTGATTGACTTTTTGACGACGCGGTCGTCTCCATAAGGAATTCATCTAGCTATTACCTTCTCAATGTCAATTCCTACTCAATTTTATACAGAGTTCTTAATAATTGAGTACCACACCTTGGCAAAATACGTAATACTATAAAATTATGATTGATTGGTTTCTTTCTTCAGAAAGAAAGGAAACTCTCCATAAAAGTGTATATTGAAAGGAAATAGTACAGAGAGATAGCAGATTGTCCATATTCATTTGTGTGAGTTCGTTTTGTTTTCCTTACCTTTATTGATATCATTCAAATAATAATACATGAGCCAACATATTCTGAGTGTAGCATGAAAAGAAAATACATTACAATTGCAATGTGAAATAAAAAGATATTTAATTTTCATTATAGATTATCTCACTGTAACACCGACAATAATTATACGTTATAATCAATCCACAAGTCATGATAGTTATAGTAGTTATAATCAACAAGTCAGTACTAACGACAAAACATTAAGATATTTTATGCAATCATATCCCCTTAAATATGTTCAATCATATAAATCATATTCCACTTAAAAGAAAATATACATGCAAAAAAATACATTTTGGTGTGAGTTTTTTTAATTTGTTTCCCTCTACAAATTAAATTTGCGAAGATCGCAAATCTTAACAATCGATCTTAATAGATTTAATTTGTAGAGGGATAGAAATTCAAGAAAGTGACACCTGAACCTTCCCCCTTCTGTATATTAGCTTTCCTTCATTTAAACATGCCTTGTCCGCCGTGGACTATACTTAACATAACATTGCCAGAATTTGGTTCCTTTTTCAGACATGTTTTTTTAATTTACCTATCAGCAGTTGCAATCTTAACAAAGTCATTTTGTGGAGGAAGAAAAATGCTGAGTCGCTTAACAGGTATGACCGATTGGTCTCATACTCTCATGCTCTCATACTGCGTGGAATCCCTATAACTTTATCAAAACGTATGCATAACTTTTAGTTAGGATTTCTATGAAATTACCATTCTATTTGCGCACCTTTACTCCTTGCTTCAAATTCAATTTACACACTACGGCATGTTCGAAGAATTGTTCGATTTTCCAGTGAAGTCTTACGGTGCTATTTGTTTGTTTCGTGGTGTGTATTTTCCATAACTCTTGGGCCATCAAACTTAAGATAAATGATCCTCCTTGACATTGTTGTAAACATTGTGGTGATTTCTTCCCAGCACCATCTCCAGTAATAAATTTAACAGCTAATGGAAGTGTCTTAACATGGAACAAACCCCCGAATGACTGCCACGTAGAGTACAGAGTGTGGTATAGTCTCTTCCAAAGGAAAGCCTGCCCAGAACCAGAGAGGAACTCTAGCCATCGAGCAGTGACCACCAATCAGACGAGATACCACCTGACCGACCTTCTACCATTCTCGATATATAATGTATCGGTTGTTGCAGTCAACGCTCTGAATGAAAGCAGCCATCCCACCAGCATTTCTCTGGAAAACAATGCCACTGGGCGTGAGTGCATTCTTTCAGGTCATTTGTCAAGTTTCATACTCCAAAGGAAAATTCTTAATGTAAAGAGGATATTTTCTCTGGTTTTTTTTTTTTTTGTTTGTTTGTTTGTTTTGTTTTTTTACATTTTATAAATTATTTTCCTTTTTAGGTCTGTCATTTTGCTTGTTCACATATTTCATGAACTTTGGGACTCTATACAAAAAGAAGTTACTATTGGCTGTTTCACTTTTCTTTCATTGAAACCGGCTGAATAAGATCTTTGCTGTGTATTCTTCCACATCTAAGTTTATTTTTATGTCAGTTATTAACTTTCTTTAATAGTATTGTAAGTGGAGGTACAGGACCAGTGCCATTAAATGATTCATTAGAAAGTGAAGACACGTTCCGTGGCACAGGCACCTGGGAAAAATGTTTTTAAGTTCTCTGGGTCAATGTATGATTAAAAAAAAAATGTCATTCTGAATGCCAATCCTTCTTTCTTTCAGACCCCGGCCGACTCACTGGGTTCAACGCGACGTATTCCGACACATCGCCGCCAACACTATTGATTGTCTGGAACAGAATACCGTGTCAAGATGTCAATGGGATCTTCAGATATTATTATTTGAGCGCATATGATATCGTGAACTGCACAATAAACAAGTATGGTAAACCCGTGACAAAACACCGGATTCGTGCTATCAATTCAACCTCACAGAAGCTTCCCCACCTGCGTCCCTGCACGGATTATTGCATCGTGTTGTACGCCGTCGCAAATGCTAGTGGACGGCTTGTGCAAATAAAGGCAAAAACCCCAGATATCGGTGAGTTGGTGAGATTGGTAAGCAGAGTTCACCTTCATAACCTGATCTACTCATTAACAATCTTGTAATGACACACCCTTGACATTGATAGTGGCGTAAGAAAGGCTTTTATGAAATGATTTTCATAGATACTGCTCGGTGATTGGTCATGGTGCGATCACGTGACTGCTAATACGGAGATCGAAATCGTTTACGTTGCGAGCAGAGATATCACGTTAAACAAATGATGGGTATTTGTATAGACCATAAAACAACAAATATTGCCTTGTCCATCGTTGTAAAATACCCGACAGTCCCCCGAGAGTTGTACTTTTTTTCCTCAGCACTGCGAACTGTGGAGAAATGTAACTGTCGCGGGGATGTCAATTTTTATAATACACACCTGAAACACGTTCCAAAATGCCACTTCTGTTTGATATGTCAAATTTTTTCACACCTGCGGTAGCAACATGACAGTAGCAAGTACTTTACTCCCCCCCCCAAAAAAAAAAAAAACAAAAAAAACAAAAAACAAACAAAGAGAGGGGGTGGCATCAAATTACCCATGTAAGGCACTTATGGCTTGGAGTGCTGTGTACCTCAAGTTTTGGTGTTCATACAATATTCACTATTACAATAAAATACTATTGTTTTATAAGAGAAAGAAAATAATGATGTTAACAGGATCAACGTTGCTATTTTTCATAACTGCAGTCATCACAACATTACAACTTGAAAGTGTGACGACAGGTCCCTATACTAACGAATATAAAACAACATCAACAACTCAATGCCTTTATCGGTCTGGACAAAGATTCGGTCTTGTCCAGAGGATAGGCCCATTGTTGGTTAATCGCCAGAAATGCAAAAAGTGCAGAGTGAGCCTTATCGATATTTTGTTTTAATTCCATTTTTTACGTGAGATCGTCGCTACAAATT
Organism: Diadema setosum; assembly: GCF_964275005.1. Classification (NCBI taxonomy): domain Eukaryota; kingdom Metazoa; phylum Echinodermata; class Echinoidea; order Diadematoida; family Diadematidae; genus Diadema; species Diadema setosum. Next base: position 33,317,678 of record NC_092697.1, on the reverse strand, counting down.
TCAGTTTTTATGCCAAGATGATGTTTATTTACTATATCTTATTTATAAGATTGCGTGCCTGTTTTATGTTCTTTCTTTTTCTCCTTGTAAGCTTTGTTACACGATTTAAGTCTTATACACTCAGCCGAGTATTTGGAACTTTGGGTGATATGGCGAGAAATTAGAATTTTGACTTTCATATTAAAATGGAAATTTTGGTATCTTATCTATACTTCATAAGTACGGCTTGTAATGTGAAAGTAGCATTTGTTAGGGTTTTTTTTTTTCATTAGAAAGGTGTTTAAAATAGCTTTACTTCGTAGGTGATACTTAAAACGATTTTCATTTTTTTAAAGCTTGTTGCTTGTTTGCTTGTTTGTTTTGGAGGGATACATAATTATTTTAATATTTCATTGCGCGAAGTTATGTCAATAGAAATCCTAAAGAGCCTGGAAAGATTAATACAAAGAGCTTGATGACATGTCAAATTTTAAGGCAGCGTAGGGCTACGTCTTTGATTTTTTGTAGATAAAGGGACTCTGAATCTGGGATCATAATAACATAAAATATGGGGAATCAGTAAGGTTTTTTTATTCCTCTTCTAAAGCTTTTCCGTCATAGGAAGTATTTCTTTCCTTATCTTCAACTGATTTATCCGATAGTACCCATGAATAAACCTCCAGGCGGGGTATAAATACTTATTGGCTGATTTGTGACGAATATGCAAGGGACATGTGCACGATAAATTCAACTCCGAGGAGTTTATGAGTCTTTGGTGGAGAGGGTTTAGCGATGTCATGTAACACAAAGCATGAGCCCTGCATTGTAAACAATACATGGTGAATTGTGAATTTGAAGAATGGACGTTCTGAGTAAAGACGGAGAGAAAACAGAAAATGCTTGACACTAGTTGCGATAATTCGACAAAATCATGTATATCAATGATATTACAAGAGAGTTTGTTTTTTTTTAACAAAAGTTCCAATGACCGTATGCCAACTACATTATGTTAACAGCACATTGCGTTGATATTTTAAAATTGTTGCTTTTCAACAACACCTTTAGCATATCACTCTCGGCTGTGCCTTTATTATTAAGTACTTCCTTGTTTAAAGCGGGTCTGTTTATATTGTAAGCATCGTACACATTACAGTTACATGTCTTGCAGAAAAGGATAATAACTCTTCCAAGGTCAGCTGATACAAAATGCAGTATATCATTGAAGAAATACTTCCTTTTTCATGATGGTTCACACGCTCAGAATCTCATCAATATCAACAAAGCCAGTTCACAGTTCCAATCTCAGCATGTGCAGTTAAAGGTCATTGGGGACCTTCTCTTGAAATGGATTCTCGCAACTGAGGTATTCGAAACCTAGACAGGGCTTCATGACAACTGTGTTATAGATGAACCAGGTGCAGATTAGTATTTACAAATGTGCATTCTTTTCAGCAACATAAGCAATTTAAGCCATTCATGCAAGCATTGACATGTAAATTACCACTTCCTGCATGGCTGTTTTCAACTGCTCTTCTTGAAGACTATTCCATGTATTGCAAAGTCTGTGGTTGGAGAGGTCATTGCAGACTCGTGCTGACTGTGAACCGACTTGTTGCAAATATCCTTGCTTGACTTTTTGACGGCGGTCCTCTCCATAAGGAATTCATCTAGCTGTTACCTTCTCAATGTCAATTCCTACTCAATTTTATACAGAGTTCCTAATTTGAGTAGCACACCTAGACAAAACACGTTATACTAGAAAATCATGATTGATTGGTTTCTTTATTCAGAAAGAAAGGAAACTCTCCATAAAAGTGTATATTGAAAGGAAATAGCACATAGAGATAGCAGATTGTCCATATACATTTTTTTTGTGCTCGGTTTTTTTTTTCTTTCTCTTTATTGATATCATTTGAATGTTAATACATGAGTCTACACATTTTGAGTATAGCATGAAAAGAAAATACAATACAATTACAATATGAATTAAAAATGATTTAATTTTCATTATAGACTGCATAATATCTCACTGCAACATCGACAATAACAGTAAATTAGTTATAATCCATCCAACAAGTCAACACTAACGACAAAACATTGAGGTATTTTATGCAATCATATTTCCCTTAAATATCTTCGATCATATTTGTCATATTCTACTTAGAAGAAAACATGCAAAAATACATTTTGGTGTGATTTTATTTAGTTTATCTCCCTCTACAAATTAAATTTGTAAAGATCATAACATTTGATTTAATTTAATTTGTAGAGGGAGTTAAGTTGAAGAAAGTCATATTTGACTCTTCAACCCTCTGAAAATATATTTCTTTCATTTAAACATGAATTGTCCGCCTTGGACTACTTGACATAAAATGTCGGAATTTTGTTCCTTTTTTCCGATATGTTTGTTAATTTACAGATCAGCAGTTGCAATCTTAACAAATTCAATTTGTGGAGGGAGACAAAACAATGCTCAGTTGCTTAACAGATAGGACCGATTGGTCCTGTAATTCAAAGTAACTCTCATATTGCGAGGAATCTTTACAACTTTATCCAAACGTATGCATAACTTTCAGTTACGATTTGAATGAAATTAACATTCTATTTCCTTAACTCCTTAACTCCTCCAAATTACACACTATGGCATGTTACGAAGAATTGTTCGATTTTCCAGTGAAGTCTTATGGGGCTATTATTTTGGTGGTGTGTAATGTCTATTACTGTAGGACCATCAAAATTAAGATAAATGATCCTCCTTGACATTGTTATAAACATTGTGATTTTCTTTTTCCCAGCGCCATTTCCAGTAACAAATTTAAAGGCTACTGGAAGTGTCTTAACATGGACCAAACCCCCGGATGCCGGCCAGGTAAAGTACAGAGTGTGGTACAGTCTGTTCCAAAGGAAAGCCTGCCCTGAACCAGAGAGTAACTCTAGCCATCGAGTAGTGACCACCAATCAGACAACATACAACCTGACAGACCTTCTACCATTCTCGATATACAATGTCTCGGTTGTGGCATTCAACGCTCAGAATGAAAACAGTCCAACTACCAATATTTCGGTGGAAAACAATGCCACTGGGCGTGAGTGCATTTTTTTTTTATGTTTATTATCAAAGTACAAACTTAAAAGAATAGTGCTTAAACTTCAGAGAACATTAATTCACCGTTCTTGGCACTGAGAGGTATATTTTCTCTATAAACTGCTCCATCTCACATTAAATTCACAAAAAAGATGATGCGTCCCAAATAAAGAATTATCGTCCAATTTCATTATTGCCCGTCATTTCCAAAATCCTTGAAAAGATTGCACATGAACGTTTGTATAAGTTTCTGGTTGATAACCACATTTTAAATCCTAACCAATATGGCTTTCGCAAAGGTTTTTCTACAGATTTTGCAATCATTCAAACTTGTGACAAAATTATCGATTCTATTGCGAACAAACAGCACGTGATAGGAGTTTTTATGGACCTGAGCAAGGCCTTTGATACAATAGACCATGGAATTTTATTAAAAAAGCTACATAATTATGGCATAAGAGGAATAGTTCTTTCCTGGTTCCGAGATTATTTATCCCAACGTCAGCAATACGTAGCATTTCATTCAAGTACCTCGCTTAAGTCATATATTACTTGCGGTGTACCACAGGGATCCATTTTAGGACCTCTACTTTTTCTTATATATATCAGCGATATCATAAATTCCTCAACCCTTCTCACCTATGTATTATTCGCGGACGATACCAGTGTCTTCTACTCTCACAACTGTTTAAACACACTAGTTGATATACTTAATTCTGAGCTTGCAAAAATTTCTACATGGTTTAAATGCAATAAATTATCACTAAATATAGATAAAACGTGTTTCATAAACTTCAATACTTCACATTTGCAACCGATAATGCCTAATAACATTATTATTGATGGTATGCCCATTATTGGAAAAAAATCAACCAAGTTCTTAGGGGTAACCCTTGACTCCAACTTAAATTGGAATAACCACATTGACAATATAACCACATTAATATCCAAAGCCATTGGAATACTTCGGAGATTAAAATATTTTGTAACGGAAAAAGTACTCATTATGTTATACAATGCATTAATCTTACCGTACATTAATTATTGTAATGTTGTCTGGGGAAACTGTAATAAAACCAAAGTAAATGTTATTTTTCTTTTACAGAAAAAGGCAATAAGAATATGTACCAACTCACATTATCTAGAACATACTGATCCATTATTCCTTAGACTAAAAGTTCTTAAAGTTGACGATATACACAAATTTCAAACAGCAATATTTATGTTCAAATACACGCAAAATCTACTCCCACTCTTCCACAACGCATTTTCCCTTAACAGGGATGTCCATGCTTACCCCACGCGCCATCGTAATGATTTCCATTTGAATAACCCTAAACTCCTATTAGTTCAAAAATCAATTCGGCATAACGGGCCTGATATTTGGAATTCACTCCCTCTCCACATAAAACAGTGCACATCTCTTTATTCCTTTAAGGCAAATACAAAGAAATATTTCTTGGCACAATATCATACGGTACAGTAATCATTAAACATGTACCTCTTATTCTCAACAACAAGGCAATATTTGGTCCACCCCCTTTTCCTTTTCTTTTACTTTGCTGCTTGACCCTTCGCCCATATTATAACATATCCAATCATTTTCTTAGAAGTGCTGACCATCAACACTTTCGCGCTTCATCACCTGCACACGCACTCACAGGCACCACTCCTGTTTACCAAGTAATTGTATAAAACTGGATTTACACGCACTTTAACATGGCCCATCTGTATTAGTGTTCAAGTACTACAATAAAAAATGGTAATTTAACTCTGGCTGTCCGTCTGTTCAAGCACGGCTTATAACGGCGGCCCTCTGCATCATATGTATATATTATATATTGTACTGTGAATTAAGTCATTATTGGCCATATAAACATTTTGTATGTTATTTAACGTTTCATTTGTCTTTACATACAAAATATGACTTAGTAATATGTCAATAATTTTCAGAATTGTATTTGTGTAATTGAACCTGCCTTTGTTATTTTTGTTATTCTGAAAGAAAATATGAAATGCAGAAAATAAAATCTTTTCCAACAAAAATGATATCATATCTAGGGCTATCCCTACTTTTTCACATTTGCCATGAACGTTTGGGCTCTACAAAAGAAAACATTATTATTGGCTGTTTTCATGCGTTCCATATGAATCGGCTGAATAAGATCTTTGCAGAGAAATCTTCCACATCTAGGTTTGTGTTTACGTCAGTTAACATTGGAAGTACAGTACCAGGTGCTATTAAAGGATTTATTAGAAAATGAAGACACGTACCGTGGCACATGCACCTGGGGAAAAAAAAAAAAATGTTTTAAGTTCTCTTGGTCAATGTATAATAAACAATTATCATTCGGTTTATTTTGAGTTCACTTTCTATAAATGTCAATCTTTCTTTCTTCCAGGACCCGAGGAAGTCACAGGGTTTAACGTCACTTATTCCGACACGTCGCCGCCAACACTTTTGGTTCTCTGGAACAGAATACCGTGTCAGGATATCAATGGCATCTTCAGATATTATTTTTTGCGCGCATATAATTTCGTGGACTGCACAAGAAGAAGGTATGGTAATCCTGTGGTAAAACGCAAGATTCGTGCAATCAGTTCAACCTCATTGGTGATTCCCCACCTGAGTCCCTGTACGAATTATTGCTTCGAGTTTAACGCCATCGCCAATGCAAGTGGACGGGCTGTGCAAATAAAGGCAAAAACCCCAGACATCGGTGAGTTGATGAGATTGGCAAAGCAGAGTTCACCTTCATAACCTGATCTATACTCATTAACGATCTTATAATGACACACCCTAGAGATTGGAACTGGCTTAAGAACGGCTTTTATTAAATGATTTTCATTAATACTGCTCGGTGATTGGTCATGGTGCGATCACGTGACTGATAAGACCGAGATCGAAATCGTTTACGTTGCGAGCAGAGATATCACGTCAGACAATAATTTCCTAATTTGACTGGCTGCTGACTGGGCTGGAATGTATATAATGGGTATTTGTATAGACAATAAAACAATAAATACTGCCTTTCTCATCGTTGTAAAATATCTGAAAGTTGTATTTTTTTTCCTCATTACTGCGACCTGTGGGGAAATGTAACTCTCGCGGGGATGTCAAGTTTTATAATACACACCTGAAACACGTTCCAAAAAGCCACTTCTGTTTAATATGTCACAGTTTTTCACACCTGCGGTAGCAAAATGACAGTAACAAGTACCTTACCCCCCCCCCAAAAAAAAAAAGAAAAGAAAAAAAAGATGGCATCAAATTACCCATGTAAGGCATCTATGGCGTGGAGTACTGTGTACCTCAAGTTTTGGTGTTCATGCAATATTCACTATTACAAGGAAATACTATTGTTTTATAAGAGAAAGAAAATAATGATGTTAACAGGAACAGCGTTGCTGTTATTCATAACTGCAGTCATCACAACATTACAACTTGAAAGTACGACAACAGGTTTAATTCCATTTTGTACGTGAGACCATCGATACAAATTTCAGTTTGATGCCAAGATGACGTTTATTCATTATATCTTATTTATAAGAATGTGCGCCTGCTTTATGTTCTTTGTTTTTCTCCTTGTAAGCTTTGTTACACGATTTAAGTCTTATACACTCAGCCGAGTATTTGGAAGTTTGGGTGATATGCCGAGAAATTAGAATTTTGAATTTCATATTAAAAAGGAAATTTTGGTATCTTATCTACACTTCACAAGTACGGCTTGTAATGTGAAAGTAGCATTTGGTAGGTTTTTTTTTCATAAAATGTAATTTAAAATAGATTTTCTTCGTATGTTATTCTTAAAACTATATTCATTTTTGTAAAGACTGTTGCTTGTTTGTTTGTTTCGGAGGGATACATAATCATTTGACTATTTCATTCCGCGAAGTTATGTCAATAGAAATCCTAAGGAGTCTGGAAAGCTTAATACATAGAGCTTGATGAAATGTCAAATTCAAAAGGCAGCGTAGGGCTACGTCTTTGATTTTTTTTATAGATAAAGGGACTCTAAATGTACATTTGTGTGTGTTCGGGTTTTTTTTTTCCTTGGAATGTTTTCTTCCTTCGTTCTTTCTTGATATCATTTGAATAACAATACATGAGTCAACACATTCTGAGTACAGCATGAAAAAAAAAATACAATACAATTACAATATCAAATAAAAATGATTTAATTTTCATTATAGACTGCAATAACATCTCACTGCAACATCGACAATAACAGTAAATTAGTTATAATCAATCCAACAAGTCAATACTTACGATAAAACATTGAGATATTTTATGCAATCATATTCCCCTTAAATATGTTCGATCATATAAATCATATTCCACTTACAAGAAAACATGCAAAAAACATTTTGTTGTGATTTTCTTTAGTTTGTCTCCCTCTGCAAATTAGATCTGTAAAGATCGCAAATCTTAATAATCGATCATATCAAATTTAATTTGTAGAGGGAGACAAATTGAAGAAAGTCACACCTGAACCTTCACCCCTCTGAATAATATCTTTCTTTCATTTAAACATGAATTGTCCGCCTTGGAATACTTAACATAAAATGTTGGAATTTGGTTCCTTTTTTTTTTCCGACATGTTTGTTAATTTACAGATCAGCAGTTGCAATCTTAACAAATTCAATTTGTGGAGGAAGACAAGTGCGGAGTCGCTTAACATAAATGACCGATTGGTCCTGTAATTCAAAGTAGCTCTCATATCGCGAGAAATCCTTATGACTTCATCCAAACGTATGCATAACTTTTAGTTAGGATTTCAATGAAATTACCATTCTATTTGCGCATCTTTTCTCCTTGCTTCAAATTCAATTTACAGACTACGGCATGTTCGAAAAATTGTTCAATTTTCCAGTGAAGTCTTATGGCGCCATTTGTTTGTTTGGTGGTGTGTATTGTTCATAACTGCAGGGCTATCAAATTAAGATAAATGATCCTCCTTGACATTGCTATAAACATTGTGGTGATTTCTTCCCAGCACCATCTCCAGTAACAAATTTAAAGGCTACTGGAAATATCTTAACATGGAACAAACCACCGAATGCCTGCCAGGTAGAGTACAGAGTGTGGTATAGTCTCTTCCAAAGGAAAGCCTGCCCCGAACCAGAGATTAACTCTAGCCATCGAGTTGTGACCACCAATCAGACGAGATACAACCTGACCGACCTCCTACCATTCTCGATATACAATGTCTCGGTTGTTGCAGTCAACGCTCTGAATGAAAGCAGCCATCCCACCAACATTTCCCTGGAAAACAATGCCACTGGGCGTGAGTGCAATTTTTCATATTTATTGCCAAAATGCAAACTTAAAAGGAAAATGCTTAAACTACAGGAAACATTTTTTCTTTGTTCTTGGCACTTCGGAATACTTTCTCTATGAACTGCTCTATTAGTTGTTTGTTTGGTGTTTTTTTTTTCTATTTCATATATCTCAAAAATGATTTTTATATTTAGGTCTCCTATGTTGCTTTCTCACATTAACCATACACGTTTGGGCTCTGCAAGAAGAAATCACTATTGGCTGTTTTCATGCGTAGCACTGGAATCCACTCAAAAAGCATCACATGAAAGCATCAAAGCTTGTATTTATGTCAGTTATTGACTTGCTTTAAGAGTATTGTAAAGTGGAAGAACAGGACCAGGTGCCATTAGATAATTTCTTAGAGAATGAAGACACGTACCGTGGCACATGCACCTGGGCAAAAAAAGAAATGTAAGTTCTCTGGGTCAATGTATTAACAATTATCAATCGGTTTATCTTGAGTTAGCTTTCTATGAATGTCAATCCGTCTTTCTTCCAGGACCTGCGTTAGTCACTGGGTTTAACGCGACGTATTCCGACACTTCGCCGCGAACACTTTTGTTTTTCTGGAACAGAATAAGGTGTCAAGACATCAATGGCATCTTCAGTTATTATTATTTGCGCGCATATAATATTGTGGACTGCACAACAACAACTCATAGCAAACCTGTGGCAAAACACCGGATTTATGCAATCAGTTCAACCTCACTGATGATTCCCCACCTGAGTCCCTGCACGGATTATTGCTTCCAGTTTAACGCCGTCGCCAATGCTAGTGGACGGGTTTCGGAAATAAAGGCAAAAACCCCGGATATCGGTGAGTGGGTGAGATTGGCAAAGCAGAGTTCACCTTCATAACCTGATCTACTCATTAAAGATCTTGTAATGACACACCCTTTAGATTGGGACTGGCGTAAGGACGGCTTTTATTAAATGATTTTCATTAATACTTCTCGGTGATTGGTCATGGTACGATCACGTGTCTGATACGACCAAGATCGAAATCGTTTACATAGCGAGCAGAGATATCACGTCAGACAATAATTTCCGAATTTGACTGGCTGCTGACTGGGCTGGAATGCAAATGATTGGTATTTGTATAGACCATAAAACAATAAATATTGCCTTGTCCATCGTTGTGAAATACCTGACAGTCCCCCGAGTGTTGTATTTGTTTTTTTTTTCCTCAGCACTGGGAACTGTGGGGAAATGTAACTCTCGCGGGGATGTCAAGTTTTATGATACACACCTGAAACACGTTCCACAAACCCACTACTGTATAATATGTCACAGTTTTTCACACTTGCGGTAGCAAAACGACAGTATCAAGTACTTTACCCTCCCCCCCCCCCCCAAAAAAAAAAGGGGGGTGGCATCAAGTTACCCATGTAAGGCATGTATGGCTTGGAGTGCTGTGTACCTCAAGTTTTGGTGTTCATGCAGTATTCACTATTACAAGGAAATCCTATTGTTTCATAAGAGAAAGAAAATAATGATGTTAACAGGAACACCGTTGCTGTTTTTCATAACCGCAGTCATCACAACATTACATCTTGAAAATGTGACGACAGGTCCCTATACTAACCAATATACAACAACATCAACAACAACCAATGTACAGAAAGACTCCCAATGCCTTTATCGGTCTGGACAAAGATTCGGTCTTGTCCAGAGGATAGGCCCTATGTTGGTTAATCGTCAGAAATGCAAAAATTGCTGAGTGAGCCTTATCGATATTTTGTTTTAATTCCATTTTGTACGTGAGATCATCGATAAAAATTTCAGTTTTTATGCCAAGATGATGTTTATTTACTCTCTTGTTTATAAAATTGTGCGCCTGTTTTCTGTTCTTTGTTTTTCTCCTTGTAAGCTTTGTTACACGATTTAAGTCTTATACTCTCAGCCGAGTATTTGGAACTTTGGGTGATATGGCAAGAAATTAGAATTTTGACTTTCATATTAAAATGGAAATTTTGGTATCTTATCTGCACGTCACAAGTACGGCTTGTAATGTGAAAGTAGCATTTGTTAGTTGTTTTTTTCATAGAATGGTGATTATAACAGCTTTACTTCGTAGGTTTTTTATGTTCGTTGTTTTTCTCCTTGGAAGCTTTGATACACGATTTAAGTCTTATACACTCAGTCGAGTATTTGGAACTTTGGGTGATATGGCGAGACATTAGAATTTTGACTTTCATATTAAAATGGAAATTTTGGTATCTTCTCTATACCTCACAAGTACGGCTTGTAATGTGAAAGTAGCATTTGATAGGTTGTTTTTTTCATAGAATGGTGTTTAAAATTGCTTTACTTCGTAGGTGATTCTTAAAACTATATTCATTTTTGTAAAGCTTGTTGCTTGTTTGTTTGTTTGTTTGTTTGTTTGTTTGTTTGTTTGTTTTGGAGAGATACATAATCATTTTAATATTTCATTGCGCGAAGTTATGTCAGTAGAAATCCTAAAGAGCCTGGAAAGATTGATGACATGTCAAATTTTAAGGCAGCGTAGGGTTACGTCTTTGATTTTTTTGTAGATAAAGGGACTCTGAATCTGGGATCATAATAACATAAAAGATGGGGAATTAATAGGTTTTTTTATTCCTCTTCTAAAGCTTTTCCGTCATAGGAAGTATTTCTTACCTTATGTTCAATTGATTTATCCGATAGTTACTCATGAATAAACTTACAGGGGTATAAATAATTATTGGCTGTTTTTGTGACGAATTTGCATGGGGCATTTGCACGATAGGTAATTCTCTTTGATATTTATGAACATATAACGCGTAAATTTAACTTCGAGGAAATTATCAGCATTTGGTGGCGAGGGTTTTGCGATGTCATCTTACCCAAAGCATGAGCCCTGCATTGTAAACAATGAATGATGAATTGAGAATTTGAAGAATGGACGTTCTGAGAAAAGACGGAGAGAAAACAGAAAATGTTTGACACTAGTTGCGATCCTTCAACAGAATCATCTACGTTAATGATATTACAGGAGTGTTTTTTTAACAAAAGTTCCGATGACCGTATGCCAACTACATTATGTTAACAGCACTTAACGTTGATATCTTATATTGTTGCTTTTCAACAACACCTTTAGAATTTCACTCTGTCCTGTGCCTTTATTATCGAGTACTTCCTTGTTTAGAGAGGATCTGTTTATATATTATACATTACTGCTACATATTATACATTACAGCTACATGTCTTGCAGAAAAGGATAATAACTCTTCGAGGGTCAGCTGATGCAAAATACAGTATATTTTTGAAGAAATACTTCCTTTTTTATGATGGTTCACACGCTCAGAATCTCATCAATAAGAAAGTTCACTGTTTCAGTCTCAGCATGTGCAGTTAAAGGTCATTGCGGACCTTCTCTTGGAAAAGATTCTCGCAACGACAACTGTGTTATAGATGAACCAGGTGCAGATTGGTATTTACAGGCGAATGTGCATTCTTTTCAGCAACATAAGCAATTTAAGCCATTCATGCAAGCATTGACATGTAAATCACCACTTCCTGCATGGCTATTTTCAACTGCTCTTCTTGAAGACTATTCCATGTATTGCAAAGTATGTGGTTGGAGAGGTCATTGCAGACTAGTGCTAACTGTTAACTGGCATATTGCAAATATCCTTGCTTGAATTTTTGACGACGGTCGTCTCCATAAGGAATTCATCTAGCTGTTACCTTCTCCACTTCAATTCCTACTCAATTTTACACAGAGTTCCTAATTTGAGTTGCACACCCATACACAAAACACGTTATACTAGAAAATCATGATTGATTGGTATTTTTCTTCAGAAAAAAAGGAAACTCCCCATTAAAGTGTATAAAAATAGAAATGAAATGGTTTAGAGAGATAAGAGATTGTCCATGTATATTTGTGTGTGTTCGTTTTGTTTTCCTTCTCTTTATTGATTCATTTAAATCATAATGCATGAGTCAACACATTCTGAGTAAAGCATGAAAAGAAAGTACAATACAAATACAATTGAAAAGAAAAGTGATTTAATTTTCATTATAGATTGCAATAATATCTCACTACAACATCGACAATAACAGTAAATTAGTTATAATCAACCCAAATAGTCAATACTAAGGACAAAACATTGAGATATTTTATGCAACCCTGTTCCCCTTAAATATGTTGGATCATATAAATCATATTTCACTTATCAGAAAATATACATGCAAAAATACATTTTGGTGTGAGATTCTTCAATTTGTCTCCCTCTACAAATTCAATTTGTAGACCAATTGGGAGACCAATTGAAGAAAGTCACACCTGAACCTTAACCTCTCTGAATAATATCTTTCTTTCATTTAAACATTCCCTGTCCGCCATGGACTACTTAACATAAAATGTCGGAATTTGGTTCCTTTTTTCCGACATGTTTCTTAATTTACAGATCAGCAGTTGCAATCTTAACAAATTCAATTTATGGAGGGAGACAAAATGATGCTGAGCTGCTTAAGAAATAGGACCAATTGGTCCTATAATTCAAAGTAACTCTCATATTGCGAGGAATCCTTATCACTTTATCCAAACGTATGCATAACTTTCAGTTAGGATTTCAATGAAATTAACATTCTATTTGCGCATCTTTACCCCTTGCTTCAAATTCAACTTACACACTACGGCATGTTACGAAGAATGATTATTATTGTTCGATTTTCTAGTAAAGTCTTATGGTGCTATTTGTTTGTTTGGTGGTGTGTATTGTCCATTACTGTAAGGCCATCAAAATTAAGATAAATGATCCTCCTTGACATTGTTATAAACATTGTGGTGATTTCTTCCCAGCACCATCTCCAGTCACAAATTTAACAGCAAATGGAAGTGTCTTAACATGGAACAAACCCCCGAATGCCTGCCAGGTAGAGTACAGAGTGTGGTATAGTCTGTTCCAAAAGAAAGCCTGCCCCGAACCAGAGAGGAACTCTAGCCATCGAGTAGTGACCACCAATCAGACGAGATACGACCTGATCGATCTTCTACCATTCTCGATATATAATGTATCGGTTGTTGCAGTCAACGCTCTGAATGAAAGCAGCCATCCCGCCAACATTTCTCTGGAAAACAATGCTACTGGGAGTGAGTGCATTTTTTTTTTCATGTTTATTGTCAAAGTGCAAACTTAAAGGAATAGTGCTTTACCGATACATAGAACATTTTCTCTGTTCTTGACACTGAGAGGTATATTTTCTCTATACGCTGCTCCATTTGTTTGTTTGTTTGTTTGTTTTTTCTATTTTAGACATCTCACATTTAATAATTACATAGTTAGGTCTATATCTACTGTTTCATATTTGCCATGAACGTTTGGGCTCTACAAAATAAGATATCATTATAGGCTGTTTTCATGCGTTCCATATGAATCGGCTGAATATGATCTTTGCAGAGAAATCTTCCACATCTAGGTTTGTGTTTGTGTCTTTTAAATGATTTATTAGAAAATGAAGACACGTACTGGGGCACATGCACTTGGGGAAAAAATGTTTTAAGTTCTCTGGGTCAATTTATGATAAACAGATGTCATTCGGTTTATCTTGAGTTTGCTTTGTATGAATGTCACTCCTTCTTTCTTTGAGAACCCGAGATGATCAATGGGTTTAACGCCACGTATTCCGACACGTCGCCGCCAACACTTTTGATTGTCTGGAACAGAATACCGTGTCAAGATATCAATGGCATCTTCAGATATTATTATTTGCGCGTATATAATATCGTGGACTGCCCAATAAGAAGATATGCTGATCCTGTGGCAAAACACCGGATTTATGCGATTAATTCAACCTCACAGAGGATTCCCCACCTGAGTCCCTGCACGGATTATTGCCTCGAGTTTAACGCCGTCGGCAATGCGAGTGGATGGCTTTCGGAAATAAAGGCAAAAACCCCGGATATCGGTGAGTTGGTGAGATTGGTAAAGCAGAGTTCACCTTCATAACCTGATCTACTCATTAACAATCTTGTAATGACACACCCTTGAGATTGGAACTGGCGTAAGAACGGCTTTTATTAAATGATTTTTATAGATACTGCTCGGTGATTGGTCATGGTGCGATCACGTGACTGATACAACGAAGATCGAAATCGTTTACGTTGCGAGCAGAGATATCACGTCAGACAATAATTTCGGAATTTGACTGGCTGCTGACTGGGCTGGAATGCAAATGATGGGTATTTGTATAGACCATAAAATAATAGATATTGCCTTGTCCATCGTTGTAAAATACCTGACAGTCCCCCAAAAGTTGTATTTTTTTTCCTCATTACCGCGACCTGTGGGGAAATGTAACTCTCGCGAGGATGTCAAGTTTTATGATACACACCTGAAACGCGTTCCAAAAAGCCACTTCTGTTTAATATGTCACAGTTTTTCACACCTGCGGTAGCAAAACAGTAACAAGTACTTTACCCCCCCCCCCCCCCAAAAAAAAAAAAAAAATGGTGGCATCAAATTACCCATGTAATTTGTAGACATGTATGGCTTGGAGTACTGTGTACATCAAGTTTTGGTGTTCATGCAATATTCACTATTACAAGGAAATACTATTGTTTTATAAGAGAAAGAAAATAATGATGTTAACAGGAACAGCGTTGCTGTTACTCATAACTGCAGTCATCACAACATTACAACTTGAAAGTGTGACGACAGGTTCCTATACTAACGAATATACAACAACATCAACAACAACAAATGTACAGAAATACTTTCAATGCCTTTATCGGTCTGGACAAAGATTCGGTCTTGTCCAGAGGATAATAATTGTTTAATCGTCAGAAATGCAAAAAGTGCAGAGTGAGCCTTATCGATATTTTGTTTTAATTCCATTTCGTACGTGAGACCATCGATACAAATTTCACTTCGATGCCAAGATGACGTTTATGCATTACATATTATTTATAAGATTGTGCGCCTGTTTTATGTTCTTTGTTTTTCTCCTTGTATTAAGCGTTATTACACGATTTAAGTCTTAAACACTCAGTCGAGTATTTGGAACTTTGGGTGATATGCCGAGAAATTAGAATATTGACTTTCATATTAAAATGGAATTTTTGGTATCTTATCTACACTTCACAAGTACGGCTTGAAATGTGAAAGTAGCATTTGTTAGGTTTTTTATGCCTCCGCCAACGAAGTGGCCAGAGGCATTATGTTTTCGGGTCGTCCGTCCGTCCGTCCGTACGTACGTCCGTCCCGTTTTGTTTTTGTCGATATCTCAAGAACCGTGTGGTGGTTTTGCATCAAACTTGGTATGAGGGTATATCCAGGGGGGGGATAATACTTTGTTTGGATTCTAGGGTCACGGGTTCAAAGGTCAAAGATCACAGGTTATTTTGTGAAAAAAAAAGGTTGAAAATTCATGTTTTTCTCCATATCTCGCCAATGGTTCTAGGTACAGTATCTTCATGGAACTTAGTATATATGCTTGTTCCAATGGGCAGTAATTATCTATGGAAGTTGGGGGTCATGGTTCAAAGGTCAGGGGGTCAAAGGTCAAGGTCAACTCCTCAAAATATTACTACTTTCTTTATATTTATGCAATGCCTGAAGGTTGTTTTTTTTTACTTGATGTACACATGTATTACCCAATATATATTCTGTGGGAAGTTTCTTGCCAAAAGGTCAAAGGTCAAAGGTCAAGTGAAAGTGCTGAATTGCACTTTTCCCTCCATATTTCAAAAGTAACTCAAGGTATCATCATGAAACTTACATATTCATGCATGTTCAACCTAACAGTGATTCTCTTTGGAACTGTGAGGTCAAAGGTCAAAGGCCAGGTTTAGATAATGCTATTTTCCCATTTGATACTGAAATTATACTTTTTCTCAGTACCTTGAAAATTACTCAATGCATAAACTTATAAATGGGTCAAAAGTCAAGTAAGAATCATCAGTTACCCAAATACCTGCACTCTGACATTTTAATCATTCATCCAATTGAACCTAGTTCTAGGAAAGTGAACATTCAGCACATTTGTGTCAAACCTGTCATTTCAATATTTTGCCAATTGTGTGAAACTGTCATCACACATTGTCAAGACATTGTACTATAGACCTATTAGGAGAACCATGTATTATGGCGGAGGCATATCAGTCGCCGTAGCGATGTATCTAGTTTTTTCATAGAATGGTTTTTAAAATAGCTTTACTTCGTTGGTGATTCTTAAAACTATATTCATTTTGTAAAGGCTGTTGCTTGTTTGTTTGTTTGTTTTGGAGGGATACATAATCATTTGAATATTTCATTGCGCGAGGTTATGTCAATAGAAATCCTAAAGAGCCTGGAAAGCTTAATACATAGAGCTTGATGACATGTTTTAAGGCAGCGTAGGGCTACGTCTTTGATTTTTTATAGATAGAGGGACTCTGGATCTGGGATCATAATCACATGAAAGATGGGGAATCAATAAGTTTTTTTTTTATTCCTCTTCTAAAGCTTTTCCGTCATAGGAAGTATTTTTGCCTTATCTTCAATTGATTTATCCGATAGTACTCATGAAGAAACCTGCTGTGGTATAAATAATATTATTGGCTGTTTTGTGACGAATTTGCAAAGGACATGTGCACATAGGTAATTCTCTTGAATATTTAAGAATATCAAACGTGTAAATCCAACTCCGGGGAGTTTATGAGTCTTTGGTGGCGAGGGTTTAGCGATGTCATACAATGTATAACCCAAATAGACCAGCAGATTGAGGCTGAATTCGGGGGTCAACTGGCAAGTATCGTATAACAAACAAATTTTGTAATTTTTTGAAAGTATATATCTTAACAAACTTACCAGTAAAATTTACCCAGAATTTCTGCGTCGGAACATGCCCAAATGACGTCATCAATATGGCCACCCCCAAACCAGAAAAATGAATGGGAATTTTAGGATATCTCAAGTGTTCATTATGCAGCTGACATTAATCATGAGATAAGTTGCCAGTGTATGTATGTCTTATTTCCTGCCTTTCTTCAAGCAAAATTGGGCCCATTTGTGACCTCTTTTTCAAAAATCTGAGCCCAAATTAGGTCATTTCTATGGCAACTTTATGCTGAAAACATCTTTTTTCTCAAACAAAAAATGCAACACCTTCTCAACCATAAACACCATTTTAAATTTATATAAGTATGTAAATTTGATTGACTGGAGTTGAGACCTAACCTGTGAGAGACCATAGCTACCATGGTTACACTCAAACTTGCCTGTAGCCATTATAACACAGCTGTCCAGATATCACAATTTTCATTATTAGTGATGTATTATGTATATTCCATCTCAGTAGCTGGATTTTTTTGTTGTTTTGCGTTTTGCATTTGGCACAATCGTAAGACAGCTGACATTTCGTTCAAGCCAATTAGGCATAGAACATAGATTAAGTCAATTTCTCATAAGATGAGACCCTCCTCCACCTCAGCCCCCACTCCCAATAAAAATGGTTAGTTCATGGCTGTTCCTTTCTTGCAGTCCTGTAGGGTGTTTCACCAAACTTCTCATTGGTTTCAGTTTCACTTCACTGGTTTCAGTCTCGCTATCTCACTTTTTCTGATTGGTATGTTTCAGTCACGAGGACTTGCTATAAGTGAAACTGAAAACAGTACTTGACACTAATCTCACTGAAATCAATGTCGGTGAAACGGGTCTTGCATGGACTTCTGTACGATACCAAAGCAAGCTCATTATACTCGATGGACTACTACAACAAATACTGTACTTCTGAAAGAAATGAAGCACTGTTAACAGAAACTGGATACACATTTTGTCATAGATCATATTAGTCCAGTCAAAATAGGGTTTCACCCACTACTAATTGCAGTAGGAAATTCCACTACAGTGCTACTTGTTATGGGCTCCTAAACACCTTACTCAAAGTCCCAAGAAATCCAGTGGGGCGAAGTGGCTAAATTTCCATAATATCCAAATTAGCTCCCGTTATGATAAAAATACAGTGTTTCCATGAAAACTATACTTCTGGGTTTTAGATTTGAACACCGAAAGTGTTGAAACCTATCTTTCCAATGTCAGTTAGTGCGATGCAAACATTCACCATGTACATAGTCTGGGCCTCATTTGCATAATATGCAAATTAGCTCCCATAGGCCTAATTATAGAAATACAGTGTTTCCATGAAAACAATGCTTCTAGGATTGAGACTGGAACACTGAAAGTGTTGAAATCTATGTTTACGATGTCAGTCAGTGCGATGCAAACATTTCCATGTACATAATCTGGGCCTCATTTGCATGCATAGTATGCAAATTAGCTCCCATAATGATAAAAATACAGTGTTTCCATGAAAACAATGCTTCTAGGTTTCAGATTGGAACATCAAAAATGTTGAAACCTATGTTTGCAATTTGAGTTATTGCGATGCAAACATTTCCACGTATTATTATAATCTGGGCCTCTTGCATAATATGCAAAGGGTTCCGAGGCAACGGATTATTCTAATGCATCAAAGTGCCCGATATGAGCATATCAAGAGTGTTCAAATATGATATTTCAGTTTCTCTTCACCAAAAACAAACTTTACAGCCTTAGTAAACTAGCATGAATAATATCATAAAATTAGAGTGTGTTATCAAACAGATAATGATCCTTGAGGGTTTTGAGATATTGAAGATGGCACAGTCAAAGGAAACCCTGTAGGTAGTGACCAAAGTCACCCCAGTCGATCATATTATCCCCACGACCATTCACACAACATGCATCAACCAACGCGATTTCCGTTGTTTTAAGCGTACGAGATTTTATTTTTAAGTCGTTTGGCCGTCTAGCAAAGACTCTTTTATTTCCATGAAATAGAATTGGCATTGACAGAGACATTTTCCTACAATGTGTATAATTATCTTGAAAAAGTGGTGCACAGTCAAAGCAACTCGTACGGAGGTACCCGAATTCATCCCTATACCCTCACGGCCTGGTACAAAACATATTATACACACGTGAATACAGCTGTGTGAAGCGAAAAAAACTCTGTGCATAACGTCATTTTCGTTTCATTTCCATGGAAATTCAGTGGAAGTTATAGAAGATTTTTTGTTCTACAATGTCTATAGGGTAAAAATGGTTCACATACGAAAAAAAAAAAAACACGTGGAGGGTGCCCAAAATTACCCCACCCAAAAGCAGTCTAAGACATGCAATAATCATGTACCAATGCAAATACATAATTATGTTCTATGGGTACATGCCTATAGACAGTCCTTCTGGTCCTCTAGCAACGAAACTTTTATTTATTGAAATTCAATGGAGTCAACAGACGATATATTGCTCTGCAATTTTGACTTACACTGACATAGTTAAAGTGGTTACCATTCGAAGGGAGCGTACTATATGGGAAGTACCCACATTAATATTGCCTCTATACATGACCCTTTGTAACGCAAATATCAACGCAATTACAGTCGTTCCAAAAGTGCATGTCTAAAAAAAAAAAAAAAGGTCGTTCCTTGAGTTTTATGACTATCACTTGAGTTTTATGTTTATGTATAATTATCGTATGGTGCTATAATCATTGTAAATTCTTTTCATTCGACATAGTTTTACGCACCTCATTTTCTGTTACAAAGAAAGTAATGTGTATAATATATTCTTGTTGAAAATGAAATGAAGATTAAATTGAATTGTATTGAATTGGATTCCAGCCATATCAAGACACTTTTTTTTTCTATAAAAAATTGCCAGGGTAGAGATAAAATAACAACATTGATCTACAATATCTATGCAGTCCAAAGTGTTTACTTGCAGAGACCACCTTGGGAGAGGTGCTCAAAGTAACTCCGTGCATCCTAAAGGCGATGAAAAACATTCAGTATACAACCGAGAAAAATGTTCCATGGTTACATACCTCTGAAAAGCTCTTCCGCCTGTGTAGCACATACGCTTTTATTTTCGTAAAATGCAATTAAGGTGATAAAGGAGACGTTGCTTTACAATATCTATTTTGTCAAGCCCTTGGGAAGTGCCCAGATTACCCCTACCCTGACCGTCGTGGTCCTGAAACAGATTAACATAACATGCATCATATGCCAAAGCAAACTCACTTGTACATGCATGTGAAGTCGTTTTGCCGAGTGGTAAATAAAGACACTTTACTTTTCATGATTTTTAAATGGTAGAGACACTGCTTTACAATCATCATAATAGTCAAATGGGTGCACATTCAACGGCAACCGAGTGGGATGTGTTCAAAATCATCTAACCCAAGGGCAATATAAGAAACATGCACTAGCATATAGCACAAATATGTTTCAATTTTCCATGCCTTCACACTGTCCCGATCGTTACGGTTGTACAGCAATTGCCCTTTTGTTTGTAAGAAATGCAATATAATAAATATTACAAAAAGAAAAATGCTCTACATTAACTACATTGTCAAAAGGGTGTACATTCAAAAGCAATCCCTTGGGAAGTGTCCAAAATTACACCGCCGCTCAAGAGGGGGCATCCCACGAGACCGACACCCACGAGTCATACGGTCCACGAGACCGACATCAATAATAGGTCCTTGAGTCATATAGCCCACGAGTTATACGGCTCAGGAGTCATACAGCCCATGAGTTCGACACTACGCACAGAAGGCTCATGAGACCGACACTAAGCAAACATAGCCCACGAGACCGACACTAAGCAATAAAGGCTCATGAGACCGACACTAAGCAAAGAAAGCCCACGAGACCGACAGTAGGCAAAAAAGGCCCACGAGACCGACAATAAGCTAAAAAGGCTCACGAGACCAACACTAAGCAAAGAAAGCCCACGAGACCGACAGTAGCAAAGAAGGTCCACGAGACCGACAGGATAAACAGCGCCATCTACATGTCAATCACCTGTACAGGGTGTTCCATGAACGGAAAAATAACATACTGGCGGGTGTAATTTCGTGACGATATCAATTGAAAGATGGTGACCATCTACATAATTATGAACATCATCAAATATGTATTTCTACATACTTCGGGGGGGGGGGGCAGGTGTGTCAGGAAGCGACATTGTTATCAAGTAGAAAAATTGAATTGTATTCTTCATGCCCCCGCTCCCCCCCCCCCAAAAAAAATAGAAGAATTAGTATTCTTCAGCCCCCCCCCCCAAAAAAAAAGACAAAAACACAAATGAAATAAAGAGAGGACAATAACGATGTATGAATTGATTTAAGAGCATTGATAATGCCATCGTGCTATTTTTAATAGGCTTTCCCAGTTTTTAGCTAGAAAATGGACAAGATATAAATTTTACCTCTTCTCTTTCCCGATTCACTAGTTACTTATTCTATTTTAGATATTCTACCCTCCTGCTTTGACGTTTTGCAGTAAGATTTATTAGTAATTTTCTCTGTAACTATGATGTAATTCTATTGATTAAAACGTTTTATGTCGCAGGGATTCACCTCAATTTTGTGGCTTGTGTTATTCTCCTCCGAACAGTACATTTTATCATGAAATACAATAGCTGTTTTCATGGATGCATCTGGTTTTTTTCCGAATCCCTAACGCTACCTTAATAGACGATTACGTTATTTTTCATTTCTAATTGATACTAAATCAACACCCTCGCAGGTTTATTGTAGAAAGATCTGTTACACACTTTTACTGTACTTTGTTCATTTTTTTTCCACAAACGCACACCCATGCAAACACAATTAAAGATCCTGATCATTTCGGGGGGGGGGGGGGGGGCAACTGATGGGGTAACACCCTGCCGGAGATGGCAACTCTTCTTTTCCATCTCTCGTATCTTCCTATGCTATTATCAGGACACCCTATACAATTTATTGGTCTATAGGTGGCGCTGCTCAACCTGTCGGTCTCGTGGGCCTTCTTTGCTTAGTGTCGGTCTCGTGAACCTCTTTTGCGTAATGTCGGTCTCGTGAGCCTTGTATGCGTAGCGTCGGTCTCGTGGGCTTTGTTTGCTTACTGTCGGTCTCATGAGCCTTTTGTGCGTAGTGTCGGTCTCGTGAGCCGTATAACTCCTGGGCTTATTTTACTTGATGTCGAAATCATGGGCTTTATTTACTCAGTGTCGAACTCGTGGGCTGTATAACTGGTGGGCTGTATGACTTGTGAGCTGTATGACTCGTGGGCTGTATGACTTGTGAGCTGTATAACTTGTGGGCTGTATGACACGTAGGTGTCGGTCTCGTGACGTGCACCCGCTCAAGACCCGTAATTACATCACACGGATACTATGAACGCAAATACCGACTTTCTTTCGTGCATGGTTTTAGAAGTAGTTGCAGCAATACAGCTACACACTTTTATATCAATGAATGTCGAGGAAATGATAGGAGAAACATTGCTTCAAAATATCTATTTAGCGGGAGGATGCACATTAAATGCCAATCCTGTGGGATGTGCCCCCAAAATACACCACCTCATGGCAATATAGAAAACACTGAATATTATTAAAGCGAATACACTATGTTCCAAACGTACATGTTTTCAAACTTCGATCGTGCCCTAAATCAAGGGCACTTTTGTTTTCAAAAATACGTTGTAGTTAATAGAAGAGACATTGCTCTACAATATCCATATCGTCAAGAGGGTGAACATTAAAAGACAACCCCATGAGAATTGTCCAAAGGTACACCTACGCTCAAGCCCCCTTAAGACAAAATATAGATATTAGCAATGCAAACACCGTTGTTCTAGCGTGGATGGTTTTAAAAGCAGTTCCGGCAATATATCAAATACACTTTTTAACAATGAAGAGTCATGGAAATGATAGAAGAGGTTTAACTTCACAAGATCTATGCAGTGAAGAGGTTGCACATTAAATGGCAACCCTATGGTATGTGCCAAAAAATATTCCACCCTCACGGCAATATGTAAGACATATCAAATCATATTTTGCGAATATATATATGTTCCAAACGTGTATGTCTTCAAAATGTCATCGTGCCGTACAGCAAAGGCACTTTTGTGTCCAAGAAATACAACTTATTAATAGAGGAGACATTGCTCTACAATAACTATATTGTCAAAAGGGTGAACATTCAAAATAAATCCCTTGGGAAGTGTCCAAATTCACACCTAAGCTTACGCCCTCTTGTTACAGAACACATATATTAGCAACGCAAATACCGTTGTTCTAGCGTGAATGGTTGTAAAACTAGTCCCGGCAATACAGCAAATACAATTTTCATCGATGGGAAGTAATGGAAATGATAGAAGAGACTTAACTTTACAAGATCTATAAAGTGAAGAGGGTGCGCATTAAACGGCAACCCTGTGGGATGTGCCAAAAATACTCCACCCTCACCGCAATATAGAAAACATTATAATATCATATAACGCAAATATGTTCCAAACGTACATGTTTTCGAAATTCCATGGTGCCGTATAGCAAAGGCACTTTTGTATCCAAATATGCAACCAAGTACTAGCGGAAGCATTGCTCTACAATAACTACATTGTCAAAAAGGTTAACATTCAAAGGTAATCTTTGGGGAGGTGTCTAAATTTACACCTACGCTCACGGCCTTTATTACAAAATATGGATATTAGCAACGCAAATACAGTTGTTCTAACGTGAATGGTTTTAAAAGTAGGTCCGGCAATGCAGCAAATACACTCTTACATCAATGAAAAGTCATCGAAATGATAGAAGAATATTTACCTTACAAGATCTACATGATAAAGAGGGTGCTTATTGAAGGGCGACCCGGTGCCGTGTGCCCCCAAAATGCCCTTTATCTTCTTGGCAATATAGAAAACATATATTATCTTATAACGCGTTTATGTTTCAAACGTACATGCTGTCGTGCCTTATAGCAAGGGCAATGCAATGTAATCAATACAGATTGTCACATAGTTCTTTACCTCAAGTGTGACATCCATATTAATATATTTCAATAAATAGAATACACAAGCAAAATGACACTTGACAGATTGCGCTCTCTTGAAATTGCGCTCTCATTCCATTGCCTAAACCTGTTTCCGAAGCTCTTTCTCGTTGCCATGGAAACAATTTTGGTGACCATGGTTAGCCTTACAATGAGTTGAGTCATCTAGTGACTGGACACTTTTACTGGCCACCTACTTATTTGAATGTTATTAAGCTTAATTTATAACTATTTGCGTAGAGAGAATTACATTTTATCATTTAGGGTTTTTTCATGAAAGCGTTACCATGGCAATGACTATATTTTCCCCATATTAACACATGATTAAGACGGAAATTGGTTTGGCACTTCGCTGAAACCAACAAGACACATCAAAAACATTTATTTAGACATTCTTATTATATTTCAACAAATTAAATGAAAATTATGAAAATTATTAGGAGATTTTTTTTTATTTCTACTACGTCAGTGTGAGGTTGCTGTAGAAACGCTATTGGCATGCGTACAACTCACCAGCTCAACTGAAAATGAGCATAATTGATGGCTGATGACCTGAGGCACATGAGAAATAGCATTACTGTAGCTAGAATCACTTCCTTTCCGAAATATTCCATTTTTATTATTAGAGATGTCGAAGTGACAATTACTCTAGCAAAATTGCAGTTCTTAAGAAGCCATTTTGATGACGTCATTTGAGCAGTTCCGATTAGATTTTTTTTTTTTTTTTTTTGGGGGGGGGGGTAAATTTCATGTGAGATATTGTCAGGATGTATACTTTTTAAAAAAGTTAGAATTTGCGTGCTATACGATAGTTGCCAGCTGAGCCTTTTTTAAGCCACTTTTTGGCCATCGTCTGCAGGCCTAAAAGCATGAGCCCTGCATAGTAAACAATGCATAATGAATTGAGAATTTGAAGAATGGACGTTCTGAGAAAAGACGGAGAGAAAACAAAAAATGTTTGACACCAGTTGCGATAATTTGACAAAATTATATATGTTAATGATATTACAAGAGTGTTTTTAAACAAAAGTTCCGATGACCGTATGCCAACTACATTATGTTAACAGAACTTAACGTTGATATTTTTATATTGTTGCTTTTCAACAACACCTTTAGCATTTCAGTCTGGACTGTGCCTTTATTATCAAGTACTTCCTTGTCTAAAGCGGATCTGTTTATATTGTTAGCATCCTCACATTACAGCTACATGTCGTGCAGAAAAGGATAATCACTCTTCCAGGGTCAGCTGATACAAAATAAGTATATTATTGAAGAAATGCTTCCTTTTTATGATGGTTCACACGCTCAGAATCTCATCAATAAGCCAGTTCACAGTTCCAATCTGAGCATGTGCAGATAAAGGTCATTGCGGACCTTCTCTTGAAATGGATTTACAACTGTGGTATTCAAAACCTGGATGGGGCTTCATGACAAGTGTGTTATAAATGAACCAGGTGCAGATTGGTATTTACAGGTGAATGTGCATTCTCTTCAGCAACATTAACAAAAGCCATTCATCCAACCAATGTAAATTACCACTTCCTGATAGGCTGTTTTCAACTGCTCTTCTTGAAGACTATTCCATGTATTGCAAAGTCTGTGGTTGGAGAGGTCATCGCAGATTAGTGCTTAATGTGAACTGGCTTATTGCAGATATCCTTGATTGACTTTTTGACGACGCGGTCGTCTCCATAAGGAATTCATCTAGCTGTTACCTTCTCAATGTCAATTTCTACTTAATTTTATACAGAGTTCTTAATTTGAGTAGCACACCTTGGCAAAATATGTAATACTATAAAATCATGATTGATTGTTTTCTTTCTTCAGAAAGAGAGGAAACTCTCCATAAAAGTGTATATTGAAAGTAAATAGTACAGACAAATATCAGATCGTCCATATTCATTTCTGTGTGTTCGTTTTGTTTTCCTTACCTTTACTGATATCATTCAAATAATAATACATGAGCCAACACATTCTGAATATAGCATGAAAAGAAAATACATTACAATTGCAATGTGAAATGAAAAATATTTAATTTTCATTATAGATTATCTCACTGTAGCACCGACAATAATTATTACTTATAATCAATCCACAAGTCATGATAATTATAGTAGTTATACTCAACAAGTCAGTACTAACGACAAAACATTAAGATATTTTATTCAATCATATCCCTTTAAATATGTTCAATCATATAAATCATATTCCACTTAAAAGAAAATTTACATTAAAAAAAATACATTTTGGTGTGAGTTTTTTTAATTTGTTTCCCTCTACAAATTAGATTTGCAAAGATCGCAAATCTTAACGATCGATCTTAATAAATTTAATTTGTAGAGGGATACAAATTCAAGAAAGTGACACCTGAACCTTCCCCCTTCTGTATATTAGCTTTCCTTCATTTAAACATGCCTTGTCCACCTTTGACTATACTTAACATAACAGTGTCGGAATTTGGTTCCTTTTTTCCGACATGTTTTTTTAATTCTTCCCAGCACCATCTCCGGTAACAAATTTGAAGGCTACTGGAAATGTCTTAACATGGAACAAACCATCGAATGCTTGCCAGGTAGAGTACAGAGTGTGGTATAGTCTGTTCCAAAGGAAAGCCTGCCCCGAACCAGAGAGTAACTCTAGCCATCGAGTAGTGACCACCAATCAGACGACATACAACCTGACCGACCTTCTACCATTCTCGATATATAATGTATCGGTTGTTGCAGTCAACGCTCTGAATGAAAGCAGCCATCCCACCAGCATTTCTCTGGAAAACAATGCCACTGGGCGTGAGTGCATTCTTTCGTGTATATTGTCAAGTTTCATAGTTCAAAGGAAAATTCTTAAAATAAAGAGGATATTTTCTCTGTTCTGGGTTTTTTTTTTACGTTTGACAAATTACTTTCCTATTTAGGTCTGTCATGTTGCGTGTTCACATTTTTCATGAACGTTGGGGCTCTCTACAAAAAGAAGTTACTATTGTCTGTTGTCGTATTTTTTTCCATTAAAACCGGCTAAATAAGATCTTTGCAGAGTACTCTTCCACATCTAAGTTTATATTTATGTTAGTTATTGATTTTCTTTAATAGTATTGTAAGTGGAAGTACAGGACTAGGTGCCATTAAATGATTTGTTAGAAAATGAAGACACCGTGGCACATTCACCTGGGCCAACAATTTTGTTTTATGATAAGTTCTATAGGTCAATGTATAAACAATTATCAATTCGTTATCTTGAGTAATAGCTTTCTATGAATGTCACTCCGTCCTTCTTCCAGAACCCGGGCCAGTCACTGGGTTTAACGCGACGTATTCCGACACGTCGCCGCCAACACTTTTGTTTGTCTGGAACAGAATGCAGTGTGAAGACATGAATGGCATCTTCAGATATTACTTTTTGCGCGCATATGATATCACGCACTACATGAAAGGAGATCTTGGTATGCCTTTGGCAACAAATAGATCTCGAACAATTAACACAACCTCATTGATGTTGTCCCAGCTGAGGCCTCGCACAGATTATTTTGTGAGGTTTAATGTCGCCGGCAATGCAAGTGGACGGGTTTTGGAAATAACGGTAAAAACCCCGGATATCGGTGAGTGTAAACATCCTTCACATTACAGCTGCTGCTGCTACATATCTTGCAGGGAAGGATATTAACTCTTCCAGGGTCAGCTGATACAAAATACAGCATATTATTGAAGAAATACTTCCTTTTTTATGATAGTTCACAGGCTCAGAATCTCGTCAATAAGCCAGTTCACAGCTCCAACCTGAGCATGTGCAGTAAAAGGTCATTGCAGACCTTCTCTTGAAATGGATTCGCAACTTAAGCCCCTGTTCCACTATGCCGTTCTCGCTACGATTTGACAATTTTCTCAGATCGGGAAGGATCGGGTAAAATCTGAGCCTATCTGGACACAGTACGATGTTAGAACGCTCTAAGTACGTTGCAGTTACGACTAACACGTGCTTGCTACGCTCTTACTACGATGATCGGGAATGAGGCATTACGATCTCTGCCGCTGCAGCTACGCTTTAGAACAATGTAGCTATGCTGTCAGTGCGATGTTGCCGATGTTATCCGATCGATGTACGCTGTATCTACGCTCTGAACGATCTATACGATCTTATCACGCTGTCACCCCGTTCAGAGAGCTGAAAAGTGCCCGATGTGCCCCGATGTACCCCGATTCGACTGTCGATCTGCAGTCAGTCAACTTATTAGCATGCAGAACCGAAGAAATATACTGTGTACCTCGAAGAGTCTCCTCAACTCCCGGTTCTTTTGCAGCAATACATTGTTATAAACAAAGACGTGCTGATTTTTCCAAGGCTTTTTCTTGATGTCCTTGCTTTTATAGTCCGTCTTCCTCCAGTTGTAGATGATTTCACATTCTTCAAAATTCTGCTATGTCCTCTTCCTCCTCTTTAAGCATCACGTGCAGTCTCTCTATCTTCGCCTTTTGGGTGGCTGCTTTGCTGCTTTCTTCTCTTCTTTTTCTTCATCTCTTCTCCTTCAAAAATTTGAGCTCCTTCTTCTTCATGTTCTGCCCTGAAAGGTGCAGTGGCAATGCCATCCTCCTCCTCAACAGTTCTGCCTCTCGATCTCCTTGATCTTCTTCTGGCAGACATTTTTGTGTAAGTTTTCTTCCCGTTCTTGTGCCGATGTTTGTGCCGATGCGTTTACGCTGTCACTACGCTCTCCTCGCTGAGTTTACGCTGTCACTACGCTCTCCCCGCTTGCCGTACGATTGAATTTAGGTCAATTTTGATCGGGGAGATCGGGAAGAAATTTTGAACAGGTTCAAAATTTCTTCCCGATCTGAAAAAATGCCCGCTCCAACCCCGACCTCCACACGCTGCTGCTACGATGCTTCCGATCCCCGTACGCTCTTGCCGCTCTCTCCCGATCTGGAGAGATCGGGGTCCAAATCGTGATAGTGGAACGGGGGCTTTAGGTATTCAAAACCTAGATAGGGCTTCTTGACAACTGAGATGCACTGTAAATGAACCAGGTGTAGATTAGTATTTACAGGTGAATGTGCATTCTCTTCAGCAACATTAACAAAATCCATTCATCCAAGCAACGTAAATTACCACTTCCTGAAAGGCTGTTTTCAACTGCTCTTCTTGAAGACTATTCCATGTATTGCAAAGTTTGTGGCTGGAGAGGTCATCGCAGACTAGTACTTAATGTGAACTGGCTTATTGCAGATATCCTTGATTGACTTTTTGACGACGCGGTCGTCTCCATAAAGAATCCATCTAGCTGTTACCTTCTTAATGTCAATTCCTACTCAATTTATACAGAGTTCTTAATTTGAGTAGCACACCTTGACAAAACACGTAATACTATAAAATCATGATTGATTGGTTTCTTTCTTGAGAAAGAAAGGAAACTCTCCATAAAAGTATATATTGAAAAGAAATAGTACAGACTTTAGAGATAGCTGATTGTAATTTTTCATTAGTGTGTGTTCGTCTTGTTTTCCTTACCTTTATTGATATCATTCAAATACTAATACATGAGCCAACACATTCTGAGTATAGCATGAAAAGAAAATACATTACAATTGCAATGTGAAATAAAAATCATTGAGAGTTGTATTTTTCCCTCAGGGCTGCGAGCTGTGGGGGAAATGTAACTCTCGTGGGGATGTCAAGTTTCATATCGCACTCCTGAAACAGTTCCAAAAAGCCACTTCTGTATAATATGTCACAGCTTTTCACACATGCGCTAAAAAGATGACAGTAACAAGTTCTATAACCCCCCCCCCCCCCAAAAAAAAGGGGGGGCGTCAGATTGTTCATGTAAGGCATGATCATTAGATGTAAGGCATCTATAGCTTGGAGTGTTGTGTACATCCAGTTTTGGTGTGCATGTAATATTCACTATTACAAGGAAATACTATTGTTTCATAAAAGAAAGAAAATATCGATGTTTACAAGAACAACAATGCTTTTCTTCGTAATTGCAGTCATCACAACATCACAACTTTGGTGTGACGACAGGTCCCTATATCAACGAATATACAGCAACATCAACAACAAGTAATGTACATAAAGACTTCCAAAGCCTTTATCGGTCTGGAAAAAGATTTCGGTTTTCTTGAATAGAGGATAAATATATGTTGTTTTATGGTCAGAAACGCAAAATCTGCAGAGTGAGCGTTATCAATATTTTTTTTATTCCATTTTGTACTTGAGACCATCGACAGTCGATGCATAGATCAGTTTGATGCCAATATGATGTTTATTAATAATTGACAGCCCCTGGTAAACCAGTCATGGAAATAAGACATCTTCGTGAAAACTCTGAACACTCTACGGAGGTATTGGTGACGTGGGAATACCCAATGTCTAATCTTTGTGAACCAACATCCCACGAGATCTCCTACCAACTGCTTCAACGAGGCACCTGTGACGTGGAACAAAACCCATCTTGGACAGTGGCTGGGATTGTCAACGGATCAACGACTGAGTTCACCATCACTGGTCTGCTACGCAATGCGTACTACAACATCTCCGTCAGGGGAAGCAATTCAGGGGGATTTGGTCCCTCTGCGGCCGATGGCATGTTTACCGAAATCAAAGGTATGTTTGTGTTTTGTTTTTGTTTTGTTTTTTTTTGTCGGTCATCAACTACATCAAAGGGTTTGAACTTTACGTTTATGATGATGATATCCATAATGATTCTGACAATAAATACGTAATTAATTTGTTTACAAAGGATCATCCTGGGTCAGCGTTGCAGTCAGGCCTAATAATTGTAAAAAATGTATACTCAATATCAAAATCCATGGAGTTTTAAAATGAATACGTCTTACAACTTTAACTTGTAGGATTTTGCGCGAAAATTCCAGATGAGGAGGGAGCTTAGACGAGAAGCTGCATTGCTAGCTAGTTAACACGCAGTTGGGATTTTTAAAAAATGGAATATTACGCCCTCATCGAATGGAAAAACGGGGAAAACAATAACCATAAAGAGATCAAGAAGAAAAGGACCTGGGACGGTGAGGATTGGAATATTGGATCCCAAAATCACTTTCTCTATCCTTTGAACTTTGATAGTATCCTTTCTGGTATTTCCGTACAATATGGGAATTAGTGAATTGGCTCCGGCTCTTCCTCCGAACCTACCCCTTAACACTGCCAAACCTGCACTTTGTACCTGGTTTCTCCCCGGTTTGAAAAAAAAAAAATAGATAAAGATAATTTTTTTAAAAGGTTAAAAAAGTTAAAAAATAATAAATATGCAAATTAATTAATTAATTAAATCACACACAGACACTTCAACCGCGTAGAAATCAAAGCCAGGACTGAAAGATCCATGAGCTTGCACTCACATCAATTTTTTTCAAAACATTACAGATTATTACCATTAAATTGTTCTTAGCCTCAACCCCAACAGGTACAGGATGCATTATGTTTTAAGATCATCCGTCCGTCCGCCCCCTCCCCCCCCCCCATGTCCGCCCAAGATTTCGAAAGGCTGTTCACTCAGTTTTTTTTTTAATGCTATTTAGTCTTCATTTAGTAGACAGTGTTACCGAGTCTTTCCAAAAGCGACATTGGATCAATGGTCTCAAATAAGTTTGAGAGATTTTGTGTGTGTGTGTGTACAGATGGAAGTCTCGAACCTCTCCTATCAGTGAACAAGGCTAATAAACATTATCAAAAATATTAATTAAGGGCAATGAAATTGTTGGTATTTGATACAATGGGTTATTATTGCACGAGAAAGCGAAGTTAACTTCGCACTACAGTTGCATTGCTCAAGTTCTTAATCGCTTTAAAGTCGCACAAAAAGACCCAAAGGTCAAAGTAGTTCTCCTATAGGACATCAAAATGGCATTCACACTTTCTGAATTCCTTCCTTGTTAACGCAGTACCATGGTACTCGGTCCATATCACATTATAGCTTGAACGTTATTTACCAAGAAGGGAATTATTGGAGACAAAGATAAAGTAGGTCACATGAATTCCGTCTCGAAATCATATTATACTTCAAAAAGAAAAGAAGTATTTCTTTGCCTACTTTCTAACGTGCTCATACAGAGTTGCATTTTCGCTTCCAAAGTTATGAAAATCGATATTTATTATGTTGTTTGATTATGATATTTTCAAATCGCGATGATCCAGGTGATGGTGTGTATGTGTGTGTGTTCATTGCTCTAACTGCCAGTAACTGTCCACTCTTTAAGCCCTTTATCGTCAAAAAATGCAACGCGTAATGTTCTTTCGAATATACTCACTGTAGAGTTATAAAAGCTATAGACCGTATACGTATACAAACTGTATTATCAGGGAGGTGACCTCCTGGTATTTTTTATGTATTCTTCTTTTTCCGACACATGTTCCGCGGACAATTACTTCAAATGATGAGAGTGCTCTGCGACAAATAAATGCTCCAAGGCATTTGTTTGGAGACGAAACGTCAACTGACATTCGCTCCGCACTCAATAACTCCAGTAATAATTGCTCCGACATTAATATTCCCCGTTATTTGCCCCGCAAACAACTGCTCTACCGACTGTTGCTCCGCTGATACATACAGTTTTACTTCAACGAAATATTCTTCGAAGATATGACATCTGCTCCGATGACATATTTGTTCAATCCACAACTGATCCACTAGAATATTCTCCGAAAATAACGCATTAATTTGCTTTGGGGTACAACCTCTTCTTATTCTTTGATACATACATACATATACAAACATATATACATATGTAAATGTACATATATTTATAAAGACATGTGAGTTAATATTTCCCATGAAGTGAAAAGATAATATTTTTGCAGGGTTGAATGACTGCCTGAGATACATGAATTGACTCTTCGCTGTTTTCATTTCAGGCCCAAAAGAAAGAAAGTCGAATTGTCACGTGTGCGATAATGCAAACGATTTTCATACTTGACTGAGAATAGCTTCCAGATGTTTTGTTGCTGTTCTCACTCAAAGAAAATTAGTGAAGGAGTCTCGGTTCCCGTTTACACTGCACTTGAAACTAGGAAGGCACATGTGCCGCTTTTTTTTTAAAGGTCCTTCTCCCTCCACTCCCAAGGCAGGCAATTCGTATTCATTGTTAAGTGGTTAATGTTCTTTATTTTGAATATGTTGCTTCAAGAGACGTACAGACTTTTTTATCATTTTTTTTTTCTTGCTAATACCTAGTCCTTCTTTGTGGAGGTATTTGTGTGTGTGTTTGTTTTAATTTATTCGGAGGAAAAGGAATGATAAGCGAGAAGGGAAATCTGAGACTGGGAAAATGCTGGCTGAAACAGAAAAGCGAATCCAAGCTCTTGAAAACAATTCGAATGAGTGTGAAAGACAGTTTTGCCCCAAGCGACACTATTAATATACGGATAGTCAAGAGACCCGAGCTGGCCTGGTTTGGTCAAGTTGTTCGGCACGACAGTCTAGCAGCACTCTCGCAAAGACCGTGTTAAAGGGCACTGTAGAAGATGAACGCAGCCGTTGCCGACATTGAAAGAGTTGGTGGGATAGTCGGATAGTATGAAGGAATGGACAGCGCTGTGGGCATGCAGTTCCAGACCTCCTCACAAAAGCCTAGAACAGAGTCGGTTGGAGTAAGAAGCTTGAAGCTTCTTTGGTTAGAGACGGTCGTCCTCTGTTTCCTCGCGCTTCCCCAACGATCGTAGAGGTCGAGTGATAAGTACGTCATTATCATCGCTAATTGAATCATTTCGTCCTTTGCCGAACATTAAGAACCACTGTCACCGTCATCATAAAAGCTAAACACCGCAGTATTGACAAGTCACCTAGTGGTTGCGAAGCAAACAGTATTCGTCCAGGATGGGTCTAGTTTCTGTAGTTTGTATTATAATCACCCTCTGATATTCTGATAGAAGCAGTTGTAAAAAAAAAAAAAAAAAAAAAAAATAAGAAGAAAGTAATCTCTACATTTTGTCGGAGAAGATATTTACTGTGTTTGTTGGGGCAATTGTATATATTCAGAACAATTATCGACGGATCGCATGTGTCACATCTTTCGATCAAAATGTGAAAACCTTCGGAGCTTATCAAATATCGTATATCGCGATCAGCTGTCGAAAGAACAAATTCGGTGGAGCAACTGCCTGCAGAGCACTTGTCGGAGGATTGAATACAGGTAGAGCAAAATGTAAGCCACCGTTATCAGGAAAGCTAGATGTTGTGGTCAGAGCAATTGTCATTAAGTGTAGCAAAATACATGTAGTCGTTGCATATGTCTCGGAGCGCATGTACTGGAGCAAATTTTGTCGCAGTTTTCGGAGGAATTGTCGACGGAGAGTAATACACGTATCATGGTAACCTTTCCACACACAGGCTCCCCGTTGGTGGAACACATCTCGTACAAATCTAACAGCAACTCCTTAAAATTCAAGTGGAAGAAACCTTCCTGCGAACTTTTGATAGAGGACACGGTCGATTACACGTTTCAACTGAATGGGACGGAGATACACGTTGCAAGTAATAGTTCTTGGAATAGTTATCACTTTACGGACCTTTCACCCTGCACTACGTACAAGTTTAGAATGGCAACTTCGTGGAATGAAAGTATGTCCGAGTGGACGAGTGTGTCAGCAAGGACTGCCCAAGAAAGTGAGTTGCTCTTTCGTGGCGAGATATTCTATTTTAATTGTTTCTTGGTCTTCATTTTTCATCGTATTGCAATATCAGAACCTTTAACAACATAAAATTAGCTCGAATCGAATTCCTGCTGTTATAGTATATGTTTTTTGTTTTTTGTTTTTTGTTTTTTTTTTTTGTTTGTTTTGGTTTATAATCGTTTCTGGTCCTTTAACAACCTGACATGTATCCTATATATGTGATTCGTGCCATAAGGCTGTCTCTAATTAGAGAAATCACTCCTGGTTTTTTTTTTTTTTCTATGTGTGTGTGTGTGTTTCATGTTTTAGATATATCACTTATTCATAAGCTTGTTCGCCTGTTTTATGTCCTTCGTTTCTCTCCTTGTAAGTTTTGTTACACGATTTAAGTCTCATACACTCAGCCGAGTATTTGGAACTTTGGTGATATGACGAGGTAATAGAATTTTGACTTTCATATTAAAATGGAAATTTTGGTATCTTATCTACACTTCACAAGTGCGGCTTGTAATGTGAAAGTAGCATTTTTTTATAATTTTTTTTTTATTCAATTCAATTCAATTCAATTCAATAGTGTATTTATTTCCATCATCAAAAAGAAAAGAAAAAGTTGACATAATCCAAAGTGATACAATTTTTTTCATTTTCTTACACTCGTCTGATAAAGTTTTTTTTTTCAAATACAATATAAAATATATGCACGAATGATATCATAAAAATGAAACAATGCATTTGCCATGGCAACAAAAATAGTAAATAATCACAATGATGGAAAACAGTGTTCAACTAAAAAAGCCAAGCTTGTAAGACGTGGAACACTGGAACAAAACAACAACAGCACCAATTTGTTGTACCAATAAAACATATTCATTTATACCAATAAAGCATATTCATTCATTAATAAAATGGTTTGTAAGATAGCTTTACTTTGTAGGTGATTCTGAAAACGATATTAAATTTTTCTAAAGACTGTCGCTTGTTTGTTTGTTTTGGAGGGATGCATAATTATTTGTTATGTCAATAGAAATCCTATAGAGCTTGGTAAGCTTAATACATAAAACTTGATGACATGTCAAATCTTATGGCAGCGTAGGGCTACATCTTTGACCTTCCATAGATAAAGGGAGTCTGCGTCTGGGATCATAATAACATAAATAGATGGGGGAGCAATGAGTTTATTATCCCTCCTCTAAAGCTCTTCCGTCATAGTAAGTATTTATTACCGTTGAGTAACAATTTTCTTCAATCGATTTATCCAATAGTACTCATGAGCAAACCTACAGGTTATAAATACTTTAACTGGCTGTTCTCTGACGAATTTTCAAGGAACATATACACGATAGGTAATTTTCTTTGATATTGAAGAACATCGAACACGTCAATTAAACCTCGGGGAAGTTATGAGTTTTTGGTGGCGAGGGTTTAGCGATGTCATGTAACCCAAAGCATGAGCCCTGCATTGTAAACAATGCATGATGAATTGAGAATTTGAAGAATGGACGTTTTGAGAAAAGACGGAGAAAAAACAGAAAATGTTTGACACTAGTTGCGATAATTCGACAAAATCATCTAGGTTAATGACATGACAAGAGTTTTTTTTTTTTTTTTATAAAAGTTCCGATGACCGTATGCCAACTACATTATGTTAAAAGCACTTAACGTTGATACTTTTATATTGTTGCTTTTCAACAACACTAGCATTTCACTCTGGGCTGTGCCTTTATTAACAAGTTCTTCCTTGTCTAGAGAGGATCTGTTTACTATGCAGTATGTATTATACATTACAGCTACATGTCTTGCAGGAAAGGATAATAACTCTTCCGGGATGAGCTGATACAAAATACAGTATATTTTTAAGAAATACTTCCTTTTTTATGATGGTTCACACGCTCAGAATCTCATTAATTGAGCCAGTTCACAGTTCCCATCTCAGCATGTGCAGTTAAAGGTCATTGCGGACCTTCTCTTAAAATTGATTCTCGCAACTGAGGTATTCGAAACCTAGATAGGGCTTCATGACAACTGAGTTATGAATGAACCAGGTGCAGATTTTTATTTACAGGTGAATGTGCATTCTTTTCAACAACATTAACAAAAGCCATTCATCCAAGCAATGTAAATTACCACTTCCAGCAAGTCCGTTTTCAACTGCTCTTCTTGAAGACTATTCCATGTATTGCAAAGTCAGTTGTTGGAGAGGTCATTGCAGACTAGTGCTTAATGTGAACTGGCTTATTGCAGATATCCTTGCTTGACTGCTCAATTTTATACAGAGTTCTTAATTTGAGTAGCACACCTAGACAAAACACGTAATACTATAAAATCATGATTGATTGGTTTCTTTCTTCAGAAAGGAACTCCCCATAAAAGTGTATAGATATTGAAATGAAATGGTATAGAGAGATAACAGATTGTCCATGTATATTTATATGTGTTCGCTTTATTTTCCTTCTCTTTAGTGATTTGATTTAAATCATAATACGTGAGTCAACACATTCTGAGTATAGCATGAAAAGAAAGTACAATACAAATACAATTTAGAAGAAAAAATGATTTAATTTGCATTATAGATTGCAATAATATCTCACTGCAACATCACAATAATAGTAAATTAGTTATAATCAATCTAAGTAGTCAATACTAACGACAAAACATTGAAAATATTTATGCAATCCTATTCCCCTTAAATATGTTCAATCATTTAAATCATATTCCAGAAAATATACATGCAAAAATACATTTTGGTGTGAGTTTCTTCAATCTGTCTCCCTCCACAAATTAAATTTGTAGAGGGAGACAAATTGAAGAAAGTCACACCTGAACCTTAACCCCTCTGAATAATTTCTTTCTTTCATTTAAACATGCCTTGTCCGCCTTACACGACTTAAAATGAAATGTCGAAATTTGGTTCCTTTTTTTCCGACATGTTTCTTAATTTACAGATCAGCAATTGCAATCTTATCAAATTCAATTTGCGGAGGGAGACATGTGTTGAGTTGCTTAACAGATAGGACCGACTGGTCCTCTCATTCAAAGTAGCTCTAACGCGAGGAATCCTTATAACTTTATCCAAAAGGTATGCATAACTTTCAGTTAGGATTTCAATGAAATTACCATTCTATTTGCGCATCTTTACTCCATGCTTCAAAGTGAACTTACACACTACGGCATGTCACGAAGAATTGTTGGATTTTCCAAGTGAAGTCTTATGGTTCAATTTGTTTGTTTGTTGGTGTGTATTGTCCATTACTGTAGGGCCATCAAAATTAAGATGAACTATCCTTCTTGACATTGTTATAAACATTGTGCTGATTTCTTCTCAGCACCATCTCCAGTGACAAATTTGAAGGCTACTGGAAATGTCTTAACATGGAACAAACCACCGAATGCCTGCCAGGTAGAGTACCGAGTGCAGTACAGTCTGTACCAGAGGACAGTCTGTCTCGAACCAGAGAGTAACTCTGGTCATCGAGTAGTGACCACCAATCAGACAACATACAACCTGACCGACCTTTTGCCATTCTCGAGATACAATGTCTCGGTTGTTGCAGTCAACGCTTTGAATGAAAGCAGCCATCCCACCAGCATTTCTCTGGAAAACAATGCCACTGTTCGTGAGTGCATTCTTTCAGGTTTATTGTCAATTATTATTGTTTATTGTCAAGTTTCATACTTCAAAGGAAAATGCTTAAAGTAAAGAGGATATTTTCTCTGCTCTGTTTGTTTGATTTTTACATTTTATAAATCATTTTCATATTTAGGTCTATCATTTTGCTTTTTCACATTTATCATGAACGTTGGGGCTCTCTACAAGAAGAAGTTACTATTGGCTGTTTTCATTTTTTTCCATTTGAAACCGGCTGAATAAGATCTTTGCAGAGTATTCTTTCACATCTGATTTTATATTTATATTAGTTATTCACTTTCTTTAATGGTAATAAGTGGAAGTACAGGATCAGGTGCCGGCCATTAAATCATTTATTAGAAAATGAAGATATGTACCGTGGCACATGCACCTGGATAAAATAAATGAATAAATAGATAAATAAATAAATAAGTATGTTCTCTGGGTCAATGTATGATAAAAAATTATATTTCGGCATATTCTGATTTAGGTTTCTATGAATGTCAACCCGTCTTTCTTCCAGAACCTTGGCTAGTCACGGGTTTTAACACGACTTATGTCGACACGTCGCCGCCTACACTTTTGTTTGTTTGGAACAGAATACAGTGTCAAGACATCAATGGTATCTTCAAATATTACCTTTTGCGTGCATATGATATCACGCACTACACGAAAAGATGGTTTGGTATACCTTTGGCCAAAAACCGATCTTTTACAAATGACTCAACCTCACAGATGTTGCCCCAGCTGAGGCCTTGCACGAATTATTTTGTCAGGTTTAATGTCGTCGGCAATGAAAGTGAACGGGCTTTGGAAATAACGGCAAAAACCCCGGATATCGGTGAGTGGTTGAGATTAGCAAAGCAGAGTTGACATTCATAACTTGATCTCCTCATTAACGCTCTTGTAATGACACACTCTTGGAAATTGGAACTGTAAGCCACGGTTTATATAATGATCTGGTCGGTGATTGGTCATAATGTGATCACGTGACTTGGGCAACGAAGATCGAAATCGTTTACGTTGCAAGCAGAAATGTCACGTCAGGTAATATAATTTCACAGAATTTGACTGGCTGTCGACGTGGCTGGAATGGAAATTATGTGTGTTTGTGTAGACCACTAAACAACAAATATTGCCTTGTCATGGTTGAATTATGATACATGTACTTTACAGTATCCTGAGAATCGTATTTGCCCCTATACAGACATTTTTTTCTAAGCGCTGCGGGCCTCTAGTAAGCTTCCTGAGGGCAAAAAAGGGCGATCGCTTCATTTGATAGTACAAAGCTGAATGTCCCATTTGGCACACCGTCATGTTCCTTGAAGCATTAGGATTTTTTTTTTCATCCAAAGAAACAATCTGTATAGATATGCAAATAATCCTCAATTTGCATAGTCTAAATTAATTTGCATGTAATGAACAAACCCTTAAATCTCATCCCAGACAAGTGTATGTAACTTGGTAGAAACGTTATATGAAACACAATGAGAAAAGAATTTGAATAAGTGAAACCATCATTACCACCTAAGTTACATGATAAAAAAAAAATAAAGTAAAAACATTTTTCTTACAATCTAAGAACTGCATTTTATGATAAAAACTACCATCCTAGTATGGATGTCCCTTGAGTCAAAAGGAAATGGTTTCTAGCAATAATCCTATCCCTTATGCAAATACTACCTATAATTAGCATGTTGTGCATATCAATATCTATAAAATTATACCAATGTTTCTGGTGGGCAAAATGTGAACAATTTCTTTGAATAAATTTCAAGACAGGAAGTGATGGAGAATTTTAACCAAATAACCTCATTTGCTGTGTTCATGTGATCATCAAATTGTGCTCAGATTATCCAAATAAGTACTGTCAAAAAGTGAAATCTCATAACATTATTGGAATCCATGTCATCCAAAAAAAATGGCTGAATAAAATGATTAATATTTCTTTCCTAAGACTTCATCTTACTGAATTGCCTTTTGATTTTTATGCAAAGAATCGTTGAAAATACGAATTTCTTTGATTTTTTTTACATTTCCTATAATTGTGAGGGACAGTGACGTACCGTGGGTCAAGACATGGGGGGGGGGGGCACCTAGTGGAAAAATTAATTTTGAGGGTGTGTATGCTAGTGCGTGCGTGTGTAATGTGTATATGTGTGTGCGCGTGTGTCCGTGCGCTGTCAGTCTGCAAACTTAATGGGACTACAATACATAACGGAATGTCATACATTCAACAACGCAGTCATTGAGCAACATTGTAAGTTTTCCTTACATGGATTATGGAATGACGGTGTGAAACGACAAGCACTGTCAGCAACATCAAGAGAATTGCATAACAATAAAATGCAAGCGAGCGGAGCGAGCGAGCTTTAAAATTTTGACATTTTACAGTCCCAAAACTGCCGTTTGTAGCATGATATTATTTTCGCTTTAGAAATTAAGGGGGCGCACCGGGCGCAACTGCTGGCAATTACTGACAGTAACATTAGGAGAATGCCATAGCGATTATGCGAGCGAGCGAACTTCAAAATGTTGACATATTTCAGTCCAAAAACTGACATGCAGGTATGAGAAATTCGCAGGGATCTTTTACTATTTCTGTTACCACTGGAAGAAATTTAATAGGGCAGTGTTACATTTCTCCCCGCGGCACATGTAAATCCTACTTTGGTCATGATGGTTATCCAATTTCTCTCCAGATTGTCCTATTTTCCCCGCTTGATGTCCCATTTCCCCCAAACTTGCTGGTTAAACAAATCATTAATTACACGAAAATGTTTATATATTTTTTTC
This sequence comes from Diadema setosum, assembly GCF_964275005.1. Classification (NCBI taxonomy): domain Eukaryota; kingdom Metazoa; phylum Echinodermata; class Echinoidea; order Diadematoida; family Diadematidae; genus Diadema; species Diadema setosum. Next base: position 33,276,407 of record NC_092697.1, on the reverse strand, counting down.
GCTTTGGAAATTAAGGGGTGGCGCACCAGGAGCAACTGCTGGACATTACTGACAGTAACATAGGGAAAATGGCATAACGAATAAATGCGAGCGAATGAAGCGAGCGAGCTTGAAAATTTTTGACATTTTAGAGTACAAAAACTGGGGTTTGTAGCTATATTTTTTCGCTATGGAAATTTAGGGGGGCTCATCGGGAGCAAATGCTGGCAATTACTGGCAGTAACATCATTAGAATGGCATAACAATTAAATGCGAGTGAGCACGAAAATTTTGACATTATTTTTACAGTCTAAAAACTGCCGTTTGTAGCTATACTTATAAGCTTTGGAAATTAAGGTGGTGGGGCGCACCGGGCGCAACTGCTGGCAATTACTGGCAGCAACATCAGGAGAATGGCATAGTGATTAAATGCAAGCGAGCAAAGCGAGCGAGATTCAATTTTTTTTTTTTTTAATTTTACAGTCCAAAAACTGCCGTTTGTAACTATATTTTTTTCGCTTTGGAAATTGAGGGGGGCGCACCAGGAGCAACTGCTGGACATTACTGGCAGTTACATAAGGAGAATGGCATAACAAATAAATAATGCGAGCGAGTGAAGCGAGCGAGCTTGAAATTTTTTGACATTTTAGAGTACAAAAACTGGGGTTTGTAGCTATATTTTTTCGCTATGGAAATTTAGGGGGGCTCACCGGGAGCAAATGCTGGCAATTACTGGCAGTAACATCATTAGAATGGCATAACAATTAAATGCGAGTGAGCATGAAAATTTTGACATTATTTTTACAGTCTAAAAACTGCCGTTTGTAGCTATACCTTTAAGCTTTGGAAATTAAGGTGGTGGGGCGCACCGGGCGCAACTGCTGGCAATTACTGGCAGCAACATCAGGAGAATGGCATAGTGATTAAATGCAAGCGAGCAAAGCGAGCGAGATTCAATTTCTTTTTTTTTTTATTTTACAGTCCAAAAACTGCCGTTTGTAACTATATTTTTTTCGCTTTGGAAATTGAGGGGGGCGCACCAGGAGCAACTGCTGGACATTACTGGCAGTTACATAAGGAGAATGGCATAACAAATAAATAATGCGAGCGAATGAAGCGAGCGAGCTTGAAAAAATTTTGACATTTTAGAGTCCAAAAACTGGGATTAGTAGCTATATTTTTTCGCTTTGGAAATTAATGCGGGCGCACCGGGCGCAACTGCTGGCAATTACTGGCAGTAACATCATTAGAATGGCATAGCGATTAAATGCGAGCGAGCGGAGCGAGCGGGCGAGCATGAAAATGTTGACATTTTACAGTCTAAAAACTGCCGTTTGTAACTATACTTTTTAGCTTTGGAAATTAAGGGGGTGGGGCGCACCGGGCGCAACTGCTGGCAATTACTGGCAGCAACATCAGGAGAATGGCATAGTGTGCCCCGGTGCGCCCCCCCCCCCCCCGATCCGCCACTGGTAATCAAGGATGTCGGTTTATGTTCACGATTGGGGGAGGTATGACCATCGAGGGGGCGTCGAAGTGACCGAGCAGCTGAAGGATGTCCAAAATCTGCACTTTAGTGCATCCCCTAATTGTTTGTGTTTGTGTGTGTGTACTGTGTGTGTTTTATATACATGGGAAAGTTAGGAAACAGCCTGGGTCAAGTCTTATTATTGCCAATGCAAGGCATTTTAATATAGACTAGTATGTAAAGCAACACTGCAAAATCAATGATCTAGCTTTGATACACTGCGCACATCCTCCTTATATTCAGAATGCCAACCAGGAATCACGCTGAATCACTATCTTTTGTCGGCTCCGGGCTTTTTGAACAATGTTTCACACTTATATACCTCTTTAATTATGGTTAAATCATGGACCCTAGGTAGGGTCCATGGTGAAATAAATCTTAGAAAAATATCTTATTTCTTTATCACCCTTTCATGTCGATTTCAAAAGCAGTTTACTAACCCTTGAATTACCATTTTGGTAAGTTGTTTGTTTTTTTTTTTTTAACCAGCGGATTGGGGGGCACGTGCCCCCCCCCCATGCCCCCCCCCCCCGTATTTACGCCACTGGTTAGGGATTCGACTAAGGGGAAGTTATATACCCCCTTCCCCCCCCCCCCTCAAAAAAATTAATAAAAAATCAGTACATGTATCTATAGTCCCGCTGATGGGCATAAAAGCAGAATAAATCTACTAAAAACACGAGTCTAAAAATTGATAGTTGATGATAATGTTCCCAGTGTTGGTGGTCATTGATCTTCAAACAGGTACGCGTGCTGGTCATAGAGACACTCTAATTTAGTGGTGCCAGGTAGAGGTCAAAATGTCAGAGGCAGAATGTCGAATTTGAAATTTCTGTGGTAAAAAAAAAAGAAAGAGGCAGATAATTTAGAGCTAGAAATGTCACAGACTGAAATTACAAATGAAATCACTTATTTCATACTCACTTGATTTTCGACATTTATGGTTATTCTCGACATAAAAAGTTGATTCAGAAATGTCGACTACAATCGGTCCGGGAATAATATGCTCAATTATGCAATGTGAAATAAACTATGTAGGCGTAGGAGGAGGGTTGGTAGGATGCTTAGGGCTCTAGTCTCCCCCCCCCCCCCCTCCTCCCCCATGGGAAATGGTGATACATGACATTGTATTTGAGCAACTGGCAAGTAATATTGTAAGGAGTAAAAAAATTCCTTATATACTCAATGGTAAGTGCACTGCTAAGTGCTTGCCGGAATATCAGATTTCTTTCCTTTCAATGTGTTATTATTACTGATTACGCCCTCTCGAAAAAAGAAAATAAATGGAATAAAATGAATGAAAATATAAATTGGAAAGTTGATTATCGGACAAAATGTTAAATCTTCCCCTCTCAATCGATTTTTTTCCCTCTCGATAAGTAGGGAAGGTCAAAGAATTCACTGACATATATAGTCATTGCATTTAATTATGGGTCGCATGAAAATTATTTTTGATGCACACCTATATTACCTCTGACATTCTTACTTCATACATTTTTACCTGTGAATAACTTCGTTCACGATCGTTTGATACAGATTTTGTTTTTTTTTTTATTCAAGGTTGTTCCTCCTTGTCGCCTGAGCTCAGAAATTTAACAAGGATATTCATAATTATATATATTCAATCACTGCATTTCTCATGTTTTTTACAGGTTTCTGCCATATCTAAAGTCGGCATTGCAGAGGGAAGTGAGTGTGAGTAAAAACATATCGCGGAAACATTTTAACCAGTGTTTTACAGTCCCATGCTTTACTGAATATCCAGCCGAGCAATGTCAATGCCTGTATCAAGCTGTTTTCAATTCCGATTTCAAAGTTTATTTAATTTTTCGACAAAACATAGACATTTTACTTTCTTTGATACCAGAGAATAAGGCAAACAGAACATTGTAGAACGAAAAGACTATACCATAATTGGGGAAACTTAATGATAATTATACATTGTGATAAAACAAACGTTGTCGAAGTAAAGTATAACATAATCAAGGTGATCGGTTTGAAAGTGCTGTTGAAATGTAGAGAAAAGCGTTCGCTGTCAGAATAGATGGAAGTTCAAGATTGCGATTCGTTTAATTTCTTCCAATTGAAATGCGGTCGTCCTTTTTTATCTCTCTCTCTCTCTCTCTCTCTCTTCCTCTTGTCTAGCGATACACGTGTATTAGAATGCGCAAGTCAAGTTTGAAATCATCCTGATTTCCTTCAAGTGCTATGTTCAAAACGGAAATCTGAGTTTGTTGTCACGATGTCTTCGCCATTATTGTAACAAAAGTAATTCTCGTCGGGTGGAATGGTAGTATATTGGGTACTGCATTCTGCAGGCGAGCTGATGATAGTAATTCGACTGTACGTGTGTACATGACATTTGGTGTGACGCACCGGGAATTTGTAGCAGTCAAAAAACAGAAGAGTGAGACATTCCAAAGTCGTAAAGTGATTTGTTTTGAAATAATTATATATACACGTGTTTATCATGGACATATGCATGGTGTGGTTTAGATATGGAAATATAATTGATCGATGTAGTACTGTTTTTTGCGAGGGGGTTGAAAAATGAACAACAAAAAAAAAAGTTGTGAAAAGTGTTACATCCATAAAGAATGTGAGTTTACTATGAAGGTGACAATAAACTATGTTGCAATGCAGGATCCTGTATGGCATAATTTGTTATTGTTCAACTGACTAAAATTTGACGTCATGTAATAATGGAACTTACATTTGACTTTGATATAGTATGTATGTACTGTGTGTTTGTCTATGATCAACTTTGTTTAATGTTGATCATAATGTATTTACACACATGAACAAGAGGTTTCTAGGAGGTAGGTCTACTGGTTGTGTCTGTATTGTGTCTATTCGTCCGTATTTACAACAATCCTGTGAAGGGAAAACCGTTTGCAGTTCGAACTAGTTGAAGAATATTCGATATTTTGATAGTGTAAGTGTATTTATCTGTTACTCTACTTTTCCGCTGGCTTCCACACTTTTTTGCGGTGCTTCAATTTATCTTTTCATTGATGTTCTGAACCAGAGGGGTCAACACTACAAGTTCTGCCTTATTAGTGGGTCCCTCCATTTTTTGCACTTTGCACAATGTTATACTTTATACTTCGACCTCTTCTTTTTTTATCACAATGTATAATTATTATATGCTTCCTCAATTGTAGTATAGTCTTTTTGTTCCACAATGTTTTGTTTACCTTATTCTCTGTTGTCAAAGGAATTGAAATGTATACGTTTTGTCGAAAAATTATGCAAACTTTGAATTGAAATTGAAAGACAGAAATTTTGCAATAAGGCTTGAAATAAAAGGAGACATCGGTATTTTTCTAAATAAACCATTATTGTCCACGGTTTAGTCTTCAAACATTTTATACCTATTGTTCACATGTTGCATATTTAAAAATACTTAACATTGATTGTATACTGAATGAAGTTTTTCACATTAGATGTTTCTATCCCTAACTCATATTTTAGAAATTTTTGAAGAACTAAAAGTGGGTTTTTGTTTCATCCGCAATCGGTGAACAATGCCTTTAAGTCTTCATGGTCTTGGAAACATTTTACTGTAGAAATTATCATTTCGTCGTTATTGCGTCGCAAACTCATTGCATATCCTTTATTAGAGAAAGATCGGTGATTCCATTATTAAAATCATAAATCTTACATATTACATTTAGATACATTATTCGCCGAAATTTATTCTGAAGTGTGTAGCCAATTTGAGGATCAGTTACAGATTGAGCGATTTAGAAGCTTTTGATAATAACTATTGACAATGTTGTGTGACGAAAATTTACAAACGTATTGAAAGCTAGTGTTCTACCTTGTAGGAAATACAATGACTGATTAAGTGGTAGAATAACAAAGTTTTTGAACGGATATACCCCATCAAACCAGATGAGTGTGGTATGTTGGACTTGATTTATTAATGTATGCTAATTATGTAGAGCAAAGAGTTACGCAGAAAAGTAGACACTCTTTTTCAAGAGTCTTGATTTTAAAAATGGATAAGCCATGTATTTCTGTCTTTCCCTTGACAATTAATCTGTGGTTCAGGTATTTGATATCTGCATAACTCTAAAATGCGTAAATCTATATTTCTGTACGGTAATGTTACCTTCCGTATTGTCAGATTCTGTAAAAACAATGTTACCACAGAGGGTTGTTGAAAATCATTCTATCAAAAATCAAATGACAACAGATATCATATGCAAACTACACTTCTCCCAATGTCCTAGAATGTCATTTGAGCTCTAGTTAAACGTGTCTTGATAATATTGATGCTTGGTGCAGGGTTCCCAATGCAAAACACTTTCACCTTATGTACAGGTACAGCACTATATGCGGTGCTGAATGAAAAAAAAAAATTGTGCCGCGTGCAGTGAAGGATGCTTGTAAAGGAGTGTAGGCAGCCCAAATCAACGTGGTCGATTGCACCGCCATTTGCAATGGCTCCTCAATTAAACGAAAACCGTGGTCCTTGTTTTGATACATTACACGATATAAACGCCTTGCTGGATAACTCAATTGGATCCCTTCTGTAGTACATCTTTATCGGTATAATTTACACTCTAATGAAATTCGTATTAACGATATATTACTTTGTTCTATTTTCAATAAGTATTTTTATTATATACACAATGATACATAGAGGTACATTTCTTTTTCTGTAGTTGCAATGACATATAAATTCCGGCAATTCATTAAAACATCTTTTTTAAAAAGGTTAAAAAAAAAGTCAAGAACTGTTTGATAGATAAAAAATGCAAAAATACAAAATAAGGATTATGCGCACTGTGAGAAGTACAGATGTTAGGTACCATACTTCAAGTATTAGTTTCAATCGACATCACAATTTCGTGTTGTTGGACAGGAGAAAACACTCAACATATGTGTGGCGGTTATTTTCCTCGTCTTTCATGTTTCTGTAAGTGAGAAAATTGACATTGATAGATCAGAAATAAAATATGTATGATTTCTATCTGTTTGCAATAGCGTTTGGCGTTTCATTCGTTTCATTTGACGTTCACTCTTACAAATGCCTTGTTTGGTATCATTAAAGTTATGATGAGCCTAAGGGTATTTTTCATTAAGTAAATAAGCACAACATCCACAATGTACGTATTGAAATAAAAACACAATAACCGTAAAAAGCTTGTAGGGTATATAAAACTGAAATATATACACTGTTGGTCATAAAAGTAAAAAAAAAAAAAATTCTCAAATTTTAACAGCATATCTATCACAATGTGTTTGGAAAATAATACGTTTGATGTATGTCAATCACTTAACTTTGTTATCATGCCGCTTAAACACTTTCACAGCGATTTTTAACAAGTGTATGTCTAAATTATCATGAACTACGGGCATGAAAAAAAAATGATAACATTACAAAAGAAACCTTATCAACAGAATATTTGTTTCAATTCAATTCATCATTCAATTTTCCACATGACTTTTTTTTGTGTGATTCCATTGACAAGTTCACATCAAATTTAAGTCATTATTCTTAAGATTTCACTGATATCGGGTATGTCCACCCCGGGTTTCCACCCCCAGCTCGAATCAGAGCGCGTAGGCGTTGTGGCAGGCTGTCCACCAGGTTGTTGATGACGTCGACAGGTATGGCTTCCCACTCTTCCCTCAACGCAGCTGCCAACTCCTGTAGATTTTGAGGAATGACTTCTTTGCCGTTTATGGCTCGGCCTAGGGCATCCCATGCATGTTCTGTGGGGTCATATCTGGCGAACAAGCTGGCCATGGCAACTGCTCAACCCCTTCTACCTCTAGGAATTCTCTAACTACAGCTGTCCTGTGCGGTCTACCGTTATCATCCTGCAGTCGGAAATTAAACCCATACACATGTCTTGCATATGGAAGGCAGTGGAACTCCAATATCTCCCTGTAGACAGTGGCGTTCACTAGATAAGTAAACGCCACTAGTGGTGCCATCCGGCACCACTAGTGGCGTTTTTCCTCCGTAATGGATTCCGGCCCAGACCATCACTGGGCCTCCTCCACCTTCGGTTGTGTCGTGGACACAGTCATCCCGAAGGTTTCCCCAGCTAACCGACGAACTCCCTGTCTTCCATCTCTACGGTCAAGGATGAACCGGCTCTCGTCAAAGAAGATAACGTGTTGCCAATGTCCCAGTTGAAGCGTCCTGTGCTGCCTTGCCCAAAGGAGACGAGCTACCCCGTGGCGAACCGTCAGGCGTGGACACCTAACCAATCATCGTGCTCGGTAGCCATGTTGTATCAATCTGAGATTGACTGTTCATCTTGAGACGTTGATTCCATGATGTCTCCTCCACAAGCATTGAAGACGACTCGCGGGTAACTTCCGGTTTCTGCGGCTAAGATTCAACAGTTGGCGGTCATCTCTACTTGCTGTTAGTCTGGGAAGTCCTTGTGATTTCCGCGGCCGCACATTTCCTTTCTTGCGATGACGCTTAAGGATTTTAGAGACTGCACCCTGTGAAACCCCTAGGATTTCTCCTATACGAGTCTGCTTGTAGCCCTCCTGCCTAAGCGCTATCACTCTCGCGCGCATTGCCGTCAGCATTGGACTAGGCATAGTCTAGGGGATATCTGTACCGATTTTTAATGCAAACAGTACAGGGAACTTGGAAAAAAATCAACTTTTTTTTCACACGGTGCAAAATCAGCAAAAAGGGTGATATTTCAACTGTTCAGGGCTTTATAGTCTGCACAAGGTAACATTGTTACCTAATAACACATTCCGCATGTTCAAATATCACCTGAATAATGGGGTAACATTACGTAATCAATAACATACAAGCTTGCCTACAGACAGCCTTTTAAATACACACAAAACGGTCGACTTTTATTCAATACAAAATTATTCCACCTTTTTGACCAACATTTTATATATATATATATATATATATATACATTCATATACATGTATTCTCATCGTGTTCTTTTTCAATTCCACTTTAAAGTTCACTACGAAATTGTTGATACTGCAATGCATCATGAAATCTTCGGGCAACACGGGAGATTTAATTTCTTACAAGTACAATGACGTTGAAACCGACATGAGGCGATGTTACGTAATAGATCTTTTAATGATGGTAATGGTATTCGAGACTTGCGCAGCATCTCCTTCAGATTTTCTTCATCTCGATGAGATTTCAAAAGTTTTTCCTGTCTGCGGCAATTCCGTTAAAATTACTACTGTTCACACCGGAAAGGAAGAAGCTGCCGATATTATCTACACCTGAAACAAAAGAAGGTACTGCTCGAAATACTCTTCACATCTCCGGACATATCGTCTTTACAGTCAACAGCGTCAAGTTTCTTCCTCGTGTTTCCATTTCCACATCCTGTCCATGAAACCATCGTATGGCGATTAGTCACGTGGTATCGGTGGTAAATAGGCACCAAAAGGAAGAGAACACCAGAAAGGGCGTAGACACAGATGCACACATAGAGAGCGATTCCATACGATCCTGTCCTATCCATGCTTTCACCTATACAAAGAGAAAACAGGTCAAAATTTGTTACATATAATAAAGTGCAATTCATCATGTTCGAGTTGATTGAAGTACAAAATATTTTGTTGTTTTTTATACAAATTTACATGAAAAGAGTAACAGAAGTTCCATCAAAGTCGGATACAAAATAAGAAGGTAATGCAATTAATCTCAAAGTTTCACTTTTTTGCGGAAATAGTCATATAAGTAGCAGCTATAACATTATGGGAGATGAATGATTGAAGTCCCACACATTTTACTGAATTTCAACTAACATTTTGGGAAAATTTAATGTTTCTCAACCAAGTCGATGATTACTGATATAGAACTTAAGTCAGGTAAATTCACCATCACGGGGCATGATATTATCAGTGTGTGTTTTTTCATAGAATGTCATTATTTATTATGTTGTCATTTTATTGAATTACATTGATAAGTACTCTCAAGGGATGAATTTCTTCATTCACTCAAACTTGCTAAATTCATTCTCATTTTTATATAAAAATAAAACCATGATACTGCATTTCTTAATTACAGGCCAAAATCCATTTTTCCCAAGATATATAAAAATCCTCCAAAAAAAAATCCTGTACGGGTCTTATTGTCCTAATAAACAATTACCTATCTATGTCAAATCAATGCATTTTTTAAACAATTAATTAGACAGTTCTAAGTCTGTATCATACGTGAGGTCTTTTCGAAAAGATTGCATGCAGTAGGGGTTTTCATGGATGTATTAAAAGCGTTCTACACAAGTGACCATAACATAACTATGAATACATAAATAAAGATTGTACATTGTCTTTAAGAGGATGAAAACTATTTTGGTTTATAAACTACCTACATATAAGAGCCAACAATATGTTAGCTTTCCATCCCATAGCTCATATGTGGTGTACCACAAAGCTAATTTAGTGTCCATTATTGGTTATCATAATATGCCTTCCTAATATTTGCCCACGATAAAAGTGATTTTATTTCTTTATTTCAAAATCTATAAACTCTTATTGCTTAACTAGAAAGGTGTGCTACTTTTAGTGTCAAAATGATTTATTATCAACAAATCAAAATATTCACTTCCTGACTTCAGAACAATAAACAGACGCCCGGGAACTGTAATGAATTCATTGAGGGATATTCCCAAACTGAAAAAAATCTACATAAAATTTCTGCGAGTTGCCATTGATTGCAATCTAAATTTGAAAGATTATATGCAATACAGAGCCAGAAACAAAGTGATACTTTAAAATCAAAAGATTACACTGAATGATTTCTCTTAGTCTCATATAATTCATTAGTTATCTCGCAGTTCATATTACAATACTGTTTGGGGGAAACTGCAGCATAACACAAAAAGAAAATGTTTATTATTTCGTCAAAAGATAAAGAGGAAAAAGCGCGAAACCTCAAATGAAATGGAGATAAATTAGCTGGGTAGGTACTTGCCAAGCTTGTGTTATCACGCTGAATTCAAGAATCTGGTTTTAGACTAGTACACCATTCTTGTGGATGGTTTCTTTCTTCTTTCTTCTTTTTTTTTTTTTGGCTTTGTTTTTGTTTTCGCAGTCGTATAGCGTGTTAGACGGTATATCAATTGCTTATTTACAATATTAAATACTGTGGGTTATTTGTTTTATCAAATCTACTTGTATTTGAAAACACTCCTCTGTCCCTGCTCATTCAAATAGTGAGAATCATACCTAGGACGGAAGCAAGAATCACCCCAAGGCCGTAGCTCATGGTCAGCAGAGTAGATATTGCTCGCCCCTTGCTCACCCCGAAGACATGATTGGCGATTGAGAAGGGAAGACTGTCCCCCACGCTCATGACAACAGCGCCTTCCACTGCAAAAAAAAAAAAAAAAAAAAAAGGAAAAAGCAGACACACAGATGAACAAAAATGATAATGAATGAATAAATCTATAAATGAAAAAGAAATTGTTTACAGGACAAGTTCACCTATATAGACATGTGGGTTGGGTGAATGCAGCAATATTAGTAGAACACATCGGTGAAAGAACATGTTATAGGGGATTTTATGAACTTATCCAAAGTGTTTGATAAGTTATAACATGATATTTTACTTAAAAAGTTACAATTTTATGGAGTTCGCGGAGTTGCACACTCGTGGTTTAGGGATTACTTATTTTGTAGACAGCAATACGTTGTATATAATGACATGTCATCCATTTTTTAGAGATTAAATGTGGTGTCCCCAAGGCTCAATATTTAGACCCCTAACCTCTGTTTGTTGTTACATATTAATGATATCGTAAATTCGTCGTCTATGTTATCATTTACACTTTATGCCGATGATAATATAATTTTTTTTCTCATATGTTAGTATAGATGCGTTAGTTTCCATACATAATGCAGAGTTGCCAAATGTACTGATTTATAAATAAATAAATAAATTATCACTTAACTGCCAATCTCTAGCGGCACTTACCGACCAGTAGGGTCATAACTCCTGCAAGGCTTTCGGACACAAGCAGGCAGGCCATGACGGTGATTCCTGTCGTACTGGCAATCGTCGAGAGATATAGCTTGTGGAAAGGCAGGCTGTCGGAGACGATGACGATAACAACTTTGCCGACCATGAGTGCGATACCGACGGCGACCACGGCCTGGGCACCATTAGCCTCGGTGAAACCAAGCGACAGCATGTATGTGACCTGGCAAGAAAAACAGAAAGTCGAATATCTTGATTTGTCACGATATTTTCATGGAAATTATAGCTCCTCGAAGTGAAAATCTGAAATGTGTAACAAGTGTTGCTACATTTGAATAAAACTTAGAGAAAGGGTTTTTCGGTTCTAAAATACTGTTTGAACAATGCTTTGCTTTTTATCACCTCATTTGCATGATATTCTGTTATTGTAACTTTACCAGTGTCAGTGGATTGCGTTCGGCACAGGGGCAGATCCACTTTTTTGTTATAAAAGGGGGGGGGTAGTGGGATTGACCCAATGACAATTCTGTCGCCAAACTGGCTGACAAGACAGGATATTTTTTTTTAAAGGTCTTCAGTGTTTGCCACCACTACTTTCCCCAATGCGGCTGACAAAAATAAATAAATAAATAAATAGATAAACATAAAAATAAAATATATAAGATAAATAAATATATAGATAAAATCTATAAGAACAAAAGAAAAAAAACTCTTCACGTAATGCTACATGATCTAGCGTGAAAAATTCTGACGGAGAGCATATATTATGCCAACTCTGGCAACGTTGAGCTGAGCCAGACACAGAGTGTGTGGGTCTGGACATATGATGGCGTTTTTTCCTATGCATATCACATTTTCACTTGGCAGCCCAAACCCCGCCCCCGTAGATCCGCCACTGCGGTAATTTTGTTGTTGTTGTTGTTGTTGTTGTTGTTGTTGTTGTTGTTGTACGTGCTTCTTCCCTTGCCCCTTCCTGATGTTTCTCGCTTATTGTAAATTGTAACGCTCTAAGTAGAGGGTTCGAAATCCTTCACTGAATGTGTTTGTCAGAAATACACTTTGTCCACAACGTTTCCCTTAACCCCGGAGTATAAACTGGTACGGAAGACAGAAACGTGTAATATCTCAGATTTTGATAGCACGTGTGCTTTTAATGGCAGCCTGGCTGTATCCTACGCATAGGGGGAAACGAGAGCAGTGTATATTGGTTTGAAAGCAGTGACGGGAATGTAACACGCTGTAATGCGCTTTCCTCCATCAGGTACAGAAAGTGCCTTGCATCAATATGCGAATTTGATTCCAGTGACGGTGGTATAACCATGATAACACGCTTTATAAAATGACGTAGCAAATCCTAATCAAATGATTGGTTGAAAGCGGACACGTGACAAAGGCATCTATTTTGCCCAACAAGTAATTTTGCGTATGGCCGGTTGTAAGTAAAGTGTAATGACCGGCCAGTAGCACTTTCGCCGTGATGACCAGGCAAGATTTTGTTCTATAATTCGCACTAGGTGATTTATCAAACGACAATGATCTGCTTCATCATTTTTACAAACAAATAATACACATCACTTTATTCGGTCATTAGCGCAATTATCCAAACTCGATGCCTTCGAAACAGTGAAACCACCTTTGATCATTGTCTCGGGCGTTTTAGACTATGCAAAAGGTACCTTGTGTGGGTAATTCTTAGAAATGAGATTATTGATTTGTATCATTTGAATACTGAAGCTTTTTGATCACCGGGGAGCATCAGTAGGAACCAGCCATTTTGTGTTATCGTCATGATACATTGAATGGGCAATTGCAATACAGCATGGTGCATACACGAACGTATATTTCTGATGTTATATCATTTCAAATCTATTTATTTTGTGTAATCATTGCAATAATCATAATGAATTGCAATGAATCAATGCTATTTTACCTGCCTCGGGATGAAAAATCTGAATATTCCGTCGTTAGAAATGGTCTCTGATTAAAGGGACTGTACAGTACTGGTTGAGGTGGGGATTCATGTTTTGAACATTCCTAAGTGAGATAATGAAAAGCCTCTTATGAAATATGAAAGAGCATGTAATTTTAAGAAGGATTCAATGTTTATTTGATGAAAATTGGTTTTCAAATGGCTGAGATATCAAAAAAAAAAGTGCTAATAATAAAAGGCTACATGCCACAACTTTATTAGGATCTCTTTGTTTCACCTTGTTTTGGGATATCTCAGTCATTTCAAAACCGATTTTCATCGAATAAACTTTTGATACCCCTTAGAACTGCATGCTCTTTGACATCTCATATAGAGTGGTTTCTGAATATCTCGCAAAACGTTAAAAGCTAAATACTCACCTCGACCAGAACTGTACACACCCTTTAAGTCATACAAAAGCCTGTTGTCAAACCTGCTAAAAGTTTTGTTTCTTTAACCCTATTTTAACTGGGGGTCATATTGAACCCCCCCCCCCCGACATTTCGCGCCACGATTCCGCAACGCGCAAAGATTTTGCCGCATCGTTTCATGACTTTTTTCATTGAAGTCTCCCGCATATTTTGAGACCAAATTTGCGACGTCCGGATACACCGTTCTGAAGTAACGCAATGTTTTGCATATGCATGTGAACCCGGAAACAGCTCAAATTCATGATTTCGTGTGCAAATCCAATGCAAATTGTGTGTTGTTGTTGTTGTTGTTTTTTTAATCGATATAAATTAGATTATTTCAACTTTTGAACACTGAAATTAATCAATTCTAATGTAGATAAGCTTGAAAAAGTGCCTGCAACAAATTTTGGCCAAAAAACATTAGAAAACAAAAGGTCGAAAAAACAATAAAATACATAAGAAATTAACAAAACAATAAAAGCAAAAGAAACTTATTTTGATTGCGCTATTTTTTCACAAGAAAATTGTTTGATGTGTCTTGAGGAAATCTGACACAAAAATTTAGCAATCCTTCATTCTTTTTGATGGAGTTATAGGCCGAGATCTGAAGGGGGGTCAAATTGACTCCCCCCCCCCCCCCCAGTAAAAACTTGGTCTCAAATAGCCCAGTTAAAATAGGGTTGAATTGAAATGTTTTCTGAGAAACTAGGGGAGTATTGTGTGACCAGCACACACCCACTGAGAAAACACTAATAGCCAAAATAACAATAAACTAGAGAGATGCTTGCATCATGTAATATCCAACCAACAATTCTGTAAGAGTCGCTGTACCATTGCACCTTACCATCTGAATCGTGAAGAATGAGTTGACGAGCCCAAACCCAAAACAGCCGATCGCTAGGAACCAGACATCAGGATATGTCATCGCAACAAGGATGCCTACTCCAAGCGATCGCTGGGAGATGGGGCTGTCGACTCCAGAGGTTTCATCTAAACTTTGACATGCTGCTTTGCTCACACATGAGCTCATCCCGTTTTCTACGCCATTGTCGCAGGAAACTGCCATCTTTACTTCCTCCGACGTTTTAGACGCGCAAAGCATGGGGCTTTCGATATTGTCTCCTTCTGCGTCCCTAGCAACGGTCGCCCTTGGTGCAGGATCAGATTGCAAGCGTACTTTTTCCGAGCCATCCCCCTTTGTTGCAGTCGACTCTTCCGTTCTCGGGAGGGGTTCCCGGTGGGTCCAGGCACAGGTGGGAAGGACGATTACAGTGATAATGCCTGCTATAGTTCGTATGGTGTTTCTCCAGCCAAGACGGTTGTTGAGGAAGAAGATGAACGGTCCAAGCGACAACATAGCTGAAGGAAAAAAAGAAATACATGAATATGATTAGATATACATGTATAACAACATTTATTATACATGTATAACAACATATTTCATCTACATGAGACAAATAAAAAAAAAAGAAGATTTTACGTCACAATATATGTGAGGTACACGTCTACACGTCATACCAGCTTCGGAAGATCTTATTTTATTTTAATTTATTTTCTGTGGGGGGGGGGCACACTCTTGACCAAGGGATCTTAATACGTTTAGATTTAGTTTAGTCTTATTTACCTTATACACATTCGACTCCATTTTAGCAAATCTTTATTGATGCATAGGAAGGTTGCACACGACATTCACAGTACAACAATACAATATTACACTATAAACAGACATATAGATAGCTACGCCCATTAAATGTCTGCACAATCATTATACAATCATCTTATACATCATTACGATCAGTACCAGTCAAGTCCATTCTTGTTTATTATCTCTATATTACGTCCTATAATATGCAACTATCATTATGCAATCGCCACACGGTTACAGGAGACACTGAAATAGTGAAGACATTTAACTATTAACATTTGCATATTTGACTACTCCCATCCTATGTTGCGTCCTCGGTTTGTTGACAAGAAGATGAGAGATAGTACTGAAAGCTATAGGGGAGTTTGGTGAAAATTTACAAAAAAATCAGTTCCTTCAGAGAACTTTGGAGTGTCCGCGGGTTGCAGTACCCCGAAAGTGTATTCATGTATGTGTGCGTGTACAGGCCTATTTTGCGTGGGTTTGTGTGTTTAGTGCATTATTTCATCATCCGTATCGACAATCGCTTGACCTCAGTTGGCTGAAAGTCATTTCAGTGAGAAAACAATGTCATTACGTTTGCAATTAGTTTGGAACGCATTTCTACTACGAAATGCACTCTGCAAACCGATTTGGCAATCACGCTGAATTGGCACGTATACAAACATAATCGAACAATCCCCACTTCAAGTGTTCTGGATACTGAGCTTTCACCCAGCCTTTCAGGCCAGGATGGCGGCTTTCTGGGAGCTGGAAAAGAAGGTTGATTATTTGAGTTAGTCACAAGAGCATCTCATGTGACCTGTGATATACGTAAGACTTGTTTTTCTTCAAAGCTAAAGACGCTTTGCTGTTGAGAATGACGACAATAGTCCGCGGTCTGGGATAGTTTGGATATCCCATCATAAAAGGGGTTTAGAACAGTGTGTGAGCACTGCCATAAAATCATGATATGTGATAAAGGTCAGGAATCTACGGGGTCTCTTTCTTTCTTTGTCTCTGACTCTGTCATTATAGTCCATGGGCCAGGCCAGATATTGGTACCATCTGAGGTGGCAAAAACCTTTTTGGTGTCATTTTGTTTGTCGGGCATAGATATGCTTATCAAGCTATGATAGCATTTCCAAATGAGTAGCTTAGTCCTAATAAATGAACTTTTAACCCGTTTGGTTTCGCTGTTATATCCCTTTACTTCTGAATCGAAACTAACCGCTATAGAAAGAAGAGCAATGTCTTCTGTATGTCCACAGATGTTCTGTTATAAACGCGGTGCGCTTAGTCTTTATTCAAGGCAGCGAAGGGAATATCCAAGGGTTATGATGTCCACAGCGCTTAGTCTTTATTCAAGACGGCGAAGGGAATATCCAAAGCTAATGATACAGTGTATATCCCTTTATCTAAAAAGCAAAAAAAAAAAAAAAACAACAACAATTCCTAGTGGATTTTGCCGTATTTTTCAATTATTCATCATTTTCCGGTGAAAACGCTACGGTGAAAACGCTAATGCCACGCCACTGTCGCTTTATTTCCATCCAACAATGAAAGATAATGCAGAAACAATGTACCGGTACACTACAATACATTATAATAAATAATATTGTACATGAGCAGAGTGATTTTTGTTTAAAACTGATATATTTGTTGAAAGGGTAGTGTAAAAACAGTATAGATAATCCCTTTTATTAGGAACTTTAGATATGATAATGGTACATTCATTTTTTTAGCAGTGTTTACCAGAATATTGTTGTTAATCAGGCAAAAACACACACACACACACACACACACACGGAGACAATATTGTCACATAATGTAAAGACGCAGTATTGTAGCAGAAATTAAGAACACATTGACAGGACAATAAAGGTCAAAGAGACAAAAGAAGGGGGTGAGAAGAAAGAAAGAAGAGAGAGATCTGATGCCACGCAACTCCATTACCAGCTGGAAGTACGAATGGAAGTCGTCCCGGAGATCAAGGTGAGTTATTACATTTCACTGTGCTTCTGTTTTAATAAAACACTATAAGTACATGATGTTTTCAGAAAACAGTACAAGCTAATTTGAGAACCACACTTGCTGTAAGTGAATAACAATCAATTTTTAACCTAGTTCAGACTTCCGAAAGATTGGATAAGTGAAGTGATATTAAACATCCTTTACGATATGGATTTTTGCGACTAATTTCATTCTTTTGTCTTTCAATTCTTATTAGAAATTTCAAATTTGTCACTTTCGAATCCACGAGGAATTGCTTTTTTGTTTGTTCTTTAGATAAAGGGATATACACTGTATCATAGGCTTTGGATATTCCCTTCGCCGTCTTGAATAAAGACTAAACGTACCGCGTTTAGCTCTGGACAGCATCACCCCACTGATCTCCCCCACCGAACTAAAACAGACAGACATGGCGACTGTACAACTTCCGGTGACTTCCGCGCGGAATAGGCCAATCACTGCACGTCTGCACATCCAGTTTAAGAGGGGAGATCAGTGCATCACCCTTTGGATATTCCCTTCGCCGCCTTGAATAAATACTAAGCGCACCGCGTTTACAACAGAACACCTGTGGACATACCATGAGCTCCATGGACATACAGAAGACCGCGCTCTTGTTTCTATAGGTAGGCACTTAAGAGGCGAGAATGCTCTGCGGGAAGTAGTTTCACCAAAGGTCACAGATATTAATTATTCATGAGCTGGCGCAGTGACTGCCGAAGCCTATTGAATATGTATGAGGTGGGAGATTCCCTTTTCCCTGCGTTATAAACGTACACCACCGAGTGTACGTCATGTAAACACATTTCGCTTGCACAGTTGCAACAGTATCAAGGAGGTACTAGGCGAGCCTAGTATGTGTATGTGTGTGTGTGTGTGTGTGTGTGTGTGTGTGTGTGTGTGTGTGTCTCACTCGAGGGCTTTCCATCGACGACTCACCCTTGTTGACATCCCACATACTCTGTACAAACATGGTTTGATGATGAGTTTGACCATCATTGTGGTAGGTGCTTTTGAAGGGGGGGGGGGGGTTAAGAAGATTTCTTCAGATAAATACTTTTAGTAGTTGTTAACTTTTTTTGGGGGGGGGGGTGAGTGGGTAGAATGGGCTGGATCAGAAAACACAGTAAAGTACACTCAATGAAATCAGTCATTCTTGGAAGTTCTAATTGATACGAAGTTCATCTCGTTAAAAATGATTATCTCGTGTCTTTTGATGTGATTAGACCATTAAAAATGACAACATCTTAGTATCAAGTGCTCTTCTTATGCCTATGCGTTATATACATAAAACGAGGCGACAGTAGAGTGCGGTTTGGTCATATTGGTGAATTTACCGATGAACTTCATTTTTAATATTAATTATTTTTAGTAGAGTGACAAATAAAGCCCCTGGAGCCGAAACTCATGTCTTTTGAAGCGATTCAAACGTTAAAAGTGACAACATCTTAGTATCAATGCCTATGCGTCATAATACATAAAACGAGGCGACAGTAGAGTGTGGTGAGGCGACAGTAGAGTGCGGTTTGGTCATATTGGTGAATTTACCGATGAACTTGCATTTTTAACACTGACTATTTCTAGTAGAGTGACAAATAAAGCCCCTGGAGCCGAAACTCATGTCTTTTGAAGCGATTCGACCGTTAAAAGTGACAACATCTTATTATCAAATGCTCTTCTAATGCCTATGCGTTATACACATAAAACGAGGCGACAGTAGAGTGTGGTGAGGCGACAGTAGAGTGCGGTTTGGTCATATTGGTGAATTTACCGATGAACTTCAATTTTTAACATTAATTATTTTTAGTAGAGTGACAAATAAAGCCCCTGGAGCCGAAACTCATGTCTTTTGAAGCGATTCGACCGTTAAAAGTGACAACATCTTATTATCAAATGCTCTTCTAATGCCTATGCGTTATACACAGAAAACGAGGCGACAGTAGAGTGTGGTGAGGCGACAGTAGAGTGCGGTTTGGTCATATTGGTGAATTTACCGATGAACTAGAATTTTTAATATCAATTAATTTTAGTAGATTAACAAACAAGGCCCCTGGAGCCGAAACTTATGTCTTTTGATGTGATTAGACCGTTAAAAATGACAATATCTTAGTATTAATTGCTCTTCTAATGCTATGCGTTATACACATAAAACGAGGCGACAGTAGAGTGTGGTGAGGCGACAGTAGAGTGTGGTTTGGTCACATTGGTGAATTTACCGATGAACTTGGATTTTAACATTAATTGTTTTTAGTAGAGTGACAAACAAAGCCCCTGGAGCCGAAACTCATGTCTTTTGATGTGATTCCATGCTTGGAAATGACAATATCTTAGTATCAAGTGCTCTTCTACTGCCTATGCGTTATACACAGAAAACGAGGCGACAGTAGAGTGTGGTGAGGCGACAGTAGAGTGCGGTTTGGTCATATTGGTGAATTTGCCGATGAACTTGAATTTTTAATATCAATTATTTTTAGTAGATTAACAAACAAGGCCCCTGGAGCCGAAACTCATGTCTTTTGATGTGATTAGACCGTTAAAAATGACAATATCTTTTTATTGCTCTTCTAATGCCTATGCGTTATACACATAAAACGAGGCGACAGTAGAGTGTGGTGAGGCGACAGTAGAGTGTGGTTTGGTCATATTGGTGAATTTACCGATGAACTTGGATTTTTAACATTAATTGTTTTTAGTAGAGTGACAAACAAAGCCCCTGGAGCCGAAACTCATGTCTTTTGATGTGATTCCATGCTTGAAATGACAATATCTTAGTATCAAGTGCTCTTCTACTGCCTATGCGTTATACACAGAAAACGAGGCGACAGTATAGAGTGTGGTGAGGCGACAGTAGAGTGCGGTTTGGTCATATTGGTGAATTTACCGATGAACTTGAATTTTTAATATCAATTATTTTTAGTAGATTAACAAACAAGGCCCCTGGAGCCGAAACTTATGTCTTTTGATGTGATTAGACCGTTAAAAACGACAACATCTAGAGTATTAATTGCTCTTCTAATGCCTATGCGTTATACACATATAAAACGAGGCGACATTAGAGTGTGGTGAGGCGACAGTAGAGTGTGGTTTGGTCATATTGGTGAATTTACCGATGAACTTGAATTTTTAACATTAATTATTTTTAGTAGAGTGACAAACAAAGCCCCTGGAGCCGAAACTCATGTCTTTTGATGTGATTCGACACTTGAAAATGACAATATCTTAGTATCAAGTACTCTTCTAATGCCTATGATGCGTTATACACATAAAACGAGGCGGCAGTTTATAGAGTGTGTATGGTGAGGCGACAGTAGAGTGCGGTTTGGTCATATTGGTGAATTTACCGATGAACTTGAATTTTCAATATTAATCATTTTTAGTAGATTAACAAACAAGGCCCCTGGAGCCGAAACTTATGTCTTTTGATGTGATTAGACCGTTAAAAATGACAATATCTTAGTATGATGCTTATGCGTTATACACATAAAACGAGGCGACAGTAGAGTGTGGTGAGGCGACAGTAGAGTGCGGTTTGGTCATATTGGTGAATTTACCGATGAACTTGAATTTTTAACATTAATTGTTTTTAGTAGAGTGACAAACAAAGCCCCTGGAGCCGAAACTCATGTCTTTTGATGTGATTCGATGCTTGAAAATGACAATATCTTAGTATCAAGTTAGTGCTCTTCTACTGCCTATGCGTTATACACAGAAAACGAGGCGACAGTAGAGTGTGGTGAGGCGACAGTAGAGTGCGGTTTGGTCATATTGGTGAATTTGCCGATGAACTTGAATTTTTAACATTAATTGTTTTTAGTAGAGTGACAAACAAAGCCCCTGGAGCCGAAACTCATGTCTTTTGATGTGATTCGATGCTTGAAAATGACAATATCTTAGTATCAAGTTAGTGCTCTTCTACTGCCTATGCGTTATACACAGAAAACGAGGCGACAGTAGAGTGTGGTGAGGCGACAGTAGAGTGCGGTTTGGTCATATTGGTGAATTTACCGATGAACTTGAATTTTTGATATCAATTATTTTTAGTAGATTAACAAACAAGGCCCCTGGAGCCGAAAATCATGTCTTTTCATGTGATTAGACCGTTAAAAATGACAATATCTTAGTATTAATTGCTCTTCTAATGCCTATGCGTTATACACAGAAAACGAGGCGACAGTAGAGTGTGGTGAGGCGACAGTAGAGTGCGGTTTGGTCATATTGATGAATTTACTGATGAACTTGAATTTTTAATATCAATTATTTTTAGTAGATTAACAAACAAGGCCCCTGGAGCCGAAACTCATGTCTTTTGATGTGATTAGACCGTTAAAAATGACAACATCTTAGTATTAATTGCTCTTCTAATGCCTATGCGTTATACACATAAAACGAGGCGACAGTAGAGTGTGGTGAGGCGACAGTAGAGTGTGGTATGGTCATATTGGTGAATTTACCGATGAACTTGAATTTTTAACATTAATTATTTTTTAGTAGAGTGACAGACAAAGCCCCTGGAGCCGAAACTCATGTCTTTTGATGTGATTCCATGCTTGAAAATGACAGTATCTTAGTATCAAGTGCTCTTCTATACTGCCTATGCGTTATACACATAAAACGAGGCGACAGTAGAGTGTGGTGAGGCGAGAGTAGAGTGCGGTTTGGTCATATTGGTGAATTTGCCGATGAACTTGAATTTTTAATATCAATCATTTTTAGTAGAGTGACAAACAAAGCCCCTGGAGCCGAAACGCATGTCTTTTGATGTGATTCGATGCTTGAAAATGACAATATCTTAGTATCAAGTGCTCTTCTACTGCCTATGCGTTATACACAGAAAACGAGGCGACAGTAGAGTGTGGTGAGGCGACAGTAGAGTGCGGTTTGGTCATATTGGTGAATTTACCGATGAACTTGAATTTTTAATATCAATTATTTTTAGTAGATTAACAAACAAGGCCCCTGGAGCCGAAACTCATGTCTTTTGATGTGATTAGACCGTTAAAAATGACAATATCTTAGTATTAATTGCTCTTCTAATGCCTATGCGTTATACACAGAAAACGAGGCGACAGTAGAGTGTGGTGAGGCGACAGTAGAGTGCGGTTTGGTCATATTGATGAATTTACTGATGAACTTGAATTTTTAATATCAATTATTTTTAGTAGATTAACAAACAAGGCCCCTGGAGCCGAAACTTATGTCTTTTGATGTGATTAGACCGTTAAAAATGACAATATCTTAGTATTAATTGCTCTTCTAATGCCTATGCGTTATACACATAAAACGAGGCGACAGTAGAGTGTGGTGAGGCGACAGTAGAGTGTGGTTTGGTCACATTGGTGAAATTTACCGATGAACTTGGATTTTTAACATTAATTGTTTTTAGTAGAGTGACAAACAAAGCCCCTGGAGCCGAAACTCATGTCTTTTGATGTGATTCCATGCTTGAAAATGACAATATCTTAGTATCAAGTGCTCTTCAATTGCCTATGCGTTATACACAGAAAACGAGGCGACAGTAGAGTGTGGTGAGGCGACAGTAGAGTGCGGTTTGGTCATATTGGTGAATTTACCGATGAACTTGAATTTTTAACATTAATTATTTTTAGTAGAGTGACAAACAAAGCCCCTGGAGCCGAAACTCGTGTCTTTTGATGTGATTAGACCATTAAAAATGACAATATCTTAGTATCAAGTGCTCTTCTAATGCCTATGCGTTATACACAGAAAACGAGGCGACAGTAGAGTGTGGTGAGGCGACAGTAGAGTGCGGTTTGGTCATATTGGTGAATTTGCCGATGAACTTGAATTTTTAATATCAATTATTTTTAGTAGAGTGACAAACAAAGCCCCTGGAGCCGAAACTCATGTCTTTTGATGTGATTCGATGCTTGAAAATGACAATATCTTAGTATCAAGTGCTCTTCTACTGCCTATGCGTTATACACAGAAAACGAGGCGACAGTAGAGTGCGGTTTGGTCATATTGGTGAATTTACCGATGAACTTGAATTTTTGATATCAATTATTTTTAGTAGATTAACAAACAAGGCCCCTGGAGCCGAAAATCATGTCTTTTCATGTGATTAGACCGTTAAAAATGACAATATCTTAGTATTAATTGCTCTTCTAATGCCTATGCGTTATACACAGAAAACGAGGCGACAGTAGAGTGTGGTGAGGCGACAGTAGAGTGCGGTTTGGTCATATTGATGAATTTACTGATGAACTTGAATTTTTAATATCAATTATTTTTAGTAGATTAACAAACAAGGCCCCTGGAGCCGAAACTCATGTCTTTTGATGTGATTAGACCGTTAAAAATGACAACATCTTAGTATTAATTGCTCTTCTAATGCCTATGCGTTATACACATAAAACGAGGCGACAGTAGAGTGTGGTGAGGCGAGAGTAGAGTGCGGTTTGGTCATATTGGTGAATTTGCCGATGAACTTGAATTTTTAATATCAATTATTTTTAGTAGAGTGACAAACAAAGCCCCTGGAGCCGAAACTCATGTCTTTTGATGTGATTCGATGCTTGAAAATGACAATATCTTAGTATCAAGTGCTCTTCTACTGCCTATGCGTTATACACAGAAAACGAGGCGACAGTAGAGTGCGGTTTGGTCATATTGGTGAATTTACCGATGAACTTGAATTTTTGATATCAATTATTTTTAGTAGATTAACAAACAAAGCCCCTGGAGCCGAAACTCGTGTCTTTTGACGTGATTAGACCATTAAAAATGACAATATCTTAGTATCAAGTGCTCTTCTAATGCCTATGCGTTATACACATAAAACGAGGCGACAGTAGAGTGTGGTGAGGCGACAGTAGAGTGCGGTTTGGTCATATTGGTGTATTTGCCGATGAACTTGAATTTTTTCATATTAATTATTTTTAGTAGAGTGACAAACAAAGCCCCTGGAGCCGAAACGCATGTCTTTTGATGTGATTCGATGCTTGAAAATGACAATATCTTAGTATCAAGTGCTCTTCTACTGCCTATGCGTTATACACAGAAAACGAGGCGACAGTAGAGTGTGGTGAGGCGACAGTAGAGTGCGGTTTGGTCATATTGGTTAATTTACCGATGAACTTGAATTTTTAATATTAATTATTTTTAGTAGATTAACAAACAAGGCCCCTGGAGCCGAAACTCATGTCTTTTGATGTGATTAGATCGTTAAAAATGACAATATCTTAGTATTAATTGCTCTTCTAATGCCTATGCGTTATACACATGAAACGAGGCGACAGTAGAGTGTGGTGAGGCGACAGTAGAGTGTGGTTTGGTCATATTGGTGAATTTACCGATGAACTTGAATTCTTAACATTAATTATTTTTAGTAGAGTGACAAACAAAGCCCCTGGAGCCGAAACTCATGTCTTTTGATGTGATTCGACGCTTGAAAATGACAATATCTTAGTATCAAGTGCTCTTTTAATGCCTATGCGTTATACACATAAAACGAGGCGACAGTAGAGTGCGGTTTGGTCATTATTGGTGAATTTATGGATGAACTTGGATTTCTGTCATTGACAATTTTTCGTAGAGTGACAAACAAAGCCCCTGGAGCCGAAACTCTTGTGTTTTGATGTGATTCGACCGTTGAAAATGTCAATTATTACCTTTGTATTCATTGATATACCAATGCCTATGCGTTATATAAAAAGGCGACAGTAGACTTAGGTTCAGTCTGGTGACTAATAAGATTGGATTTACAACAAAATATTCTGCTAATAAAGTGATGAACTAAACACTTGTCTTCTAAACTCTGGTGTTTGGATGTGATTTTAGCATAAAGAAATGACTATCATCTTAGTATGAAATGTTCTTACAATGTCAATGTTTTGTACATAATATACATACACACACACGCACACACTCACACACACACACACACACACACATATATATATATATATATATATATATGTATATATATATATATATATATAGATATATGTAACATTGTGGTTTTTGTCAAAACAAAGAGAAAGAAAGATTTCTAAGAATCAAAAATTAAAACAAAAAGTAACATAAAAATACATTTTCTGGAAAATGAGTCACCCTGCGTCATTCAGGAAGTCCAATCCTTCCGGTCACATTCTCCACTTTTACTTGCCAAATTTGGGCATAATGTCCACTCTCTGCCCTCCTTGGGTCAAGCTATGACCTCATGGCCAGACATAGCCCTCCACCCAAACAAAGTGGCAGTAAAAGTGACGTAGAACTGTGCGTCTGTGGATTGGAATTTAAAGTTAAAATATATCTTTGGGAAGGGTCCTAAACCCAATAAATAGCGAAGTTTTCCTCTCCTCACTTCATATTGGAATCTTTGACAACAAAGAAACAGCAAGATATTGTGAAGCAGAGCAAGTGATCGGGAGTCAGCTATCTTTGTCTCCGGCAGGGGGTAAGTTATCTTCTTTGTCAAGTTTAAACTGTGAAGTCTAGTTCGAGTCTAGTATGTTGTCCAGATAGTGTTAGGATTATCTATGAGCTGCTACTTGCGCTATAGATCAGTGATAACATTGTTGCTATTTCAAATTGAGTTGAAATAGGGATCCTCTGTTATGTTGAACAGAGTGATGCGAATGTGCATGGGCACATCATGAGATTTCATTGTCGTTCATATATATCTGACTTCTGAAACGTATGGCTCAAACCTGCCTCAGACTGAGATTGGTTGATATGACATTGTTTATCGGTTATCGAGCTCCTACATTATGTGAGTGGACGTTAAGTTGAGTTGAGTTGACAAATAGGAAGAACTTGTTGGAAAAGCTGGTTAAAAGATAGACTTGACAACGAAGATGTATGTTCATTGCTGCTTTCACAACATCTTGATTGATGACATTGTGTGCGCGATTACATTGCTGAGTAGACACTCGTGAATGTACTATTCTAGTCATATTGGTGTATGCACTAGGAGACCCCCCCCCCCCCTCTCTCTCTCTCTCTCTCTTCTTCTCCTTCTTCTTCATTCTTCCTCTAATTCCTTTCCCTATTTCCATATCTTGCCTATTGAAGATGATAGGAGTGTTTAACCATGGTTTAACGGTATAAGGCCCGGTATTGAATGTATACTGTTGGTTCTTTGAACAAATTGAATCTTGCTTTATTATGTTGAGTTGTTTGAGAGATCACTGAGATATCAATATCTGTTATTGCTGGATTGAGTTGCAATTATGCTAACTTTTTGATAATGTAGTATCTGCTAATTACATTTGCTAATCATTCAGCTTAAGATGCATTACTCTGATTTAGCATATGATTACTTGTTCAAGTTAATAGCAAGACATCTATGGACTTCAAGAGCAGTGTAGAACAATTCATTCTATCAAGAAACAATGTGACGTCAAAATTCTAGAAAACAGAGCAAATTCACTTTAACCTAGTGAGCGGACTTCGGACCTAAGGTCATTCAATCCTCTCTGGTCAGTGAGAGAGCATTCTTGACACATTTACGACCTATAGGAGCTTTCACATGGAAACACCTGTTATAGAACAGTAGAGCTACAGTTAAGCCAATACAAACGCTTTCACATCGGAGTTTGTATCAGAACTTCTGACATAAAGTTAACTCTTTGGACTGTATAGAGAAACCTAATGCGAATTAGAGATTTGCCATTGTAAATATGTACTTATAATGGAATAGCTATAATCATGCAGTGGAAACAATTAGTCAATGAGCATAGCGTAAACTATCAGAATCTAACCATTCACTGTCGGAATTGAATGTCAATAATCAATGACTATGTGCCAATTACAAGTTGCAGAAATTATGCTAATGAATGTCGATACAGAATGTATAACGATGCAATGATGCAACAAAGCATCACGAATAAGAGTGAACACAACTGAATTAAGACTGTGTATGCTATATTAATGTCAAATATTCATTCATGTATTCAATGACAATACAATGTACTCATTATCCCTTGTACATAATGTTTACATCTTTCAGGGTTTGGGTTCAGTTTGATGATCAGAACCTGCGAATAATAAAGAACACCCGTAACCAACATAGTGAGTCCCGGCTCTATTTGTTGTCGTTACATATATATATATATATATATATATATATATATATATATATATATAATTATAACAAGTGAGTGCGTGCGCCGAAGAGGTTGCCCCTCGTTTCGAGCTCTGTTAAATTGTACGATTTAGGGGAGTCACTTTGACGTATGGCTTATCATTTATGTAGTGACGTATTTGGTGAATGAACATGGAAGCAACTGCTGGATCGCTTTTACGAGTTTTGGACGCTGTCTTGAAGATAATATTGTTTGATATTTGTATGTGAAAGTTGCAAGACTGGATGTTTCCAATTTTGTTCCACACATGTTTGTTGTACATGTACTCCCTGTGTTTTTTTTTTTCCCTCTTGTACTACAAAACTAGTATAACTGATTTATGAAAAGATCATTTTTGTTTGTCTAGAAGCCTTTCAGGCTTTACCTCTCCCTTTTATCCTTTTTATCAGACTGCATTTTAAGGTACATTTCTTATACTTCTTATGACGTATATGGTATATGGACATCTTGGTTTCTACAAGCATAATTATATATGAGGATATTATTATGAAAGTGCAATTTTGAATCTATTGTATAATCATACATGTTTATAAATTTTGTTAAAAGTGTTTTTGTAATATGTTGAAAGTAATGAAGTCTGATTGTAATATAGTGTATTTGATAGTTGTTTATGTAATATAGATTTTGATATGATAAATATAGTAATATAGCAATATAGTAATATTTGATGAAATATATCATGTTTTTGGTGTTCAATAATTTCATTGATTTTTTTTTCAACATTTTGGTAATTTCAGCTGGATGGTTGGTAAAAAGTTTTGTAACTGCTGTGCAATAACGTCTCCCCTTTTTTTTTACACCCCTGCATATGTATTTTTTTGTTGTTGTTGCTTAGATTAAGGGTTTTTATAAATATTCATAATCCAGTGTTGTAAAGAAAAGTGATAGTATCGAGTAGTTTGGGGTTTTTTTCTCTGTTGTTGTACTGTATATGTATGTTATTTCTTGTTGATTTAGATTGATAAATGTGTGATTTTATGTATAATTTCTCAATATGTTTATTGTACACACCTTATAATTTGTTAAGTACTGTGATTTTTGTCTATATATATGTACTCTGTAAACTGAATGTACTTCAGCCTCTGGGCTGCCAATTTCAGGAACAATAAACCTCATCAATATAGAAGCTGAATCATATCACAAATATGATTCAGATTTTTTTTTTTCAAAACTAATACATTGAGAAAAAATTGAAGATGCACTGCTTTCGAAGTGGATTCTGTTCTATGCACACTCATCGATGGTTTGCAGTCAAACCTTCACACTACTTGTGTTACTGATTTCTTTCTGTGCAAAAAATGGCTGAAGGGAAAATCCAGTCGAAATATAAGTTAGTCCCAGCATAAAGAGTGCAAAATTATGTGTATAACAGTAAAATTTTGATCAAACCGGAAGAAAAAGAATGAAGTTGTGACATTTTGAAGTTTCGCTAATTTATCAGGAAAGAGTTCTTGAACAGTCAATTATTATGAATATACAAATGGCAAAATGAGCATGTCTTCCCCTCACAACTTGCTGTAAATATGGACAAATTTCCCGTTTAAAACGCATTCATGCCCAAGGCTCAAATCCTGATATACCTATCTGATAACTATTCCGAAGTTATTCAACACGGAATAACATCATGTTTCAGATTTCACTGACAGAACCACTGAATTTTCATATTTTTCTTTGTACACAATCAATAGAAAATTGTGAGGTTGTAACATGGTTATGTAACTAATTTACATATTAATATCCACTGTACAAGAACTGTTTTGCAGAAATTAGCAAAACCTCAACATTTCATAACTTCTTAATTTTTCATCAGTTTTCAGTCAAATTTCTACTGTTGAACTTGTAAGTCTTTACTTTTTTTTTTTTATTAAACTACTTACTTTTGGAATGGATCCTGAAATCCCTATAGGAACTCTCATACAATAGAATGCAAACACAAGAGCAAGGTTTCAACTGTTTCTTATACCAGGCCTCAGACTTCTGTATTTGTAAAAAAAGTAGCTAAAATGTTACCTGTACACAAGTTTTTGCTTGTCACAGAGAAGTGTTACACAACTTAACTTCACAATAATAACATGAAACATATTTCCTCTGAACTGTCTACTAGCTGGAGACAAATATCAAGTTGCAAGACCTTGTTGATTTTGCACCATAATGTACTCTGACAATAGCAGTGTACTGTCTGTTACTCATAAGAATCTGACCTGCACAACTTTGCGGAATGTAAGCATGTTATAAACAAACTGGTGATGCATTTTTGCCACTCTTAATACTTTGTGGCCCACATTGATGCATTGGAAAAAAACAATAACTGAAATCATGTTACTGTGTACATCACTTTGGCTTAATTATCTTTAAAAAGGTGGCACTCTTACCATGGTAGTATACTGTTTGCTACTCATAAGAATCTGACCTATACTGCACAACTTTGCAGAATGTAACCATGTTATAAACAAACTGGTGATGCACTTGTGTCACTCTTAATGCTTTGTGGCCTATGTTGACACACCATTCCTGCTCTCAAACTTTTGCACTGGAAAAAAAAATCAATAACTGAAATCATGTTCTGGGTACATGTCTTTGGCTTGTCATAAAGAGGTCTTACACAACCTAACTTCAAAATAATCACATGAAACATATTTCCTCTGAATTGTCTACTATACCTGGAGACAAAATAAATGTCAAGTTGCAAGACCTTGTTCAATTTGCACCATAATAAACTCTTACCATGGCAGCATACTGTCTGTTACTCATAAGAATCTGGCCTATACTGCACAACTTTGCAGAATGTAAGCATGTTATAAACAAACTGGTGATGCACTTGTGCCACTCTTAATGCTTTGTGGCCAAAGTTTACAAACCATTCTTGCTCTTATCCTTTTGCATTGGAAAAAACAATAACTGAAATCATGTTACTGTTTATATGCTTTTGGCTTGTCATAAAGAAGTCTTACACATCTTATCTTCGAAATAATCACATGAAACTTATTTCCTCGGAATTGTCTACTAGCTCAGAAGACAAATATCAAGTTGCAAGACCTTGTTGATTTTGCACCATAATATACTCTTACCAGGGTAGCATACTATCTGCTATACTCATAAGAACCTGACCTATACTGCACAACTTTGCAGAATGTAAGCATGTTATAAACAAACTGGTGATGCACTTGTGCCACTCTTAATGCTTTATGGCCCATGGTGACGCATCATTCCTACTCTCATACTTTTGCATTTGAAAAAAAAAAATCTGACATTAAATCTACATAACAGCAAAGCTAGCACTCCTCTATGACTTTGAGCTGCTACAGTTTTAGGATAAATTAATTGGTGCTATAGTTGAAGAGGGCATAGTTGTAATTCTTTCAAGTGGGATTTCTGAAAAATGTGATAGCATGCAAGCACATGTGGCAGTAAAAACAAGGGGAATCAGACTTTTAAACATAATTCAAGCACATTGACACAGACATTTTGTGGTGCCAGTTTTTGGGGTCATATGGCTCAAAGGTAATACGAGTACACCACAGTATTTTGAGTTTTTACATTTTACATTTTACATGCCATATGGAAATTTTGACAGAGTACGCAAAAGACACCGATCAGGACAATGACAGCTATGATGGAAAAATGATTACTATGTATCGTTTGTGCTACATGGGCAAGAGAAATACCCAGTTCTTAAAAAAAAAAAAATTAGTAGTGCCCAGAAAGCCATTTCTTACACTCATAAACAATATGGCCACCAAATAATACTTCTTTTTAATCTTCATGAATCGTTACCAACAATTATTTTAAAGAATTGAAAATTGCAAGGCAAAAGTGATTCTATCCCATGATGAGAAGGCCTGTACATTCAGTGTAGACAAACTGTTCATGGAGTGTTGATGGAAGTTTAAAGAATATAAGGTATACAAAGTCAATGAATGAATAAGTGAATAAAACATATGAAATAATTTGTTTGTAAGTAAGGGTAATTGAGAGGGTAAACTACTGATGTGATTTAAGATTTTATAAGGTTTTAATTATGTTCATTAACTGGACGAATGAATCTACAACTTCTAAAAGATTTCACGAAACCAAGTAACAGCATGATTCATACTTATCTTATCTCATTTGTGTACTGGATCTCCATGCTTTTTTACTTATTTTGTTTTCATTATTTTGTCTAATATTATATTTGACTTAAATACTGTTCCAGGTGCTCCTTAGTAACAATAAAGGGTTACAAGAAAATATCTGATTACATGTTTCTCACAAGCATGTTGCAGCCAAATATGCAAATTAGCAACTTCCAAAAGGAATGTCCTAAATGGTATATGTGTACATTTTTAGAACAGGCGTATGTGCTTGCAAAGCATTTAGTGATAGTTTGATGAAAATCATCTATGCTTTTATAACAAATGCATTTGCATTTACTGTTTTGTATAATGGGGACTTGGGCGAGGGGGTAAGCTTGGGCACATAATAAACATTTATATGTAAAATTTTCACTTAGACATTAGGGCCATGTCTCCTTTATCAATTCCATTGCATTTAATGGAAGTATGAGTATGAACAACTGTATAAAGGCATGTACAAATGCATTTATGTATCAGGATAAAGTCTCTATCAATCACATTAAACATTCACTGAAAATAAAAGGATCTTGATATACAGCCAGGAAGACATTTACTGGCATGTGCCTAGGTACACAGGTATTTTGCCATGATATACTACATATTTCCTATAATTGCTGTAGGCAGGTAGGGTTGGAGAAGATGTATTTCTAAAATTGCAATTTATGCTGAATCAGCCGCCATTTTGTATACACAATTTTCAGAGTCAAGATCACAAATTTTGCTTAGGAACCAGATTTTTATGATTTTGTATACTAATTTTGGGCAGAAGAGACTGTTTCCCCAAGTTATCTTTACAAGATTGAAATGTCACTATGACCTTAACGCAAGCCTTTTTCAAGAAATCCCACTTGGTAAAATAATGCATTATATACTTGCAGAACTGATGTCTCCACCCAGCATGATTATGTGACATAATAATTATGTGACCATGCATCACAAAACCAACAAAACGTTGTCAGACATGGATTTTTAGTTAACCCTTTGTGTGCAACGTTTATTTCCAGTCCATTGGTTTGTGTGTGAAATTTGTGCACATTTTACTCATTGGCTTATAAAGAGTTAAGGGTAGATTCTTAAAGAGGGGACTCTAAGCTTTAAAATGATGTATAACTCAATTGAAATGGACTCCCCTTACCTATCTAAATACTAGAAAGAAAGCACATACTCTGGATAAGTGTGAATTGAGAAAATAGGCTCTTAAGTAGAGGGTCTATTCAAGCACTTAATCTTTACCAATATACGTGCTAGCTGTGTAATGAAACGGACAAAACATAGGATGTAAACCACTGGACCAACAACAATGAAGGGATTATCAGATTAAGCTGAAATTGAACATGCTTTTTTAACATATTCTGTGCATGTTTAATGCCAACTTTCTAATCAGTAGACTTATCCTTTCAAAAGTTATTAGACTTTAAGTGAAGAGTGTGTAAATAATTTCAAGAAATGAAAAGGGGACATACCTGATCGTTCTACTCTTCCTCCAAAAAGGGTTGAAGAAAAACTGCTGAAAACACAATTTCACATTCATGTTATGATCCCAAACTAAAGAATTATGTAGAAGGATAGCTCTTTCAGAAAATATGAAACACTGAAAATTGACTCAGTTGACCCATTTCCCCTTTCAAGAGTCCTCACGTAAAATCAAGGGTGTGACTTTTTTGTTTTTGTTTTGTGATGCACGGTCACATTAATATGGAAGATGGTCCTCTATATTCACCTACTCATACTGTGCCTTACACACAGGGCATATAAAGTCACCCTTTGGAGGTCTGCAGATGTCAACACATACGAGGTGACACCACCTCCCACACACCTCACAACAAACCCAGCCTGCTGGCAGAGGGGGCTTGCTGCACTCCACAGCATCACAGAATCGTCTTTGCTTGGGTGGTTTCACTGCTGCTGCCAGTAATGCCCTCAGTACATATCCCCTCATTTTTCTTGCATGTACCTGACCAAGGCTGGCTGGATTCACACCTCTGGTGATCGTTAACGCGTTCTAAAGACAAATGATAATAATAATGATAATAATTAATGAATATAAATATGTATGTATGTTTGTTTGTGTGTATAAATTAATGCTATTTTTTCGGTATAGGGGGAATTTTATAAAAAAAAAAAAAACATTTTAACGAAACAGTTGATCCCATATAGTTGATAAATGAAAACTAGCACCTAACTAAACTTTATTTTGTAACTAAAGAATATTATTTCCTTTGTTTAATAGGATTAATGTTGCATCACAATTTTTTTTGTACATTAACAATTGCCCTTAGTGCATTAAAATGCGCTAAGTTGAATTATATATCAAATCCATGTTGCAAAATATAGGGTGCATTGGAAGAACTCTCCTTTAGTGCGATATTCTCTGCTGCCTTCTTCGTTTCATTTCGCGCACTAAATAAACAAGCTTGAAAACGTTATTAAAAGGGGAATTGAATATTTCGTCGTAAGGACGAATTCCCCTTAGGATACCTCGTTTTCGCACGAAAATTCCCCCTTGAGCCCAAATTACACATACATATATATATAGAGAGAGATATATATACACACACGATACACGTATATAAGTACATTCATTAACATATTATGTGAATAAAGAAATACGTAACCAAACACTATTACATCTAATTAGGAAATACAAACATATCCCCACAAAAGAGAACGTATGAGTTAGCACAATTTATATTATGCTATACATCTCCTATGAAAACATCCACACACAAATGTCATGCTCTAAAGGTCTTGTCTCTTGAGTATGTTGTTGAATGCAAAACCATATTGCTCATTCCAAGTGTCAGTTTCTACAATTCCCATACTTCCACATAGAATCTCAACTCATTACGTCAGGAGGTTGGCTCAACAAATGTGATAATATCAAAAAGCAAACTTGGAACATCAACATGCTGATACATGTAAAATTCAGATTCAAGTGTATGAAATCTATATGTGATTGTCTTATTATAGTCAACTTGATAAGATAACAACATGAAATTATCAAGCTCTTCTACCTAATTTTAAACGGGCCCTGAAATCCAAATGCATGTTGATTTGTGTTGATTTATGATACCCTCAACATTACTTTTGCGGTGAAACAAGCATCTAGAAACATTCCATATATTTCTAACGATTTTTTCTTCTATTTTTCTTCAGATTACTTGGGAACGCCCACCTTCCCCTCGACTCAGCATAGCTTGCATGTTCCCTCTTTTGTTAGTCACATTAATATGACAGAAACATGCAAGTTATGCTGAGTCTAGAGGAAGGTGCATTCCGATGTCTTTTGTTAAACATTTCAGTACTTTAGCAATGATTGACAGATGAGGTCATCTCAAGAATATTAATATTGATTAGTTTGGAAGGATTTTTGGTGGGCGTTCCCAAGTAATCTGAAGAAAAATAGAAGAAAAAATTGTTAAAAATATATGAAATGTTTCTAGATGTTCGTTTCACCGCAAAAGTGATGTTGAGGGTATCATAAATCAACACAAATCAACATGCATTTGGATTTCAGGGCCTTTTTAAAGGACCATTAACAAAGCTGTTGTAAGTAAAAGATGAAGTGGATCTGTAACTGACATTGTCAAAGTAATAAATGTCATTACTGCAGACACATAACAATAAGATTTCATTTTCTAGACTGACCTTGTAAGAAAATAGCAACACAACATTCAGAGGAAAAATTAATTTCAACTCCCAAAAGACAGGTCAGTAACAATCAACTATCACAGACAGAAAGGCGGACGAAAGGACAGACAGAAGCACAACCTGAAAATATATAATGCCTCGGGTGACACTTTATGGCGTATCTGAGGCATAAGATCTTCCTGAGAAAATTATTGACTTTCGGATCCAGGGGCTTTGTTTGTCACTCTACTAAAAATAATTAATGTTAAAAATTCAAGTTCATCGGTAAACTCACCAATATGACCAAACCGCACTCTATACTGTCGCCTCACCACACTCTACTGTCGCCTCGTTTTATGTGTATAACGCGTACGCTTTAGAAGAGCAATTAATACTAAGATATTGTCATTTTTAACGGTCTAATCACATCTAAAGACATGAGTTTCGGCTCCAGGGGCCTTGTTTGTTAATCTACTAAAAATAATTGATATAAAAAATTCAAGTTCATCGGTAAATTCACCAATATGACCAAACCACACTCTACTGTCGCCTCGTTTTATGTGTATAACGCATGGGCATTAGAAGAGCACTTGATACTAAGATATTGTCATTTTTAATGGTCTAATCACATCAAAAAACACGAGTTTCGGCTCCAGGGGCTTTGTTTGTCACTCTACTAAAAATAATTGATATAAAAAATTCAAGTTCATCGGTAAATTCACCAATATGACCAAACCGCACTCTACTGTCGCCTCACCACACTCTACTGTCGCCTCGTTTTATGTGTAAGTAACGCATAGGCTTTAGAAGAGCAATTAATACTAAGATATTGTCATTTTTAACGGTCTAATCACATCAAAAGACATAAGTTTCGGCTCCAGGGGCCTTGTTTGTTAATCTACTAAAAATAATTGATATTAAAAATTCAAGTTCATCGGTAAATTCACCAATATGACCAAACCGCACTCTACTGTCGCCTCACCACACTCTACTGTCGCCTCGTTTTATGTGTATAACGCATAGGCATTAGAAGAGCACTTGATACTAAGATATTGTCATTTTTAATGGTCTAATCACATCAAAAGACACGAGTTTCGGCTCCAGGGGCTTTGTTTGTCACTCTACTAAAAATAATTGATATAAAAAATTCAAGTTCATCGGTAAATTCACCAATATGACCAAACCGCACTCTACTGTCGCCTCACCACACTCTACTGTCGCCTCGTTTTATGTGTATAACGCATAGGCATTAGAAGAGCACTTGATACTAAGATATTGTCATTTTCAAGCGTCGAATCACATCAAAAGACATGAGTTTCGGCTCCAGGGGCTTTGTTTGTCACTCTACTAAAAAATAATTAATGTCAAAAATTCAAGTTCATCGGTAAATTCACCAATATGACCAAACCGCACTCTACTGTCGCCTCACCACACTCTACTGTCGCCTCGTTTTATGTGTATAACGCATAGGCATTAGAAGAGCACTTGATACTAAGATATTGTCATTTTTAACGGTCTAATCACATCAAAATACACGAGTTTCGGCTCCAGGGGCTTTGTTTGTCACTCTACTAAAAATAATTAATGTTAAAAATTCAAGTTCATCGGTAAACTCACCAATATGACCAAACCGCACTCTACTGTCGCCTCACCACACCCTACTGTCGCCTCGTTTTATGTGTATAACGCATAGGCATTAGAAGAGCACTTGATACTAAGATATTGTCATTTTCAAGCGTCGAATCATATCAACAGACATGAGTTTCGGCTCCAGGGGCTTTGTTTGTCACTCTACTAAAAAATAATTAATGTCAAAAATTCAAGTTCAACGGTAAATTCACCAATATGACCAAACCGCACTCTACTGTCGCCTCACCACACTCTACTGTCGCCTCGTTTTATGTGTATAACGCATAGGCATTAGAAGAGCACTTGATACTAAGATATTGTCATTTTTAACGGTCTAATCACATCAAAATACACGAGTTTCGGCTCCAGGGGCTTTGTTTGTCACTCTACTAAAAATAATTAATGTTAAAAATTCAAGTTCATCGGTAAACTCACCAATATGACCAAACCGCACTCTACTGTCGCCTCACCACACCCTACTGTCGCCTCGTTTTATGTATAGGCATTAGAAGAGCACTTGATACTAAGATATTGTCATTTTTAATGGTCTAATCACATCAAAAGACACGAGTTTCGGCTCCAGGGGCTTTGTTTGTCACTCTACTAAAAATAATTGATATAAAAAATTCAAGTTCATCGGTAAATTCACCAATATGACCAAACCGCACTCTATACTGTCGCCTCACCACACTCTACTGTCGCCTCGTTTTATGTGTATAACGCATAGGCATTAGAAGAGCACTTGATACTAAGATATTGTCATTTTCAAGCGTCGAATCACATCAAAAGACATGAGTTTCGGCTCCAGGGGCTTTGTTTGTCACTCTACTAAAAAATAATTAATGTCAAAAATTCAAGTTCATCGGTAAATTCACCAATATGACCAAACCGCACTCTACTGTCGCCTCACCACACTCTACTGTCGCCTCGTTTTATGTGTATAACGCATAGGCATTAGAAGAGCACTTGATACTAAGATATTGTCATTTTTAACGGTCTAATCACATCAAAATACACGAGTCTCGGCTCCAGGGGCTTTGTTTGTCACTCTACTAAAAATAATTAATGTTAAAAATTCAAGTTCATCGGTAAACTCACCAATATGACCAAACCGCACTCTACTGTCGCCTCACCACACCCTACTGTCGCCTCGTTTTATGTGTATAACGCATAGGCATTAGAAGAGCACTTGATACTAAGATATTGTCATTTTCAAGCGTCGAATCACATCAAAAGACACGAGTTTCGGCTCCAGGGGTTTTGTTTGTCACTCTACTAAAAATAATTAATGTTAAAAATTCAAGTTCATCGGTAAACTCACCAATATGACCAAACTGCACTCTACTGTTGCCTCACCACACTCTACTGTCGCCTCGTTTTATGTGTATAACGCATAGGCATTAGAAGAGCACTTGATACTAAGATATTGTCATTTTTAATGGTTTAATCACATCAAAAGACACGAGTTTCGGCTCCAGGGGCTTTGTTTGTCACTCTACTAAAAATAATTAATGTTAAAAATTCAAGTTCATCGGTAACTCACCAATATGACCAAACCGCACTCTACTGTCGCCTCACCACACTCTACTGTCGCCTCGTTTTATGTGTATAACGCATAGGCTTTAGAAGAGCAATTAATACTAAGATATTGTCATTTTTAACGGTCTAATCACATCTAAAGACATGAGTTTCGGCTCCAGGGGCCTTGTTTGTTAATCTACTAAAAACAATTGATATAAAAAATTCAAGTTCATCGGTAAATTCACCAATATGACCAAACCACACTCTACTGTCGCCTCGTTTTATGTGTATAACGCATAGGCATTAGAAGAGCACTTGATACTAAGATATTGTCATTTTTAATGGTCTAATCACATCAAAAGACACGAGTTTCGGCTCCAGGGGCTTTGTTTGTCACTCTACTAAAAATAATTGATATAAAAAATTCAAGTTCATCGGTAAATTCACCAATATGACCAAACCGCACTCTATACTGTCGCCTCACCACACTCTACTGTCGCCTCGTTTTATGTGTAAGTAACGCATAGGCTTTAGAAGAGCAATTAATACTAAGATATTGTCATTTTTAACGGTCTAATCACATCTAAAGACATGAGTTTCGGCTCCAGGGGCCTTGTTTGTTAATCTACTAAAAATAATTGATATAAAAAATTCAAGTTCATCGGTAAATTCACCAATATGACCAAACCGCACTCTACTGTCGCCTAACCACACTCTACTGTCGCCTCGTTTTATGTGTATAACGCATAGGCATTAGAAGAGCACTTGATACTAAGATATTGTCATTTTTAATGGTCTAATCACATCAAAAGACACGAGTTTCGGCTCCAGGGGCTTTGTTTGTCACTCTACTAAAAATAATTGATATAAAAAATTCAAGTTCATCGGTAAATTCACCAATATGACCAAACCGCACTCTACTGTCGCCTCACCACACTCTACTGTCGCCTCGTTTTATGTGTATAACGCATAGGCATTAGAAGAGCACTTGATACTAAGATATTGTCATTTTCAAGCGTCGAATCACATCAAAAGACATGAGTTTCGGCTCCAGGGGCTTTGTTTGTCACTCTACTAAAAAATAATTAATGTCAAAAATTCAAGTTCATCGGTAAATTCACCAATATGACCAAACCGCACTCTACTGTCGCCTCACCACACTCTACTGTCGCCTCGTTTTATGTGTATAACGCATAGGCATTAGAAGAGCACTTGATACTAAGATATTGTCATTTTTAACGGTCTAATCACATCAAAAGACACGAGTTTCGGTTCCAGGGGCTTTGTTTGTCACTCTACTAAAAAATAATTAATGTTAAAAATTCAAGTTCATCGGTAAACTCACCAATATGACCAAACCGCACTCTACTGTCGCCTCACCACACTCTACTGTCGCCTCGTTGTACGCATAGGCATTAGAAGAGCAATAATACGATGATAATCATTTTTAACGGTCGATTGAGATGAACTTCGTATCAATTAGAACTTCCAAGAATGACTGATTTCATTGAGTGTACTTTACTGTGTTTTCTGATCTAGCCCATTCTACCTACCCACCCCCCCCCCCAAAAAAAAAATTAACAACTACTAAAAGTATTTATCTGAAGAAATCTTCTCACCCCCCCCCCCCTTCAAACGCACCTACCACAATGATGATCAAACTCATCATCAAACCATGTTTGTACAGAGTCTGTGGGATGTCAACAAGGGTGAGTCGTCGATGGAAAGCCCTCGAGTGAGTGACAGACAGACAGACAGACACACACACACACACACACACACACACACACACACACACACACACACACACACACACACACACACATACTGTTGCAACTTTGCAAGCGAAATGTGTTTACATGACGTACACTCGGTAGTGTACGTTTATAACGCAGGGAAAAGGGAATCTTCCACCTCATACATATTCAATAAGGCTTCGGCAGTCACTGCGCCAGCTCATGAATAATTAATAATCTGTGACCTTTGGTGAAACTACTTCCCGCAAAGCATTCTCGCCTCATAAGTGCCTACCGTTTCTATAGCGGTTAGCCTCGATTCAGAAGTATAGGGATATAAAAACGAGACCAAATCGGTTAAAAATTCATTTATTAGGACTAAGCTACTCATTTGGAAATGCTATCATAGCTTGATAAGCATATCTATGCCCAACAAACAAAATGACACCAAAAAGGTATTGCCACCTGAGATGGTACCAATAACCAATTTTTCGCCTCTTGGCCCATGGACTATTAGGAAGCTTTACATTTTAGGCGCGCGGACGTTCAAAGGAAAAAAAAAATGTTCTGAGCGTGCGCAGTAGCGTGCGTCAACTTGACCCGCGCTTCTGCGCACGCTCAGAACATGTTTTTTTTTTTCCCCCTTTGAAAGTCCGCGCGTCTAAAATCTAAAGAAAATCTAAAAAAATGTCCATATCTCTGTTTGGTATCTCCATCTACTAAAATTTCGTATATTACTGCCTATCTCATTCATGTATGTTTAAAAGACACACTCGCCACAAGTTCTTTACATCAAGAGATGTGACCCCAGCATGTTCAATTGACCACATAGTTATTTGTACCTACGTAAATATGTTGTTTGCTGGAAATAAATGTAATCATCTGAAGCAATTCCGAGAACGAATTCTGCCCAACACGTACACATTCCTCGACAAGATATTTCACTTGTGATTACGCTTCCCCCCCCCCCCCCGAGAATTCCGAGAATTCCGAGAACGAATTCTGCCCAACACGTATACATTCCTCGACAAGATATTTCACTTGTGATTACGCTTCCCCCCCCCCCCCCTTGACCAAGTCGTTAAAAGACAGAGCCTTTGGTAATGATACTGCAGAAGCTGCAATCCTAGAGTACATGAGACCAAATCAGTCTTCCACATAAACGGATAGATCTACATGGACAATTTGATTGTACGTTGCAAACTTTCACGATGCCACACATACGTCTTCTTTGTACTTATTCTTAATCCCCATCGGTAAAGGGATGGTATAGATTTGGTTAAAGGGTGTGTACAGTTCTGGTCGACGTAAGGATTTAGCTTTTAACGTTTTGCGAGATATTCAGAAACCACTCTATGAGATGTCAAAGAGCATGCAGTTCTAAGGGGTATCAAAAGTTTATTTGATGAAAATCGGTTTTGAAATGGCTGAGATATCCAAAAACAAGGTGAAACAAAGAGATCCTAATAAAGTTGTGGCGTGTCCCCTTTTATTATTAGCACATTTTGGATATCTCAGCCATTTGAAAACCAATTTTCATTAAATAAACGTTGAATCCTTCTTAAAAGTACATGCTCTTTCATATTTCATAAGAGGCTTTTCATTATCTCTCTTAGGAATGTTCAAAACATGAATCCCCACCTCAACCAGTACTGTACAGTCCCTTTAAGGTGGCCGGCTGCGGGTTTCTAATGTTTTTCGTGAGATAATGAGAAACCTCTTACTAAATAGGAAACAGCATATTCTCAGAGGAATTCACAGTTTATTCGATGAAAATTGGTTTTCAAATGATTGAGATATCCACAATACAGAACTCCTAATAAACGTTGGGACCTCCTTGTTATTAGGATCACTTTGGTTTACTTTGTTTTTGGATATCTCAACCATTTCAAAACCAATTCTAATCAAATAAACTTTGATTTCTTCATAGAGTTGTAAGCTCTTCAAAAATTCAAGTGGTTTTGTAATAATCTTGCAAAGAGTTAAAGGCTCAATCCCAATCTCAACCATATCTCAACTATATCATTCCTTTGAATAGTGGAAGTTGCTAGTACTAGTTAATTGTGCTTTCCAATTATCTGATTAAACAACAAGGTGAGGAAAATCAATTCCACGGTCAGTTACAGTTTTAAGTGCACTTTGAAAGGGCACGGATGATAGAATGTCAAGGTCACCATTGCTCCGAATCCTCAATAGCGTAAACCAATAATTAGTTTAAAACTTGCCCGCTTTGTTACACGCCATTACGTGAAAGCAGCAGGAAATGCTCACCGAAGGTCAAATCTGGGTCTAGACAAGCAAGAACGGATATGAAGTCATGGTAATCACTAAAAATGTTTATGTACATACCGGCTGTTGAAGCAAAAGGGGTGCTTACCAATCAATGCCCATGAATTGTTTACATTCTCATGTCCTTGTGAGCAGTGCAATTTTACACATGTGGAAACCATGTCACGTCAAATAGTTTCTGAAAAACTAAAAACTTGAATGACAATGTTGAGCGAGTTCACGCCACTTTCCAGTATGAGAAGTATGTGAAGGACCCTTTTGAGCGTTCACAGTAATTACATGCAATAAAGATAATTATCATCTATATAGGACGTTTTAGCGGCGCATAAAAAACGCGTATTGTAGTCCGCTCAATTTGTACCGTTCAATATCAGAGCATATTGAACGAAACGCATAGGCCAACGTATTAATTCCCCATAGGCTACCGTTGTTACTTGCCGTTCAAGATCATACCATATTCAATTCTGTCCCGTCTATTGCGCGAGCGCTTGCTGAATGACAATGACAATGACAATGACAATGGTTTGACAATGACAATGGTTTTTTGTGTTTTTTTTTTCTTATGTCACCCAACGTCAGGGTATTGAAGAAAATTCAAACAAACATCGTAACAGATAAAATCAGTTAATTAATACATTAACACATTGTAAATCATATATATATATATACAGAAAATTGCATGATATTTACAAAATATACAAAATATACAGAATGGTGCAGGACCCAGAAGAGAGAAAGAGAGTGAGAGAGAGAGAGAGAGAGAAGGAAAGAGAGAAGCAAGACAAACAAAACACTTTAAAAAAAAGCACAAAAAAAAAGCAGGGCAACAATAACGCAGATAAAAGCAATTTCAATAATATAAAGCAAAACATTGTAAAAAGCTATATTTACAAGAAAAAACACAAATAATGATATTAATAATAATTATTTCTAATGAAGCTTCATTATTTCCTTACAAAATTTAGCTAAATTTATCAACTCACTACGATTTCTGGAATTAAATAACTGAGACATCTTTAAAGTGTTTGGTCTTATTCTATAATAGGACTTAATGAATTTATTCCTGGCATTATTCAATATATGACACTCAAATAAATAGTGAAATTCATCCCCTAATCTATTAGAATTACATAAATTACAACATCGATCACAATGTTCAATACCAGCATACCTACCCGTTACAATTGGCAATCTGTGGTTGGCGCAGCGAAATTTGGAAAGAAGTTGTCTGTAGGGATTTTTAACAAATATGGATCTAAACATAAATTCGTTTTATAGATTCTGTAATTCGTACAACATGAACTGTTACTTATCTTAGACTGCCAATTCTGTACAAATTCGTCTCTTAATCTAAGTTTTATCGAATACCTAAACCACGAAGAACTTACGTTTTCAAAGTTATTCCTAAGAAAAGACATTCCTAACTCATCTAGTGTATCATAAACTTTCAACAACCATGGTGATGAATATATCTTATAATTATGCAAAAGTGATATGATATTACATACAATAGATGAA
Organism: Diadema setosum; assembly: GCF_964275005.1. Lineage (NCBI taxonomy): Eukaryota > Metazoa > Echinodermata > Echinoidea > Diadematoida > Diadematidae > Diadema > Diadema setosum. The sequence goes on along the minus strand of NC_092697.1, from coordinate 33,232,388 downwards.
TATTCTCTTTCTTTTCCAGTAATAATCTTTAACCAAAAATTAAGCATTCTTTCTTTAACAGTACAGGCTATTTCAAGCCTTCCTAGTTCTCCCAGAGGCATGCTATTCATAGCATTTTTTGTTAGTCTCAGTAAATGTTTGCAGTATTGATAATGTAGACTCTCTATAAGTACTAAATTCTCATATCCCCAAACTTCACTACCATAAATAAGAATGGGTACAACAAGCCCGTCAAACAATTCTAATTGAATATCTATTGGAAGCCGCATCTTTCGAGACTTAACCATTAGACTATACATTGCTCGTTTCGCTTTATCAACTTGTTTAGTTTGGGCCTTTTTAAAATCATTTTTATAATTAAACACCACTCCAAGGTACGTATACTCATCTACAACTTCTAAAACATTCTCATTAAACATAAAGGGCTTGAATTTTCTAACTTTTCCTCTTGAGAAATCCATTACCTTTGTTTTACTAACATTAACTTGTAGTAACCATAATTTGCAGTAATCACTTACAGCATTGAGTGCAGATTGCAATTCGTTCTTACTAGTTGCTAGGATTAAAGTATCATCAGCATACATCAATGAGAAGAGTCTTAGAAATACATCTATTCCTTTATCATGTAATACGGTCAACAAATTATTAGGCAAAAAATCAACACCATTATAATTATGCGGAACTTACATAATCTTGAAAATCATTTATATACAATGCAAATAGCAAAGGAGATTTTCTCCTTGCCTCACTCCAATATTACAATGAAAAAAGTCAGAACGCTCTGAATTGTTGAGAACACATGACTTTAGATTTTTATACATATTTCGGATTACATCAAAAACTTTTCCCTGTATGTTACATCTAGCAACTTTGTTCCATAGCAATGTTCTATCGACAGAGTCAAAAGCTTTCTTATAATCTATAAACGCGCAGTATAATCTTTTTCTCTGTGATAAATACAAGTCAATAATTGAGTGCAACACAAATATATGATCAACAGTTGAATAAGTCTCTCTGAATCCTGCTTGTTCTTCCCCAATGGCATCATTGTCATCGAGAAAATCTGTCAATCTATCATTAATTATTGAAGTAAATAATTTGCCAATGCAACTTAATAAAGATATTCCACGATAATTATCAGGGTCATTAACAGAACCGTAGTAGGGCGTATAATACCAATCGTCCAATCCGTTGGAATTATTCCGCTATCTAAAACTAAATTAAATAATTTGGTTATTACATTCACTAAAGACGCATTGCTGTTTTTTAAAAATTCATTTAATATCAAATCAAAACCAGGTGCCTTATCATTTTTCAATTGCTTTATATGAGCAGTCACCTCTTCTTCAGATATTCGGTCATTATAATCATGTTCAATATGCATGGTAAGAGGGATATGTGCTGTATTACAAGTATTCACAAAACTCGTCGGTGTTGATCTCAGCATACCATCATTAATGTCATTTAAACTTTTAAAATGTTTCTGGAAAGTTCCAATGTAAATTGAACACTTCTCTGATTTCGTTTTTCTGGAGGGATGTATATTCCAATACTCCTTTGGATTTTCAGACTTCAACGTACGTAATTTTTCATGAGTGTCCTTAAAGAACGTGTATTGTGCTTTCTTCAAGGTTTTCTTGTATAATCTTCTGACATTTTCAAACTCATCCATTACATCACGATTGAATCCATTACGTCACATTTCTTTTTCAATTTGATAAATATCTTCCTAAGTTTCTTACAATCTTCATCAAACCATGGTTTATTATCTGAAGATTTTGCTAAATTGCTATATAAAGATTTTGCTAAATTACCTTTAGTCTTTGTTACAGACCTTCTAACCATATTTGTGTTTGAGGCTGCCGTAAAGTATATAGATTGTAATGAAACGAACAAATCATCTATCACGGTTTGGTTGGCATTACTCAATTCAACAGAGTCCATTCTCGCGGAGATGTCATCTATTACGTTGCTCTCGTTAATTTCACTTCTGAAATCAGAACATTTTGCCTGATCCCACACAATCTTTGTCGACCCTTGGACTGCATTTCACGCTCCATGTGTACATGTAGTTTCATCATTAATTTCATCGAAATCAAACTCAAAGTAAACATGTAGTGCGTTATGTTTATTAGATAGTGTATCATCAAAACAGTCCACTTCAAACTTCTTTACAGTGTCAAACGAATCACTAGATATCAAGCAATAATCTAAAGTAGTACTTGAATTATCACAGGTATACACACCTGATTCGCCACCAAAGCGCCCATTTAAAATTGATAAATTGAACGCTCTACATAATTCTAACAACTTTCTTCCATTCAAATTGACTTGAGAATCCACATTCTGCCTAACAGGTAGTGTACCAACAGTTGGAGTTTCTGAACTTTGCGTGAAATCAGTATTGATACCGCCATAACCTTCATCTACGAAATCATCCAAATTACCAGTTCTATCATTAAAATCTCCAATTAAGCACATAGGATGATCAAATTTACCCTTGATATCAGCAATAGAGGATGCAACACCTTCAAACATATCCTATTCATAGTACTTCGATTTTTCATTGGGTATGTAAACTGCTCCTAAAATTAGAGACACTTTAGAAGAAATCACTACTTTGACCCATAAAACATATTTTTTGAGTTTGAATCAGTTAATATTTGTACGTCGTAATTTTCCTTCGCCACAATACACAATCCATGGATACCCCCATGCCGTAGTTTCCTATCATTATTCTCTTTGCTATACACTTTATATCCACAAGGAATTAACTCTTCATCCACACAGTCCGTTTTAGTTTCACTAAAACAAGCAATGTCAAAATCTTTAATACATTCTGGTAAAATACCAAGTTCAAGTTTCGAATGTAGCCCGCACACATTTATGCTCAAAATATTTAGTTGGGTCCTACAAAATTGATTAGTTAGTGAGTTGAACCTACGTTTTTGCTCCACAGTGTCACCTCCGCATTCCTAGTAGCCGGTGACGTCCTTGATCTTATCAGGCTTCTATCCCAGCTTGCTCAACTGGTCAGGAGTGTCGATGGTCACTTTCTCTTCTTTACCGTGATGGCTGAACAACGCATGAATTCTGCCATCGATCGTCCACGCAGTCTTCACGCCCGGGTCTCCTTTCACAGCGCGTAAGATGCGACTGCGCAGAGGAGTTAGATCCTCCACGTAAACGGCCTTCCGTGTCTCCTTCTTTCTTAATTCCTTCTTCTTTCTTATAATCTCCTGTCTTGTCTCCCTTCTGACGAACTTCACGATGACCGGTCGGAGCCCCTTGCTCCTCCGAGACTTAGGCAATCGATGGCTTACACTGATGTCACTCCTGTTGACAGTGACACCAATGTCAGCCGCAAGGTGTATCACCTTCTCCGTTGTGTCTTCCCTCGCTGACTCCTCGAGGCTGAAGATGCGGATATTCTCCCGTCGCCCATACTGCTCAAGTCGGTCCAAACCATCAAGTGCAACGGAGTGACTAGAGCCGTTTGGTGGTGAGGGCGCCGGCAATGCTGCTTTTATGCGATCCATAGCCGCTTCCATAGCTACTCTCACCGCTTCAGTTACCGCCTGGATAATGACGGGCTGGATCGCGACGAGGACCTTGCTCACCATTTCAGCCATCATGGCACCATCTCATCTTTCACCGACTCTTTACCACTAGTAGCAAACGCTTGCTACTAGTGCGCTTCGTTTTTGTTACAATTCACAAGAGCGCAAGCATCTTGCTAGTTGTTGTTTCATGTACGCAGTTTTAGGGGCTTCCCCTTTTCAGCGCTGGGATGTGACTGCCAAGTCAACTTCAAAGACGAGTAGAAGCCAGGTAATTTTGTGCAGTTTATGCTTGCTCTACTTGATTGTATAGATGATAATAATTATATTGGATGGCCTTGATTCATGGAATACCAGGGAATATTGCACTCGTTAAGTCCAATATTGCACTCATCTTCGATTCGTGCAATATTGGCCCTAACTCGTGCAATATTCCCTGGTATCCCATTCATAGCCATCCAATATAATATAAATCTGAAAAATGTGGGTCGACTCAGTAGAATTTGAAATGATAAATGGGAGGACAGGGCGCTATGGGAATCGTCTTTCTTCTTAGTGTGCTGTCATTTAATATCAGTAAATATCAAAACGCGCAAAAGGTGAATGAATTTATACGGAACAATCGGACACTTCATCCTGAGTGCTCCAACAAGAACGATTGTGGGGTGGTAGAGGAACAAAGCTGACAGATCAGAAATTTAGCATCTTTGGGGTCATCCCACGAGATCGACACCCACGAGTCATTATAGGGCCTACAGCCCACGAGTTCGACACGAGGTAAAAGCAGCCCACGAGTTCGACAGATACAACACGGGGCGTAGTGTGTCGGTCTCGTGGGCCTTGTGAGCTTAGTGTCGAACTTATGGGCTGTATGACTCGTGAGCTGTATAACTCATGGGCTGTATGACTTGTGAGCTGTATGACTCGCGGTTGTCGGTCTCGTGACGTGCACCCGCATCTTTTGGGTGCCCGCCCGCCATAATAGGTCATAAGTCTCACCCAGATTGGAAGAGGCCATCGGCAGAGTGACGGCAGCCATGAGGTGACGCAGTGGGAAGTACTCATGGAGAAGTCCGTAAGAGGCGAACATTATAAAACCGGTGCCCACCCCATAGAGCAGGCTGTAGGTGAAGAATATCGGTGCGATGCTCGGCATGAGTGAGGTGAGGAATAGCCCTATTGCAAGGGCGGCGACTCCGCACGTCACTACGCAGCGGTAGCCGAGGCGCTCGACGAGCAGGTTGACGGGTATGGAGACGAATGAGGCGATTCCAAATGGGGCCGATCCGATCCAAGCTGCATTAAGAAAAGGCACACACAAGGGACTACTCGTTGATTATTTCTGAAACTTCCCGTTTGTTTGTTGTTGTTGTTGTTGTTGTTGTTTAGTTCTGGAAATGGGTCTAAAGTTTCATGAGTGAAATTGACAGTAGTTGCCAGTCAAAATTGAATAAATTTTGCGCACTTTGTTGTTTAAGTATCGCCATAACGTCAACATACCTGGTAAACTACATTGTCAGTAGATTGTTCTCAGCCAAGTTTTCTATACATTCATCTGTAGATCAACATGTTAGTGGTGCGAGGTTAATCTATTATTTTGTCTTATTGTTTTTCCCTGTTTTCTTAGATCCTTCACAAATATGTTTCCAATTCCAATGCTTTTTCCCCAAAATTTTGACCAAATGGAGGTTCTTAAAACAGACTCTACCACTCACGAATATCGCAATAAAATAATATAGGAACACTGCCACAACTTATACCTCCCTTGGTCATATCAAAACAGAACATAAAATAACACCTGACTCCAGCCCTGCGTACCATATTCACGTCTTCATTTAGGACCTATTCTCATACATATGGAAACCCAATATTTGTTTTTAAACATTTGGAGTTACATATACATATTTCAACTTTTCAGTAAAAACATAACCCATGACTCATCAAGTACCATAATATTGTATCCATGTTTTATGCTGAAACTTATGTGATTCAAAGTTCTTTAAAATAATATTATTATGAACTCAAGCAAGCGTTATGTATATTGCTTTGTATTACATTATAAGGATATAAATCAATTGAATTGAATTGAATTGAATTGAATTGAATTGAACTGAATTGAAAAGAAAGCTTGAAACATCCACCAATTAAAGTCAAAAAATTCATACAGTTTCAAAGAAAATGACATAATGTTAAGAGTTCAGTGTACTACGTTGCAAAATGCGCAGGTATAAGTTACTAATTGAACAGAAGTAGTCCAGCTTGGAAGGAACAAGCCTTCAAAGAGCAAAAACTTGAAGGACAAGTTCAACTTCATTTGCATATATGGCATGAGTGAATGCAGCAATTTTATTAGAGCACATTTAGTGAAAGTTTGGGGAAAATCGGACAATCTATTCACAAGTTATGAATTCTTAAAGTGTCTCTGCAGTCACTGCTGGATGAGAAGACTACTACAGTGTATGATGTCACAATTGCATGCGTACGATACAAGGAAAATATAAAGAGAATGTGTACAACGATACAAGGCAAATATCACGAGAATATTGCAAATTTTTATTTCTTGTAAAAAGTGCACATTTCCTCGACCTGTCGCTGACGTATGTTAAGGGTAATATAATTTCCCTTGCCTTCTGAAAGAGGCAAGTCAAGCGTTCTTTTATTTTGCGAGAAAAGTGAAAATATGTTGAATTTTCCCTATGTTTTCTTTATATTTTTCAATTCAATTCAAAGGTTTTATTTTCACTTCTTTCAACAGAACGTACAAAAAGTATATCGTTGTACACATTTGACATATCACAAGCTGCAGTATTCTTCACATTCAGCGGTAACTGAGAAGAAACTTCAAACATTTATAACTTTTGAACGGGTTGTCTAATTTTCCTCAAACCCTCACTGATGTGTTCTACTAATATTGTTGCATTCACTCAGTCCACATGTCTATGAAGGTGGACTTGTCCTTTAAAGGCCCGATCTCACAAAGGTGCTACAACCTTGTCCATGGTTTAAACCATGGACAAAGACCACGGAGCGCCAAGTGTCGCATGGAATATTTCGTTACGAAATCAGTCATTTCGTCGACAAAATGATTATTTTGTAACGATATGACATTTCGTAACGAAATATCTATTTCGTCGACGATATGACTGATTTCGTAACGAAATATTCTGTTCGACACAAAGGGTCAGCAGTACGAACGAAATTGTGTGTGTTTGTGTGTGTCCGTCAGTCAGTGTGGCCGTCAGCCCGTATTGTGAAGGTCCCTCGGCAACGATAGTTATGATTTATTTTTTTTTTATCCTCTCTTGGTCGTGTTGGGAGGCCTATGGGAGGCCGACATGTGGGTAACTATACGAAGGAGGCCAGTACCTCCTTGACTTTACTACACAGCCCAGTCGCTGTATTGCGCTTCGCACGGCATGTGGTCGGGCTATCAATGACATGTGGGTGTGTGTATTGAGTGAGAGGTCACGTCCACTACTTTGAACACTGTGTTGTTTGAACCAGGGCTGTAACATCTTGTCAGAAGTGTTGGGGACTCCGGCAAAGAAGAGGGAGGGTGTTTGGATTATGGTTAATGCTTCGAATCCTTCCTAATGACATGTATAATCTTTATTGTTCGTTAAACTGACAGATAAAAGGTTAGCCAGCTTGCCACCTGACAACCACAACTTTAAAATGATGAGTTTGAATTTTGAATACACTCAGGAGGGGCTGATCTACGGTTGATACAAGCTGGCGAACACAAATAGGTTCATGCTTCGTACTAAAAACAGAGAAAATCGCATTCCAAAACGCTTCTAAATGGTTATTTTCAAATTTGGACAGGGGTCAGTATTTAAAAGTGAATAAAATTCTAGTGTTGCACAGATATCAAATCATTTATTTTTCAACCAAATCACCTCATTTCGCAGTTTTCTCGATTTAGACGTCAAAAAATTATATTAACGACTGCGTTTGTACTCGAGGTGGCATGTTACATGTACAATATGCAGCCTACATTTAATACTTGATTCCTCGTTCTTTGATTTCACCCAAGTACCAAACTAGGCTCGAACACGTAAAGGTGGCTTACTTGCCCATATCATATTTAAATCATAGAAGCAATTTCATAATGCTTCGACACTAATTAGAATGCACTGCACTCTATATCCCTTTTCTCTGCTGTCTCTGTTAGTATGCTTAACGGTTAGACACGCATGCCGTATGTCAATAGTGTTATCATAAAGCCTTTGTATCAAGGTCAAAAGCAGCTCAAATGGAGCTCCCTTTGCATTTTTTTTTTCTTCTATCAAGTGTAACATTCTAACAATGCCTTGTTTATTCAAGAATATTGAATCATCATGCGATGCTTACATCAAGAAAAAGTTATACTTAATCAGATAAGTTTTCACATACGATGGATATCTTTTCGCTCACTTATCCAATGTCTTTACGCCATACGCTATCATCAACACTGGATTGGGGCAGGGCTGGAGTGGCCTTAAACTCTCTTAGTGAATTTTCATCTTATGATACACGTATACCTACGCACTATTAAGTTCCGCAAAAATGTATGCAGGCATTGCAGAGATGTGGGGGGAAGTGTTGTTGGACGGTTATGACCTTGACCTTTAATTGTCCTTTGCTCTTGAGTATGTGTGGCCAAGAGGCGATTGACTCGGCTTTGTCCACTCGCACATTTATATACAAGTTTCATGTGAATACCTCTGACGGGGGTATCTCACTGAGCGGCGAACGTTTGCGAACGTAACGAATTTGGGATTTCGCCAGGGTTCGTGAAGGATTGCAAAAGGTTCGTTAACAGTTGCAAGAAAGTTCTCAGACGGTTTTTATTGTCGCACACAGTTTTTCTTGTCGCAAAGAAATTTTGAACATGTTCAAAATTTCTTTGCGAAGCTTTGCGAATTTGTGTTTTCGCTAACAGTTGCAAACATTCGCAAAACAGTCGTAAGAATTCGCAAACGGTCGTAATACGGTGTCGCTAACATATTTATTTGATTCGCCACTGCTAGCGAACAAGTAACCATATGGTTCCTATATAAAAGCTCCTGAAACAGGCAAGGTTCCAGCTTTTGACATCTCCATCATGTAATTGCTGCACTGAAGCTTCTCATATTGACCAAAGTCTGCCCTCTGCAACAACCACTCTCTGACCCAAACAGTATTTCTTTTCTTCTTTCTTTCTTTTTTTCTTTATCTTCTTTTTCTTAAGCTGCACGATAGCTGTAGCAGCAGCCGGGCAAAGCAGCTCTTCAAGGATAGCAGCACGTTGAGCCTCTTCTTGGCAGAAATTTATTTCGCTATACTGGAAATCCATCTTAAACGGTTGTCACAAGAGATCTGAATTCAGTGGAAGTTTGTACGTTCGTTTTATGGGTCTGACTATACATAATCGCCTGGTACTCTTCTAGGTCCCAGAAAATTCGCAAATTGTCGCAAAGGATTTGCAAACAGTTGCTAATATTTGCAAAACTGTCGCTAACATTTGCAAAATTGTCGCTAACATTTGCTAACAGTCGCTAATAGTCGCCACCTGTGTTTCGCAAACACTTTCGCAAACATATTCGCTCAAGTGTTGCTAATTGTCGCTAAACATCGCTAAAAGTCGCTAACTGTCGCTAATGGCAGAAGCGAACCTTGATTTTTCGCAAACATTCGTCAGAAAAGTTGGCGAATCACAAATTCGCTACCTTCGCAAACGTTCGCCGCTCAGTGAGATACCAGCTTAACGGTTATGTTACGTCGTCCACAGCAAAATTGATTCGGACGGACAGACGAACGGACAGCCCTAAGCTATATAATGCTTCCAGCTACAGAGTCATTATCTTTAAAAATAATAATAATAATAATAAGTGAAAGAAAGGGAAAGGCACCCACCGACTGTCGTAACGCTAGAGTTGAACTCCTCCTGCAAACTGACGAGGAGAATACTGAAAGACAATATGACCCCGAAGCTGAAGAAGAAGGCGAGGCAAGTCGAAGCCGTCACTACCCAGCCCCACGACGTCCTGATCCGCTTGGCGAGGCCTGGTTTACCAGCCATGACTGAACCTGATCCTGAGGTCGGCACGACCTGTTTGACAGAGTTTGAGCAAAATGGCGTTTGAGATGCAGGTCCATGTCATTAAAAGTTGGCTTGAATAAGCAGAGTAAAGGTGGAACACGCATGGCAGTATCGTTGACACTGGACAAAGATAAGAATTTGTAAAATGGACATGCTCCATGTTCTCAGGCAACAACAATATCAATTACCCTACTCTTTTTCGTCGATATACGGCAATTTGTCTATCAGTTGCAATATCAGTGGGCCCTATAACACTTTATACCGATCACAATATGAATGAGATAAGCTGGTGCATCCAGAATTCCCAAGTCTTCCATCGATGCATGATCTTCAATCCTTATGTTTTTCCATAGATTGATACACAAGGAGAAAATATTCAGTCCCTCACATCGCTTGCGTTTTTTGTTTCGCAGCATTATTGACATAATATCATAAAGGAGAAAGAATTGCAGCTGTTACGAAAGTATTGACCAAAGAGAGTATTCGTTACCATGGTTAAGTGTATTTGTGCATTTATAAGACAATGTGAGAGTTGAATTTTTATTAGTAATATCATTACTCAATCTAATTCTAATTATTATGTCGATGTGACCAAAATAAAAGTTGACGAATACATGTAAAACTCAGTTACATAACGTTCTTGACTCTAGTCCGACTTTGCTGAAACTTCTACCGCTTTATTCATTTCATTCTATGATATAATCAGCCGATATGTCGATCATGGGGTCGAACTGTACTTTTTTCTTCTCGGACAAGAGATTTTTCTTTACCTCAGCCGCTTCCCATGCTCCAAACTGAGCAACCCCTTGCTGAGTGAGCTTGCGAAGGTTAAACTGTCAGCGATTGTTCACACAAGACAACGTTTCTCCCAACATAATGCCCTCCAGCAGATATCTTATTTGTACAACGCTTCAGTATTTTAACGTCATTTCCCATCGATAAAAAATAATTATACGGTACAAGCTAAATAATATGTGCTTCTTTCGCAGGCATTTGGAATCGTATAAGAAAGCGACAACAGTTGTACAATACAAATCAAAAGCAGTTTTAGTTTTACAAAAACTGAACTTTTTTGGTACACCATAGGACATCACCAGTCGTCAAGACGGATGGGGGTTCATGTGATTTTGCACTCTTCAAGCAGAGAGGGCCTTACTTCGAGTGCTTTCCAAACTTCAGGATAACATTTCAAGGAAATAATTATAACATGAGAAAAACTTTATACCACAGCCATCAAAATCGCTGTGGATGTGTTGTGAAGATCATTTGAAAAGAAAAGCGAAACAAACCTTGCTGTTGTGCAGTTACCCCCAAGAAACGCGCATCGAGAAATGCGAGTAAATTTTATAGGAAAAGACACCCGAGCAAATTGCACACACAATAATACATTCATCTACACATGTATATGATATGCCAATGCCTAGTATGTGGCTGCATGCAACATAGCCGTGTACGTGAGTGCAATGTGTACAGAAGCGTTCTACAAGATCAAGTTTTGACAATAGAACCTGTCTTTCCTCACAGTGAAAAAAATGGAACCTAAATATTCAGCCCCGTAGAGAGCTTTGTGATAGTCATAACAATTCTATCATGAGTTTCCAGCAACAATGAAAAGCAAATAATGGTCGAGAGCTGTCGAAACGTGTCACTGTGCATCATCAAAATATACCCTGGACTATACAGATTGAGCAAGCAGAAGCAAATTGTTTCTTCTTCTCCTCCTCCTCCTCCTCCTTCTCCTTTTTCGCCTTTTTTGCGTGAGTATGAGCCCCTTTAGGACCTCCCCCTCCCCCATTCCGCGACCCATGACGAGTATAATAGGCAAAAAACTCCGAAAACAAGATTAGAACTTGTCTTGCGAACAAAATGCACCAGGGAAAGCTCCTAAATGAAAGACATTACCCGCGGCTGTCGGGTAGCTGAAAGGCCTGTCATCTCCTGTTGTTTATGCCGACAAAGTTTACCAAGCTTTTGTAAGCTAACAATCAACCAGCGTTGAAGGCAATGAAGTTAACATCGCACGTACATAATCATAGATTAAAAGATGGTGTACCTTTCGAGTTGTTGATACTCTTGAGTCCTTACTTCTCAACGAAGTTCACTGCCCACTGACACGCGTGTATACTTCGTGACGTGACTCAATGAACAATGCCCGAAAAGGGAGGCTAGTGTTCTGAAATATAAATGCGATACGTAAACATTCATATTATGATAATATGGTTGCCTTGCAAGCGCCTTAAAAAAATCGACATCTTGATGTATATGAAGAAACAAGTAGACTAACGTGATTCAAACTTTTGGTTATGAGAACCATTTGTGACATAGTAGAGTTAAATCTGTGGAAGTAACCCCATCTTGGAAGCAAAAGCTTTAAAATGACAATTCAGCCGCTAACGATTCCACGATTCCATGTAAATGCACATATAAAATATCCCCCCGTATGGAAACATTTATAAACTTCTGCCTTTCACTAAAGAACCTCTGCGAAGTGCTGAATCTTGAAAAGTTTGATAAAATCAATGTCCATAAATGGTGGTAACGCATAAATTACAAAAAAAAAAGAGAAAAAAAATACGCTTCGGTAAATTTACCTTATGAGTATTTATAGCTAAGTCTTTATTACATCTCTACGTTATTATAAACATCGCCTAATTCCAAAACCTTTCATGTTGCGATTTCATGATCTTGCTAACAAAGTCTTTTAATGGTTAAATAAAATATCGCTCGTAACTTGACAAGCCGTACAAGTCCACATAATTATATCAAATTACTGTAAAGATAAGACACCGAGCAACTCTCCCAGATTGGTGATTCCTGCTTGTCATCGTTAAAGTTCATTATTCTGAAGGTTCGCTATTCCGAAGTTTTCGTGTTTTGTTGTTGTTGTTGTTGTTGTTGTTGTTGTTGTTGTTGCTGCTGCTGCTGCTGCTGATGTTGTTTTTAATCCAAAAACATTATCTCGAAGTTTCGTTAAGCCGACAATGAAAAAAAAACACGTAATTCAAAGGTTGGTTAGTATAATTACACACCATCTTGTCATTCCCGGATGAACAGAATCATATTACATTTCATTTTCTAATCAATTAACTTTCGGTAAATGAATAACGAATATAATTATAAATAACCCATACGCTAATGATAATTTAACGTACAACATGAAAAGAACAGTCAGCACATGATTTATTGTCTGTTTGTTGTTATTTCTCAGAATAAAAAACGTTTCATTACATCACTATCAACTTGTTTGTTTAGTTTTGCTTTGTTTTGTTTTGTTTGTAAACACGTGCGTGTTTGTTTACCGTATAGTACACTCCCCTACCACATAATAAAACCCATTCTACTCTATTTCACTATTATGCCGCATTATGCTGAATATGATGCGAATGTGTAGCCCTATTATACATTTGTAAAAGCAAATAAACAAAAATAAAAATGTTAAAAAAAAAACACACACACACACACACATTAGATTAACCTTTCCATATTCCCGGAACAAAAACATTTCCTCGCTCATTAAATTTATCTCTCCCCGTAAATTGTTATATTATTTTCTTCCTGTAGCTTTTGGTGTCTTAATTCGTATGTCATCTGCATGGACCTTAAATTCATCGTTGATACTCCATCCGTAGCAGTGTCGATAGTTAATCCCTAAAGTTCAACAAGCTCACATCAATTACTGGCTCCTCAAATGCAACAATATCGCTTTGAAATGGGAGGTTCATTATATCATATATTATATCCAAACAACTGTGCTATGCAACACGTTCCAGATACGTTTCAGATATGACGTGCAAAACGTTGCATTTCGGATTTGATATACTGAGTACACTTTGTATTGATATGGATTTATATATACCACGGGTGGCGAATTAAGAAATTGTATAAGTCCATCTCGAGTGCGCACAATTATGAAACAAACACCAAGCTTTAGTGCTTCAAAGTATAGTACTTTCTAAAATGTGAGTTAGAGATGGAAACAACCGCTGTAAAATTGTAATCATTTTAATCAAGGTTGAATATTGTTGATATACAAAATGTGAACTATATGTTTGCAATAGAATTATGTGATTGTCTCTCTATAAAAACCGTATACAGCTATAATCAAGTGAGAAAATTAGTGATATCTCTTTATATGTTACGTTATATGGTACGATGTTTCATGATGCAAACGTGACCTACACAAGCATATTAATGCATCATTGTGATAACCTTTTTTTTTTTTTAATCACCGCTCCCAATGGTAAACTCATAACCGCCATTTCAACTGAGGTGTAGATCGAAATGCTGGTACTTTACAATTCTGTCGAAACGGTAATGGCAGCTAGATGAGATATATCATGGTCCTCAAGAAGAACGGTGTGTATAGAAGAGTCTTTACTGGGTACATAAATCATAACAAAAAATTGTCGTAACACACCACCACATCTTCAGAATTAAAATGTGTGTGTGTAGTACAGTGTCTTACTTGTTCAAGTTGAAGACGAGTCTTTGATCAAACACTTCTTGAATTGATGCGTGGGTTACGAAGTTGAAATCTGATGTTGATGATTACCGATGAGTGGCTAACCTAACGACACCTGCATCTTCCGCCTGGCCCTGTAGCTCTGTCTGTCTCTGAGGACTGCATGCGGTTCATCTCGACCAGCTGATGATGGTGCTTCAAGTCGATACGTTGGACACCGGGCAGCCGCTGGCTGGACAATGTCCTAATCACAGCGCTTTTCCCCATCCGCATTATTCTTCTGCACCACATTGCCACTAAGTCACTGCAAACCTTTTCAGGTACGTTTACGCACAAGACTGAGCCGTGACGTCCTCCATGTAACTAATGCCCCAGCATTATTAGTGAGAAACGTTGCTGCCTGGACCCGCAGGAAATAAGCTTTCGCAAACAAGACCCAATGACTTGCTCGGCCTACATTGTATTATTTAGTCTCTGTCAAAGCCTTTCAATTCCTTCTGAGGTGCAATGTAATAGTGTAGAGACTATTGTCCCGCGAAAGATAAGCGACCCGCTATATGTGAAGCTAGAAACACACTCAGACGTGATCATGAATATTACTGATTCGAGCTCCAGGTGTTACGTAATATGCAGACGCAAAACCAAATATCCGTTGTAGGACCCTCGTACGGAACTCACGCACCCTCATATTTGAACTACAAGTGTATAATAGATTGTGATATCGTAGGGAGTATAAATACGTACTTCAGCGTAGGCCTATACATGTACCACTACTTTTTTGACAAGCAATATTTTCCATCGCTTATATACCATTTCCTCAAGGTATAAGTGTCACCTGATGGCCAGTTATTTATCGCCCTTACTTGCTTTCAACCCTCTGCGAACTCCATGCATTACTTCCCAGTCCATAGGTATATGTTTGAAATTTGTGCAAGTTTTACTCATTGGTATATTATGCGACTCATACAGTACACGATATGTAGGCCTACTATAATTGTTTTATTGAACATGATAGGCATTATTTTCACATTCGAAATAATTATCCACATTTTGAAAGATGTATAAAGATCTGGGGGGCATTTCATGAAGGAACTTGTCGGATAAAATGTCCGACAAGTCAATTATATCCGACAAGTTCAGAGAAATCAGCCAATCAGACTAAAGAATTTCTCAAAACTTGTCGGATATAATTGACTTGTCAGATATTTTATCCGACAAGTTCCTTCATGAAATGCCCTCCAGGAATCGGCGTCTCACCTCGATGATCAGATATGAGCCACTTGCCTTTTCCTGTTGTGAATAAGGACCCTCGCATATTATTAGAGCAGTATACTTGACTTTTATTGGCTCGACATTGCCTTTTTTAATCAATGATCGAGTCATTCACTGACCAATCTATACAATGTGCAATGTGCGCTTGAACATGGCCACATTAAATTGTTCACACCACGTATACGTTCTGAATTCTTTACATGCTGGAAGAAGTTAAGTATTCCTTTTTTATTCTTTCTTGTTGTTTTTATGGTTGCGATTTTCGTCTGTGTGTATAGGCCTATGTTACTTTATTTGGACTTTAACTGGTACCGGTATAGCCACAAACTTGTATTGACATAAAACACCTTTTTTTTCATTGGTATATTGAAAACTTTCGCCCTAATTCACGCAGAAAATCCGACGTAGCAGACGCTGGAGAAAGTGAGAGCGTGTGGGGCGAGTGGCTAGTCGACACGTTAATGGGGGTGGCCTGCAGCACCGTGCGTGGAGGGACATCATGTTCACGTAATTTCACGCGTAGTGTGTTGTGTGTAGGCGGCAGAAATCGGGTTAAATCTACAGTTGAGATATAATCTAGGACCTTATCATTCCTTTACAACATTATTTCAGTTGATTACCTGTGCACAACACGTGTATATAAGCACCCGATTGCAGACGGCAGGTGGCAAGCAACCGTTGCAACTACTTACATTATTACCACCTCCGAAGAAAATGCACCAGTCCGACTAGAGCCATCATCGAAAAATGAGAAGGAATGTGAAATATATTTGGTCGTTTTTGCTCCCAAACTTAGCAGTTATGTTGCTCATAAGGCTGCTACGTATCTAGATAATGTCTCACATACAACTGTATCTTGATATTGCATTGAAAATGATATTTGGCGAGAAACAAAAGCTTGAAATCACAGGAATTCACACTGCTGACGACGGCAGACAGTGAAGGTCAACGGCTCAAATTTTCGTTGGTAGTCTCGTCACGTGATAGCTCTGTGTGGATTGTACACGTTCCCTATGACAGCAATTGTGACTGGGTAGTCTAGCTTTACTGCTTATTTGCGTCAGGACTGCTCAACCAATGAACAAGATTCTTATATCACAAAAATGGGCAGAATCTCTACTTTCTAAAACCGTGCGCCCCAATTTCGTGCGACTTTCCATTCTCGAGATATCTCGTGTGGAAGAATTGCAAGACGGCAAAATGTGCTCAAATTCGTCAAATTTGGACTGTTCGCCATAGACAAATCTACTCATAAAGTACTTTTCTGATCAAATTTGCGTCACGATTACAAATGTTACAATAATGATATATACACATAAATAATCCCTAAAGTGTCTTAATTCAGAATCCGGGCGCCCCAAGTTTGCTTCTTAAATAGTTTAAAAGTTATGGCAGATTTTGTGGAAAAATGCGTCGATTTTTGACCCGTTTTACGTGTTGTAGCGTTCGCGCGGAAGCGCGGCTTCGCAGATGACCGAAAGTTTTCAATATGTGACTGTTTGGTCAGGGAGGTGGCCTGGCTTGCGTTCCTTACTTTGGTTTGATGCAGGTAGGTATTTTTGTTACGTTGCCTGAAGATGATGTTAATCACATCAGGTTCTCGAAATCATTATCCACATCGGATGGAAAAAAAAAATCCAGTCAATCTACAATCATTACTCATTTGACGTCGTTTCCTGCACCGACTGTAAGTTTCAACTATTTGTAGGCTATACGTGTCATTTCATTAATTTGGACTTTTAGTGGGTCTATATAAGCATCGCCTTATACTAGGTAGCCATCTTTGATATCATTGTCGATGCAATGTTTTATGTGTATTTATTATTGCACTACCGATAAGATTGTACATATCACCTTTTTGAAGTCATTCTCGACATGCTTATCAGCCCCGTTTCAGTCAATTCAATTCAATTCAATTCAAAATAATTTCATTTCCGTATAAAGTAATACAAAGTAATATATTCAACGCTTACATGAGTATTACTTAAAGGAACTTTGAATCACGTAAGTTTCATCTTTTGCACTTTCCAATAAATACAATTATACTGAACTTCCGATGTTATTATCTAAAATGAATATTTAAGTAGTTATGTCCATAATTACCCAACAAGACAGTATAGTTCATTGCATTTACCTTTGAAAAGAACATTATCGGCTAACATATTATATATATATATATATACGTGTTTGTATGTATTTAAACACACACTCACGATATTATCATTTCAAAATAGGGCGAAGAGGTTGCCAAGGTATCCCACTTTCACCCTATTTGTTCTTAGTCATCGTTATCGTTAAGGGAGACAACTTTATTATGAGATAAAATACCAATCAGGATGTTTAAGTTTGAGTCAGAAATTGGTGCTTTGAAGGTAAATATAGATAAAACAAAGACTTTGCGATTACATTATATCATATATGTACTCCCTCAAAATAAGTTCTGCAATTAAAGTTTAACCCTAACTAGGCCGGGCTATTCAGGTAGATGATAGAGCCGGGGGGGGGGGGCATCCCAGGCCCCCCCCCCCCCTCCGGATCTCGGCCGTCGACCGCGCGATCGCGACCGAAAATTGGCACACGCATTGCCTATGATGTAATCTAAAGTACCATGAAGTTAATTTTTTCAAAAATTATCATTTACACTAAATTATGCTAATTTATGCATAATGATGCATGAAATCAGACAATTTGGTATATATCACTAAATAAAGCTCAAAACAGGCACATTTTTTGTGTAAATATTCTTTTTAGTGTCCTTAGCAAATGTAAGAGAAAAAAATTGCGCAATCAGAAAAAAAAATTTCCTAAGTATTTTATTGTTTTTTGAATTTCTTATGTATTTCTTTGTTTTTTTAACTTTATGTTTTTCATTGTTTTTTCGATGAAATTTGTCCGAGACATTGTTCTGAACAAGAAAATGCATTATTGATTGATTTTAATCAATAAAACCCCAAAATAATCATGCTTTTATGAAATGTGCCTGTAAACACAATTTGCATTGAAATTGTACACAAATTCACGTTTTTGAGCAATTTTTGGTCTGACATGCACGTGCATATTTATGCGCAACTTCGGAACCCCGCACCCGGGCATCGCAAATTTGGTGTCAAAAGATGCGGGAGACTCGAAAGAAAAAAGTCATGAAACGTCGCGGCAATAGCTTCTCGCGATAGCGATACATCGCGCGAAACGTCGAGGGGGGGGGGGCCTCGGAGGCCCCCCCCCCCCCCCCCCCCGCCCCGGCCTAGTTAGGGTTAATATATCATATTTCTCTTATATCAGCATTATCTTCATTAAATATGATATTGCAAGAAAGCCTGATTCATTATCTTTAAAATGACACCGCACTGTGCTATGACTGAGTGTTCTTGGAATGTGCAAAACAGCTGAGTATGGGGACGGATCAAAAGTGAAAAGTCGCAATTATTCTGCCATTGATAATGTACAGTTTTGATAAAAAAATACCACAGGCTGACAGGAATAAGCAATTCTGAAATGAGAGCACTTTCAAATACTCCCATTTCCTAGACATTAGATGACTTTTTGGTCAATCTGCTTATGTTTAATTTTAATCTGCACATACTACTGCAGTTTTTAATTCATGGATGAAGCCTGGAATCTAATGATAATCGCACAATGCATT